>NC_143483.1:35456088-36142915 GCF_027475165.1 Benincasa hispida
TTTTTGGAAAAAGTATGACCTTGAATTGAGGGAAAAATGAAATTGAGTGATACATTGAGTGCTAGAATGTTAAGTTATGGCTCAACACATCTAACTCGCTCAACGTAGGAGATGGTACCCAAGGGTTTTTAAACCGTTAGTGGAATATAAAAAGATGTCAAGGCATTGCCACCTAACATGGGGTAACATCTACCTTATTTAATGAGCCATCATTACGATAACATCATGTGTCTATAACCTAGCATCCACTAACGTCTTTAAAAACCCGCCATCCTCTCTTCTTCTTCCCCTTTCATATTCCCATTTTCAAAATCCTCTGAGCTTTCAAATCACCATAATCTTTGATTGCTCTTAGTTCATTCTCTGGCCACCTTTCAGACACCATCTCCTCCGAGCCTAAATGGAAGGTTAAGGTAATTCTTCTAACATAAAACCATCCTCTTTGTCTTCCTAATTCCCTCTCTGCCATTTTGGATTAGCGATTTTGGCAACTGGAGCTCGTTCTCCTTTAACTTAGCCTCTAAACACCCAACGAGTTTGTGCTTTCACACGCTCTAATCCCCAACTATTAGAAATCCCCACCATCCGGTCACCTAACCCGACATCACTTATCTTGCCTTCTCCCCAAATTGCCTTTTCCCCTAGCTTGCACCCACCATGCAATCCTCAATCCTTCGCCATTGTGTTTTTAGAATCATGCCTATCATGTTCATCTTCACCAACAGAGATGGGCCAAGCCAGACCAGCCACAGGACCATGCAAAGAGACGGTCCGACCCAACAGTCCTGAGTTGGGAATGCGTCCACTTTTGCCATCTACAAGTGACTTGGTGGGCGTCAGTGATACTAAAAGAAGAGATAAAGGGATGTCTTCATGGACATCCTTGCTATGATGTTGCTTGAAGGTTTGGATGAAGAGGTAGTAGTAGACCAACTGAGCAAGGGGTGGATAAAAAGAAGAATGAAGCTTACGAAAAGAGGGAAGAATTTTGCTACATGGGTCTGTTCCTACAGCAATTGGCCCTGAAGAGCTTGCATTTAATACAGCCCTATTCGCTCTAATGATGGGCCTATCATGAGGATGATTACTACACCTAAAACGAATTGGTTAGAAAAGAAGAAGAGACTGTTTGATGAAGATAAGTGAGGAGACAAGGCAAGAAAATATGGCATTGATCTTGTGGTGTTAGAAGAAGATGAGGAGGTTGTACCCTTCAGAGAAAGAGCAAGAGAAACACAAGTGCCAAGCCATTGGGCGAAGGCATCGAAGTAGAGAAGGTAAAGCATAACCAAGAAGAAGAGAAGAGATAGTGCTCCTCATGTCCTCTATGGTGCAGTTAGCAGCCAAGTGGGCTACAAAGATTGAAAAAGCAAGGATAACATTTGAAAGCTGAAAAAGGGTGCCCAAATCCTCATCGCCATAACCCAGCTGAATAACAAAATGTGTGATGAGAAGAGTGAAAAATGGATAGTGTGGAAAGAACCACCGAAGAATTTGAGCGTGAAATGAAGAAAGAAAGTAATGCGGAGAAACGGTGGAAGGCCTAAAAAGAATGAAAGAAGAAAAGAGGAAAATGAGTCAAAATTAGAGAAGAAGGGTAAAGAGGCGGAAAATGAAAGGAAAAATCAGCCTAAGAAAAATGATGAGAAACAGGTAGCGAGTAGAAGGCCTACAAAGAAAAATAAGGAAAGGAAGTGGCAGAAGGAAGCAGGGCAATTGCCAACCCTGAAAGATAAAGAAAAGAAAAAGGAAAAGTGAAGCTGGTGGAAGAAGAGGCGCCCAAAGATGTGAGTAAGGGTCGGAAGAATAAATTCGATGATTTATTGATGGAGATGAGGTTTGGTCGAAAGAAGCAATTCGATGATCTTTATATGGATATGAGGTTCTTCCTTAAAAGTACCATGTTGCCTGCATTCAACATAAACATTATTGACGTGTTGAGATGGCGAGAATTCTTTATTTGCCGCCAAGTGATCAAGCCTACAGTAATGCATGCCTTTAATGAAGGTATACCCCATTGTGTAAGACACCGTGTTAAAATCAATGGGAATAAGTTGTCCTTCATTATCGAAGAACTGAACGTCTTGTTCAAATTGCCAAATGAGCTTAAGGTAGAAGAAAACAAAATTACTGAATCGCCAAAATTGGGAGAAATGGAGAACATATTAAAAGTGTTGGCAAAGCCAAGGCCTAGTTGGAACTTAACCAAAAGGGATAAAGATGTTATCCCAAATTACCTGATGTTTGAGGAAAATTTATGGCTATACTTCATCAATAAGAAGCTGGTTCCAACAATGCATGACCACTCATATCCAACGATCGAGTGATAGCCATCTACTGCATCATGCAACCCATCCCTATGAATGACGGTCATAGACCAAATTAAGGCCATGTTCTCCAAATTGAGGGGTCAACTCTTCTTCCATTTTACATTAAAGCCAAAAAGAAGGTGGGTAACCATGATCAACACAAAAATAAAACGAGTAAATTATGCAATTTCAATGCATTAACCAAAAGAAAAATCTATCTAAGGCAAGAGTTATGTTGAGAAGGATACTTGCTCCTAGTTAGATGCTCGCATGACAGCCGTGAGAGCAAGCCAAAACAAAGATGAGTAATCTTAATCAATGCAACCTATTAATAAGTATACTCAGCAAAATAATAAGTAACAAAGAGAATTTTTATGGTTTTTGAGACATGAGCACATTGGTACAAATGAGAAATAAGAATGCCTAGAAATGAGTAATGTAACTTTGAAGAATAAGCTTGCCGCATCTAAATTTAGGAAATATTTTCGTAGGATGGTAAATAAAGCTTTGAGGCAAATTGCTAGTATGATAAATCTTAAGCTAGAAAGCACTTTGAGAGGCAAATTAATGCATCAATTCGAGTTGAGTTAAATGCTAAGGTTTTAAATACATGCTTGAGGACAAGTATTTTTCTAATTTGGGGGTATGATAAAGTGTAGAAATAAAAATTATTATATCTTTTTGTTTCATTATAATTAGGAAGAATTAGAGAAAAAGCCATCAACTTGATATGAAATTCATGGAGATAATCACACCTTGTGTTCATGTGTTACAAGACTCATAAATCTTGAAAATTATAAAATCTAACATCTTTGAACGTAGGATTTCAATAAAATGAAGCAAAAATCAACCAAAGAAAGAAAAGTTTCAGCCCTAGATGCATGGAAATTGATCAGATCAATGCCCAATCTTGCTTGGAGAGGACTATGCGTTGAGCAAATAACATGAAAGAAAACGACAAAATGCATGGGCATTGGAAGTCTAATCAAGGTGCAAGTTGGCAATTGATTAGAGACATTTGTGACAGTACCAACGAATTTGTTATGCGAATAATCGGCGCAACAAGACATGGAATTAAATACAAAGGTGTCAGTATATCATTGGAAAGAGGCAAAAAAGCTTCTCTCTTGATGCCTATAAATAGCCCATTGAAATTGAAGTTGAGTGTGTGATTTTTTTTTTTTCAAGAAATTGGCTGAAACGCTACCCAAAAATCTCCAAATTTCCACCATCATCTTTAATTTCTTGAGTTTATCTTTGAAATACTCTAAGTGACAACTCAGTTTTCTTCTCTAAAAAGAGAGAGATCATCACCAACCTCCATTGCAAGCGACATGAAGTAGCCACCATATAAGCCAAAGGAGGCAAGAGATTGTGACTAGCAGCTTGACATTTCCATTCTCTATTTTTACCATATTTTCTTTACATTTACGTTTTTATTAAGTAACTGAGATAAAAAAAAAAAAAAAAAACTCATAATTTTAAATAAATATGATCCCTTTCACATTTCATTCATTTATGTCTTCTCTTTTTTTAATCAACTAAATTTTACATGGGTTGAGAAAGCTAAATTGACATTTTCCTTAAGTCTTGCATAGGCAAAAATTCATCTTGTTTGATGTATGCGTATTATGTTGCTTGAATCCAATTGGGAGATTTATTTAAATAGACATACTTAACTACTAGAGACAATAAGTGAGTATAGATCTCAGTAAACAAGGACAAGAGTAGCTTTAAAAATAAAGTTAACCTTTTGTCGATATATTAACTCAAGCATGTGTCTAAGAGATAAGGAGTTGTGGCTTAAAATCATTAAGAGGTGAGTTTTCTATTTTTACGAGTCAATGACATGAAACATGACTTAAACATGACTTATGCATTACTTGGGAAAATGTTAGTAAACCTTTCTCAACCCTACTTTATCAAGTGATTTTTCCTTCACTTTCCTTGCACATTTCTTCACTATTCACTCACATCTTGCCACTTCATTTCCATGCATCACACCATTTGACACATCATTGATCACTATCACTCACGCAATCACCATCATCCACTTCCACACAGTTGTAATTAGTATTTAGTTAGCTATATGAAACATTCTCCACCCATAATTGAAAAACTCATCGCGTTAAGATCGACCATAATTTCAATGCATCTTAATTGATAATCTCTGTGTTTGATCTTGGACTTCTCAGAACTCTATTTAGGCTTACTCTTGGGCTTACAAAGATAAAACATTGTGTTTATGATTCCTTATTCATTCCATTTAGAGATCTAGGCACGACATTAGGCTATAATTCATTCATCACTTCCAAATGTAATAGGCGCCACATGATAGCATCATGGCGTTCTTGAAACTTCATCTACTACCTTTAGAGCCATAAAGTACTGCAACGCTGCAACCGAGGGGCATTCATGGTCAATTTCCTTTTACTTTAACCTAATTTAATCTTTTGGGCTTCAATTGATCTATTTAAACTTGGTTTTTGTCCTAATGCACAATTCTACCTTTTTCAGACTCTAAACCTATAAAAACATCAAATAAACACACAGAGTATAGAAATGAGCCTGAATTAAGCTGAGGGAGCACAGTTTAGATGTTATCACGTACTTGGAAGATTATTTTAATAAATAAACAGAACCTCCAAGTTCTACATGGGCATCCTCATGATTTATTTCATCATTTGAAGCTAATAGCATCTCCTCGTCATCATAAGGATTGAATCAAAAATCTATTTTTGAATGAACTCTTATAAAGTTATATAGAGCCATTGAAGCAACAACAATTCTTACTTGTTTGTCTAATAGAAAACCATGCATTTACTGAACAATTTTCCATTTATTCTTCCAAACACCAAATGTTCTCTCAATTTTGCATCTTAACAAGGAATATCTATGATTAAATACTTCCTTTGCCTCTTGGTTGGCTTCCACGTCAAAAATCAACAAAATTCGCTCACCTCTAATCAAATGTTTGGTAATTTTGTGTTCACAATTAAATAATTTTGACCATTCAATTAGGAAATGGAATCACTACAATTCTTACAAAAAATTAAGAGTAGTGATTTCTTGAAGTATCTATGTTAGTTAGTTTAGAAGTTAAAATCATCGTAATACTCAAACGTGTAAGCTTGAATGATTTGCCAAAGCAAAAACACATGGAATGCAAAATAAAGTCTAGAAGAAAAAAACACAAAAACTAAAGCATAAAACACCATAAAATGCAATAAAAAATAGAGAATTTACCTATAAACATCGATAGATATTAAACCAATGCACAATGTAAAAAAAAAAAAAAGGCCACAAAACCCATCAAACAAGGAAAAATTCCATCAAACAAGAAAAAATTCCATCCAACCAAAGCAAATCTCAAAGTAAAGAAAAAATTATAGCATTAAAAATGTGCTATCTTGCTCTACTTAATTCAAGGTTATTCTTAGATTTTATGTGTTTATTTCATTATTTTGTAGGTTTAGAGCACCCAAGAGGTAGAACGAGGCGTTAGTGATGAAATAGAACTAAAATGAGCTAAAACGAAGCTTACTTGCATCAACAGAGAAAGAGAAGGCCAAAATGATGATTTTAACCCTCTATAGGGTACAGCTGCGCACAGCTAGGCACCACGCTCAACACTGTAAGGCAGAATGCCTCCTTTCTATGAAAAACACACAGCGTCACGGCGTTTCGACACCGTCACAATTTTATAATACATATTTTAGCTACCTAGGTCAGGAATCTGTCTATTTTCAGCCGATTCCCATCGATTTTCTCCTCATTTTTCCGACTTCTTAGTCAGTTTATGTATCCAAACTCTACTCCATTGATCTGTATGTCGATTATGGGCTAAGGTAACTTATTCTAGTTTGGGTTTTAGAATTTTTTGACCTATTCTTATACTTGTGAGCATTTGAACTCGAATTTCCTTGTATTTGTTAGATTCAATTATGATTTAATTGATTATTAACATATTGTCGAACGTTTGTGGATTGTATGATAATTTTTTTAGATTAACATTTAATACATGGCATATAATCTTATGTTGATCCCTAAGAAGTCATAGGTTACCTTAGCTTGTGAGTCGATAACGATAGATACTGTTCTAACCAACCTAAGGTTTAATCGAATGAATACATAATTAGGCGCTTGAAAATTAAATATTCAATTTCATGTTACCTTAGGTCTTAATGCAATTAGAAAATTTTGAACTCACATGCTTTTCATCAATTCAATTCGGTTTAATTAGTTGATTAGGACGATTAATTTCCAATTAGTTTGATTAGGTGTAAGCAAATATTTAATTATGGTAAGGAGAATTCGATGATCGAGTATATTGAATAGGAAAATTTCGTAATAACCCAAGCTATACTTTCTTAATATAAATTGAAGATTATAAGCTCATACATTCAACATTCAAGAAGCTTTTTCACATTTCTTTAATCTCTACAGTTAGTTATTGTAACTATTTGTATCAGAAATTAGTATAAATACTCATCATTTACAGAATTTTAGATACAATAACTACATAGCTTCAAGAAGAACTTGAAAGATCTATAAAGAAAAAAAGTTTGTGACTTAGCTTCATTAATAAAACTCTCTCCTTCCCGTGGACGTAGGCTTTAATAGCCGAACCACGTATATCGCTGAGCATTTCCTTCCCTTTCTTCTCATTGCCTACAAGATAGCTCGATCGTTTACCATTTTTTTCTTCATATCGTCTAGAAGATCAACTGACTGTTTTATTTTAAAAAGAAAGAACCAAGAGAAAGAGAATGATTCAACAGGCAAACAGCCCAACTTTAGAAAAATCTAATTATGCAAACCCTCTAGGAAAAGATGATTTGGATTTAGACTCCGGATGGACCTACCATATGACCTCAATGAAACCTTGGTTTAACACCTTTAAGGAAATAGAAGAAGAGATGGTTAATATGGGAAACAACCAAGGCTGTAAAATAGAAGACATTGACTCTGTTTCCAAGAAATTTAAGGATGGAACCATCAAACTTCTTAGGAATGTGAGATATATTCCACTACTTAAGAGAAATCTAATCTTCTTAAGTATGTTAGATGCTATAGGGTGTGATACAGGGGTAAAGAAGGAACTCTTGAGGTGCTAAAGGACTCTAAAGTAATATTAGTTGGGGAAAAGATAAGTGACTTATTTGTGGTCAAAGGAGTTGAGATGATGACAGGAGCTTATATAGCCACCACAAATGAGATCACAGAGGCTGATGTATGACATAAAAGGTTATCTCACATAAGAGCTAAAGGCCTAGAAGTCCTATCTAATCAAGGAATTCTCCCTAAAGGTCTCTCAAAAGATCTAACCTTTTGTGAACACTGTGTTTTAGGGAAAGCCACAAGGCAAAATTTCACTAAAGCACAACATACCAAAAAAGGTATTTTAGACTATATACACTCTGACCTATGGAGTCCAACTCCTACACCAAGCCTAAGTGGTTCAAAGTATTTACTTTCTTTTATTGATGATTTCTCTAGGAAAAGTTAGGTTTACTTCCTTACAACTAAAGATCAAGTGTGTGATAGGTTTAAGAAATGGAAACTCATGATAGAGAAACAAACTTCTAAAGAAATTAAGTACCTAAAAACTGATAATGGACTGGAATTTTGTAGTGAAGAGTTTAACAAATTCTAGAAAAGATACTGGAATTACTAGACATAGGATAGTTAGATTCACTCCTCAACAAAATGGAGTTGCTGAAAAACTAAATAGGACAGTCATGGAAAGAGTTATATGTCTCCTATCATATACTAAGTGAAAATTACTGGGCAGAGGCTGCAAGCTACACAGTGTACACCTTAAATAGGTGTCCACATTCCTTCCTAAATTTTTTGACTCCTGAAGAAAAATGGACCACACATCTACCTAACCTAGATAACCTAAGGGTATTTGGATGTGTTGGCTATATTCATCAAAATCAAGGGAAATTAAAATCTAGGGCAGTAAAGTGTATGTTTGTGGGGTTTTCTGAGGGAATAAAAGGATTTAAAATGTGAAGCCCTATTGAAAAGAGGTTTATTATAAGTAGATATGTCACTTTCAGAGAAAAAGAAATGTTTATGCAAAAGGAAAGGATATCCTATGAAGTTCTTAATAGCTCTAATACTACTAGGATTAAGGTGGAGTCACCTAAAGTTTCTTCCACTAACCAAAACCCTCCTATAGATTTAGAAAAAGAAGAGGATACCTCAAATGAGACCACTGGGAATACTGAAGTTGTACTTGATCTAAGGCAGTATTCCTTGGCTAGGGATAGACAAAGAAGAGTGATAGTTCCTCCAACTAGGTATACTGAAAATAACTATATGAACCTAGTTCTGAATGCCACAATAGCTCTTAATGACCAAGAACCAACCATTTTTGAAGAGGCAGTGAACTGCCCTAATGCTAGGTCTTGGATTCAAGCTATGTGTGAAGAGATGGAGTCACTCACTGTCAATAATACATGGACCCTAGCTCCTCTTACAAAAGGTGTAAACCTATAGCCTCTAAATGGATATACAAACTAAAGGAAGGTTCTACCAAAGAAGAAAAGCCTAGGTACAAGGCAAGGTTAGTGGCTAAAGATTTTACTCAGAGAAAAGGAATACACTATACTGAAATCTTTTCACCAATAGTGAAACAAACCTCTATTAGGCTACTTTTATCTCTAGTTGCTCAGTATAATCAAGAACTAGATCAACTAAATGTTAAAATTACCTTTCTACATGGAAACTTAGATGAGGTTATCTATATGGTTCAACCTAAAGGGTTTGAGGAAAAAGGTAAGGAAGACCTATATTGTCTCCTAAATAAGTTAATATATGGTCTAAAATAATCCCTTAGATGTTAGTGCAGAAGATTTAATGACTACATAGAGAGTATAGGTTTTCAAAGAAGTTCCTATGATATTTATTCTTATATTAACTCTACTTCCTATAAGAACAAAGTCTACCTATTACTCTATGTGGATGATATGTTACTAGCCCAAAAATCAAAGGAGGATTCAACTTATGTAAAAAATCTCCTAAAGAGAGAACTTGACATGAAGGACTTTGGTCAGTCTAGAAAGATCCTTGGGATAGAAATTCAAAGGGACAGAACTTCCTCAATCCTAACCATAAGTCAACTAAGCTTCTGTGAAAAGGTAATAAACAGATTCAATATTAGAAATGCAAAACACGTTACTATTCCTATTGCTACACACTTTAAACTTTCCTCTGAGCACTCACCAAAAGAAACAGACATAAAACATTTGACTCAAATGCAATCAATTCCTTATAATCAAGCAGTAGGGAGTCTAATTTACTTAATGATATCGACTAGACCAGACTTATCATACAGCACTAGTTTAGTTAGTAAATACATGTCTAACCTTGGAAAAAGACATTGGGAAGCAACAAAATGGATTTTAAGATATCTTATTTGATCTAAACAGTCAAAATTAACATATCAAAATACTAATGAATCAAATTTAGAGCTATATCGATATGTTGATTCAGATTTTACAGGTGACGAAGACAAAAAGATATCTCTAATAGGTTATCTATTCTTATTTGGTCCTAACTTGTTGTGTTGGAAAGCAAATTTACAGTCAATCATAGCACTTCCAACCACAGAAGTAGAGTACATGGCTCTATTAGAAGCAATAAAGGAAGCACTGTGGTTAAAAGGATTGATGAAGGACTTTGGTATTAATCAAACAGTAGTTAAAATCTACTGTGATAATCAAAGTGCCATTCACCTTTCCAAAAACCCTCATTATCATTCAAGGACCAAACATATAGATATCAAGTATCACTTTGTCAGAGACAGAATAGAGAAAGGAGATGTTGAGGTGCTAAAAGTTCATACCACCGAGAATGCAGATGACATACTTACCAAACTTGTGAGTAAACTCAAGCTTGCTAACTGTCTTGGTCAGATCGGGTTTCTTGTTCCTGAAAAATGGTGAAGACATGTTAAATCCAGAAGAAGAAGAGGTTACATGTTGAACTTAAGGTGGAGATTTAAAGATTATAAGCTCATACATTCAACATTCAAGAAGCTTTTTCACGTTTCTTTAATCCTTACAGTTAATTATTGTAACTACTTATATCAGAAATTAGTATAAATACTCATCATTTACAAAATTTTAGATACAACAACTACATAGCTTCAAGAAGAAATTGAAAGATCTATAAAGAAAAAAAGTCTGTGACTTAGCGTCATTAATAAAACTCTCTTCTTCCCATGGACGTAGGTTTTAATAGCCGAACCACGTACATCGCTGAGCACTTTCTTCCCTTTATTCTCATCGTCTACAAGATAGCTTGATCGTTTACCATTTTTTTCTTCATATCGCCAAGATCAGCCGATCATCTACCTTTTTCTTCAGCAATCATCTACACGATTACATGTTCGTTTACCTTTTCTTTCTGCCATCGTCTACCCGATCGCAAGATTCCTCCATCGTATACTCAAAGCAGACGCACAGATTAAACAAGAAAGCATTAAGGTTAGAAGAAACTAAAAGAACATAGAAGGTGGAGAACGAGAGAATCAGAGAGCAAGAGAGAGAGAAAAAATAATTTGCATTAAACACCCATCAGAAAGAAGTCATTCTTTTCATTTTTCCACTAGACAAAGAGTAGTGGGATAGACCACATGTAAGGTGTAACGGTCATGCTTGTCCAGGGCCTATTGCCCATGGCCGCATGCCCAAACCAACCCCCTTCTAGCATACCTTCATATTCTGTATTGTATTAGTTTAGTTAGCTTGCTTTCTTTACATTTTCATTGAAAGTGACCACTCGCCCTTTTGCATATGCAAGGGCGCCAGTTGGCTTTTTGTTCAGAATGCACTATATGGGGATAAGAATAACCATCAGTTCCTCATACCCGGAGTAGTACTCTATAAAGCCGTTGTTGTTGCTTATTGCTTTCTAGTCTACTACAATCTTTCTTTCTTTATACACACTCTCAAATCTTCTTACGAAAACCTTTTCTCTAAACCCGTTTTCTAAAACCGTTTTCCCTAAAACGGGGGTGGAGGTTGCAAGAGGCACTCGGTGTGCCATCGGCAGTCCAAATTCGAGTTGGCTGGCTTGTTCGTGAGCGGGAACAAGTGCCGCACAATCGCTAAGAGAAGCTTCCGGAAGAGCGATTGTGACAGTTGGTATCAGAGCCAAGTTGGCTTATAGAGGGAAGATCAGTGATCATGTCGGTGACGAAGAACCTGAACAAGTCCCATGTGGACAGATTGGTAGAGATGGAAGAACAAATGCTCTACCTGAGAGAGGTCCCGGATAATGTTGGTTTCCTTGAGACTCGGCTACAAGAAGTTGCCGAGAAAGCCGATGGAATTGATGCGGTTGTAGGCCGCCTAGACGGATTACCCGTCAGAGAATTGATGAGGAGGGTAGAGACCCTCGAGACCAAAACAGTACGGTCCGGCAGCTTTGAACGAGGCGATAGCTCCTCAGGCTCTGTTGCCCACATAGAGGAGCGTGTCGAAGAGCTGGACAGCTCCCAAAAAGCAATACTTCAAATGGTAACCGATTTATCTGAAGACTTTCGATCGGCCCTGGATGTCGTCAGAGCCGAGATAGCGGATGTGAGTGCTAGGGTGAATCTCACCATCCGAGCGGTAGGGAACCAAGCACCTGGGGGAGCAATGGCAGTGAGCCGAATAAAAATCCCAGAACCGAAACCCTTCTGTGGGGTGCGAGAAGCGAAAGCCCTGGAAAATTTTATCTTCGACCTTGAGCAATACTTCAAGGCGACGAACACAGTGACTGAAGAGTCAAAAGTCACAATAGCAATGATGCATCTAATTGAAGATGCGAAACTGTGGTGGAGATCACGATTTACAGACATACAGGAAGGACGCTGCACGATTGATACTTGGGATAGATTGAAACAAGAACTTCGTTCGCAGTTCTTCCCTGAAAATGTCGAGATCTTGGCTCGACGAAAACTCCGAGAGCTAAAGCAAACAGGTAACATCAGGGACTACGTAAAATAGTTTGCCGGACTCATGTTGGACATACGGGATATGTCTGAAAAAGACAAAGTCTTTTGCTTTGTGGAGGGGCTGAAACCGTGGGCGAAATCAAAACTATATGAACAGAGGGTACAGGATCTCCCCTCTGCCTATGCGGCAGCTGAACGGCTATACGACCTTAGCACTGAATCACAAGATGTGAGGAAGCAATCAACTTCCCCAGATGGGGAAACAGAAATAGCCGTTCTAGTCCTCCTAGACCTGGGGGAGGAGACAAGAACACAGGGGGGGACCATAAATCATCCCAAACGAGATCGGGACACAATTGGCGGGGGCCGCCACAACAGCATAACAATTACAATCGCCCCCTGTCTTGTTTCATATGTAGAGGGCCACACAGGGCGCGCGAGTGTCCAAATCAAACTGCGTTCAGTGCTTTTCAAGCCACATTAGCCTCTACCTCCGAAGACGAGGCTAAACTAGAGGAGACGGTAACCGAGCCAGCGACAGAAATTGAGAATCCCAGGATGGGGGCATTGAAATTCCTATCTGCACTCCAGAAGAATATGGGAAAGGTGACGGAGCCACTAGAGAAAGGTCTCATGTATGTGGACGCTTGGGTCAACCAAAGATCGGCCAAAACCACTATGGTTGACTCTGGGGCTACCCATAACTTCATGGCTGAGACGGAAGCTCGCTGCCTGAACTTGAATTGGGAAAGAGATGCAGGGAGGATGAAAGCTGTGAATTCCGCAGCCCTACCGATTACGGGGATAACGAAGAGAACTCCGGTAAAGTTAGGAGACTGGAAGGGCTTCGTTGACTTCGTGATTGTCAAGATGGATGATTTCGATGTGGTACTGGGGATGGAATTCCTACTTGAACATAAAGTCATACCAGTGCCCCTCGCCAAATGCTTAGTCATTACAGGATCTTCACCGACCGTAGTCCAAGCCAGTATCAAGCGGCCAAATGGGGTGAGAATGATCTCAGCCCTCCAATTGAAGAGGGGCCTGGCCCACGACGAACCCACGTTCATAGCCATCCCGATAGAATCGGTTGAGTCCACTGAAGAGGAGATCCCCCAAGACGTCCTATTTGTCTTGGAAGAGTATCGGGACGTCATGCAGAAAAGCCTGCCCAAGTCCTTACCCCGACAAAGGGGGATTGACCATGAGATTGAGTTATTGCCAGGGGCAAAGCCGCCTACCAAAAATGCATATCGGATGGTCCCGCCAAAATTGGCTGAGCGTCGGAAACAGTCAGACGAGTTGTTAGATATGGCTCAGTTCAGCTTCAATAGCCAGCAGAGTTCCGCGACCGGAAAAATGACCTTCGAAGTGTGCGGCAGGCAGCCACTCAGGCCACACTTGGTGGACCACCCTTATGCAGGCAAAAGTCCTCAGGCACATAACTACACTAAAGAGTGGAGCAAAACCTCTGAGATAGCTCGCGCCTACCTAGAAGGAGCATCGAGGAGGATGAAGAAGTAGGCTGGTAAGAAGCGGAGGGCCCTTGAGTTTCAAGCTGGGGACAAGGTCCTGATCAAGCTACGACCGAAACAGTTTCGTTTCCGAGGCCAGAGAGACCAACGGCTAGTAAGGAAATATGAAGGTCCAGTGGAGGTAATTGAGAAGGTCGGGAGAACCTCATATAGGGTTCAGTTACCCTCATGGATGAAGATTCATCCTGTCGTCCATGTGAGTATCCTGAAACCCTATCATCCCGATCCCGAGGATGAACAGATAAACATGCTAAGGCGCCCACCGGTCACGATGAAGAGTTCTGCTGAGAAAAAAGTTGCACAAATCCTGGATAAACGTACGCGCCGTATTAGAAGACCCAGATGAGAACTGACAGTGTTCTTAGTGAAATGGAAGGATCTTCCCGACGAAGAGATCAGTTGGGAGCAGGCCGAAGACTTGAAGAATGCAGCTTCAGCCATCGCAGGTTTTGAACAAGGTCGGTTGACGGGGACGTCAACCAATTAAGTGGGGGAGAATGTAACGGTCATGCTTGTCCAGGGCCTGTTGCCCATGGCCGCATGCCCAAACCAACCCCCTTCTAGCATACTTTCATATTCTGTATAGTATTAGTTTAGTTAGCTTGCTTTCTTTACATTTACATTGTAAGTGACCACTCGCCCTTTTGCATATGCAAGGGCGCCAGTTGGCTTTTTGTTCAGAATGCACTATATGGGGATAAGACTAACCATCAGTTCCTCATACCCGGAGTAGTACTCTATAAAGCCGTTGTTGTTGCTTATTACTTTCTATTCTACTACAATCTTTCTTTCTTTATACACACTCTCAAATCTTCTTACGAAAACCTTTTCTCTAAACCCGTTTTCTAAAACCGTTTTCCCTAAAACGGGGGTGGAGGTTGCAAGAGGCACTCGGTGTGCCATCGGCAGTCTGAATTCGAGTTGGCTGGCTTGTTCGTGAGCGGGAACAAGTGCCGCACAATCGCTAAGAGAAGCTTCCGGAAGAGCGATTGTGACATAAGGCATCAACTGGAAAATCATGGGCTCTTAATAACCAAGTTCTCTACCAACCAAAAAGTTTTTTAGGCAAAGAATAGGACTCTCGGTTTGGATAAGCAAAAAGGGCGTCACCTTATTTCATCATTTGGGCCAAAAAGCTTCATCAATTCACAGAAGCAGGCCCAACATAATTTCCCAACTTTTACTTAGTTCTTTAATTTTATACAATTTTAATTTCTCTTACAACCAATTAACTTGTTACCTTAGGTTGTAAACTGCTTAATAGAGAAATTCAAATGTTCCCTATATTTGACTTGTTGCTACCACTATTATACATTTAGTGGAAACGATTAATTTATTTTGTTTGAAATTAGGCGATGAATTCATGACAAAACTAACCTAAAATCGGAGCTATTGATGTAAGATCCTATTGAGAAGTTCTTAATTGGCAAAATGAGATAGAGAGAGAACATAGAAGACATTTTTGGCTTGGTCAAATGTGGGAGAAAGGTGGGAAAAGGAGGTCGGGTAGTATAAGAGGTATTTTAGTAGTTTCAAGATAAGATAAAAAAAAAGTGGATGGATTCTCAATCAATCACTAAAGATCTCTTTTTCAAAAAAAAAAAAAAAAAAAAATTGAATGATTTCTCCAAAATTACTTATTTTTTAAGAAAATGTATTTTGCGACGTTTCCAAACACTACAAATTTTTTCAAAATGACTTTTTTATTCCAAATTTAAACACATAAAAATATAATCCAAACATACCCTTAATTTTAAACAATATCTATGATTTTGATGGTCTATCCACTCACCATCCTTTCCTTTTCCCCAATGATCTTTGAATGTCGACTTATCTACCTTCCAAGTTTAGAATTTTCCTTCATTAGTGTCCTTTGATCTTGCACTTGTTCTACCTTCTAATTCAACTCTAATTTGTACTATAAGGAAGACATGAAACCAAGTGATGAGCTAGATTTAGGTCCCAAACATTGTCTTTAATATGCCTTGATTGATGACCAGTGCAGAACATCAGTATTATTTCAAAGAACACAACGATTGTTTGGCTAAACATTAGTGAAGACCCTTCTTTATATGGTGTTTCTACAGGCTTTTACATTGTTCGGCTACATGTATTATTTCAAATGAGAGAGTTAAAGATATGATAAAATTCATAAATTTAAGATTTGATTGAGAAGAACTTACATATGCATCTCTTGCACGTTCACCCATCCATCTTTTCTCACCGAAGTGACTTAGATGGGACAATTTCTATTAAAGACTTTGTAAATAAATGAAATAGTCGTACATTTTTTTATTTGGTTGTAACATAGTTGTTGAAATTAGTTATGATTTTTGTTATTTTGTTTTCATTATAACAGGGTTTGTATAAGAACGGATCACAAAATTATTGGTCTCTCTTTATAACACCGTTACTTGAAGAGACTTACATTTCACTAGGATGACCATAGGTAACTTGACCTTAATCTTGAGTGAAATGTGAATCTTCCTATGATGGCAGTCTTTTGATCTGTATGGGTGAGAGTGGCTAGTTTTTCCGACTCAATATGCCTACCATTTTAGGGATTCGTCCAAATGGGGAGCTGGGAACACAACTTCATAAAATGGAATTCACTTCTTCCTTTCTTAAGTAAAAGTAGATGAATTGCTCCCTTAAGGGGGTCTTAAACAATGAGGCACCTCACCCTCTCACTGGCCCGAGAGGGGACTAGTTTATAGTTGGACTATAACTAATTGTTTATTAAAGATATCAGTTATCCTTAAGCGGTTATATCTAACTACGGGGGTTAAATGATAATTTGACCCAATTGTAGTTACGAGCAAATTGTGAAGGGTCAAATTACTGTTGATTGATTATACCTAAGGACACAAAAATATATCTACAGTGTAAAGGGTGTAGTTGTCGATCTTTAGAGGAGTGACCAACAATTAATGAATGTTGATCAATTTAATTAAATAGTTTAATTAATTAATCTTGTATCATTGGAGCTGCAAATCTATAAGTCCATAAGATCCCTTTGCTAGTCCAATAAGAATTAAATGAGAATAAATTAATCTTTGATTTAATTTGATTGTTCAAATTAATTGAAGAGAATTAATTGTATCAGATGCAATTAATATAACATATATAGATACATTATAGTATAAAGTTTAATGAGGGAGATAAATATTTGAATATAATTCAAATATTATATGAATGAGATTTATATTAAAACTATAGGTTAAAATTAATATGGTTATGATTCATATTAAAACTATAGGTTATATGAGAGAATATAAAGTTAGGTTATATTTTACATGTTACAATATAAACTATATATTATATTAAATATAAGGTTTTTTTAAATTATATTATTTTAATATAATTAAATGGAGATATTTTACATGATGAAGGGAGTTTTGAAAATAATTTCCCTCGTGTCTCTCATACGTAGGATTACAGAGGAGACATAAAACATCATACTCTCTACAATTCTTCTTCTCTTTATGAAATAATCTCTTCCAAAAAGAATTCCCTTCTCCCGCACCAAAATTAACAAGGCAAGACCACAACTTTATCTTGATTCTCACCTTAAGAATAGCTAAGGAAGGCTTGGTGGTGGTGTCGTCCGTGAGGACGAGTTCATGATCATTTGGAGAGGAGAATGTGAAGACTGTTTATCTTTAAGGGTAAGTGTTTACTCTTCTCTTTTCCTTTCTGTAATTAATTATTAGACAACATGCTTAGACAGAATATTATTTATCCTCCTTCTATATTGTTTTCTTTGGTTTTGTTTTTGTTCCAAAAGAATTCACTAACACACAGCGCTTATATGCTTCCACACTTGATGTCATCCCTTTAGTTTCCTCGCCATTTAATATTGATTTCTATTTATTGGATCTTCTTCATATTTCAAGTCCATAAGTGAGGGAGAGTGTTAGATAATATATTAAATTTTTCTTCACCCATTAGCTTAAGTTTTTAAGTCAATTGGTAATTTAAGATGGTATCAAAACAAATTGAGTAATTGTGTTGATTTGTTTGGCGTCTTTTTATTGGCGCATTCTTCGTTCTTCCTCTTGGATTTTGAAATCTAGATCGTCTTCAATTCTTATCAATTTTCATCATGACTAATCCAAAGAACACAACGATTTCTACAACTTTAGTTCCTTACAGATCTTGAAGCTTAGTTGAATTCTTATGTGTTGCATCACTCGATTATTTAAACTACCAATTTGGTTACACAACCTCTTGTTGGATTGAGCAATTACTCCTCATAGAGTAAGGTGATGTGCTTTGCACTCTCTAGCAAGAACAAACTGAGGTTTATCACCAAAACTATCAAGAAGCCTATGACGGAAGGAAATCTCCTCTCCACTTGGCAGTGCAACAACAATGTGATTATTTCTTGGATAATTAATTCAATTTCAAAAGAAATTGCTATAAGTTTGGTGTATACTAGAATGTGAAAGAACTTTGGGATGAATTAAAAGAACGATATGGCAATTTAATGGTGCACATGTTTATCAATTGAATAAGGATCTTGTTACAACTACATAAGATAACCTTTTATGCAAAAATCATTACGATTTGGCAAGAACTTCTTCAATACTGTCCTCTTGATGACTGCACTTGTGGAGGAATGAAAAAAATGCTTGAGTTTTCAATGTTGAGTTCGTCATGACCTTCCTTATGAGGTTAAGTGAGTCATTTACTTAGATCCGTGCTCAAATACTTCTAATTGATCCTTTACCATCCATAAACAAGTTATTCTCTATCATAATCCAAGAAGAAAGATAATGATCCATTGGTAACACTTCTTTAATTGAAACAGTTATCTTAATGGCTAATTCTGACAACAAACATTCTAATATTGATCGATCAAAGAAGAAAGATGCTTAACGTCCAGTTTGCTCCAATTGTGGCATTAAAGGTCATGTAATTGTTAAATGTTATAAATTACATAGTTATCCATCGGGCCACAAGTTTGCAAACAATAACTTCTCTATTCATCAGAAGTCTACCAATTCTATTCATTCCTCACAAGCTGTTGTTGAAAAGGGAATGGATACTTCCAAGTTAAATCAGTCAGCCTTTTTTGCTAGTCTCAGTGGTGACCAATTTTCACATTTGATGCAAATGTTGCAAACTCACCTTTCATCTTCTTAAATTGATGTCAATTCAAAAACAGAAACAATACATGTAGTAGGTGCTTGTTTCTCTACTTTATTATCCGTACATCAACATCATTTAGTTTGGATTTTGGAATCTAGTGCATCAACACATATCAGTCATAATCATTCACTGTTTAAGAATTTTTGATCTGCTCAAAATGTATCTATTATTTTGCTTACTAAAACTCGATTATCAATTCAATTGATTGGAGATATTCAATTGACAAAGGACTTATTATTACGTGATGTACTTTTGATTCTAGAATATGAATATAACTTGTTATTAATCAGTGCACTTCTTAAGGATTCAAAACACTCTATTATGTTTTCTAATGATCATTACATTATCCAAGACAAGTTAAAGTTGAGAATGATTAGGAAGGCTGATTTTATTGAAGAGCTTTATTTGTTTTACATACATCCTGAGAGGGCTGAGTGTTCTTTTGTTAAGCATTCTGCCTTCGTATGTAAAACTTCAACTGCTATGTGGCATCAGTGTTTGGCACATCCTTTAATTGCTAGATTGAAGGATTATTTATCGGAAGTATCGGTATTTTCTGATTCTGATCATTGTAAGGATATTTGTCATGTTCGTCCTTTAGCTAAGCAACGTTGTCATAGTTTTCCTACTTTGAATAATGTCGCTAATGATGTATTTTGTTTGATCCATGCTGGTAATTCATATTTTCTTACTTTAGTTGATGATAAGTCGAAATATACATGGATTTATCTATTAAGGAATAAGAATGATGTTTTACATACTATTCCTCGTTTCTTTAAACTCATTAAGACACAATTTTTGAAAGTTCTCAAAGTTTTTCGTTCTTATAATGCCCCTGAACTTAGTTTTTAAGATTTGTTTTACTACTGTACGATTAGTCAATTTTCTTGTGTCTACACACCAAAACAAAATTCAGTTGTAGATATGAAACACCAACATTTTGTCAATGTTGCAAAGTCCTTAATATTTTAATTTAAGGTTCCTATAACTTTTTGGGGAGAGTGTATTTTAACTGCCACACATTTAATCAATAGAACACCAATGGTATTGTTATCACATGCTACTTTTTTTTTTTTTTTTGAAGAAAATATTGATTATTCCTTGTTAAAAGTGTTTGGTTGTCTTGCATATGTTTCAATTTTAACCATGCATCGACCCAAATTTGATCTAAGAGCTTTTCCATCATATTTGTTGGATATTGACTAGGAATTAAATGGTATAAGTTGTATGACCTAACTAAGAAGGTTTTCTTTGTTTCAAGAGATGTTTTGTTTTTTGAAGATCTATTTCCCTTCTATTCCATTCTCGGAGACATTGCTATTGTCAACCATGATTTTTTTGATGCGTTTGTCTTTCCTTGTTCATTATTTGATATGTCTGCAGCATCTTTTAGCACTGGATTTCCTTCTTATATGTCGTTTGTAACCACCACTGATGTTTTGCCTGATGAAGTTCAGATTGATGATATTGTGCAAAACATTGAGTCGACTATTGTTCTTGATTTTGAAATTTAGTATAATACTGAGTAGAATATTATTTCTGATATGGTGTCACCTAAGGTTGAACTTAAGCGTTTGTCTGAGGCTGAAGTTGCTCTAGCAGTTGCCCTTGTCATTCTTAGACGATCATCACGAAAGTCTTGTCCTCCTTCATACCTCAAAGACTTTAATTGCAACCTCATTTCTAAACAACTTGTCTCTACAATACCTTACTTCTTTGGCAATTACCTTTCCTATGATACGTATTCACCATCTCATAAACATTACTTTCCCAATGTTGCTTCGATGTAAGAGCCAACCTTTTATCATCAAGCTGTTAAATCCCAAAATTGGAGAGATGCCATGTCTGAGGAAATTGATGCTATGGAAAGGAATAAGACATGGACAGTGGTGTCATTACCTAAAACTCATCACACCATTAGTAGTAAATGGGTTTATATAGTCAAACATTACCCTGATGGAACATTTGATAGATACAAGGAATGCTTGTTGCAAAAGGATATAATCAGCAAGAGAGCATAGATTTCTTTGATACTTTTTTCTCGGTTGTCAAAATTGTCACTGTCAAGGTATTTCTCAACCTAGTGACTTCTTTTTATTGGCAACTAATTCAAGTGGATATCAATGATGCTTTTTTAAATGGGGATTTATTTGAAGAAGTTTACATATCTGTACCCCTAGGTTTTAAGACTTCTAAGGTACCAAGTGAGAGGGAGAAGCTTGCTTGTCATCTGAATAGATCAATCTATGGTCTTAAACAGACATTTAGTAGTGGTTTGTCAAGTTTTCTTCTGCTTTATCTACACATGGATTTGTACATTCCAAGTCTAATTATTCACTTTTTACTTGTGGCAGAGGTACAACCTTTATTGCATGATTGGTGTATGTTGATGATATACTGTTGATAAGACCTTCATCTCATGAGATTGCTTCTGTTAAAGAGGTTCTTACGAATCTTTTTAAGCTTAAGTATTTGGGACAAGGTATATTGATCAAGCCAATCAGTGATTTTCATCTCAAGGCCTTTTTCGATTCAAATTTGGGAGCTTGTCTTGATACTCGTTGTTCCGTCTCTAGTTTTGTATCTTCTTAGGAGATTCTTTAATCTCATGGAAGTCAAAGAAGCAGCCTATTGTTTCACAGTCTTCTTTCAAGACATAATATAGGGCTCTAGCTTTGGTAACAAGTGAGTTGCTATAGATTTTTCAGTTACTTGTTGATTTACATGTATAGTGCTTATTACCAACCACAAGTTTTTTGTGATAATCAAGCTATCATTGCCAAAGGTCCTAATCCCACGTTTCATGAAAGAACTAAACATATCGAAATTGATTGTCATTTTGTGAGGGATAAAATCGTTGATGGGTTTCTTAAGATTTTGTTTATTCATTCAAGTTTGTAGTTAGCAAATATATTTACAAAGCTCTTTTTCAGCTCTATCGAAGTTATTAGTTAAGTTGTGAGTTCTTGATATTCATCTTCCAACTTGAGGGAGACTTTTAAGGACTTTGTAAATATATAAAATATAAATTTAGTTATTTTGTTGTAACACAGTTGTTGCAATTAGTTGTGGTTTCTACTTAATCCCAATATATAAAAGGGTTCTGTGTACTATATTTAGTATGGAAGAGTTATTTTTCTCTAATTGAAATAGAACTTCTAACTCTTATTAATTTCCATCCGGTCAATGTCAAATTTTCTATAAATGAAATACACAATATACTAGTTATGAAAATGAGATAATGTCAATGATAATTGACACGATATGCTTTATGTCGTGAAAGCACATCTACTCATATAAACTATCTAAAACTCAAGCATAAAAGTTTCATTTTTTTGTCACTTATCAGTCATTTCATCTCAAATCCCCTAGGATTGTTTCATCGTAGGGTCACCTTATTCCACCATCTACGATCACCTCAACCCGAATTGTCTCATCCTAACATTGCCTCACTGTGAATCACCTTTTCTTAAGGTTCCCTCATCTCAAGTTGACTAGGGTCACCTTATTTCGAATTGCTTCATTTAGAATCACTTCATTCCAAGTCACCTTTTTCAAAAATTACAAATTTAATCAATACAAGAAATTTGCCCTTTCCTGATGGCCAAAACCATTGGAAAAGTTAAAAGAATGTCAGAAAAGGCTTTCTCGATGTCTTTTTACGTCAGAAAAGTCATCGGGATAGCGTCTTCGGGAAAGCCTTATCCTGACGTAAAAATGTTACTTCGTCAGAAATAAAAGATTTTGTGATGAACAAAGTGGAAAGGCTTTCTCTCGACGACCATAGTTTTGTTGGGGTTTGTGCTCTAAAGTCTTGTGTCCTATAGTTTATAAACAACTTTGTAAGAACACTTGTGATGTATAATATATATGATTTTTACCTCACTTCTTGACTTTGAACATTTAGATGTTTTTTATTTTACCACAAACCAATAAACATAATATCACTGGTTGTCTTTATGTAACTTAAGCAAGTATGTAATGACATACAAGTGGATCATGTCTTAAGTGACAACCAAAATAATCTGTGTATATGGATATAGGAGGGAAACCTTATCCTGGTAACACTACGGACACGACCGCCTTGTGAAATTGTTACAAATATTATGACTTGTCACAGATGGTCTGATCCTGATCATTTTTGCAGTGGACATGTGAACGGGGTGTCCTATGCAAAGAGTTTGTATAAGACCTGACTTCGAAGTATTAATGTCTTGTCATATAACTCTGTTCATGACTGAGACTTCACTTCACAAGAATGACCATAGGTAACATGACCTCAATCCTGAGTGAGTTGGGAACTCCTGCCATTGAGGGCGGTCTTTTGATTTGCATGGGTGCGAGTTGCCAGAGCACTGACTCAAACCTACAACTTTGGAGATTCGACTGATTTGGTAGTTAGGAACTCAACTTCACAAGATGAAGTTCACTCCTTCCCCAAAAAAGGGGTAAGTAGATAGATTGCTCTCTTAAGATCTAATCCCAGGGCTTGAACGATGTGGCGCCACGAACCTTTTCATCATCCGAGAGGTGTTCACACATAGTAGGACTATGTTGTATTGTTCATTAGAGGGATCAGTGGTACTTAAGGAGGAAGATGTAATTACAGGGGCAAAACGGTAAATTGGTCTGTTGTAATTACGAGCATCTGTGAAGGGTCATCGTATTGATGATTGGTTATATCCAATGGACATAAAATATATCTACGGCAAGAATAGTTCAATTGTCGGTCTTTAGTGGATTGTCTGGCAATTAACGGATGGTGAATATCATGACTAAAGAGTTTAGCCAGCTATTCACGTGTCGTTCGGGCTTTGAGCTTTAGGTTCATAAGGTCCCCTTAGAAGCTTGGATACAAGTTGAGAGTCAGTTTTTGGGTCAGTTTGAAATGTTCAAATTGACAAGCGGGGAGTTCGATTATATATGATATAATTGAATTAGTTAATTATATATGATATAATTAATTATATATGATATAATTAGCTTTATGTATGAGATACATTAATTTGGAGGAAATTGGATATGAATATGATTTATATCTAGTGGAGGAAAATACTATAATTATATATGATATTAATTTATATGTTATGAATATGTTGAGATAAGATTCACTAAACGGTTGAAAGGTAAATGGGACGGCATCTCTTCTAGGTTAATAACGGATGAGTGAGTTGAAAGATCAATTTGAGATGCATAAAAAGCTCACGGTGTGTTAAGCATGAGATACATGGATATTGCGTTAAAGAGTGTGTCATCGCTTAGAAAATCAGTGCTTGCATGATCGCTTACCTATACGATATTGCTAAGCGATCGTTTACTGATAACACCCTCGCGCGCTATTTACTAAACGATCATTTACCTTTTCCTAAGCGATCGTTTAGCTGTCGATATTTACTAAACGATCATATAGACGATTGCTTAGTTTTTCCTACACGGTCGTATAGACGATCAGTTGGTTTTTCTTACACGATCGTTTAGACAATCGCTTACTCTTTTCCTACATGATCATATACTTGATCTAAATGATCAAGCATGTTGTCTATATGATAGAAGAGCTCATCTCCCACTTGCTTAATCGTTGTGTACCATCTCTCTTCCTCATCTCCTCTACCAAATCCGAACAAAGCCCACACTTTGGTTACTCACTTCAAAAATACTGAGGACTCTGAGTGATGGTGTCATCTCTGCTTCCTTCTGGTCGTGCAGTGATTGTTCGAAGTAGACGATTGGGTTTTAGATTCGCTGTAAAGAAGAAGTCTTCAATTGGTATGATCTCTCAATCTCTTTAGCATTATGAATGCATATTAGTATGTTTGAATGTATATGTGGTATTTCTGTCAAAATGAATTGGAAAGATCCACTTTCGCTCGTAGGTACTCTTGAATAAGAGTTCCTTCAATTGGTATTAGAGCACTCGGTTTCTGATATTTCAATTCATTGCTGCAAAAGAATTGTATTTACATTCACGGTGAGTGTACCATGTGTACTCTTTATTTTAATTGTTAATTCTTTTGTGGATGTGTGGATTAATGGAGTTTTTTGGAATGTAACCTCGGTTTGTTGAATTCTCAAGTTATTTGTAAAGGCCCCGACATTTCTGGGCACAATTAATTATTATCGAGTCTATAAATTCAAAGTTAGTTTGAGTCTTGAGTCGTTCGTGATGCAGTTTGGAGCAAGGGATTGTTGTTCTTCGTGGTAGAAGACGATCAAGTTTTGGTTGTGTCGTGTAGACGATGAGGTAGATGATTGCTGAGTATCGAATGCTCGATTTTCATTTAACTCGCGCATGCACTAGACGATCGTATAGCTCAGCAAGCCTCATCGCTTAGTTATTGACTATATGATCGCGGAGTAATTGCATGGCAAATCGTTTACTTTTCACGTGCTAAGTGATCGTCTAGACGATCAAGCTTCGCGGCCTCATTATTGTCTATGCGATCGTTTTGCTTTTACGCTATCGCTTAGTGTGTGCTACACGATCATTTAACTGGAGGCGTTTACTAAACGATGAGATCTTCACCCGGTGGTTCAAGACTTAGTTCGCTTGTGAACTAGTTTGCTCAGTAGAATTACGTAAATAGATTATTTTCTCATTCCGGTTGTTTTTTTTTTTTTTTTGGTTCATTCTGGTCCATTAATTCATGGTTTTGTACATATGATGTATGTTTTTTTAATGTCATATGGTATGCACATATAGATCAATTCCACCTTAGGTCATGCATATTCTCTTTATTATAAGTATTATGATTTAGTGAAGCATGATTCAATTTACGTAAGTACATGCACATGCATCATTTAATATAAGGGTTATTTTATGTATGCATTATTTATTTAACGTAATATTTATAAGCGTTATAAATACTTCATTATATGGCATGTGTGTTTTAGTTATTTTATAAATGGTTATGAAATAAAAATAGAACTAAAATATTTAGTAAAAGATTAATATGTAGCAAATCTATCTATAATAAAAATTTTGTCTGAGGCAGGTTCTGACTAGGTTGGGGTATTTAGGGTGACGGAAATGGAACACCTCTACCTGGGAACCTCCCTAGAAAGATGTTTTAGATAGATTTGACGCATACATGCAAGTTAAGGCCAGTCCATTAAAGAGTGTGACTACTTGGACTTTTTTTTAATTTCAAAGACAAAAGTTGTTTTTTAGCAAATTAATAAATGACTTAGATTATTATCAGTAACCGGATAGTCTAGGATCATAAACCCCTAGATAGAGCATTCAGTGGGAAGGACTTAGGGCATTTGATGCTTCATTTACACCTCTCGTGTTTCTCCTCATAGCCCCCATCGTGAAATCTATCCTCAGCCTCGTGATACACTGGGAGTGTCCTCCTAAAGGATGGTCTTTGGGTAGATTAATATCAACATGGATGGAAAGAATGTTCATAGTAAGTGTGAGTATGAAGTGCGACAGCATATCCCACGGTCTCTCTTGTTAGATGGAATAAAGTTTCTATGCATGGCTGTAAGAGGATAAGGTTACTTAGTCTCTTGTCCTAATCTGCTTTTTCCATACGGTGGGTGCATTACGGTGGGACTCTGGGGCCGAAAATGAGGGGTTACACTTACTCGGGATTTTTAAGGGTTAATAGTTCTGGACCAAACAAATGGTGGCTATTAGGTTCATTTGCAAGAGTTGGTTCTACCTAATGGTTGAGAATGTCTCATCCCAGTGAAGGGACATATGATCACCCCACCAATGACGTTTTTCCTGCCTCCCTGGGGCATCATTGCAAAATAGAAGTCTTATCAATTAGGGTATTTGGAATCTATTTTGCTAAAACTAATTGGTTAAAAAATGTGGTTCTTGCAAAGTCTTATAAAAGGTTATTCAATTTTTTTCAACAACGGTTTTTAATGGCTATAGCCACTATCAGTTTACTTTGGACCAAAAAACTAAATGGCCAAAATTACTCAAGTTGGAAACATATGCTCACAACGATACTCATCATCGAGGATCTGAAGTTTGTCCTTACGGAGGAATGTCCTCCTATTCCACCTCAGGATGCTAATCGAAATGTTCGGACGGCATACGAGTATTGGATACGAGAAAACGAAAAGGCCTCAGCTTATATCTTGGCTAGTCTTAGTGACATGTTGGGCAAGAAACATGAGTCCATGGTTTCAGCATGTGAGATCATGGAGTCCCTGCGGGGAATGTTCGAACAATCGTCTGGACAACTCACGCATGAGGCTCTGAAACACATCTTCAGCTCCAAATCGAGGAAGGCACCTCTGTTCGTGAACACGTGCTGAATATGATGGTCCACTTTTACGTGGCGGAGATGAATGGGTTTAAAATTGATGAGAGCAGTCAGGTTAGCATTATCCTGCATTCATTGTCGGAGAGCTTCCTCCATTTTGTTAGCAATACGATTCTTAACGAAATGGAATACTCCCTTACCACTCTCCTCAACGAGTTGCATACTTACCAATCCTTGCTGAAAAGTAAAGAGAAAAAGGAAGGTAAGCAAATGTTGTCTCGTCTTCTAAAAGGTTCTATTTAGGTTCGACCTCAGGAACACAGTTTGCAGCTTCAACTTCTAACTTTGGAAAAACGAAAAAGAAGAAGGGTAGTAAAAGGGAACGGGAATGCGCCTGCTAACTCGCCACTTGTCACCCAGAAGAAGCGTCCACTGCCAGTTGAAAAAGGAAAATGTTTCCACTGTAACCAGGATGGATACTGGAAGAGGAATTGTCCTCGTTATTTGAAGAAAAAGAAGACAGCCAAGGCTAAGGCCAAGGCAGACAAAGGCAAATATGATTTACTTGTAGTATAAACTTGTTTAGTGGAGAATGATGATTCTGCATGGATAATAAATTCGGAGGCCATTAATCATGCATGTTCTTCTTTTCAGGGGATTAGATCTTGGCGACAACTAAAGGCTGGTGAGATGATGTTGCGAGTAGGCACTGGGCATGTCGTCTCAGCTATGGCAGTGAGAGGCATCCAATTATCTTTACAGAATAGGTTTCTTATATTAAAATATGCCTTTGTAGTTCCTGAACTAAAAAGGAACCTTATTTTTATAAAGTGTCTATTACAATGCAATTACACTCTTTCTTTTAAAATGAATAAAGCGATTCATAAGGATGGTGTTGAAATTTATATAGCTAAACTAGACAAGAACTTGTATGTGCTATGACCGTTAGCCTTAAGTTCCCTCAATAATATAGAGATGTTTAAATCTGCCGTAACACAATTTAAACACCAACGAATTTCTCCAAAAGAAAATGCCCAACTTTGGCACCTTCGATTAGGGCACATCAATCTCAATAGGATTGAGAGATTGGTGAAGAATAGCCTTCTAAGCGAGTTAGAGGAAAATTCTTTACCAGTGTGTGAATCTTGCCTTAAAGGTAAGATGACTAAAAGACCTTTTACTGGAAAAGGTTATCGAGCTAAAGAGCCTCTTTAATTAGTACATTCGAACCTTTGTGGTCCTATAAATGTGCGAGCTCAAGGAGGCTATGAGTACTTTATCAATTTTACTGATGATTACTCGAGATATGGGTATGCCTATCTGATGCAACGAAAGTTTGAATCTTTCGAAAAGTTCAAAATGTTTAAGGCCAAAGTTGAGAATGCTTTGGGTAGACGAATTAAGACACTTCATTAAGATCAAGGTGAAAAGTTTTCGGATTCTGAGTTCCAAGACTATTTATTAGAACATGGAATCATTTCCCAATTGTCGGCACCGGGTATACCTCAGCAAAATGGTGTAGCAGATAGGAGAAATAGAACCTTGTTGGACATGGCTCGTTCGATGATAAGTCTCTTCCTTACCAGACTCATTTTGGGGTTTCACAGTGGAGAATATGGTATACATTCTCAACTGTATTCCTTTTAAGAGTATTGCAAGAATACCTACGGGACCGTCCGCGGCTGGAGTAGGGCAAGTCGGAGATTTTATTGCACTGGGTTTTTATGCCTTAGTTTATTGTTTTGTACCTGTTTTTTGTACTCCCCACTTCACATTAGGACAAGTGGGAGATTGTTAGGGTTTGTGCCCTAAAGTCTCGTGTCCTGTACTTTATAAACAACTTTGTAAGAACACTTGTGATGTATAATATATATGATATTTGTTGCACATTTAGATGTTTTTTTATTTTTCGACAAACCAATAAACTTAATATCCCTAGTTGTCTTTATGTAACTTAAGCATGTATGTAGTGACATACAAGTGGATCATGTCTTAAGTGACAACTAAAATACTCTGTAGTATATGGATATAGGAGGGAAACCTCATCCTGGTAACACTACGGACGCGACCCGCTTTGTGGAATTGTTACAAATGTTATGACTTGTCACAGATGGTCTGATCCTGATCATTTGTGTAGTGGACATGCAAGCGAGGGCGTCCTATACAAAGAGTTTGTATAAGACCTGACCTCGAAGTGTTAATATCTTGTCATATATCTTCTTTCATGACTGAGACTTCACTTCACTACAATGACCATAGGTAATATGACCTCAACCTGAGTGAGTTGGGAACTCCTGCCATTGAGAGCGGTCTTTTGATTTGTATGGGTGCGAATGGTCAGCGCGCCGACTTAAACCTACGACTTTGGAGATTCAGCTAATTTTGGAGCTGGGAACTCAACTTCACAAGATGGAGTTCACTCCTTCCCTAAAACAGGAGTAAGTAGATAGATTTCTCTCTTAAAGACTGATCCTGGGGCTTGAACGATGTGGCGCCATACACCTTCTCATGGGTCGAGAGGTGTTCACACATAGTAGGACTATGTTGTATTGTTCATTAGAAGGATCAGTGGTACTTAAGGAGAAAGAATTAATTACAGGGGCAAAACGATAAATTAGCCTGCTGTAATTACGAGCATCTATGAAGGGTCATCGTACTGATGATTGGTTATATCCAATGGACATAAATATATATCCATGGCAAGAAGAATTCAACTGTCGGTCCTTAGTGGAAAGCCTGGCAGTTAACGGATGGTAGATATCATGACTAAAGAGTTTAGTTAGCTATTCACGTGTCGTTGAAGATTCGAGCCTTAGGTCCATAAGGTCTTCTTAGTAGCTTGGATACAAGTTGAGAGTCAGTATTTTATCAGCTTGAAATGTTCAAATTGACAAGAGGGAGTTCAATTATATAGGATATAATTGAACTAGTTAATTATATATGATATAATTAACTTTATGTATGAGATACTTTAATCTGGAGGAAATTAGATATAAATATGATTTATATCTTGTGGAGGAAAATACTATAATTAATATATGATATTAATTTATATATTATGAATATGATGAGATCACATTCATTGGACGGTTAAAAGGGAAATGGGACGATATCTTTTCTATTTTAATAACGAATGAGTGAGATGAAAGATCACTTTGAGATGCATAAATAGCTCACGGTGTGTTAAGCATGATATGCGCGAACATTGTGTTAAAGAGTATGTCATCGTTTAGAAAATCAGTGCCTATATGATAGTGCCTGCACAATCGCTTACCTATACGATATTGTTAAGCGATCGTTTACTGATTATACCCTCACACGCTATTTACTGAACGATCGTTTATCTTTTCCTAAGCGATTGTTTAGCTGTCGACATTTACTAAACGATCGTATAGATGATCGCTTAGTTTTTCCTACACGATCGTTTAGACGATCATTTAGTTTTTCCTACATGATCATATACTTCATCTAAATGATCGAGAATCTTGTCTATACGATAGACGATTTCATCTCCCACTTGCTTGATCGTTGTGTATGATCTCTCTTCCTCCTCCCCTCTACCAAATCCGAACAAAGCCTACACTTTGGATACTCACTCCAAGAACACTGAGGGCTCTAAGTGGTGGTGTCATCTCTGTTTCCTTCTGTTCGTGTGGTGATTGTTCAAGGTAGACGATTGGGTTTTAGATTCTCTGTGAAGAAGAAGTCTTCACCTGGTATGATCTCTCGATCTCTTTAGCATTATGAATGCATATTAGTATGTTTGAATGTATATGTGGTAATTCTGTCACAATGAACTGGAAAGATCCACTTCCGCTCATAGGTACTCTTGAATAAGAGTTCCTTCAAGTCTGACATCGGAAGAAGTGAACCCAAAAACTTTAACTTAATTTTCAGCATCGGAAAGAGTGAATTCTTCCTATGGGAGTTTGGAGAAATGTCTTCTCTCGATGCTAGAAAATGGATTTTTTTGGGTCGAGAGAAGTGACTTATCTAGACGCTAGACTATGGGCGTCGAGAAAAATCGAAATGTTGGAAAGTACCATCACACAGTGGAAGTGACCAAGATTCATAAGCACTCTAATTTATTAATTTTGGAAGAAATGAAAGCATGTTTTAGCAGAAATAAATGGGTTTCGTGATATACCTTAGTAGAACTTCCTCAAAACTTGAATCCAGCTGCAAATCTTCTCTGAATCTTGGTGTACACCACCTCAAGATCTTCCTTACTATCCTTTTGATACTTTAGATTGAGTTGTGGGATTCAAAATAAGTCTGAATTAAGGGTAGTTGGAGAATGCTCACAGCAACAACCCAAATGAAAAACACCTTTCTTCTCACAAATTTTTTAGAAAAATTCTTTCGGTTACATTGCCTCAAAATCACTCCAATCTGTTCAATATATTATAAATGATCATGCAAAGAGATTAGCTGCATGAGATGCAGCTCATGCTTGGAGTTAATAAAGACTTAAGAAGTGGATTGTTAGTGAGCTACTTGAAGAAGGTAATGGAGAAAACTAATTTTCCATTATGTGTTTTTTTTTCTCTCTTTTTCAATTTTTAATAAATTGATTTCATAAATTATTTTTAATAAAATTGAAAATATTATTAATTTTACAAAATTAATTTCACAAATTAATTTTTCTTAACAAAATTAATAAATATTTAAACAATTTAAATAATTATAATTAATTTAATATTAAATATTAAATTAATTTTACACAATTCCATTTTCATATATTTAAACCATATTTAAATATTATTTCCCCAATTCCGTTTCATTCTTAATTTGAACATTTTGAATTAACTTATCACGCTACTCTAGAGCTAATCCATTTATGAGCTAGTAAGGGGATCTCACGGTCTTACAGATTATGGGCTCCAACGATTCAAGATTAATCGACTAAACTCATTAGACCGAACTAACCCCCATTCTTTAACTAATGGGTGATTCCACTAAAGCCCATAGCTGAATTCCCCTCATTGTAGATATATTATGTCCTCTCGATATAACCATGATTAGTAACTTAACCCTCCATAGGTTGTTCGTAAAAACGGCTTAATCGAATCTCTGTTTTACCCCCGAAATTACCTCATGTTTTTCAAGTTCCACTGATTCCCTAATGAACAATTGATTTGTGATCCAATCAACAAATTGAATCCCTCTCGGGCCAATGAGAGGGTGAGGCCTCTTATTCAAGACCCAGAATCAACACTTAAAGGGAAGAACCTCTCTACTAACCCTAATCGGGTAGAAGTGAATTCTGCCTTGCTCCATATGTCCCCAGCTATTCATCCGATCTTATCCCCAAAATGGGAGGCTTATTGAGCAGAGAAATTGGTCTACTCTTACCGTTTGTAGATCAAAGGATAATCCCAAACAAACAAGAGTTCATAGTTAGCTCAAAATTAAGGTCAAGTTACCTATGTCGTCGTTTTGAAATAGTCAGTCTTAAACAGTAAACAACGTTAAGTAAGAGTGACTAGTTTTGTGGTCCGATCTTGTATAAAACTCATTTGCACAAAACGCTCCACTGCTCATGTCATAACATGCATGAATTAGTATCACTTCATATGTAGTACTTTACAACTCTTTGTAACAACTACAGAGTAGGTCGCATCCAATAGTGTTACCAGAATAAGGCACACAACCTTGTTCATATACGATATATCATTTTGACTATTTACTCGAACCTGATCCACTTGTATGTCTCCACATAAAGTTCAAGTACTCATGTAATAGTCAAGGGAGTTTAGGTTTATTGGATTTTGAAAAAATAATATATTCAATAACAACTTATTGAATTTTTAGAATAAGTTTTATTGTTTACAAACAATGAGTTTTAGGACATAAAACTTAACACGAAATTGTTTGGATGATATTCACCCTGATGCTAGAATCCTTAAGCTTTTGTTGGGAGAGGCTACATTCCCCGACACCAACATATTTGGGTGTTAGGAGAGGTTACCTTTCCCAATGACATATGGGAATGGCGTCGGAAAAAGTCTAAAAAATATTTTATGATAATGTTGTTTTTCTCGATTCCTTTATGTTTGCCGACGGGAGAGGTCTTTTTTTCATATTAACTTTTTATAATCTACTAAATATCAAACTTGTTTAAATCTTACAAATATAGTCAAATAAACTAAAATCTTCAACATTTAAAGTTTTCTTCCATAATTAATACCGAAATAGCATTGCATATTATCTTCAACATTACACAATTAAGACATTAATACCAAAATAACATTGTAGATTATCTTCAACATTACATAATATCCATAAAACATTAACATCAAAATAACATTACAGACCTACGAAATACAAATCTATAACCTAACTTTGCTCATCCAGAGATGCATCTTGAAGATAGTCCTTTAAACTATCTACAAAATACAAATTTAAATAGTTTTAATGTTGCCAAATAATAAACTTTATATAAGCATATGAACTATGATATAAATTTTAACTCAAACATAACTATGCATTTTTCCATATACTATTAGCAGCAATAATATAAAACTTAAACATAACCATGCATTTATCTATTACCAATTTCAAACTCAATATAAAACTTAAATTTAAACTTAGTAACATTATATCATATACCACTCTTAAATTTAATCTCAAACCCAATGCATTTATCCATATACTAACCTCAAAATAAATATAAAACTAAGATTCAACTCAAACTTAAACATAACTATGAGTATACACCTAGACCAACTTTAAACTAAATATAAAACACGATGCTCAACCTAAAAAAATTTAAATGCATTTATCTATATAAAAAATATTGAAATTCAACTTAAACTTAAATATTTATGTTGTTACCATATAAAACTCAATATAAAACTCAATGCTCAACCTAAAAACTTCAAAATGCACTTTAGGCAATCTTCCCCCACCCCGCAAAAACACACACACACACTTTAATCTCAAACTCATACCACATACAACCAAAAACTTAATGCAGTTATCCATATACTAACCTCAAACTCAAGGTAAAACTTAAATTAAACTCAAACTTAAACATAACTATGCATTTACCCATATATCAACTTTAAACTTAATATAAAACTTAATGATCATCTTAAGAAAATTCAAAATACACTTATCCTTACCAAATATAAAACTTAATGCTCAACTTAAGAAAATTTAAAATACACTTATCCTTACCAAAAATATTAAAAATCAACTCAAATATAAACATATCTATACATTTATGTTGTTACCATATAAAACTCAATGTTCAACCTAAGTAAATTCAAAATGTAATTTAGGCGATCTCCACCCCCTTCCCAATACACACATTCGCACTTTAATCTCAAACTCAATATATATCATATACCAATTGCAAACTCAATACATTTATCTATATACTAACCTCAAACTCAATATAAAACTTAAATTCATCTCAAACTTAAACATAACTATACATTTATGTTGTTATCGTAATTGTAGGATAACAATATATACATTTTTCTAATTAGTCTATCATCAAAGTTCAAAAGTTCATACCTATTACGATTTATCTCCTTGTGATTTCATGAGTTGTAAGACCATGACTTTCAAGTCATCTATCTCAGCTTGTCTTCTGTTTTCTATTTCGTCCACTCTGGCCTTCAAGTATTATATCTCAATTTGTTGCTCCTCTATAATTTGTGAGGAGGATGCAATGATAATGAGTTCTATTTTCTTGATTTTTTTTAGGCTTTGGCCCCTGCCCCACTCATGTGCCCATCACCTGCTCACATATATTTTCTTTCGATATTGGTTTAGACCCTTCCTAGGTGAAGACCTCTCTCATCTCTACCATTCAATTATACAACAAAAATAAAAAAATATTTGTATGAATTTTACCTTTATAATGTTTGTATAGTGCCGACCTATACTCTTTGAATGAATTTTGCCTTTGTTGATCGATGAAATCATTGACAAGTTTATTGGACAAGTCAAACTAGAAATGGTTCCGAATGGGAAAAAAAAGATTATAATACACACAAAAATCTAAATTGTAAAATATATGAGCATCTTACATCAATCTGTCATACTTAATCCATCATCATGTGTCAATTGAAATGTGTGACTCCCGTATCCCCTAGATAAGTCGACTGGGTCTCCATGATATACCCATTGATGATACTATGCAGATATTCTATTAATGAATAAATGTTGTTCAACTCCATTTATTGGCTCTCACATTGCGTTTGTACTTTTTTTTTTAAATGGACATCTTGTTTTTCCCAAGTTATTAATGTGACGTTTTGTCACTTTAAGGAATCGGACTACTCCTTCTGCATACTCAGTTGATAACTTGTCCCTAATCGTAATCTACTCTTTATCTATTCTTAATAATATAGCTTTTGACCCGACACAAAACGTAATATGTGATAAGCTAAAACCTGTATCATCTAGAAAATGAGTTATATTAAAACTTATAGTTTAAATTTCTAACTATTAATTTTTGTTAGAAGAGTTATTTTTTTGTAGAACAAGATTGAGCAGTGAGAACAAATGAGTAATAGTTTTGATTTATTAAGATTCATTATTTTTTGTCAGAAGAGTTGTTCTTCTTTACAACTCTTATAGCTGTAATTATTTATTTTTAATTACGACAAATTTTGTAAAGTTTTATCTTCATTGAAATGGTTTGAAAGAGAAATTACGTTTTAATATATTAAGGCAAAAGGAGGTGGACTAATTATTCCACAATATTCAACTAAAAATTAACACTGATATACAAACAAAACAATTAACTCAACCTACGGAAAAAAAACAATTAACTAACATCCAATTGTCAACATCTAAAACAAACATATTAGATCAACATAGAAAACAAACCAATTAACTCATCATCCAAAAGAAACCATTGAACTCAACATCCAAAACAAATCATTAAACTCAATATCGAAAATAAACCAATTAAATCAATATCTAAAACAAACTAATTAACTCAACCTACAAAAGAAACCAATTAACTAACTCAACTTCCAAAATAAACTAATTAAAACATACAAAACAAATTATACCAACTTAATCTAACATATACAATAAACCAATTTAATCTAAAACTTATCTAAAAATTTCAACTTGATACTAAGACACATCTAAATATGAAATTCAAAATAATAACATTAAAATCTAACATATATTTAAATAAAATTTGGGTTGACGTAGCCCAACCCAAATTTAATATATATTCATAATATATATATATAATATCTTTGTTTAAAATTTGATTATTTTATATGGAATAATTTGTGAATTTTTAATTTTTTTTTAAATTGTTATGATATTTATCTTTATTTAAATTTTGCAATAAATATCATAGGTATTTGGTATTTAGCATTTGAATTTTATGAGATTTTAGTTATTAGTTATGTGTTGTATATAAATTTACATATTTTTATTTAAAAAGAAAAATAAGTTACAATGCGACAACTCAACCCAAACACAACCTGAATTTGAAAGGTTAGGTTGGAGAGACTTTATTTGGGTCATTTGGATTACCAATCCAACTGAGCTGAATTTTCGGGTTGGTCCAACAACCACTCTCAACCCAACCAAACCCGACTCTTGTACACCCTTATGGTAAAGTAGAACTCTCAACTTAAGTTGAAGAGGTTACCCCTCAAATATAGTATTATATATATATATAGTCTACTGTTCTGAAAAGACCATGGTTTGATTTTTGTTTTTTTTAAATGAAAAGAAAATACAAAAACTTTCTAAATTAAAATTGTTCATATGAGATACTTTAAACTCCGACTTGTATTAATTAAATGTTCTTCTTCCAAACAAAGCTACAAATTAATTATCTTATGATCTTCATATAATATGTCTAACACGAGCAATAAATGACATTTTGTACCATTTTTTCGAATTTAGAGTTTCAATTCTTCATATATCATGTAAGTGCATTTATTGTAGTTAAAAAAGAGATACTCATAAAATACTTGGCTTGAGAACAATAATTCAAGAGCAATATGATCACTTACTAAGACTCTCTCTTTTTTATTACTTTATATATATATATATATATATATATATCTTAGACCATAAAAAATTAAGGATCTTTTTTCATTTATTTGAACCTTAGTAGTCATTGTCCATATGGAGTTGCTCCTCCCCAATAACATTGAAATGCAATTTTCAAAAAAAGAAAAAAAAATACTAAATTTAAATTGTCTCTAAACTTTCCAACCTACTTTTATTTTAGTTTTTTTTTTTATATAAATGAATATATAGTTTAATATCTATTTTATTTAGAAATTTTTTTCTTTATAATCTACTGATTTTTACCTTTTTTTTTTTAAAAAAAAGTTATTTTATATATTAATTTTTTTTTTTCAATGAAGTTGTTAACAAATGTAAAAATAAGGACGATTTATAGCTTTGACAACCACATTGTGGTCCTCATTTGTCCTTTTTTTTTCCTTCTCTCCTCACTTTGTTTTCATCTCGAACTATCCTTTTCTTTAATATTGGTCTAAAATAGACTCATTCTTATCTTCATAATTCAGGATTCAGGTTGTCTTTATTCACTCTCCCTGGTTGCAGTCTCTTTATCCTTTTCTCTCCTCTGCTCTTCTCTCATTCAATTGAAAGGGATTGAAGGAGAGATTTGGAGAAGAGGAATTTGATGAGAATAAAAGAGAGAAAATAACAATCAATAAAAGCGCGTGTAATAATTCTTTTACATATCAACATTACAGATAAATTTCCAAATGAGCTATATTGTTGTAGCTAACAAGACAAGCATGCATAACTAACTTGAATTATTTTCGAAGGAAGGGGCTAAATTGCAATTTTAATACATTAAATAACAGATTTGGAAAATGATATACTGTCGCGGATATTAAAAAACAGAGGAGATGGTGGCATAAGGCTAAAATTAAGAAAGTATTTCAATAAGAAAGAGATTGTTGGTGAGTTATTATATTAATACAAAACTAGGCTATAATTGTCAATTGAAAACCCACGTTATAGAGGTATAATGTCGGTTGGCAACTGACATTGAAGAATTTATCAAAGATATGCAATATCGGTTGTGTTTGATGTTGGTTTTCAATCAACACTATAATGATCGTCATTTAAATATTAGTCACCTTTAATGTCGTTTTTTGGTCGACATTAAACACATTTAATAACACCTTCTTCAATGTCGGATGTCTTCCTTTGAACTATAAGATTTTTATTTAATATTAATCACCTTATTTTTTCTTAAAAAAATACAAGAAATAAGAAATATATTGGTTAGCGAATATATTTCTGTTTCTATATTTTAAAAAATAAAATACAAAAATAAAAAAATGGAAAACAATAATGTTGTTCCTCCATCCTTCACGACTAATTTTGCCATTATTTTAGCCACTACTCAGTACATTGCCTTAGCCACAACCTTGGTTTTTGTAGCATCGTCTTTAATGTTTTACTCAAAAATCAAACCTATCTTCACTTTTATTACACACTCTACGAGGTACTTCAAGCCCATTGTAAGTCCTAAGATTTTGGACAGTGAGTTCCGATGAAGAGTCGTAAGTCGAAAAGTTTGAAAGAGATGAGTAATATGTTTGGATCAACCTCAACCTCAACATGACTGCTTATCGAAGGGGGACAATCCGACACGATCCCCCAGCTGTACCTTCCCCTTTTTTTGTTAGTCAATGAATGGTTCTAAAATTATTTTCGCGTTGTTTGGTTTACGGAACATTACATAGATTTGTATGAGAAAAATTATTACACGTGTTTGTTTCATAAATTTTAGTTTTTAAAATTCTAGGTATTAATTATCTTTAGATAAAAAAAAGCCTGTTCCAAAATATGGGTATTTATTATCCTTTAAAAAGATGAGATTTCTTCTGTAGACTTGTGCATGAGAGAGAAAAATCGGTTGCATGAGAAAAAGTTGTTGTCTTCCTTCTTCCAAAGGAATAACATTATTATTTTATATTTTAAATAATTAATATATTATTATTAAATCAACGAGTCAATAATATTGAAAACTAGCTTTAATTTTTTTTCATGATTTTTGTTTTAGTTACTATTTTAAAATTTAACACAGACATTTAAATCTCAGACATTAATTATATTGTACATCCAAACACATACATTTATTATTCTAAATATTTAAATCTCAGATATTTATTATTCATACCTATGAAACAATATTCGCGATCCATATGGACCGTAAGAATTATTTTTCGAACTAAACATAAAAGGTTCATTTTGAAATTAAACTTCACGGTTCAAAGCACCAAAGAGAAAAATACCTTTTTAGTTTCGAATAAGTGTAATTAGTCTCCAAAGTTTAAAATGATCATTTTAGTCATCAAATTTTAAAAATAGGTTATGTCGCTATGAGTTTGTGATGTAGAGCGGCCGACTTGTTCCTAAGAGGAGAAAGATGGAGTTGTCACCGGTCTTGATTTAAAGGACGTGACTGGACACTTAAAAGTATGTTAAAATGGTTTGCAAACAAAGATAAAAAGTTAGAAGGTCTTTTATGTATGAGAAAAGTATTAACACCCCACACTCATTCAAAGAACAAAATTTATTTTTTTTTCATGTTAATTTAAAGAAACTGGCCTTGAAGAAAGAAAGATTATTTTTATGTTGATTTTTAAATGTTCCATACTTTATTGGTCACTATTTAAATGAATTTATTTTGGAAGACCAAATTAATATTCTTGAGGTTGATCACAAAATTATGGTTTGAGTTATTATTTTTTCTTCCTTTAAATTAGTCGTGAAGGATGGAGGAACAACATTATTGTTTTCCATTTTTTTATTTTTGTATTTTATTTTTTAAGATATAGAAACAGAAATATATTCGCTAACCAATATATTTCTTATTTCTTGTATTTTTTTAAGAAAAAATAAGGTGATTGATATTAAATAAAAATCTTGTAGTTCAAAGGAAGACATCCGACATTGAAGAAGGTGTTATTAAATGTGTTTAATGTCGACCAAAAAACGACATTAAAGGTGACTAATATTTAAATGACGATCATTATAGTGTTGATTGAAAACCAACATCAAACACAACCGATATTGCATATCTTTGATAAATTCTTCAATGTCAGTTGCCAACCGACATTATACCTCTATAACGTGGGTTTTCAATTGACAATTATAGCCTAGTTTTGTATTAATATAATAACTCACCAACAATCTCTTTCTTATTGAAATACTTTCTTAATTTTAGCCCTATGCCACCATCTCCTCTGTTTTTTAATATCCGCGACAGTATATCATTTTCCAAATCTGTTATTTAATGTATTAAAATTGCAATTTAGCCCCTTCCTTCGAAAATAATTCAAGTTAGTTATGCATGCTTAGGTGATCAACCTCTTCAAACCATAATTTTCATCCTAAGAAAGTTTAAATAAAAATCTTTTGTGAAAACTTTTTTTAATTTTTATTTTTAAAGAAAATATTATTTATCAAATCAATTTTTATTTAGTTTGTTTATTTTAAAAGAAAAGTACGAGAGAAAAATTTTATTACTTTTTTTTGTTGTAAGAAAAAAGAAATCTTATGAAATCAATTTTATGTTTAAGTTGTTTTATGTAAAGAAATATGAAGAAATTTATTTTAGAGAAATTCAAAGTTTACTTTTAAAGAAAATTGCCTTTTATGAAAAGAAATTTTTACAAGGCATATTTTTCAATAAATGATTTTTTATTATTAAAGAAATAAAAGAGTATGCAAAAAGGATAAGAAATTTAATTTTTAAAAACATTATTCACAAGAGAAAACATATTGAATCCAAATCTTGACCTCCCAAAAGTTTGAATTTATATTTCTAGAATCTCAAATAACGATCTTCCGAGAGTTTGAGTTTAATCGTCGAAGAAACGAGTGGGAGATAAAAGAGAATTTTTGTTTTTATTTTTTAATCTAAAAATTTCAAATAAGAATTGACATAATAAAACAAATTTGGAGTAAATGAAAAATACAAGATCGAGACCTGCCCGCCAATTTAACATATGTTTTAAAACTTAAAGAGTAAAATGACTATTTTAAAACCTTAGATCAACAATAAACTTAAAATTGAAAATATAAAATGTATTTTGCCTTTATGGACTGTTTGGTTGGAGGGAAAATAGGGTGGGAATGGGAACGGGCTTACAAAGCCCATGTTTGGTTGGTGGGCTTTGTTTATTTATCTTAAAAAAGGTAATTCTTAGGTATATTTTACCCATACAAATGAAGTAATTGAATACCCATTGAGAAGTCTGGGTTTTCATTTCTTCTTCCCCTTCCTATCACGAATTTCCTTCCTTCCAGCCATGAAAATCCATCTCTCTGCTTTGAGTGCCGCCCATCTCTCTACTTCGGTGCAGCTGTCTCTCTTCCTCTCTTCCTCTCTTCTCCTCTCTTCTCGCCTGTGCGATTTTCTGCTCCCCTATTAGTACTTACATTCTTTCGATCTCCATTTATGTCTTTTTTCTCACTTCAATTTATGTCTTTATTCAATCTGTCTTCTATTGGTACTTCATTCTCCAGTCGCTGCATTCTTTTTTTAGTGTTGTTTATTTATGTCTTTCAATATTCTACTACCTATTGGTACTGATTTATCTTTTTTCTCCTATTTATTGATTTTCTGTTCCATTTATCTCTTCTTTTTTCAGAGAATGATTCTTTTTTCCGAATGTGATAACTATTGTTCCATTTATGATAAATCATTCTGATGTTATTAATAATCATTGATAACCACATTTTTTAGGAATGCAGAATGCAGAATGTTTCTTTTTTCTATTCCATTTATCTCAACTACTCCATTCGGAAAAAAGAATATGATAACCATTGTTCCTTATTTAAGATGTGGGGAAGACGGTTATGATAACCACACTTTTGTTATATTGGATTTTTCTGTTCCTACAAAAATATCACACTTTTGTAATCAAACTATTATCATTTCTCTAAACTATTATCATTATTTCTTTGTAATCAAACTATTACTTTAGGCAAATTCTCTTTTGTAATCAGAATTTGTCTACGCACATGTTTCTCTGTTCCAAATGTGTGAATTTTTTCTGAAACTCAGTCATTAAAGCCAAAGCCAAATTTTCTTGATGAAGGATATTGACATTCTCTCTTAATTTTTTTCTTTCAATTATATTGTACTAATATCATTCTCTTGGCTTCTCATTTTATATACTGTTGTCATAATATAATTATTGCATCGCTTTCATTGGTTTATTTGGTGGAGTTTTTTCGATTTCTTATCTAATTCGGTTGTCCTTTATACAATATGTTTGATGGGTTATTTGATTTTACTTTTTTTCTTTGACTTTTCTTAATTGTTCAAATTGAAGTAACTAGGATCCTATTCATTCTGCACGTTTTTTTGTTCTCTTTCGATGTATTGAATGAGTTGATTTGCTACATTGTGATTTATTTCTAAGAATTGTTTATTATAATTAACTAATGATGGGATAAAACATTTTGTTTATCATGCAGATATGAATGACATATATTCAGCTACTGAACAACAAATTCTTATTGTCTTGTTGTCATATTTAGAGATAATAAAACAAGTAATGAAAATATCTTTTCTATTGGTAGTAATACTATTGTATAAAGGACAAACACGTGACAGAATTATGAGTGGAAGTTCTTTCTATAGGCAACGAATTAGACAATTAAACTTTTTTTCGTCTAATACATGAGAATGATTTAGCATGTTTCGAGACAACATGAATGAATAGGAGATGTTTTACTATATTATGTCATATGCTTAAAACAACTGGCAAATTAAGAGGCACGACACATGTAGAAGTTGAGGAGATGGTTGCAATATTTTTACATATCCTTGCACATGGCGTTAAAAATAGAGTTATACGTCGACATTTTGTGCATTCAGGAGAAACAATTAGTAGACATTTTAATATAGTTCTGAACTCTGTGATACGACTACATGAATTATTACTTAAACATCCTGAGCCTGTTCCTGTCAACTGCTTGGATGAAAAATGGAAGTGGTTTAAGGTAATTTTTGTTTTATAGTTTTGCTCATGTTTAAATATTAATTGGTGGTTTAATTAATTTAGAGTCTTCTTTGTATGTAGAATTTTCTAGGTGTTCTAGATGGAATCTATATCAAAGTCAATGTCGGTATCGAACCAGGAAGAATGAAATTGCTACTAATATCTTAGGAGTTTACTCCCAAGATATGTAATTTATCTATGTTTTACCTGGATAGGAAGGTTCAAAAAGTTTATGACTCAAGAGTTTTACGAGATGCTATATCTAGGAGGAATGGATTAAAGATTCCAAAAGGTAACATGTATGATATTAGGATTGGTATGTAGTTTGGATTAGAAACACTTTGTACATACATTTTCAAGTATTCAGTTGGTGTATTTAGGTTGTTACTATCTATGTGATGTTGGCTATACAAATAGTGAAGGATTTTTTGTTCCTTACAGAGGATAACGATATCATTTAAATGATTGGATGCAAGGATACGAACCAAGAACTCCAACTGAATTTTTTAATATGAAGCATTCATCTGCAAGAAATATAATAGAACGAGCATTTGGGCTATTGAAAGGTCGATACGCTATTCTTCGAGGGAAATCTTACTATCCCGTAAAAGTTTAATGTCGCATTATTACAGCTTGTTGTCTCATTCATAATCTTATAAGAAGAGAAATGCCTGTAGATCCGTTAGAAAAAGATGAAGTTGGAGGCACTCATTCAAGTACTTTTGACATGGATAGTGATCAAATAACACATGTTGAGAGTTCAAGTGAATGGACAAATTGGAGAGATAACTTAGCAATTGAGATGTTTGAGGAGTGGAGGGGTATTAGATATTAATACTAGGATGTATTATATGATGTAAAATGCACCAGCTTTTATGAAACATTATGAACAACTATATTGCTACTTATTTCATAATTATGATATGTGATGTATGTTTTAATTTTCATACTATGTTATATGTGAAGTTTTGAGTTTTAATAGTCTAATATGTGATGTGAATCATAGATATGGATGTCAACAAACAATCTACAGCTGGTTCGAGTAGGTCGAAACATATGTGGAGTAAGATAGAAGATGAGAAATTAGTAGAATGCTTATTGGAGTTATCTAACATTGGCACATCGAAGGCTGATAATGGTAGGCTGATAATGGTACTTTCAAACCAGGATTTCTCAATCAAATAGAGAAATGGATGGCTGAAAAAATTCATAATTGTGAAGTTAAGGCTCAACCACACATAGAGTCTAGTGTTAAACTGTTGAAGAAGCAGTACAACACAATAACTGAAATGTTAGGCCCAAATTGTAGTGGCTTCGGATGGAATGATAAAAAAAAAGTGTATAGAAGTAGAAAAAGATATATTTGATGAATGGGTAAAGGTAAATGTAGATTTTTTTGTTGCTAGTGCATTGTTATCATGTTATTGTTGAAATGTATTAAAAGTTGATTTTTGTTTTCACAGAGTCATCGAAATGCAAAAGGACTGAGAAACAAGTCTTTTCCATTCCACAGACAGTTAGCCTTTATTTTTGGAAAAGATAGAGCCAATGGACTTGGTGCAGAAGGTCCAACTAACATGTTTAAAGCAGTAGAGCGAGAAATGGACAACAATAAGTTTTGGAGAGAAATGGATAGTTTTTATGTGCCTGATCCACCAATAATTGGAGGGGAAGAAGTGGATGGACCTACCTCAATGAGTGAAGCGGCAACAAATATACAATCTAGTGCACATACATCAAATAGGTCTAGTAAGAAAAGAGCAAGAAATATGGACCATTGGTGACGATAGTGAATGGTCTTGAGAATGTTATGAGTAGTCATCTTTCAAGCACTAATGATAACATTCAAGAAATTGTTATGTTTTATCGACAGGTAGCTGAACGAGAGTCTACAAGAGAAGCACGTCGAAACTCATTAGTTAGTGAAATTAGAAAGGTATATGGATTAAGTGTTCGACAAAGGGTGAGAGTGGGTAAGATTATCACTAAAGACCAATCTCATATTGATTATTTCTTTAATCTTCCACATGTTGAAAGATATGAAATCATAATGGAGGTTTTGCAAAAAGACGTTCATTCTTAAACTGTGAGAATATTGTAGTATCTTCTATGTAATAGGAGACTTTATAACATGTTATACATGGGCAATTATGTGTATATATATATATATATATATTTTTTGGTGCCCTTATCAAATGATGTGTACTCCTTATTTTGAGCTAGCATGTTAGTGTTTGCTAAGTATCTTCATTTTGAATGAAGTTGCATTGTATTCTTGTTTGTAACTACGAATATTGACATAATATAAATGCTTATTTTGTCTACGTTTAGTATTTATACTTTGATATTGGTTATATAGCATTTGATAGCAGAGCTAAGTGATCATGTAACCGGGTAAGCGATCGCGGGGTCTTCGTGGGCAGTCATTTAGTGTTACTCAACGATCATGTAGCAAAGCTAAGCGATCATGTTGCCGAGCTCAGCGATTATGTAGCATTTGGTAGGCGATCGTATAACATTTTGTTACTCAGCGATCGTGTAGCCGAGCTCGGCGATCGTGTTGCATTAGATAAGCGATCATATAGAATTTGGTAGACGATCGTATAGCACTAGATAGGCGATTGTATAGCATTTTGTTACTCAGCGATCCTATAGCACTGGGTAGCCGAGCTCTTCATGGGCAGTCTGTGAAGGAGAACCACGACCAAACTTCTCAGCCCAACGACCCACAACCTACAGCCTAACTATAAGCAGCCCAACGCCCGCCTGTGCATAACCGTTGTCCACTGCAACTATAAAATTATTTTTTATTCTGGACTATGCATTATTCATTTGTATTGTATAGCCTAATTTAGCCATTCGTTCTGACCTGTATATAAACATATACCTAGGTTTCTGTATTGATTCACTGAAATATGCAAAGAGTAATTTCTCAAGGCTGCCTCTCTTTTGCTATACCAAATATAGGCTGCCTATTCCTGACTTGGTATCAGAGCCAATGGCAAACGCCCCTTCAAATGCCTTCAACGGCAGCAATCAATTCATCAGCCCCACCTATAGTAGCCCACCGCTAAACCAACTGCTTAACCAAATAACCACGATCAAGCTAAACCGTGGAAATTTCCTTCTCTGGAAGAACCTCGCCTTACCGATCTTTAGAAGCTACCGGTTGGAAGGACATCTGACTGGAGAAGATATATGTCATTCGATGATGACTGAGCAAGGAGAGTCAGTCACAAACTCAGCTTTTGGAGCTGGTGTGTAGATCAATCAACAGCCAGAAGGTGTGTCCGGAGCCTCGAGATCGTCCTCTGCTTCAGCCCTTACGGTAAGTCCTCTGTATTTGTCTTGGGTTGCCACTAATCAACTGTTTTTGGGGTGGGTGTACAATTCCATGACTGTGGAAGTTGCAACATAAGTGATGGGACATGAGAATGCTTAAATCCTGTGGAGTACGATTCAGGAACTCTTTGGAATCTAGTCTTAAGCCGAGGGTGATTATCTTCGTCAGGTATTCCAAACCACTCAAAAAGGATCAATGAAGATGAGTGATTATCTCAGAATAATGAAAAGTCACGCTGATAACCTAGAGCTGTCTGGTAACCCGATTCCACTCCGATCGTTAGTGTCTTAAGTCTTGATAGGATTAGATGAAGAATACAATCCCATTATTGCCACGATTCAAGGAAGAGCTAAAGTGAAATGGGTTGATCTGCACTCGGAGCTACTAAGCTTTGAGAAACGACTTGAACTGCAGAATACAAGTAAAGCAACATCTCTAGGAAGTGCTTCCTCCACTGTCAATCTCACAACAAGCCACACCAACAATCAGTCTCATAATGGGAACAAACAGCAAAACAATCCCAACACTCGACCTTCTTTCCAGAACAATGGGCAAAGGGGGAATGGGCGTGGCAGAAGAAGCGGTCGATGGAATGGTGCTAGCAATAACAGACCCACATGCCAAATCTATTTTAAACAAGGTCATACTGCGCTCAATTTCTACAGATTGCTTAACAGAAACTTCATTCCTAGTCAGAACACACAACAAAACAACTAAAATCAAACTCCAAGGCCGATATTTGATAATCAACACCCACCACTGAATCAAACCCTCATGGCAGCTCACACCAATCCTTTCCTAGCCACCATTGAATCTGTTGTTGATCCGAGATGGTATATAGATAGTAGGGCTTTCAATCATGTCACCAGTGATCCAAACAATATGACCTACTCATCTGAATATGGATGTACTGAAAAAGTGACAATAGGTAATGGAAATACTCTTCCCATTTCTCATATTGGTTCTTGTTCTCTAGTGATTGACACTGGTTTAGTTAACTTGGAAAATGTTTTATGTATACCTGAAATAGCTAAGAATCTAATCAGTGTTTCAAAGTTAGCTAAGGATAATAAGATGGCTATTGAATTCAATTGATGACTGTTTTTTTGTTAAGGATATTCATACGGGCAAGGTGGTGCTGAAGGGGGAACTCAATGAAGGATTATATAAGTTGAAAGCAGCAAGAGCCACTAGTAGTACAGTGAAGTTAAGTAGTCCCTGCTTAACAAAGGATGGTAAAATAATGGCTTGTTCTGCTGTTACTCAAAGTAGTAGTATTAATGTAGTTGTGTCCAAGGAATTTTTTCATAGAAGACTTGGACATCCACCTCTAAAAGTCATGAATGATGTAGTAAAAAAAATGAGTCAAAGTCAGTGAAGTTTTTGTTTTCTTTGAAGCATGCAAGTATGGCAAGTTTCATGCTCTTCCCTTTTCAAACTCTTCATCTCATGCATCCTCACCCTTTGATCTAAGTACATTTTTTTATGGGGCCCTGCACCAGTAATGTCATCTGATGGTTATCGCTATTATGTTCATTTCCTCGATGACTTTAGTAGGTTTGCTTGAATATATCCATTAAAATTAAAAAATGACACCTATGCTGCTTTTATTCACTTTCTCAATATGGTGAAAATTCAGTTTGGAACCACCATAAAAGCTTTTCAAACAGATAATGGAGAAGAATTTAAAAGAATACATCAATTGTGTAACATTCTAAGGGTTAATTCAAGACTATTATGTCCGTATACTTTTGCACAAAATGGCCGGGCCGAAAGGAAACAAAGACACATTGTCGAAATGGGGTTAATTCTACTAGCTCAAGCCTCAATGCCCCTAAGTTTCTGATGGGATGTATTCATGACCTCTACTTTCATTATTAATGGATTTCCCTTACAAGTTTTAAAAGGAAAATCACCAATGGAAACACTTCTTCATAAATAGTTGAACTTCTCTTATTTAAGAATCTTTGGTTGTGCTTGCTATCCCTATCTCAGACCATCCAATAATCAAAAGTTTCAATATAAGTCAGAAAGATGTGTGTATTTAGGGCCTAGTCCGGTTCACAAAGGTCATAAATGCCTAACTCAATCGAGAAAAACTATAGTATCAAGGAATGTTGAATTTGATGAAACATTTTTTCCTTTTGTTTCAGGTTTTGCAGCAACATCAGTGCAGCCCCAACACACTGTCAAAACATCACTCATCTATCCACCACCACCTTGGCATGATCAACGACCCTACTACCCACCTCCACAACTCAGTACCGAAAACCCCTCAACAAATCCTCCAGTCTTATCAAACAGCCCATGTCCAACTCCCTCCAGACTTGTATCATGCCCACCTTCTTCTGACCCATCCACCTCATCCTCATCCAAATCAGTAACCCAATCTCCAGCTCAATTACATACCTCACCACTGCCTCAAATATCAAACCTGCTGCCCCTGTCCAGCCCTTCACCATCCTCATCCTCTAACTATTCAAATCCATTCTCTCCTGAAGGCCAAAATTCCTATGCACCGCCTGCACTTTCTGGCCACCTAATGATTACCCGTGCCAAGGCTGGGATTTTTAAGCTGAAAATATGGATGACGAAAACCACAGTTCGTGATTGAACCCTCACTAAACCTACAATAATAAATGATGCACTGGCCACTCCGACTTGGAAAAATGCCATGGACTTGGAGATTCATGCTCTAGCCAAAAACCATACATGGGACCTAGTGCCATCCCCTCCTCATAAGACTATTGTTGGTTGCCGGTGGGTGTTCAGAATCAAGAGGAACTCCAATGGCTCTATCCAAAGGCACAAAGCTTGACTTGTTGCGAAGGGGTTCCATCAAAGTCCTGGCGTAGATTTCTTTGAAACCTTCAGCCCCGTGGTCAAAGCTACCACCATCAGAGTCATCTTAACACTTGCTATCTCCTATGACTGGCACATTCGACAACTAGACTTCAATAACGTTTTTCTCAATGGCCATCTGGAAGAAGACGTATATATGTCTCAACCGCCAGGGTATGTTAATCAATTTATGCCCAACCATGTATGCAAGCTGCTTAAAGCTATCTATGGGCTAAAACAAGCTCCCCGAGCTTGGAATACGACACTCAAAGACACTTTACACTTGTGGGGTTTCTTTAGTAGCCATGTTGATAATTCTATACTCATTTACAAGAAAGGTTCAACCATTATTCTCATGTTGATTTATGTGGATGATGTGATCATTACAAGTAACAGTCCTCAACTCATCGATAATATCATTGCTCGGCTGGACAAAATGTTTGCCTTCAAAGACCTTGGTCCAGTCAGTTATTTTCTTGGAATTCAAGCCTCTTGTGTCAGTTCAGGTATTCTTTTAACTCAAACCAAATACATTGATGGTCTACTCTCTCGGTTGGACCTGACATACCTTAAACTTGCCCCTACTTCATCAGCTGTAGGTAAACACTTCTCTCTATCTGATGGCACCCCGTTATCTAACCCCTCTGTTTACCACAGCACCATTGGTGCACTCCAATATCTCATTTCCACCTGATCGGATATCGCTTATATTGCCAACCATCTCAGTCAATTCCTGAAGCAACCAACCGATGTCCATTGGCAGGGAGTAAAGAGAGTTCTTCGGTACCTAAGTGGTACTAAACACCATGGCTTACTGATTTCACCAGTAGTAAACCTCACTATAACAGCCTTTTATGATGCGGATTGGGCATCCAATATTGATGATCGAAGATCTATAGTTGCCTACTTTGTATACTTGGGCAACACCGCTGTCTCTTGGCCCTCTAAGAAGCAAACCGCCATCGCAAGGTTCAGCACCGAATCCGAATATCGGGCCGCTCACGCTTCTGCTGAAATTGTATGGCTAAAACAGCTTCTACTTGAAGTTGGCTTCTCTACAACTTTGAAACCAACGTTATAGTGTGACAACATCAGTGCCGGTGCCCTAGCCACCAACCTGGTCGCCCATGCCAAAACTAAACACATCGAAATCGAAGTTCACTTTTTCTGGGATAAGGTACTTGAAGGTGCCCTTGAAGTCCGTTACATACCTTCAGCAGACCAATTAGCCGACTGTCTCACAAAGCCACTCTCTCACTCTCAATTCTCCTTCCTTCGATCCAAACTTGGGGTAACAGAATTACCCGCTCGTTTGAGGTGGGATGTGAAGGAGAACCACGGCCCAACTTCTCAAGCCAATGACCCACAGCCTACAGCCCAACGCCCGTCTGTGCATAACCATTGTCCACTGCAACTGCAAAATTATTTTGTATTCTGGACTGTGCATTATTTTATTTGTATTGTATAGCCCAATTTGGCCATTAGTTCTGACCTGTATATAAACATATACCTAGGTTTCTGTATTGATTCACTTAAATATACAAAGAGTAATTTCTCAAGGTTGCCTCTCTTCTGCTATACCAAATATAGGTTGCCTATTCCTGACTTGATCGTTTAATTTTACAAAATCATTACCAACCGCAACCTTTGAAAAATTGGTGCACAATATTAGAATGCGGCAACTTAGAGATTAAGTGATGTTTCTATGAAGGGGAGCAAACCTATTGTATTTTTTTAGGACTATAAATTATATGAAACATGTACTTTTTTCCCTTCACTAGAATTGTTTCCCATTGGTTTTTTCTTTCCTAGTAAGATTTTAATGAGACATATTTCATATAGATGATGGGCATATAAGGGGGAGTATTATAAATATTATAAAAATAAATTGATGCCCATTGCTTAGTATATTAAAAGTCATGTGTCAATCTTCATGTTGTCTATATACTTTGTAGTTATTCAATGTCTATGTTAGATCACATCCTATTTGTCACTTTGCGTATAAATAATGACATTTGATGAATATTAAACTTACATACAATTGATGAGAAACCCACTTCAGAATTTCATTAAATTTTCATAATTTTAGTTATTTTATTTTATCATTATATTATATTTTCTTCGCATCCATTATACTGATATAATTTTCAAGTATGATAAGTGACAAATGGGTAAATGAAAATTAGTAAAAGGGTGTGGATAAATAAAGTAGGACACCTGAGACGTAGTACAGTCAGCACGCGCCCCAAACCGACTTTGTTGTTCTTACACCTTCTTCCCACTTTTTATAAATATTTGTTTGTTTATAATTCTCTCTTTTTTTTTTTTTTTTTTTTTTTTTTGTCTTCTTCTTCATCAATTTTGTTTCTTCTCTCAAAACCCACCCATCATGTTAGCAACCAACCATCACGAACAGAGGCGATGAAGAAGAACTTTGCAAGGACGAAATCGAAGAGATGGGGATGATCTACAATCGTGAGAGGCGACCAAGAAAGCTAAGGGATAAAAAATGATACGAGAAAAAAAAAATAAGAAAAATAAGAAGGCTAAATTTATTATAGGTGCAAGTTTGAAACAATGGATACATGAAATTTCAAAACCGATGATTTTGCCATATATGCAAAATCTCAAATATTGAAGATACGGTCGCAAAATCATGTTCTTAAATTGCTATTGCAATTTTCCTTGATAGAATTGTGAAAACTCTCAAATAATAATAATAATAATAATAATAAACAATATCTTTTCTAAAAGAATAATAATAAACAATAAATAAACGCGAAGAACGTGCATGCATATTAAATATTAAACAAATTAATAAAACAAACCCATATGCTTCTTTTATTGACAACTTGATTAAGTTGGTTAGATTTGGTGACGTATTCATTTTTTTTTTAATTTTCATTTCTTTGTTTCTCGTCAAGTTTCCTTTTCTAGGGAAGAAAAATTAATTTTGATTGGTTTTTTTTAATTATTTTTTTTTTTTGAAAAAACTCACTTTTATCGCCAAAATATAATAGAGAAATTAAAAAGAAACTAATAAAATAAGAAATACAAAAAATTACGTGAATAACTCCCAACTCAGAAGTCCTCCAAAAGAAATCTATCATGTGAAAAATTATTACAATCACACAAAACAAACCTCCCCCGATCCCAATTACAAGAACAGTCTCTCAAAGCTATATATGGCTCTCTAAGACTTAAATTAGGCCGTAACTACATGCACGTAAAGAAAAATTATTTTAAGTGGAAAAAACTAATAGACATCTATTAGTATCTATCAACATTTCAAATCAACACTTTTTCATGATTTGGTAAAAAACCAATTAAATATTATAAAAGTAAATAACTAAAATTCATTTAACAAGGTGTTCTTAAAACCATAAAATAAAACTAGCAAATTCTCATAAAAAGTTTCAAAGCACAAATACCAAAATTTCAAGTTCAAACATCAAGACTAGAAATTTTAAAACATAAAATCCAGAAAACATGAATGGAAGCATATGACTAGTCCCAGTGGCTCGATCACGGATTCAAAAGTGTACTCTTACCTTTTCTGAAAAAGAAACATAGGAAAAAATGAGTATAAAATATTCTTACTGGGTCAGATCTGAAGTGCTAAAGTTGAAGTTGTACATGGACTATCATCTGAGTGAACAATTTAACCCACTCTCAATTTAACCCACTGTACCACCGTAGGTGAGATATACTCCTATTAACGGGTGAACCTGAAGGAACACATAACTGGTGGACCCGATGGCGGACATAAACTGATGGACCCGAAGGCCCACATATCTAGTTGACTCGAAGGCACATATAAACTAATGGACCCGAAGGCGCACATAATCTGGTGAAACCAATGGTGCACATAACTGAATCTAAGGTGTACATAGCTATGGGTAAAAGGGCAATTATCACTAATTTGGTCTTTCAAGAAAGATGCAATAAAATGGTCCCTTACCATGAAATCATAACATATCATAGATTCATGAATCCATAGCATAATATCTCATAACTCATAGCATGCATAACTAAATTCTTTTAAACAATAAAAATATATCTATTCTGAATTGTTTGGCAAAATCGAAAATAATATTTTAAATCTATTTTTTCTGGCACAAAAGGCAACTCCAATAGTATGTAGTATAGCTAGACCAATTATCCTCTTAATATATCTCATAAAACTCAATATCATGTGCACGTGCTCATATATCCTTAAGTTCATACAATCTCAGAATCAACAAAATTAATCTTAAATTTATAGCCTAGCACGAAGGCGGTTCCAATAATAAGTACCTTGAAATTAAATCTAGATATTTTATTCAAGCATCCAAACTCCCTTTAAGCTCTTGAAAACCTTGAAACAAATCTTAAAATATGGGCCAAAATTAAATTAAACCTTTAAGGTCTAATTCCAATTAATCAACTTTATTCAAATGTCTCCAATTAACTTATTGAATCCATGGCTTGCTCAAAAATAGTTCCAAAATCCAATTCAATTGGCCAACCAACTTAACAATGTCTAAAACTCTATAGCAACATCTCAAAATCTCTAATGCTTGAATCTAAATTCCAATTCTAAAGAGATATTAATAATTTTAACCCAAAACCAAATTCATAATCAAACCCCTCAAAGAAAATCCAAAAATCATGCCCAAAATAAATCAATCCATTACTCAAAACAAAAATCCGGCGATGTACGGCGGATTCCAACGACAAACAGGGCTGGACGGCGACGGTGGCGGCTAGGCGTGCAGGCAGCGACTGGAGTTGAGGCTAGAAGCTGTGGCGTCGCTCGGCTGGGCTTGTTCGCGAGTGAACGTCGGCGCGGCTTCAACGACGGTTGGAGGCGAGGAGACGGCAACGTCAGGCGGACTCTGGTGACTGGCGTGACGTTTGAACGATGGGCTTCTATTCCAGGCGGCGGCTAGGGCTGGCGTTGACGGCGAAGAAGAAAACCGAGAGAGTGACGTCTCGCGCGTAACAAGGAAGGGAGTGGGAGAGAATTAATTTCTATTTTTTTTTTTTTTTGCTTTCTTTTTTTTTTTTTTTGCTTTCTTTTTTCTCACCTAACCCTTGCATATATATATTCCCTCTCAACTTGGGATATTAAAAAAAAAACTCAACCGGAAGAATCGATTAACCCAACCCAATGTATACTATTTTGGTTGATTAGATTAAGTTCAAATAAATGAAAATTTTATGGGTTGAATTTGTTCATGGTTCCTCTAATATAATCCAAACTAACCCAAACCAACTCAAATTTATTATTAACCTTAAAATATTTTTTTTTTGTTACTTCTAACATAATTATATAAACATATATTGATTTTAATTTTATTTGATTCCAATATTTTTTGAATAATTTATTCTTCAACAACTCTTAAAGGTAGTTTTTTTTGCACTTTACAAAAAACAAAAATCACTATATAAAGAGTTGTTAATCTTAGTTTAATATATAAAAATAATTAAATTAGATTTTTACATATTTACATATTTCTTATTTTTAGAACAAAATTTAAATGATCTGATTAATCCGAACCAACTCAACCTAAATATTTCATGGTTGGGTTCATTTTTTAATAAAGAGTTATTTGGTTGAAGAAATTTACCACCATAACAATTGTATTGGATCTAAAAAGTCTTTCAACCCAACCGAATCCAAACCTATGAACATCCTTACTCTTTCCTTTATATATATATTTCCTTTTTAACTTCCAAATCAAATTTAAATTCTTTAGGAATCCAAATCTCTTAAAATCTGTAATCCTTAACCAAATAAAACAATCCAATTTCTTTCTCTAATTATAAACAAATTCTAAATCTCCCAATTTTAATTGAATTTCTCAAATTAAATTGAAATTGAAGTCAATTCCAAATTCTCCTTAATTTAAAAATTCCTTTAGTAAAGCAAAACTTTTATATTGAATTATGTTTTTACAATTATTCATTTTAATTTTTAAAATTTAAAATAGATCTTAAATATTATAAAATAACTGACATAAATAAAAAATTGAGATGTCACACTTGGAGCCGATCATCGTTCTTCTAAAATTTTTTCCAAAACCGAATACTTTCTTATTCTTTTTATTTTTAAATTAAAGAAAACTAAATTGCTCACGATAAAATAACGAGAGTTAATAAGTTTTATTTATCTTTTTAAATATTCATTTTGTGATCATAACACATTTAAAAGTGTATGTAACTCAAATTGTTAAAGGTTTCAAAAATTTGAGAAATTATTTTAAATAGTCAAATTATTATAAATATTTTCAAATATAATAAAATGATAAAAATGACATTATGATAAAATGAAAACCTTTAGTCATTTTTTATATTTGTAAATAAGTTTGTCATTTTGCTATATATAAAATGAGTCCTTTGAATTTCATCAATCTCACATTCATATGTGTTCTTTGTTGAACTAAAAAATAAATAAATGATCAAAATAAAGATAACACTCTAGCTAGCCTTGATACAAAAATTCTATAAATTGAAATTAGAAATTCTTTTGGTAGGAGAATTTCTAATTTTCAATCATTAAAACTCCAAAATCAATATGATTGCAAAGGATTGTATTAAACATGATCCATCTTAAGATCAAAGCTCTTGAAACAAGCAAGATAGGATGACCAATCCCTCTTAAATGTTATTGGCATGCAACTTAATATACGTGTTGTACAATTCAAAATTTTCTAGCTAAACTGGAAAGAAAAAATTCAAACGCTAAAATTCAATTCATTAATAAAACTGATTGAACAATCTAATAGCAAAACTTCAAATAACCTCCTAATGAAAACCCCAATATATCACATCTTTTATCATAGTAAAATGACAAAAATACTCATAACTCTGTATGTCATGAAAAGGATAAAATTGAAAAATATGTAAATGACATCAAAATCATTAAATAAAATATAATTAATAATTTGATGCCTTAACAATTTATATCAAATCATCTAAGTCTATCATTGAAGGTGGGGGATGGAGTTAGCATGATGGTTGTAAGAGTAACTTGTCGATCAACAACAGTGGTTGTTAGTGGAGTTAGTACGGTTGTCGAAGGTAGGGCAAAGGGGTAGTAGTAGCCAATGACAACCATGATGGAAGTGAGGTTAGAGGATTAGTGAAACTATTTTGATAATTTTGATTTATAGATTATACAAACTAAATTAAATGGAAATTAACAACTAAACACTCAATAACCCTTTTTCTAAAGATCAAACCAACTTATTCATAAACACGTTTTTGAAAAACGTTGACACTTTAGTTTTTAAAATATTACTTTTTAAAAAAAAAAACAACCAAAAAAAACCTTGGAAAGTAAAACTAAACATACTCTGATATTCTTTAACTTTATATTTTGTTTGATTCAAAATGTCGCGTATCAAATAAAGAAGGCTTTTTGTTTTCCTTTTTTTTCCCTTAAAACAACGTCAAGACAAGGATCACAAATGGGGTAGGTCTAGGCAACAATATGTGCGCACTTGCTAAAAACAAGAAAAGAAAAAAGTTGTTGCACATGTTACATGGAGGGCCACAATCGATAAAATACAATTCAACCTTAACCCTACAAACAAAAAATGATGTGATTGAAAGTCATCTTTCAATATTCCATGCATTAATGGTCTTTGTTTGTGTTGGGCTCCCTAGATTTGTTGAAGGCAATTTTGCTATGTTTGTTGTTTTTTAGTCTAAAAAAAAAAAAAAACTCATTAATGATTCTTTTGGGATTACTTTATTAAAAAGGTTGATTAGAAGCAATAATGGTGAAATCTTAACCATGATTTGTACTGATCCAACTCCCTAAGACTCAAGTTAGGCTGTTACTATACACGTGCATGCATGAAACTTAAAATGATACATTTTCCTAACGAAATAAATGCTAGGTAAATAAAGTCAAATAAAAGATTTCCATTAAAACCAAATGATAAAAGTTAAGTAACAAGGTACCCATAAATCATAATTAGAAATAAATAAGTCTAGAAAACTTTAAAAGACTGAAAACGAATACCAAATGGTAAGTTTCAAACATCGGGACTAAAAGTTTAAAGGCATGAAAAGAAATCTTGAAACATGAGCGGAAGCATAAACGTGGTCCCAGTGACTCAATCACAGATTCCGCTTGTCATTCACTGGCATGCTTTTACCCTTACCTGAAGAAAAATGAGAAAGAATGAGTATGAAATACTTACATACTTAGTAAGTAACCCCATTACCGGGGTCAGACTAAGTATTTATGTCCAATAAATGCAACATGAACTAAAACTCTTTACTAGTGGGACCTGAAGATTTCCCTTACATGGCTCACTCTTTTTCCTTTCCCTTAAAGTGTACCTCTTACGTACGCCCCAGGTCCTCTTTATGAATGTAGGGGTGTGTACCTCTTTCGTACACATGGTTATGCATACACCTCTTTCGTATACAGTTTTTCCACTCCGCAATGGGAGTAGTCCGGCTAGGCTCCTTCCTTTCTCCCTCCACAGTTTTTCCACTCCACAATGTCACGACTTGACATTGCTCTTTACCTGATCCCCCCGGGTTGCGTGGGAGTTCTATTGAACTCGGCAGGGGCCCTTGCGGTCTGTTCTTTAGCTCGTTTGCAATCTGGCCCATCTGTAAGTCTAGATTGCGGATGGACGTTGCCTGACTTTGAAGCACAGTTTCATTTTTCTTGATATATTGGTTCAATAAGCTTTCGAAGGAGGAAGATTGTGGTTGTTGTGAGCTACTGGCTTGACTGCTTGTTTGACTATTATTTCGTGGGAAGAATCCGGGTGGCCTTTCTTTTTGCGCCACAGATTGGAAATTCTGCTACTGATTCTTCCATGCAAAATCGGGGTGGTTTCTCCACCCAGGGTTGTAGGTGTTAGAAAATGGATTATTTTTCACAAAGTAAATAGACCGTGGGTTCTCTTCCATTACGTGTCCATCAACGCAAGTCGCACACCATGCGGTGTTATGATTAATTGCGTTTACTTGGCCATTTTGTTGTGTTGGGCTGTTGATCGCAATTTCTTGAATTAGTTCATCATTGTGGTCATTTGATTTTGTAGTGAAGCAATAACACCATTGTTTGCGTCGTTATTCTTAATTCTCAGTCTCTGATCACTCTCTCTCCAATCCTTGTGATTTTTAGAGATGCAATCCAGTATGTTCTTAACCTCGTCATACGTCTTGTCTAGCAGACCACCAGCGGCTGCTGCATTGACAGCGGTCTGTGAAGCGGGATTTAAACCTTGATAAAAGATTTTCATTTGAAGGTAGTTTGGTAATCCGTTGTGTGGACAGTCCCTGACCAACCTCTTAAACCTCGCCCAGGCATCGCTGAGTGATTCGTCCATATCTTGTTCAAAATTGGTGGTTAGTTTCCTTCATCTAACATTCTCAGTAGGTAGAAATATTTCTTCATGAACTTCTCTACAACCTGTACCCATGAAGTGATCTCTCCCGACTCGAGGGAATACGCCCATTTTCTTGCCTGATCACACAGAGAAAATGGAAACAGAGTTAGTCGAACTTCTTCGGCAGAGATGTTCGGGAAAAAAAAAGTATTGCAGATTTCTATAAAGCTACAGAGGTGGGCATGCGGGTCCTCGCCACGCCTTCCTCCAAATTGTCCTACAGTCTGGATCATTTACAGCAACACCGGCTTCATTTCGAAGCGGCTTCCATCGAGGGCAGGCCTCATGATTCCTAGAGATAAATCGTAGAGGTTTGACGATGCACAGTCCATAATAGGCCTATTACGATCATTTTCCAGGAGGATTGGATTCGCTATGACGTTGTTTTCGTTTGGTGCTCCGTTTCCAGGCTGCTTTGTCATATCTTCTTTATCTGGCTGTTGTTGTTGGCGGTCTCTTAATCTCCTTCTGAACGTCCTTTCAATCTCCAGCGTAATTCTCCAGAGAGTGAGAGTCTGCAAAGAAATCAGAAAAATTTCCATTAACACATTAATTTACCGAAGTCCCCGGCAACAACGTCAAAAACTTGATGCGTTATTTTATGAGGTGGAATTATGGATGAAATGCGATGATGAAATGCATTGAACACTCAAGTTTTCTCAATGGAATCCAAGTGTAAACCCCACTGAGTTTTCTGGTAAGTCCAGGGTCGAACTCAGGGACATGGGAAAACGGTATACGGTGATAATTTTTCAAAAAAACTTTGCGGTAACCGGTAACTCAAATAATTGTTGGTTTGTTGTTTGCAGTAATAAAAATAAACAAATGCGGCGGAGTTTCGAAAAGAGTTGATAAAACGGAAAATGTGATGAGTATGCGGTGAACGGGTTGAGAAGGGATTCGGCTAACACTTCTTAGGATGCGTTCATACTTTGCGACCATGCAACACACATACAATAGTAAACCATCTCTTGACGCGAATGCTACAACTTCTAATGCTAGAATGCATGCGATATATGCGATAAGTCTATGGGACCTACACATAAGCTTCTATTCTTACCCATGCGGTGACAAGATGAAACACACACAAATAAGGCGACCACATAATATCACACCTATCTCTAGGGTGCACGCGATGTAGGTTGACAAACAGAGTTTATCTTTAAGTCCCTATCTTTTACTTATGCAGATCTAATCTTACTCTCTCGAGTTTAGATTCTAACCTAGCTCTCTCGAGTCTTTAGGTTCTTTCTTTAGACTCTCTCTCGAGTAGCTCTACAAGGGTGTTGGACATAGCATAAAACAAGATAATCACATGCGATGAAGATCCTAGGATATGTTAGCTTAGTTCTTCCCAACCCATTCGATAAGTTTAGCTACTCATGTGTGCTAAGAGAGTGAACAGATGTAGAATAAGAACTTCCATTGTATAAATATAAAGTTGAAGCACAAAATAATAATGCAAGAAGAGAATAAAGATCCTGGTAGCAATCTCTTGCTTCCCAAGGCTTTTACACTGTCTTTTCTACTCTGATAAAAAGATAGTCTCATTCTCGTGAGAGTCAACCCGCTTTCTACTATCTACGCCACCGAGTTCTCTCTCGAGTTGCCCTGAGCGATCTTCTGGCGTCTCTTCCCTTTTCTTGCTTTGCCTTAAAAAAAAAAGGAAAACTATGGACATGGCTAAACTCTGAAATGAACTCGGTGAACTGCCAAACTTCTTTTCTGAAGGTTACCTTCGGTATTTATAGACCTTTGGGGTGAAAGACGGTTTCTCTCTTACGATTGCACAGATGGGATGGCTTTAATTCTCTGACTGATGCGCCGAATATTTGTCACTGAAAAGCTGAGTGTAGTTGTTATCATTAGCGGCTTGTCAACTTAATTCGGATTCGACCGTTATCAGCTTTCTGTCCCATCGTGATTAATTATGCCTTTCACCCATATGTGTCCACCAAGTTGCGGCGACTCTATGCAGCAATCCTTCTTGAGCAGATATTTTCGAGCACAAATCACCGCAAAGCCTTGCGGTAATGCTGTGCTCGACCGTTGATTTCTTGTGATCGCACTTTTCGCCTTGCATCAACTCATATTCTGCATAAAAATACAAAAATTAACTGTTTCTATGCGATGAACGCATGCGACAGCAATGTTATGAACTTAATGCTTTTTGGGCACAATCTAACATATTTTATCAACGCAAGCCAGCATTGTTTAAGAACTTAGCACTATAATAATGTGCATTTCTGCCCATTATCAGTGGACTTTGGTGAATTTGGTAGAGGATGGAGGAAATACGAATCATGTAGTCGATAAGCAAGTGGGAGGATGAAGGCCACTATCGCATAGCAAAAATGCTTATCGTCTAGAGGAGCTACACGATAGTGTAGAATTTGTTGAACGATTGTTTAGGAAAAGGTATACGATCGTTTAGCTAAATCAACACACTATACGATCGTGTAGGAAACAGTGTGCGATCGTTTAGCGCGAGGTGGACGATCGTTTAGGCGGAGAAGCGACTATCGTATAGGCTCTCGAGAAATTGTTTTCTTTCACCAACGCGCGCTTCACGAAATCTTTTGGGTGATTGAACGACGATTATCGATTGCACCATTCAGAAATGAAACATTTTTCTTTTTAACCCATCAGTTAACATAACCGACGCTGCCCACTAACCCATGTCCGAACGTGGAAAAATGATTAATTATCATATAATTAATTAATTAATTAATTAAAATAATCATATTATATTTATATCCTGTAGTTTGATATCACATATCTACTACAGTATTTTCTTCTCTATTTGATATAAATCATATTGATATCAAATTTTCTCCATAATAATGTATCTCATACATTTGGCCGATTATATCATATATAATTAACCAGTCCAATTATATCATATATAATCGAATTTCCTCTTGTCAATTTGAACATTTTAAATTAACTCAAATACTGGTTCCCGAATTTATCCAAGCTACCCAGGGGACCTAATGGATTTGTGGCTCAAAGCTCCAACGGTACGTCAATAGCTGACTAAACTCTTTAGCCACGAGATCCACCATCCGTTAACTGTCAAGCATTCCATTAAAGACCAACAGTTGAACTCTTCTTACCATAGATATATTTTTGTGTCCATCGAATATAACCAATCATGAGTACGATGACCCTTCACAGATACTCGTAAGTACAGCTGGGCCAATTTACTGTTTTGCCCCTATAGTTACATCTCACTCCTTAAGTACCACTAATTCCTCTAATGAACAATACAACATAGTCTAACTATGTGTGAACACCTCTCGGGCCAAAAGAAGGTATGTGGCACCACATCATTCAAGACCCAGAATCAGTCCTTTAGGGAACCATCTATCTACTTACCCCCCGTCTCGGGGAAGGAGTGAATTCCATCTTGTGCAGTTGAGTTCCTAACTCCTAAATCAGACGAATCCCTAAAATGGTATGTTTGAATTGGCAACCTGGCCACTCACACCTATACAAATCAAAGAACCGCCCTCAATGGCAGGAATTTCCAACTCACTCAGGATTGAGGTCATGTTACCTATGGTCATCCTAGTGAAGTGAAGTCTCTGTCATGAACAGTGTTATATAACGAGATGTTAACACTTCGTGGTCAGGTCTTATACAAACTCTTTGTATAGGACGCCTCCGTTCGCATGTCCCCAATACAAATGATCAGGATCAGACCATCTGTGACAAGTCACAACACTTGTGACTATTTCACAAAGCGAGCCGCATCTGTAGCGTTACCAGGATAAGGTTTTCCATATTCATTACTATAGACCATTTTGGTTATCACTCAAGACATGATCTACTTGTATGTCACCACATACATGCTTGAGTCACATACAGATAACTAGGGATTTTATGTTTATTGATTTGTGGTAAAGCAAATAAAACAAACAACTGAGCAAAAATTCAAGATTTTAAGTAAATATCGTATATTAACAACACAAGTGTTCGTATATACTGTTTACAGACTACAGGACACGAGACTTTAGGGCACCAACCCCAACAGAGATGGACTCCCTTGTGTCAAATAGAACTTGGCACTTAGTAGATCTACCACCAGGGTGCAAGGCAATAGGGTGCAGGTAGATCTTAAGGAAGAAACTTAGACTTGATGGAACTGTTGACAAGTTTATAGTTAGGTTAGTGGCAGAAGACTTTAGACAAAGAGAAAACGTAGACTTCTTTGACACTTTAGACAAAGAGAAAACGTAGACTTCTTTGACACCTTCTCTCCTGTTACTAGAATTACCTCAATTCGTGTCCTGTTTTCTTTTACTGCCCTTTATAACCTCGTAGTACATCAGATGGATGTAAAGACCACCTTCTTAAATGATGAACTTAAAGAAGAGATTTACATGGAACAACCTGAGGGTTTTTTAGTCCATGGTCAAGAAAATAAAGTGTGTAAATTAGAAAAATCTCTCTATGGACTGAAACAAGCTCCTAAGCAATGGCATGAAAAATTTGATGACCTAATCATATCTAAAGGTTTCAAGGTTAATGAAAGTTGTAAATGCATCTACTATAAGTTTGAAAATAATCTTTGCACTATCCTGTGACTATATGTAGATGATTTGCTGATCTTCGGGTCGAACTTGCACGTCATAAATGATGTGAAATCAATAACTTATCACACCCCCTCCCAGATTACCCTTCTTAATTCAGAAGTGAATGTCACGACAGTAGTTTCCAACCCTTTTGGGGCACTTACTGTCTAACTTACATGCTTGACCTGCTTAGATCTCTGGAATACATATATAACATTCACCAAACTAATAAAACTTTAAAAACAACCTTAGAACACCAGGGATCAACAACAACATAACTACATCATATTTATGATGGACAAAAGATGACGGACAGAAGTCATCTTCAACCTCCAGTCCACATTTTCTTTTAAATCTGGCCAGTTTTTCAGTGAGACTTCTGGCAACCAAATTCGCTTCAGCCATACCCACTCGAATTAATTTATATAAACCTCTTACCCATCCTCTAAACTATCTTACCTCACATTTTGGAGTCTTGAATTACCCTAAATCTTCTAAAATTGGTCAAATATTCCTTTATACCCATGTTTTCCGGCGACAAGTTTCAGAACTTTTCCCAACTTGAAATTCATCAATCTCTAACCATATAACCTAAAATTTCTTGCACAAACTTTCAAATAAGCATCTTAACCAACTAACTTGAGAATTTGATGCTTTGAAAACGCTTGAATAACACTAACACTATGTAGAAAAGATTCTAAAGAAATATAATTACTTTGAATGTAAACCAATCTGTACTCCTTATGACCCTAGTGTTAATTTGTTCGAGAACATTGGTGAAAGTGTTAATCAATCTGAGTATGCGAGCATCATAGGAAGTCTTAGATATGTTGTTGACTGCACTAGGTCTGACATTGCTTATGTTGTAGGAACTACTTTGTAGGTTTACAAGTAGACCTAGTAAAGAGCATTGGAATGCTATAGGAAGGATTATGAGGTACTTGAAGAAAACCCAAAACCTAGGATTATATTATCAGAAGTTTTCTGCCGTCCTAAAAGGGTTCAACGATGCTAACTGAAACTCTCTTTTAGATGATTTAAAGACGACAAGTGACTATATCTTTAATATAGTAGGCAGAGCTATCTCTTGGAAGTCCAAGAAATAGACTATTTTAGCCCAATCTACGATGGAATCAGAAATGATAGCACTAGCAACAACTAGTGAAAAGCAGGGTGGCTTAGAAGTTTGCTATAAGAGATTCCTTTATGGAAAAAGTCGGTACCAGTCATATTGATCCATTGTGATAGTACTACAATAATCATAAAAGTTCAGAACCGTTACTACAATAGAAAGAGATGACAAAAACGTCGTAAGCACAGTACCATTAGAGAGTTTCTCACTACTGGTGTAGTTAGAGTGGATCATATACGGACTGATTAAAATTTGGCAGATCCTTTGACGAAAGGATTGGCCAAAGAGAAGGTTTTCAGAACCTCAGAAAGGATGAGACTCATGCCTATAGAAAAATGAATCACTGTGAGAAAAACCCAACCCGTAGACTGGGGATCCCAAGAAACAGGTTCAATGGGTAATAATTGATCACAAGTGATATATAGTGAATCATGCTAAACCAAGCATAGAGTTTCAATTGCATGACTTAGAGTCTAAGCATAATATCCTGAAGTGTAAGAGAGGTTAAACTTAGTTCTTAATGAGATCTATATTTAATGACAAGGTACCTAGTTACAGAAGTCTCCCTTTTGTACTCCAACCTTGGGCTATGGGTTTGGGCCCCAATGAGTACCCATGTTTTGGAGGGAATGAGAAGATAGACTAATGTGGGTTCGGTGGACGTCCCATGCACGTCGCCACTGTCTGGACGAGCAGGGTGTGGCGCGTGTGTGATTATTTTTTAATAAAAATATTATTATTATTGTTTTTTATTTCATTATTTTTATTTTCTGTTTTAAAAAAGAAAAAAGTTCCTCAGTTGGCCACGTCTTCCCGGTCTTCCCAATGTGCGTCTTCCGTCCGTATCTTCCACGCACATGTTCAGAGGCTGATCGTACTTCTCTAACGCGACAATTCAGCTCTGAAGGCCTATAAAATGCGCGCCCTTCTGCAATTCAGAGCACAACACTTCTTCCCGTCCTTCGCTTTCCTCTGCTCATTTTTTCCCGCTTTCAGTTTCCGAGCATTCAGTTAGAAGGGTGTGTGTTTCAGCTGGTAACGGTGCATTTCTGATCGGGTTTTCTTTTTTTGGGTTGTATTATCTTGAGGATAACCTGACAGTATTCTTAACCTCCTGACCTGGCCGCGGAACGTTTTAAAGAGTGCGAGCTCCACGACTCAGCCTATAACGAGCTTTTGTTTTGTAGGTTCCGTTCTTTGCCTAACCGTGGTTTCCTGACTGTTTGTTGTTGTCCTGATCGTCGTCTGAGGGTCTTGCTGTTTTCAACAAGAATAACTAATAATTTTTGTTTCTAGAATTTATATTGTTCACATAATTTTAAAAATAGATTAAAAAACAGAGTTTAGTTTGTCTACCAAATACAATTTAGTGAATTTAGTGAATTAAAAAATATAAAATAAAATCTGAATTCACAATCTTCCGATTTAATTATTTGTTCAATTATGAATTTATGTACAAGTTTGAAACGAACTTTTATACCCTGAAAACCAAAGGTGTAAACTTTCTTAAATTATTTTAACATAAAAGTTATTTATCGAATCGTATTTTTAATATTTTAAAAAAGAAGATTAAATATATTGATCATTGTTTTAAAAAAATATATATATTAATCGATTAATCATTAATCTGTGTGGTCGAACATGGAAGATTTCGTCTGCTACCCATTATTTGAAACAAATAATTCAAACTAATAATTATTTAGAACATAAAGTATCTTTTCAGACGTTGATACTCTGCTAAATCAAAGAATTTTTTATTCATATTAATAGTTTAATTTATCTATAATGTATAATTAATACTCTATATATATATATATATATATAAGGCACTGAACAACTTTTCTCTTCTCGTTTTGCAATTTTCATTTATGATATACCTATTTTTATCTTGAATTCTTTCCTTTAGGCCTATATTTTTAATTTGTGATATAATTGTTATACGAATAATTTTACCAAAAATATAGAAAAATACATAACCTTATAAACATGAAAGAATTTGAGTTCAACGACTTTATGTTGTATTTTAAGTCAATTTTACTCATTGAAGTGTTTAAGTTTCTTGAGTAATTATCTTCCAAAAATATAACAAATTAACTTTCTTATGAAAACAACACCTCATCCATGAGATCCAATGAAATATATTTTATGGAAATAAACCAAACTTGAACTAATTTACAAAAAAATGGAGAAATATTTTTATGGCTGAAAAGTAATGGTTAAAAAACTTTTTTTGTAATTTGAAGAAGATGCAAATTACGAAAAAACATATTCATTTATAAAACAATACAGCTTTACATGAATGACCACTACCCTTTATTCTAATACTAATATATTTTTATTAAATAACTTTGAAAGTGGAGTTGATAAAATAACTTTAGAATGGAGAAAGAGAGAGAGATAGAGATGGAGAAGGAGAAGAGACAAAAATAAATCGTGTAAAATGGAATTGGGATGCTCTTATTGTAAAACAATTGCTCACATTCACAGTATAGATTTCTATTGTTTTTTGTTTTTAAAAAAAATTAAAAACGTATTTATATTTTAGTTTTATTGTTATTTTGATAGAAAACGAGTTCAAAAGTCTATCCAAGTATATTATTTTCAAGGGAATAATAATTTTTTGATTGCTAGGTTTTGACACTGGTTTCTATTTGGTCCTAAATTTTAAACTGTTATATATTTATTAGTTTTAAGTTTTGTTTCAATTGTCCCTAACTTTCAAAATGTTACAATTTTACCTTTGAGATTTGAATTTTCTTTTATGAATTTTAAAATTTTATATTTTTAACTTTAATTTTTCATTAAATACTTATTTTCAATCATTGACTTTAATTTTTATTAGTTAATTAAAAATAATTAGAAGTGAAATTCTAAACTTAATTTTAAAAGTGATAAAAATAGTGAAATTTAATTCATTATAATTCTTTTAATGATTTTTAATTTATTAGCATAAATTAACTCCAAAAGACGAAAAGTGAGTATTTAGTTAAAAATTAAGGTTAAAAGTACAAACCTAGAGATATAGGGATGAAATTGAAGCAAAATTCAAATGTCAAGGGTTAAATTGTAGCAATTTGAAACCTAAGGACTAAATTAAAACAAAACTCAAAACTTAAAAACTAAATATGTAACATTTTGAAACCTAGAGACCAAAAAAGTATTTTTCCCTATTATCTAATAGGAAAGATATGTTTGAATGAAAAGTCAGATTATTCGTCTCATTACAACTACAGAATCAATGTACATAGTGAAGTAGTGTATCATTTCCTTTTCCTTTTAAAATTTTTGAAATTCTTTATTTTATCTTTATTTTATAATAATTACAACTATTCAAGTCAAACAATGTCTATTTCATTTATTAAAATCTCGGCTCATGGAGTCGAAGATTTGGCCCTCTATTTATCGACAACGTAATTGGAACTGGCTTGAGCATTGGAACAACAAAAGATGATATCTCTAAAAACCAATACTCTGTTTCTTAGTATCTTTTACTGCAATTTCTTCGTTTATTGAGCTAGAGTTGGCATTTAAGAATCGATCCATTTTGATTACAGGGGAATGTTATGTAGGGAAATATGTACCTTCAATTGGGTTTTGCATTTTAAAGAAAAACCCCAAATTACTTTATCATAAAAGGGTTAATTTGGTGGTGTTGCCATTGGGGATGGTTTAAACATCCAATTACTCAAGTTGCTATTCATGGGTTGAATGCTCTTTATTTAGGGTTAATTAATGATAAGTAAGAAAAGGAGATCAAGAAGCATTGAATCACATTGAAGTCGATAGCTTATACTTTTATTCCATCGCAAAAACTCTTTTTCTTTAGAATAAATGATATTATTATACAACAATAAGAGATCTTACAACCTGGAATCAAGGTATATAACAACAAAACACAAGTAAAAACAGGACACGACCGAAACAAAGCCCCACAACTTGGGGCCAACAGCAAAACTAAGAACGACAAAGTTTTTGTTTGTTATGACAAATTTACCCTTCTCCAACATATGTTTAAGTTATCTAATTTTAACCTAAGGGGGTTTTGCAACACTTTACATAATCTAGGGGAGGTGATTGATCAAATTAATTTATGGATGTAATTGTATCAAACTTCATATTTTAGGAGTGGTTTGTGTAATTTTTCCTAAAATTCATAATGAAGTTAAGAATGGTATCATCATAAGATTTATAATAAATTTTAGAAAAATGAAGCTTTAGTTTTCTATTAGTATCGTAATGTATATTGGTTGATGTGATATTTCATCCATTATTATAAAATTGAAATCTCCCTATTTTAATGTAGAGATTAATTATAAATTAATTTTAAAATAAACAAAAACCAACCAATAATAGAGGTATAATTGTGCAAATATATATATATATATATATATATATATATATATATATTATCAAATTCCAAAATTGCAGCATTAAAATATGCGGAAAAAAAGAAAAACAAATCCTAATTTTATATATAGTTCGTATCAATATATATTACTATATATTTTTTTTTTTTAGGATTATAAATTCGTTTGGAGGTTAAATCATCATTTCAAGGTGCACCAACTACTCTCTAAATAAACTAAAAATGTATTTTTCCTCACAGAGAAGAAAGACACTCAAATAGAAAATATTTCAGCATAAAGGAACACTTTTATTTTTAAACAATTTTAAAATTTAATGGTTTGATTTGCATTCAATCTAATTATATTACATAAATTTAGCATTTCTGGGAAAAGGATTACTTTTGTTTTTTTCATCCCTATGGATGTTCAACATTTCTCCTTACTATAACTTATTTGGAGGATGGATGTTGTTAACATCAGAAGGAAGGTCCAATTTCAAGTTATTCAAGAATAGATAGAAAATATCTTATCTTATATAAATAGAAACTATCCCATAATAGGTCCCTTGGGGCTTTCTATTTGATTGTATCGAAAGGTCCAATGAATTGGGATTTCAAATTGTATCCCTTAAGAATCGTACGGACACCTTTTGAAAATAAAAATTCCAATGACTTTTGCTAGAATGGAAAGAATTAGGCGAAGAAGGACCTGCGGATCGTTGTGGTAAAGGTCGTAATGCTAGAGGAATCATTTGCAAGGTGGTCCTTGCTGATTCACACGAGATTCCATGTGTCCCATGTACAAGGCTCGAGAACGAATTCACCGTTGTTTTGATAGTTGAAATAAAGTGAATTAGATCTTGAAAGTGAATTATATTCCATGAATATGATTTCTCTCTCGACTACTTATCTCCCAATGGGTGTTTATGACATCAGAAGAATTTCTTTGGTGTAGTGTAAGGAAATAGAAAGATTGTTCTCTAAAGGGAAAGGAGAATTTTATGAAAAGTTCTTTCTTTCTATAAATGGAAGAAATTTTGTCTTTTAGATTACTTGAGGATAATTGTCTTTTAGATCATTTGTGCGTGTTTTTTTCTAAAAAAATGGTTTTATATTTAAATGTATTAAATTGCTTGAAAACAATAAATATTTTGGTTGCGTAGTTGATTTTTGCCAATTAAATTTTGTAATGTCATTACAATAAAAGTTTATTATATTAATTTTAGGATCAATTAAGAATAAATATGTGCACCTAATTAAAATTTAGAGATAAATAAGGTCAAGTTTACTAATCCATAATTAAAATTGCTGCAAATATAATGAGTTTATATTCATGGTTGAAAATGATGTGGGATCCACTATCTTTGCGGTTACCATTATCTTTACCATTACAAATATTGTTACTATAGAAATTATGAATCTGCCACATTTATTGTTACCTTTATATTTATCATTATCGTTACTGTTAGGGTCAAACAATAATGATAACGATAATGGTAATAATAAAATGTGACAGATTCATAACTCTAGATAAATACGATCAAAAGCAATCAAATCATGTTTACGATTCAGACATATTACGATTCATCCATCAATGAAATCTCATTCCAAACTCTAGGTAAACACGATCAAAAGCAATCAAATCATGTTTACAATTCAGACATATTACGATTCATCCATCAATGAAATCTCATTCCGATTACACCAATTTTCATTACGATTGGTAAAGGTGGCATTGCTTCCATAGGAAAATGTAATGAAAATGACAAATGATGAAAAGTTAGTAAAAAAAGAAGGTGTGGGTCCCACGTAATAATTACAATTACATAATAGTGGTAAACGACAACAAATGTAATTAAATGAAACCTACTTTTTAAATTACCGTTGATGGATCACGTTTACAATGAAATAAACATGGTCCTAAATGTCAAACTTAAAAAATATTGCATATCTTCCTTTTGGCCATCTATTCAAAATGGTTATAGATTTATTGAATTCAACGATGATTAAGCATGACCATAGACCACAATTTGATAATTAGGCCAATAACTCCCAATTCAACCTAAAATTGTAAGGACTTTTGTACGCATACAACCTAAATGAATAGGCTAATTACATAATTGTTTAATTTTTTTTTTTACATGAATAACCTAATAAGTTATTATTTTACATAAACATTATTAAACATTGTTGGGAATGCGACCAAAGTGTCACATTGGTTAGATAAGAGGAAGATCATGGATATATAAGTGAGGGTGACTATCTACATTGGTATGAGGCATTATGGGGTTAAACAAAAAAAGCGACACATAGTGATTTCTGAGTGAAAAAAGAAGACTAAGCGAGAGCAAGACATTAAATATGTACATTGATTCTCACATTTTTGCCTAATTTTTTGGTCATCCATCTGGCGAACCCTTCTAAAGGGAGAAAGGAAGAGTGAGAGATCAAATATGGAGGAAGAAGAGAGGTTGAAGAAGATGAATGATAACAAACGAGAAAATTTATAGGAGTATACAATATGTATAGGAGTACATCTTTATGTAGACATTATTGCCATAATATATGTACAGGGTTTATTTCTAAATTTTATTTTCAATTTTCAAATATATATTGGTTTAGTTTTTTCAAATAGTTTGAGAATAATTAACGGTATTTTATTTTTGTAACTATGTTCTACTTTAACAACTATTATAATTAATAAAGATGAAAATAATATAATATAGGTATATATTTGTAAACCAACCAAATATAAATGAGTATAAATGACAAAATACATGAAATTTATATCTCAATCAAAATAGAACTAAAATTAAAATAGGGATATATATTATATAACTAACATTAAATATATACTTATTATAGATACATTTGAACTAAACCTCGGGAACAAAACATTATATATATATTTGAATTAAATTATATTTATATATGCAGAAAAACACAAAAACGCAGATAAAAATAAAGATATTAAACTATATTTCTGTATTAAATGCAGTCAATCGAAATTGAAAATTCTCAATTGTAAATCAAAATTTGAAATCTGTAAAAAAAAAAAAAAAAAAAAATTGTAGTTGATTGGACAAATTAGGGAAGATACAAAATGATCATTTATTAAAGTACATTCCTAAAACGAAGGATTTTTTTTTTTTTTTTAAATAAGTATTAAAAGCTAGGTAACCGAAATCATAAGTATAAAAAACAAGTCAAATTCGAAATTGTGTAAATAAGAAAATAATTATAAAATTCAAAATTTTAGATTTAGTAGTGAAAGGTTAAATTGGTCCAAAATTAATGTTCTAAGCTTTTCAAGAATATAATTTAAAATTTAAGACATTTACCAAATATATGGTGTAGAAAAGGTTATCTGTGTAAAAATTTAAATTGTAAATTAAATTGCTCGGAAACAAGGTTCAATTGAACCCAAACCAATGGTAGATATATGGGCCAAAGAAGAGGTTGAGCCCAAATCCAACTTTGGCCCAAGTCTAGGTCCAACTTTTGAGCCCAAAAACAAATTAGGTACAAGCCCACATTCGTATTTGGAAAACTCTATAAATAGATCCTTATCTTTAATTGTCCGGGATCAGAAAAGGAGAAGATTAAGAGACTTAAGTTTTGAAGATCAACTTTTATTCTTCCCAATATCAATTTTAACTCTCTCGATGATCTAAAGACCAAAGTTCTTAATATCAATTTTAGCTCGGTCTTAAAAACTTGAAGACTGAAGTTTTCTCTACTTACTACATACGAAACTAAAATCAATACAAAGAAATATTTATTGAATGAATTAAATTTCTTCGAAAATCTTGTTGAACAAACATATATTTCTTGCGAGATCGTAAGTTTAAATTCTTAACCTCCGCTTGTTATAATAAAAAAAAGTATTTTTTGATTGCACTATATTGAAAAAGCAATATTAATTATGAGTATATGTTTTATTTTCTTATCATATGTTGGAAGAGCTTTTATTATTATCATTTTAAAAGTCATTTATTCTCAATAATTATCCCCAAAGAGTTTCGCTTTAAATAGTTTAAAAATTAATCTAAGCTTTATAAAATGCTCTTGTTCATAGGAGATCTCAACATGAAATTTAATTCATGAAAATAAACTTGATTTTATTAATTTGTAGTAGTATTATAATCTTTAATGTATGATAATTCTTTGATACTTTCTCTCAAATGTTGACTTTAATTTGAGAATTCTCGAACTTGTTTTTAATTCAGAGAATGAATCATCAATTTGTAGATGGTGAAGAGACTATCAATTTGTTGAAGTTTTATAGTCTTTGAATCTTAAGTCTTGAATTTTCTAAATTCGAAAACTTCAAGATTCAAGGAACCTCTAAATTTTAAATGTCTCAAATGAATGGTGGTTTCTGTTATTTATAGTGTTTTGGGAGACTCTATATGCCCTTTGACTTGATTGACTTTGGTCCAACTTTTAAGTTTAGACTTAATCTAGTCTTTTTAATAAACTGTTTTAAAATTTGAATCAGTCTATTTTTAAGCCTGAGTTGACTTAGCTTTGGGCTCAATCCACCATGTTGTATGATTTGATTAGACGGGCTAATATTATTTGATGGATCAATATTTAGACAAGTGACATCATTTGATTAGTCATCTTTTATGTCTTAAAAGTTAATTTTCGAGTGCACATATAAATTTATAATTTGCCTCAAATTTGGTTGAGTTTTGATAAAATATTAGAAAAAAAGAAAATATAGATAATAGAAGAAAATAGAGCTACTTTAAGAACAAAAATGTGAAAATGAAAACTTTAGAGAGGGGAATGTGGAAAATGGACCAGAAGAAGAAAGAACGCATAACTTGAAAATATAGAGAAAACCAAAATGATGTTATTCACGAGATTGAGTGTATCCTGTGTTTTCAAAATATTTGGAATTTAGATTTGAAAAGGTTGAAAACAATTGAAAAATTTGTTTTCAAAATTTGGGTTTTTGAGTTATTGTTTTTGGACTCTATTTTTAGATTTGGGTTATACTAAACGTATGTTCGATGTACTCATATTCACATACATAACCGTAATTACACTATCATTTGGATAAATAGCAAACCATAAAATTCTTTTGAAATATAGTAAATTACGTGACACATGCATGGATCGATTTTTCATTAGTCCTAAAATATCCCGGCCTTTTTAATTCAACTTTAATTAATTTTGCATATTTCTTAATTAAACAGTAATTAATTTATCAAATTTATAATGCGGACTCTATTGGTTTTCTTTAAGATTTTCACGAATGAAGTGCCTCTTTCCATGCAAAAAATTTGGTATAAATTTCATGATTTAATTTGAAAATAATTGAAATCTGTATCTCAACTATCTTCTATCTTTGAAAAAATGTTTTGAATTTTTATAAATCCATTTGTAAATTAACTTTTTATATTTATATTATTCTTTCTCTTAATCCTAACTAAAACATCTGTTTTTCTGTTAATCATAACTAAATCATACATTTTTTTAAATTTTTTCATGATTATCTTTATCATAATTTTATTTTAAACATGAAATATTTGACAACATCATTAATTAATCTTATTTTAAAATTTTGAATCATATTATTTTTTATTTTAAAGATTCCATTGGGAATAATAACAAAAACAAAAAATTCTTTAAATTTATGGCAAATAGTCTTTTAAGTTAGTGTAACTAATTCTGCCATTTGCACATATTTTTAAGCATGAAACCTCATTCTTTCTAAATTATCTCCCTATACATTTCGAATTTTAAAAATCGAATGTAATATTTCTTTTTCAAATGTTATATTTGGTTTTATCTTCAATCTTAAATTTTATTTTATCTAATTTTTCAGTTTTCATTTTTTTTTTGATTTTATTGTTCTCAATCAACTACAAGTCTACTTCTACTTTGGAAGCATAGCTTAATCGATCAAATCCACTGTGTATAGATGAAAGGCTCAGCTTAATCGACCATCGACCATGTTCTTCTTTCCAAATTGATTCCTATCGAGTCATTGTGAAAAGTTTGCCTTGGGATCCTAAACCCACTTTGACAAATTCGATCAAGGAAGGATGTACCATCGTCGAATATTGTTTGTTTCTCTTCTATTCATGAGACCTCCACAATTGACATTAGTTAGTAATTTTAATGGACGATTTTTTAATTGATTGTTCAAGTCGAAAATTGTTTGTTTCTTTCTTCATGAAAGCAATTATATAGATAAAGTCTTTATTAGTCCAGACCTCATTTTCTAAATTGATATTTTGGATCTAGAACAAGAAAAAATATTGATACAAAATTTTGGGTAATTTAAAATGATTTAGATGGTTTGGTTAATTGACTCTCAAATGCAGTGTATTCGTTTTTAAGTTTAGTATATTTGTTTGGTAACTACAGTGTATTTGTCGGTCATACGTAAATATGTCATAGTAACTATTGCAAAAACTTTAACAAGACCTTCTATGACTACAAAACCAATTACAATGTTACTAATTTTCTCCACGTTTCTTTTCTCATAGATCTTTATTTTCTCCTAAAATATCTCTTCTGTTTTAGATAATAAAATCATATTGTTATTTTTTTTTCCTCAAAGATCAAATATTAAACCAATCTTTTTTCAAATATGATTTTGTTTATTCGTTTTGACTTTTTTAATCTTTCTTCAACTTATTTTATGTTTTTACATTTTAATTTTTTAATTGATTTGAAAATTTTATACAATCAAATATATATATATATATATATATATATATATATATATATATATAATGCGAGCTATTTTTTTTAAATATTTAAATTATTTTAACCCAACAGCGTTACATGCCCTCCCCCATCTTCTTCTTTATGTTAATGGCTTTCTTAATATGACATTTCTCTTATTAGTCCTTTTTAAAATGTAAAATTGGATTTAGATCTTTTACCAAATGGGCCCTAAGCATAAACAAAGATGAGAAATTGTGGTAGGTGACCACATTATGGATGTGATTTTGAAATATAACCATTTTTTTTATTTTATTGAAATATGACCATTGATATTTAAGAAAAGACCCACCACTCATCATATTCTTTCCTATTTACTCCTAAAATTACAAATGGCTGGTACGTGTTATTAGATTTATATTTGAAAACTTAAGATTATATCTTTTTAATTAATTAGAATATTTTTAAGGTATAATTTATCTTTTTATCTCTCTATCTCCAACAAACATATATATATATACACACACACGTATGTATGTATATTTTTAGTAAACATGAATCTCTAGATTACCTTTTTCTTATGTTTCCATCTCGGGTGCCTGGAAAAAATTTCCAATCTCCCATCAATACCGACTTCATCTTTCTCACACAATGATCAAGTTCACAGACTCAACTACAACAATTTCAAAACATAGCTCATAAAACACCTACCTTGCCAAAACTACAACAACGGTTTGGATACCAATTTATCGACCTTAACGTCGAAATGACTACCTTGCAGGATGAGGAGGTAGCGGAGGAGGAGATAGCAGTTGGAGTCCATGTCCACCTCTTGGTCAAGAGTGTGCTTGACAAAGAGATGTTTAGATTTTGACCAATATGTTTCCAGAACATTTTATTCCCATAAAAAAAATTTAGATTTTAGTATAGAGAGTATTTGTGTGGTTTAGTTGACAATTTTTTAGTACATAATTTTCATTTGCATGACTTGATGGAGTTTAGCTATTACAAGGTATTTGTATTAGACTTACCTTATTCTTAGTGTATGATGTGTGATAAAATATGATAAAGATTCAATCTAATACAAGGTATTTGCATTACTCATACTAATGAAGATTGAAGTTGCTTTTAGCATGTGTGACAACAAATAACAAAGATTTTAACTTTTTATAACCAGAAGGTACTTGCTGAGCTTAATATGAGACTGACTTCATTATAGTTATTATGAATATAAGATATTTGCTTATTCTGTACTTATTATTAAATATACTGTATGATTAACGTTAATGTTGTTGGTGAAAATTAGTACATCACGTACAACTTTTCTAGTTTCACTTTTAATTTTGATTCTTAGATTTTGAACTCTAAGGTAGAATTGTTTAATGATATAATTTTAGATTTTTTTTTTTTAAAGAAATTAGGTTTGATTTTAATTGTTTTATTTTTTGTTTCATTTGCATCAAGATAAGTATACTTTCTACAAAAAAAAAATCAAATTTAGAAAATTTTAGGTAATTTAGTTTAATAGATCTTATTTTAGGGGTTAGAATTGTTTGAATATATCATATTTATGGGAATTTAACCATAAGGGTATTTTGGTCAATTGTAATATCTTAAATAGTATCCAAATTAGTCGTTTGTCCATTTTCCCAAGAAAAAAATTGGTTTCTTCATTTTTCTAAGATGTCATTCTATTTTGGTCATTTGTCTAATTGACACAACAAAGATAACTATTAAAGATTACAAAAATCTGTAGTAGATAATAATTTGAACTTAATAACTCGATTATGTACTTCAAACACAAACTTTCTAATTCTGTTGACATATTAACCTCATATCACTTCAAAATTAAACAACACTCATTAATGAAATATTTCATATTTGATTACAACATTGATGATAAAACTAATACGTGTACCTAATTATATATATACATATATATCTTATCTTTTTTGTCTCTCATTTGACATAGTTGGTTGCATAATCAACCTCCTTCTCAATATTAATGTCAGCATTAAGAAATTCAAAACTCTAGGTTTACTGAGAGAACGTCATAAACATGAACACAAACTTCTAAAGGTTATATTGTAACCTGTTTTTTTAAAGTGAAGTGATGAATCATATAACTAAAGTATATTTAAACAACAAAAAATAATTAATAATTATGAAAAAAATAATTATCAAACGTATTTTTATTTCTAGTTCTTAAAAATCAAGAAACGAAAAATTATCCAACGAGACTTAAATAAGCAATTTCAGGAACCTTCATGGCCAAGTTTAGACAGGCATCTACTAAGCTATGTTGGTTAGTTGTGAGAATACATTGAAGCATTTAACTAACCAAAAATGATATTTTTAATGCATGAAATTGTATATATATATATATTTTTTTTTAATAAAGAAATATCTCTTGTTAAAACGCCTCAAGGGTAAATTTTGAATTACAATCAACAACAGCCAAATAAGAAATGCATGGAAGGAAATCATTCAACCACACATTAGAAGTGGATTCCAATCTAGCTTTTTTTCCAACATAATCAACAAAACTAATTACATTCTTTTCTAGCAAAATTAAAGGAAATTGATTCAAACATCCTCCAGATTTCTTCAAATATCTTCTTAATACAACACCCATGAGTTGTTATGACCATAAGATAATTTTGAAGTTGAAAGAAATTAGAAAATATCCAATTTCTATTACTATTATGCTTTGTAGTATTAAGCAAATAATTGATAGTGGTATATATGTATTTGTATCATTGAGATAATTAATATATCTAAGACGTGAAGTATATCAATTATCAATAGAACAATAGATATGTATTAATATACCTAATAATAAAACATCCATGTCACAATAAATACATGAGTGATACTTCATATTTACAACATTGATAATTTAATTAATATATATACCTAATAAGTATTAAAAAAAAAAAAAAACCTTCCTTACGTTCTCGATCTTTTTCATTAACCTAGTTGGTTGCATAATCAACCTTCTTCTAAATATTAGTGTTAACATCGAGAAGTTTAGGGCTCAATAAATTAATTGAGAACACAAAAATTAACGTAGAAAAATTCCAAATAGGAGAAAAAGCTACCGGTTGGAATTTTTTTAGTTCATGAAAAATTATTATAATGACATAAAATTCTTTCTCCGATCCCAATTACAAGAACACTCTCACATTATACCACTCACACATCTGAGTTATTATACTAAGTTTAATTAAAGTGCTTGCTTCTTTTATAGTCTTCGGAGCCCATCAATTTCTTGCACATTATCAAATGTGGGACAACTATTATTCTAATATTTTGCCAAAACTCTAGCACCTTTAAAGATATATTTTAATCTTTTTTTAAGTTCAATAATCACATAAATGAGAGATCAAATCACCAACTTTTGAAAAGATTACCAACGCTCGATTTATTGAGTTATACACAAATTTAGAAAGTAAAACTCAAATTAACGAGTCAAAGAAAAATATAATAGAAAGAGAGCATTGACTAAACTAAACTATAACATTGTATTTTAAAATTATTAAAAGAAAAAAAAAGAGAATGATTTAAGAAATTCCAGCACGCCTTACTGGTCCCATTCTCTCAAAGTCATCGTAGACAAATTCCAAAGGCAACAACTACAAGAACTCAAGAATAACCCATCAATCAAACAATAATCAAAACACACACAGAGAAATTACAACAATGATGCGAAATGTGTATGGGAAAGCAGTGACAGAATCAACCGTAAGAAAGTTCCGAGGACTGCACGACACTGACACGGTCATCAATCGCAACGACATGGCGACGGTGGCAATAGAGTTGAAGAACACACAAGGGAAGGAGGACAGAGAAGAAAAAGAAGCGTTTAAGTACGCGCAGAGGCTAAGGGTTCAATATGAACAAGAGTTGGGTGGGTTGACGCAGGGTTGGATCTACAACGCCACCGGCAGCGCCATCAGGCTTGTGGATTGCCGCAATTGGGGAGGGGGCTTGGCTTCCAGCCCTTACCCTCTCCAAATTGACAATGGGCAGTGGGGAATGTTCATCCATAAAATGTTTTATTTGGATCCTGCTGGCTCTTCTGGTGGGGTTTTGTATCAAGGTTTTAATAATTATGCGATTGCTTGCTATTGGTGCATTGCTTGGAAGAATCATCACTCTCCACTTAGATCTCTTCAAACCAATGTACGTCTCTCTTTTTCTCTCTTCTGAATTCTCACTGTAAGACTCGACACTGATTTAAGTAAATATGTATTCTATTTCGGATTCTATAATAGTGAAAAATCTGAAAACAACAATTTTATTTTTTTATTGTATCAAAATTTTCCATTTTAAGTTTTGAAAATGTAAAATTCTATTAAATAAAGATAAAAATATTTAGAAATATAATATATCATGTTATCAACTTAATTCATTTTTTTTTAAAAAAAATATAATATGTATTACATTATGTGTTATACTTTATATAATATTACAAAATAATAATTATATAATTTTTTTTTAACATAAATCATATTCATAAATAAATTAATAATAGTTTGTTGTCAACTAAATATTAGTGGATAACTATAACTAATTTTATAATTTATAAATGTAAAGTATCAAACACATTTTAAACAATTGTTTGAACTAAAATCTAATTTATGAATCTGCTACCAAACACATATCTGAAAACTTGAAATATAACTCTTTTTTTCTTAAATCCTTTTTTTAAACTATTATTTATAAATTCTCTACCAAACAGACCCTAAAAATTTTAAATTTTGTGTTTAATAAATTGTTAAGTGATTTGTCAAACTTAGTTGCATATGAGTATATTAGTAACCACGAGATTCGTAGTTCAAATTCTCATAACCTTAATTGTACCAAAAAAAGATGTCTTTGAGTGATATTTAACATTTTTTTAGAAAATGATATGTAGGATTAGTAGATGCACCCGAACAACTCCACTAGTAGACATATTCTTAGCTCCCTCATCATCTTCCATTATAATATATATCATTAAGCACAAATTCGTTTATAGAAGTAGTCCAGTAACACTATAAATAAGCTCGAAAAGCAAACAACAGAATTAAAGATTACAAAAAGCATGAAGATTGATATGAATGAGAGTTGGACTATAGTCTTTGCAGAGCTTGTTTCTGTGTGACCAAACACCTGTGAGTGAGCAAACATCTTCCTATTGATCGGTGGAGTTTTCGTGTAATCTTTGAATGTGTGATTATTCCGTTAAAAAGAATAACAATTATAGGTTTACTAGATTGGTGGATATTTAACATTTTTTTTAAAAAAATAATTATAGAATTACTAGATGGATAGTTGAATATTTATGTACCCTTTGATAATCATTGAGCTTTTTGTTTTTAGTTTTTTAACATTAAGCCTATAAACATTCGTTTCACATTTAAATTTCTTATTTTATTATTTTTTTAAAAAAATAAGTTAGATTTTGAAACTAAAAAATAGATTTAAATTTTTTTTTAATTTAGCTAAAAATTCAATTCTTAAATTTAAGAAAAATGCAAACCCTTAATATGAGAAAAATCGAAAAAATAGACTTTATTTTCAACATCAAAAAATAAACTACTATATGATTACCAAATGAGATTAAAATTTTCATTAGACATTAAGTTCAATTTAATACAGAATAGATCAACTTATTTTCAAAAACTTTTTTTTTATTATATGCACATCTTAAAAGACATCTTAGATATGAAGATCAACCAAAATGAGATATCTCAAGTGGGTCATATACTTTTGATTAAAAGGTTTGAGGTTCAGATATTCTTTTCACATCTTGAACTCAAAAGAAAATAGAATTTAAAAATTAATCAAATAGATACAAATATGAAAGTTGGGAACCAAACTATGCTCGTTTGTTTCACAGAACATTTGATGGACTTCTTTATGGAAAATTATTGTATGTGTTTGTTTAATGTAGTTTAGTTTTATAATTATAGGTATTAATTATCCTCGATTAAAAGTTGGTTTTCTTGGACTTTTTAAATATAAAAAATATTTAAAAATATTTTACAGTTTATAGTAAAAAGTTCCAAAAGTATATAATACTTTTTAAGAATTTTTTTTGCTACAAAGTATAAATATTTTTTTGATTTTTCTATTTGTCATAATTTTTCTTTTTATTATCATTTAAAAAGGTGAAATTTCTTTTTTGGACATGGTGCATGAGAGAGAAAAAAGCGGCTGCATCAAATTAAAAAAAATTATTGCTTCTCTTTCTAAATCAATAACATGATTATTTCATATTTTAAATATTAATATATTCTTATTAAATTAATATGGGTTTAAATCTTCTTTCGGTAACTTTGAATCTTATTCTATCTTAGTTCTTAAATTTTAAAAAATTCATTTTAGTCCTCGAACTTTTAAAAATTATTTATTTTGGTCTTTGTTATTAGAATTTTATCAACTCTTCAACATAATGGTGAGATGACTTGTATTTTTTTATAACTAAGCTGGCAAATAAATTGGTTATGCTGAAAAATCTAAGGTTTCAATTTTGAATTAGGTGGTAAAATGATTTTCTATAAGAGATCTTAATTCATTTCGCGTTCAAGATTTTAGCTCTTCACCATTTTAGCATTATTGTTGATATTTTACTTCACCTTTATCTAGCTCAATCCATGCTAGATGCAATTTCATCCTTAAACAGATTTCATCTTTAAAGAGTTAACATAATCTTACCAGTAGGGACAAAAATAATCACTGTTTAAAAGTTCAGGGACCAAAATAGACGTTTTTTAAGTTTAGAAACCAAAATAGAACAAGATTTAAAATTCATGCACCAAAATATGATTTTAACCCTTAATATATTATTTTTAATAAAAACATAATTTTTTTAATTAAACTACTAAATAATTATTAATATTCTTTTAACTTTTATTTAATCATTTAATTTTATCTTTTAGGTAAAATTAATGAACAAATATGAACATTTAACTCCCATATATTAATATATTTACATATTCAAACAAAAACATTAGTTATACTCACATGCAAACACATATATTTATTATTTTAAATATTTAAATCTTAAATATTTAAATTTCAAATATTTAATATTTATATTCATGATTCGAACCAAATTCTCCAAAGTTTAACATATTATAATACCTTTTTGATTAATTTAGAATTATTTTATAAAGATTGTTAAATGAAATATTTACATTAGTCTTTGTAATTAAAATAATCTGTCAAGAGTAGACCAGATGTTTTTACATTGGACGGGCTTAGGGTCAACAAATTATATTCTAAAAATATAGTAAAAAAATTATCAAATTAAATATTTATTTGATTGCATTGAAGATGCAATTAAAGTCTCACACTTAATTAGAAAAGAGACTTTAATTGGAAAAGAGACTTTGTATTATAACTGAAGATAACTAAAAGTTATAAGAACTGAGAAGTGATGAACTTTTAGGCAATAATAAATGTGAAGGATTTTTGTAATTAAGGATTAGAAAGGTAGTACAATTTCATCCTTGACGTTTTAAGAAGTGATGAACTTCGGATACTATGAAAACACTTTTAAACCTACTTTGATGTATATTAACTAAGTGTATTGTAAAGTTTTGAGAATTTTTTTTTTCTTTTTAAATTGGGGTCAGAAAGAGAATTTCGTGTGATTATATAATAACTTTTCACATAATAAAATTTCTTTATATTGGGCTTGAAAATTTCTCCAATTTTAGAGTTTTATACATAAATTTTCTCTTACGTATGTTTCTTGTTTTCTCTTGTTTTGTTCTAATTTTTATATTAGTTTTTTTTGCTTATCTATGAGGTAGTAGTGAAAAAAAATTTTCCCAACAAGATGTAACCTTTTCATAAGAATATTGATTTTAAACGGTTTCCAATTTTTCAATTACTTTTTTTATAAAAGGGGAAAAAAACAATGGTATTAATTTTACAACTGAGGTACAAGAGTGAGCTTAGCTAGTACAACAATGATTAGCATGACATTTTTTTTTAATAGTTAAAGATTCGATCTCTCATCTTTACAATTGATTGTACTCAAGATTTTATGAATTATGCAGATGCACGTAAAGATAGTACGTGATGTTGATTGGAAAGAAGATTGTTGGGAAAATGTTTGTAATGCAATTCATCAAGAGGCCAATATCTTACATAAGGCTAACCATGAAGGATTGTATTCAATTATCACAGCTTCCAGTGGCCCTTATGCTTCCTTTGAAGCACTTCTCACTCTTGATGGCCCTTGAAGAACATCTCCCTTTTTCACTCACATATTCACTTTTTCATATCCAAAGCGCTTCAAACAAAATTAAACTTGAATTTCATATCAATGTATGATTATATTAATCTCATTCTCATCTTCATCTTTTTGGTGAACCCTTTTTGTTGTTAAAAGTATGATGTTTGGTATGCCATTAGAATTTTGTTTGCTATTTTCTAATTCACTTAATTAAATGGATTCAATGATATTTGTGTGATGACATTTATTTTTTTTTCTTAAATATTTTTGGATTCTCACATGAATATTTTTTTAAAAGAACAACAATTATATATTTTGATTTTTTTAATTTTAGATTTGAAACCCGAAAATGCAAAACTACAATATAAAAAAGAAAAAAAAAACTAGGATTAGTTCATGTTCGCACGAGATTTCACGAAAAATTTATTTCGTGGAACTTGAATTTTGTGTTTGTATTAATTTTGTAGAAAAGTGAGTACAATCTCTAATACATAATATTTTGATGCTTTCAAAATAAACTATAGTCTTTAAGCTGGTTGATCTTCTTGGATGATCGTCCTTTGAACTTGTTGATCTTCTTGGATGATTGGCCTTTGGGCTTGTTGATCTTGGATGATCGACCCTTGGACTGGTTGATCTTCTTGGATGATCGGTCCTTGGACTTGTTGATCTAATTGGATGATCGACTCTTGGGCTGATTGATCTTCTTGGAGAATTGGCCTTGGGGCTTGATGATCTTCTTGGTCGATCAGCCTTTGGGCTTGATGATGTTCTTGGATGAGGCTTCCAGAGAAACTTATTTCGTGGAGTTGAACTTGAGTTTGTGTTGATGTTGATGTTGATTTGATGCAATGTGGTTCGATCTCTAGTACTTGATCCTCTGATTCTCTCTTAGTCGAATGCGTACGCTTTATTTGAGGAAGCGAAACACGTGATGATATTGGAGTTGAAGCCTTGGAAGAATGCTTGTATCTCCAAAGGACTTCGATCTTTAAAATGCTTGTATCTCCAAAGGACTTCAGTCTTCAAGCGTGGTCAGAATACTTGTATTGTCAAAGGACTTCGGTCTTTAGAACTTTGATATGTCTTCTGATTGAGATTTTGCCTTCAATTCTTCCCCTCTAAATATAGAGGTAGGGCCTCTATTTGTAGAGGTAGGGTCTTTATTTATAGAGGTTTATTATGGGTCTTACATGGGCTTGGACCCAAATTGGGTTTGGTTGGTTCATGGGCCTGGCCCTTAGACCCAATTAATTGGATTTGGGTTTGATTTGACATTTGGGTCAAATTCAACATATTTTTAGGCTTAGTTGAATTTTAAACCAAATAATAATATCAATTTTGGCTAAAATAATCTTATCTAATTCAATGTCACGATGAAATCACGTGGCGTCATTGGACTTTGTCTTCAACTTCAATTTGAGTCACATGTCCACTCCTAATTGGTCTCAAATTTGATGAGTTGAAAAATGTTCTTTAATTTAGTAAATGACGTGACAATTTGTGATTGGTCCAAAATTTTTCCTTCAACAAATACCCCTTTCGAGATTTATGCACACTTACGGGTGGTGAATCTTGAAAAAGATGAAGTTGGGATAGGAATTCAAATATATTTATTCTTGAATTTGACCTCAGTTGATGTGTCAGTCAAACTATGAATAACTCGAATTTGGAATAAAATTTGAAATATGACCAAATTTTAATTTGATATTTTATCCAAATTTGATTTGGATTGAGGATAAAAGCTAAACTTGATTTGAATTTGAGATACAATTTGGAATATGCCCAAATTTTAGTAAAAGATTAATTGAGATTTCTTTTCTTATCCGCGATTTATTTTGATTGAAGATAAAAACTAAATTTGGACAACTTGAATTTGTATTCAAATTTTCATTTGGGATGAATTTTAGATTTTTCCCCAAACTTGATTTGGAAATAAGGATAAGAACCCAAATTTGGATGAATTTGATAAAAAAAAAAAAAAAAAAATATTGGAAGATGCCCAAATTTGAATTTTACATCAATTTAAGATTTTATCCATAATTTAATTTAACTTAAGGATAAAAGTCTAAATTGGGATGATTTCGATTCGGGATAAAATTTGTAATATGTCCAAATTGAAAAATTTTGAGTTTTATCTCCAATTAAATTTGGTTAGGAGACAAAAGCTTATAAATTTGAATTTAGTATGAAATTTAAAATATGGCCAAATTTTTAATTTAAGAAAGAAAAAATCGAATTTTATACCCAATTTAATTTGATTTTGAATAAAATTTTGATATATCCAAATATTTTGAAGATAAATTTGAGGACAAAATAAAATAAAATTAAATAGGGAATCTGTTTATTTTTTTAAATTTAATTTGAAATTAGGATAGAATCAAATTAGGAAATCCAATATTTTAAATCAAATCTTTTATTTGATTTAGATTTTCCTAATTTGTTACAGAACTTGGGAATCTCTATAAATGGGACCATAAACTCCTCAATTATCCTCATCCCCTCTTCTTCTTCTATACTTTTCTTTCTGTCCTTCTCCCCTTCTTCTTCCAACGTTTTCTTTCTTTCTTTCTTTTTTTTTTTCCCCTTTTTTTCTTTTGTTTCTTCTTTCTTTTGATCTTTTTTGTTCCATTTTCTTTTTTACAGCAATGTCCCTCTGCGTGACCATCTCCTTGACACACATAGGGATGACCTATTATATTGCCGGTTGTGCTTGTGCTTCCTGACCATCATAGGGGGCTCCAGAAAGGCTTACAACTCATTCATTCGACTTTGAAGATGAGACAGACATGCCATCAAGCTATGAAGATGGGGAGAATATGCCATCAAGCTTTTTAGTGGAGTCAGGTTGACCGGAGTCGATCTCACATATGATGCAAAGTCCTCACGGGCCAGAGTTGTCCTCGCATATGAGGTGGAGCTAGGTAGGTCAAACTTGATCTTGCATATGACGTGGAACCACACCAACATTTTTTGAGAGAAAGCGAAGTTGCACCAACATTTTAGAGAGGGGGTGAAGTTGTACCAACCTTTTGGAGAAGAAGCAAAGCTGCACCGACATGAATTGTGAAGATGAAGCAAAGCCGCACTAGACTTTGAGAGATGAAGCGAGTCATGCCATACTATGGAGATTAAGCGAGCCCTGCCATACTTTGAGAGATGAAGCGAGCCACACCATACTTTGAGAGATAAAGCGAGCCACACCATACTATGGAGATGAAGCGAGCCACACTATACTTTGAGAGATGAAGCGAGCCACATCATACTATGGAGATGAAGCAAGCCACACCATGCTTTGAGAGATGAAGCGAGCCACGCCATGCTTTGAGAGATGAAGTGAGCCACGCCATACTTTGAGAGATGAAGCGAGCCACGCTAGACTTTGGAGATGAAGCAAAGCCATGCCACGACTTTGGAGATGAAGAGAAGCCACATCATGACTTCGTAGGTGGAGACATTGAAGATGGAGCGGAGCCATGCACACCGACCATGAACTTAAAGATGGAGAAGCATTAACGGAGCCTCTAAACTTGAAAATGGAGGAGCATCGACGGAGCCTTTGAACTTAACGATGGAAAAGCATTGATGAGACCTTCGCACTTGAGTTTGACAACATTGAAAAATTCTCCGCATTTGAGTTTGACAAAACATCGGCGAATGCTCTGCATTTGAGTTTGATAAAGCATCGATGAATCATCGATGTCTGAGCTTGAAAAAGCATCGACCAATCCTCTGCATTTGAGCTTGAAGTATTGCCGAATCCTTCGCATTTAAGTTTTAAATATTGGCGAATCCTCCGCATTTGAGCTTAACGAAGAATCGACGAATCCTCTGCACTTGAGCTTGAAGTATTGGTCAATCCTTCGCAATTAAGTTTGACGAAGCATCGGCGAATGCTCCGCATTTCAGTTTGATGAAGCACCAATGAATCTTTGGCAGTAGGCTTGACTTTGCGACTTTGAGCGTGAAGATGACATTGAAAAGCCTCCAAACTTGAGCATGAAGATGGAGCATCGATGAAACCTCTGAACTTGAAGATGGCAAAGCATGAATAGAGCCTTTGAACTTGAAGATCGAGGAGCATCATTGAAGCCTTTGAATTTGTAGATGGGCATCGAAGAAGCCTTTGAACTTGAAGATGGAGGAAAATCGACGAAGCTTCTAAACTTAAAGATGGAGGAACATCGACGAAGCCTCTGAACTTGAGGATGGAGGGGCATACAATCCAACCCTTGAACTTAGAGACAGAGAAGCAACAGTGCAACCATCAAATTTGGAAATGGAAAGGCATTAATGCAACCATCAAAGTTAGAGTTGTAGAAGAAATAGTGTAACCCTCGAATTTGGAGACGGAAAGGCATCAATGCAACCATCAAAGTTAGAGTTGTAGAAGTAATAATGCAACCCTCGAATTTGGAGATGGAGAGGCATCAATGCAACCATCAAAGTTAGAGTTGTAAAAACAATAGTGCAACCCTCGAACTTGGAGACGGGGAAGCAGCAGTGCGACCATCAAATTCGGACATGGAGAAACAGCTGTGCAACCATCAAAGCAACAGTCTGATCCTCGAACTTAGAGATGAAGAAACAGCAACGTCAACATCTTTGTAGATGAGGCATAACTGCAACAACTTTTAGAGAATGAGCGAAGCTGCAGGGAATAATATTTTTTTAGGGGAAGCAGGAAGTCGCACCAAACTTGAACTTCGAAGAGGAAGAAACGAAACATCCAAATTTGACTTCAAAGAGGAAGTGGTGAAGCCTCTGAACTTGACTTCGAAGAGGAAGCGAAACACCATTCCAAGTGTGTGCTTTTAATTTACTGTCTTAGCTCTTTAAAGGGATGAATATCTTCAATTTGTTATGATGCCCCCAACAGGGATGAACATCTTCAATCTGTCGTGTAGCGTCATATTTAGGGTGATTGTGATACCCTTTTTTTATGGACTGAACTTAAATTTCTTTAGGTTGTCTACATACCCTTAAAGAAAGGGATCAAGTCATGTCGTAGTTCAAATGTTTTTTTTTTTTGCTAGACTGAACTTGAAAATTCTTTCAAACTGCCTACGTACCATTTACAATGACAGGGATCAAGTTATAACGTAGTTCAATGTTTTTTTTTTATTGAACTGAACTTGAAGTTTCTTTCAAGCGGCCTATGTACCCTTTACAATGATAGGGATCAAGTCATAACGTAGTTCAATGTTTTTTTTTTTTTACTGAACTGAATTTGAAGTTTATTTCAAGCTGCCTTCGTACCCTTTATAATGACAGGGATCAAGTCATAACGTAGTTCAATTTTTTTTTTGTTGGAATGAACTTGAAGTTTCTTTCAAGCAGCCTACATACCCTTTATAATGACACGGATTAAGTGATAATGTAGTTCAATATAGTTTTTTTTTTTGGGTCGTTCACCTTTTAAACTCATGCGGGCCAGGGGCATCATGCATAGGCTCTTGCGATGAGAAGCTTCTTCATTTAAACTTCAGAAGCTTTTATTTCATCATGGTTTTGATCATCCTATTTATTTGTAGGATTCGTCAATATGATGAGTTTCGGCTTCACTATCAAGGAACCTTTTGTACTTATGTCAATAGAAAATTTCCTCTTCATGCATGAAGGGACACAACCGTGAATCTTTTCGTCGTTGTTTTCTTCATGGAATGACGTTGCCTTCAAGATTTTCATCCTTCCTTTATGTTGGTCGCTTGTTGTCTTAAGACGATCAAAAGCAGATGCTGAAGGTCGATCTTTCTTTGATGTGGATATACTTAGGCTTTTGAAGGTTGAAGTTCGAGTAGAAGTAGTCGTTGGACATTGGTTTCCTTCTTCTATCGTGGCCATACTCAATCTTTGGAAAACTGGATATCGAGTAGTTGAAGGCTTGATACGATCCAAGATAAAAACTCTTTACTTGGTTTCTTTTGAATCATTTACTTCTTTAATAGTTATATGGTTGTTGTCAACTTTTGCTATGCTGACAAGATGACATCCAATAACTTCTGATACTTCATCTGAAGGATTATTGAAAAAGCTTTTTGGGAGAAATTCTGCCAAAGTTACCGGACGTCGAAGTTGAGGAAAGTCTTCATCTTCTTTCTTAGCATGCTTAGGCTTCCATGCCTCCTTTTCCCCTTTCTTTTTATGATTCTTGTTCCTTTCTTTATAGCTTCGATAAAAGTGTGACTCTTTTTGGGTGAAATTTGGCTGTTTTCTTTTTCAACGAATCATAACTATCCACCCTTCATGTCATCTTCAACATGATCATCTTTGCTTCAGAAATCTGTTGTTAGAATCTCTTGTTGGAACTGAATGACTATAGGCTCAAAAGTCCCGAACTGAATGAAGCTTTCTCTTTGATCATGAGACGCAGACGGTGTTGGGGCACTTGAAGTCATTGCTACTGTCGTGTGATTTGTTTGAGCTATTTCATCAAGATCTAGTAATCTTCTTTTCATGAGTCAGTTTTAAAATCAGCTTCTTCAGCACGAAGCACTTTTCAACTGGGTGACTAACGACTTGATGATACTTACAAGTGTTCATCTACTTTTTTTGCTTGTTCCAGTCACTTGCATTCCGACAGTTGAATAAGTTATTTCTCTAATAATTGCTCCAACATGTCGGCAACATTAGAGTCAAGGAATGGATAAACCTTCTCCTGTCTTTCTTTGAGAGTTGGGCAACGTTTCTAGCTTCCATCATGCTTTCTTTCAGACTTTGTTTCTTTTCTTTTGGAAGAAAGTTTTAGCGGGGTCATCCGAACGACCATAGATTCTCTTGGGGCACTATCAATGATCTTTTCAATGCCCTTGGCTTCATTCTTGTATTTTCTCCCTTCAGGGACTAGAAAATCTTTGGTTACCCTATTGGCAATGCTCAACTCCATATCATGAGCGCATGTTGCCAACTCCTCAAATGTACGAGGCTTTATCCCTTGCAGAATGTAAAGAAGTTCCTAGTGCATGCCTTGGGTGTATATCTCCACTGCAGATAATTCAGTGAGTCTATCTTTGCAATCCAGACTCAGAGCTTTCCATCGGTTGATGTAATCGATGACCAGAACTTCTTTCTGTTGTTTTGTGTTCGTCAGCTCCATCATGCTAACAGTGCGCCTTATGTTGCAGAAGCGATTGAGGAACTCCCTTTCTAGCTACTCCCAACTGTCAATCACTTCTGGCTCCAAATCAGTGTACTAGTTAAAAGCATTCCCTTTTAAGGTTCTGAAAAATTTCTTGACTAACAGGTCTCCTTTAGTTCCTGCATTTTTGAAAGTTTCAATGAAATGAACAACATGTTGTTTCAGATTGCCCTTTCCGTCGAAATGATGGAACTTTGGAGATTGATACCCTGCTAGCATTCTCAAGTTGTTGATTCTCTTGGTGTACGACTTGGAGTATATAAAGGAAGATTGTGATGGTCCTCTATACTAAGCCCTGATGGAGTTTGTAATCATATCTTGCAGCTGTTGAACTGACAGGGTGGCGACAGAGGTAGATTGTTGCAGTTGGTCTTCCTGCAAAACAGTTTTTCCATTGTCATTGAATTTTGTAGTTGGAGATTGATTCGACTCAGAAATATCTCGAGCCTGTATCTGATCTCTTAAAGCAGTGATTTCATGATCTCGCTCCTCTACAACCTTCATTAGGAGATTTATCTTCCTTTCCATTTCTTCCATGGCTGACTCAGTCGTTACATCAACCATCATGACAAATAATACGTCAAGGTATGATTCTTCCTTTGATTGGTCAGAAGTAGAGGTAGAGTTGTCAAACAAGGGATTTTCTCTTATGATGATCTCACCTTTAGAAGATTCCATCATTTTCTCTCAAATTCTCTATGCGAAGACAAAACCTTGTTCTTGCTCTTGCATACTCTCCTTTGAATGGTTGCAGATGACAAGTCCTGTGTGGTGTTGCTTGCAGCAATTGCTTTGGATGCAGCTTTCTTTGGTACAATTAGTTTACTTGAATGTTGAGAGAGAAATGAGAGGTAGTGATGTCCCACTGGGCGTGCCAATTTGTTCGCACGAGATTTCAAGAGAAATTTATTTCGTGGAACTTGAACTTTGTGTTTGTATTAATTTTGTGGAAAAGTGAGTACAATTTCTAATACATAATATTTTGATGCTTTCAAAATAAACTATAGTCTTTAAGCTGGTTGATCTTCTTGGATGATCGACCTTTGGACTTGTTGATCTTCTTGGATGATCGGCCTTTGGGCTTATTGATCTTCTTGGATGATTGGCCTTTTGGCTTGTTGATCTTCTTGGATGATTGACCCTTGGGTTTGTTGATCTTCTTGGATGATCGGCCCTAGGCTTGTTGATCTAATTGGATGATCGACTCTTGGGCTTATTGATCTTCTTGGAGGATTGGCCTTTGGGCTTGATGATTTTCTTGGACGATCGGTCTTTGGGCTTGATGATCTTCTTGGACGATCAGCCTTTGGACTTGTTGATCTTCTTGGACGATCATGAAGGATCTCATACCGAGAGTTCCATGAGCGTGTTCGGATCGATCTCACCGTGACCAAAATATAACATTATACATTCAACACATACAGTTATGCAATCAAAATTTAATTAATGGCATGCTACGAAAAAAGATATATAACAAGGAGACAGAGTTCCATACCAGTTGAAGACTATCTTCAATCTCCAGAACTTCAATGAAGTGGACCCTCCAAATGTTCTACCAACGCCCGACGGAAAATGTCGACTGCAAAAGCACGATCAACGTGAACTCATGACTGCAACAGGAACGACACCACCACTAATGAGCCCCGAGTATTCTCGGAGTGAAAACCCAAAGGGTGAGCTTTGGTGAATTTGGTAGAGGACGGAGGAAAAATGAGTCGTGTAGGTGATAAGCAAGTGGGAGAGAAAAAAACGCTATCGCATAGCAGAAGTGCTTATCGCATAGAGGAGCTACACAATCGTGTAGGATTTGCTGAACGATCGTTTAGGAAAAAGTGTACGATCGTTTAGTTAAATCGCGAGGTGACGATCGTTTAGGTAGAGAAGCGACTATCATATAGGCTCTCGAGCGATCGTTTTACAAAACACCAGCGCGCTTTCACGAAATCTTTTGGGCGATTGACGGATTATGGATTGCACCATTCAAAATGAAAACTTTTTTCATTTTAACTCATCGGTTACCATAATCGATGCTGCCCACTACCCACGTCCAAACGTGATATTAGGATTAATTATTATATAATTAATCAATTAATATAATCATATTATATTTATATCCTATAGTTTGATATCACATATCTACTATAGTATTTTCTCCTCTACTTGATATAAATCATATTTATATCTTATTTCCTCCAAAATAATGTATCTCATACATTAGCTAATTATATCATATATAATTAACCAGTCCAATTATATCATATATAATCGAACTTCCTCTTGTCAATTTGAACATTTCAAATTAACCCAAATACTGGTTCTCAACTTTATCCAAGCTACCCAGGGGACCTAATGGACCTGTGGCTCGAAGCTCCAATGGTACGTGAATAGCTGACTAAACTCTTTAGCCACGAGATCCACCATCCGTTAACTGTCAGACATTCCACTAAAGACCAACAGCTGAACTCTTCTTATCACAGATATATTTATGTGTCCATCGGATATAACCAATCATGACTACGATGAACATTCACAGATGCGAGTAAGTACAACTGGGCCAAATTACCGTTATGCCCCTATAGTTACATCTCACTTCTTAAGTACCATTGATTCCTCTAATGAACAATACAATATAGTCGGCTAAGAGAAGGTGTGTGGCGCCACATCTTTCAAGCCTTGGAATCAGCCTTTAAGGGAGCCATCTATCTACTTACCCCTGCCTCGGGGAAGGAGTGAATTCCATCTTGTGCAGCTGAGTTTCCAACTCCCAAATCAGATGAATCCCCGAAATAGTAGGTTTGAATCGGAAACCTAGCCACTCGCACCCATACAAATCAAAAGACCGCCCTCAATGGTAGGAGTTCCCAACTCACTCAGGATTGAGGTCATGTTACTTATGGTCATCGTAGTGAAGTGAAGTCTCTGTCATGAACGGTGTTATATAACGAGACGTTAACACTTTGTGGTCAGGTCTTATACAAACTCTTTGTATAGGACGCCCCCACTCGTATGTCCCCAACACGAATGATCAGGATTAGACCATCTGTGAAAATTCACAACACTTGTGACCATTCCACAAAGCGGGTCGCGTCTGTAGCGTTACCAGGATAAGGTTTCCCTCCTTTATCCATATACTACAGACAATTTTTAGTTATCACTCAAGACATGATCCACTTGTATGTCACCACATACATGCTTGAGTCACATATAGATAACCAGGGATTTTATGTTTATTGGTTTGTGGTAAAGCAAATAAAAAAAGTAACTAAACAAATATACAAGATGTGAAATAAATATCATATATTAACAACACAAGCGTTCGTACAAACTGTTTACAAACTATAGGACACGAGACTTTAGGGCATCAACCCCAACAAATCGGCCTTTGGCTTTGTTGATCTTCTTGGAGGATTAGTGTTCGCACGAGGCTGTAGAGAAACTTGTTTCGTGGAGTTGAACTTGAGTTGGTATTGGTGTTGCTGTTGATGTTATTTGATGAAATGTGGTTCGATCTCTAGTACTTGATCCATTGATTCTCTCTTAGTCGAATGCGTACTCTTGATTTGAGGAAGCAAAACACGTGATGATCTTGGAGTTGAAGTTTTGGAAGAATTCTTGTATCTCCAAAGGACTTCGGTCTTCAGAATGCTTGTATCTCCAAAGGACTTTAGTCTTCAAGCGTGGTCAAAAAGCTTGCATCGTCAAAGGACTTCGGTCTTCAGAACTTTGATATGTCTTCTGATCTTCAGAGATTTAGTGTCTTCTGATCTTTAGAGCTTTGATATGTGATAACTGGTAGAAATATAAGTTATTGTAGCCTTTTATTTATAATTATGAGGGTAATGGGAAGAAATGCACGTTATTACGATGTTAAGTTATTAAAAATGCAGGTTTATGTTGATAAAATATATAAGATTGCGTCCAAAAAGCATTAAGTTTATAAAATTGCGATCGCATGCGTCCATTGCATGAAAACAGTTAACTTGTGTATTTTTCTGCAGAATATGCGTTGACGTAAGGCGAAAAAGGCGATCCAAAGAAATCAATGACCGAGCGCAACAAAAGATTGCATTACCGCATGTCTATGCTGTAATTTGCGCTCGAAAATATCTGCCCAAGAAGGATTGCCGCATAGAGCCCGCGCAACTTGGTAGGCGCATCTGGGTGAAAAGCGTAATAAATCACGATGGGACAGAAAACTGATGACGATCGATTCCGAATTAAGTTGACAAGCCGCTAACGAACTACTGTAGCAAGTACACTCAACTTTTCAGTGACAAATATTCGGCGCATCAGACAGAGAATTAATGCCATCTCATCAGTGCAATCTAAGAGAGAAATCTGAAGCTCTATAAATACCGAAGGCAACCTTCAGTGAAGGGGTTCGTCTAGTTCGACAGTTAGATAATTTTCTCCATAGTTAGAAGTAGCCTTGCCCTTAGTTTTTATTTTATTTAGAAGGCGGAAGTGAGAGAAGTGAGATTGTGCCGAGAGATCATTCCGATGAACTTGGGAGAGTATCGGAACTGTCGACATCAGAGAGAGGGCCAACTCCTGCGGAAGCAGGAATATCTTTTGAACAGAATAGAGTTAACAGTGTAAAAGCCTTAAGAAGCAAGGGATTACTACCAGACTCTCTATCCTTATCTTCGATTGTCATTTTGTACTTTGAAGTTATCTATAGAAATGGAATTTACTTCTTTATATCTGTTCACTCTCTGTTTATTACGCATGAGTAGCTAAATCTGTCGAATGGGTTGAGAAACACTTAGCTAGCATAACTGGGGATCTTCATGCTATATGATTTTCTTTATTATGTATGCATCATTTGTCCATTAGAGATACTCGGGAGGGTAGTCTAAGGATAGAATCTAGGCTCGGGAGAGTCAGATTAGAATGTATAATCAAGAGATAAGAGCTTAGGAATAAGCACTGTTTGCTATTAACGCATCGCATGCATCCTAGAGATAGGTTATGATTGTATGCGGTCACCTTGTCTTTGTGTGCATCTTGCATCATCACATAGGCAAGAAGTAGAGACTTAGGAATAAGCTCTATGGACATTATCGCATTCATCGCATGCATCCTAGAATTAGGAGTTACCACATTTGCATTGGAAAATGATTTGCTATCGCATGAGTGTAGCATGATCGCATAGTTTGATAATGCACGATCCTGGGAGTTTTACTATATCTTACTCGATTGGAGGATTGTACATCGGGCAAGTGTTGTGTGATCTTGAAGCCAACATCAACTTGATGCCTCTGTCAATTTTTAAGCAGCCGAATATGGGGCAACTTGCGCCCACGACAGTGACTCTCCAATTAGCCGATAGATCTCTGGTGCATCTAGGGGGGAAGGTGAAGGACGTGCTGGTCACAATCGACAAATTTATATTACCAGCCGACTTCATCATCTTGGGCTACAAAGTCGACAAGGATGTGGCCATCATCCTAAGGCGACCATTTTTATCAACTGGTCGTGCCCAGATTGATGTGCACAAAGGAGAGATCACCTTGAGCGTGAATGAACAGAAGCTCAAGTTTGACCTTATCCATGCCATGAAGTATCCTGACGAAGAAGACCTTAATGGATTTGATGATGAACAGAGTTTGAATGAAGAAGAGAAGCCTGAAGATGAGGATGCGAGCACATCCATTGTTGAATGCAATGCGATCATAGAAAAAACAAACAAGGAATATGAGATGATCGCAACCCAAGAAGAAGAGTCGACATTAAATGAAGAAAGAAAAACAACGCAACCGTCCTTAAAATAACCACCAATAGTAGAGCTAAAGTCCCTGCCAAACCGCCTAAAGTATACATTTCTAGGGCAGAATGAAAAGCTACTGGTAATCATTTTCTCTGAACTTAATGAAGACCAAGAGAATGCGCTGCTGAGCATTCTGAGAAAATATGTGAGAGCGATTGGCTGGACGCTCGCAGACATTCGAGGAATTAGCCCTGCATACTATATGCATAGAATTTGTCTCGAAGAAAACCACAATGGATCAATCGAACATCAACGCAGACTCAACCCAACGATGAAAGAGGTTTTAAAGAAGGAGATAATCAAGTGGTTAGACGCGGGCATCATCTATCTGATAGCAGACAGCACGTGGGTCAGCCCCATGTAGTGCGTGCCAAAAAAAGGTGGGATGACAGTAGTCCCTAACAAAAATAACAAGCTGATACCGCAAAGGACCGTCACCGGATGACGTATTTGCATGCACTACTGCAAGCTGAATGCGGCAATGGAGAAAGATCATCTCCCTTTACCTTTATTGACCAAATTCTAGATCGTCTAGCTGGAAATGACTTCTATTGCTTTTTGGATTGGTATGCTGGTTATAATCAGATCATGATTGCTCCCAAAGATTAAGAAAAGACCACATTCACCTACCTGTATGGAACTTTTGCTTTTCGCCATATGCCGTTCATCCTCTGCAATGCGCCGAGCACTCTCCAAAGGTGCATGATGGCCATCTTTTCAAAATATCTTGAAGACTCTGTAGAAATATTCATGGACGACTTCTCTATATATGGGCACACATACGAAGTCTGTCTTGCCAATTTAGAGAAGATATTGAAAAGATGTAAGGAGACGAACCTCGTATTTAACTGGGAGAAATGCCATTTTATGGTGAAGGAGGGCATTGTGTTATGGCATAAGGTATCTAGGGATGGGTTGGAGGTGGACAAGGCAAAAATTGAAGCAATTGAAAAGCTCCCACCTCCAACAAGTATAAAGGATGTAAGAAGTTTCTTGGGGCATGCCAGATTTTACAGACGTTTTGTCAAGGACTTTTCAAAAATAGCATGACCACTGAGTGCGTTAATGGAGGCCGATAGGAAATTTGATTTTGATGATAATTGCCGCAACGCATTCATGATTTTGAAGAACACACAGACGACCGCGCCCGTACTGATCGCACCAGATTGGACACTTCCCTTTGAATTAATGTGCGACACTAGCATGTATGCGATGGGAGCAGTGCTAGCGCAGAAGAGAGAAACGATACTGCATCCCATCGCATATGCGAGTAAGAATTTAAACCCTCTTCAGACTAACTACACCACGACAGAAGTTGCTTGCGGTAATTTTGGCTTTGGAGAAATTCAGAGCATATTTGCTGGGAACAAAAGTATTCATCCATACTAACCACGCGACGATAAAATATCTGATGACAAAGAAGGTCACGAAGTCGAGGTTGATTAGATAAGTTCTCCTCCTCCAGGAATTCGATATGGAAATAATTGATCGCAAGGGGACGGAGAACTAGGTTGCAGATCATTTATCCAAATTGGAAAATCTCGAGGTTGACCGCAATGAGTCAGAGGTGAGTGCAGTGTTTCCGGACGAGTAGCTATTCCATATTGAAGAATTGCCATGGTACGGAGATGTGGTAAATTATCTAGTTTGCAAGCAATTTCCTGAAGATTATACTGACCACCAAAAGAGACGGCTCAAGCATGAATATAGATATTATTATTGGGATGAGCCAAATCTGTATAAGAAGGGGTCAACCAGATTATGCGACTGTGTGTACCGGATACTGCTTATCAATGCATATTATCGCAATGTCATGATTCACCATATGGCAGACTCTTTGGAGGGCAGTGCATCGCAACAAAAGTATTACAAAGTGGGTACTATTGGCCAACACTATTTAAGGATGCCAGAGACTACGTGATGAAGTGTGACCGGTGCCATGCACGGGTAACATTTCATGGAAACATGCGATACCCATGAACATCATTTTAGAACTGGAGTTTTTCGACGTCTGGGACATTGATTTCATGGGACCATTCCCACCTTCAAATGGTCACAAGTATATTCTGTTAGCCGTCGACTACGTGTCCAATTGGGTAGAAGCAGTAGCATGCGCCGCAAGTGATTTGCCAGTAGTCTCCAAATTCCTGAAAAAAATATTTTCATGCGTTTTGGCACTCCACGTGCCATAATAAGTGACGAAGGCTCCCACTTTGTCAATCACCTCGTCAAAAATCTGCTGCTGAAATATAATATCCTCCACAAAGTGGCCACTGCATACCATCCACAGACGAATGGTCAGGCTGAAGTGTTCAACCGAGAAATTAAGTTGATATTGGAGAAGGTGGTAAAACCTTCGCGAAAAGATTGGGCAACAAAGTTGGACGATGCGCTGTGGGCATACCGGACTGCCTACAAAACACCGATGGCATGTCTCCATATGCGTTGGTGTTTGGTAAAGCATGTCATTTACCACTAGAGCTAGAGCACAAAGCACTGTCAGCGGTGAAGAAACTTAACTTCGACTTGAAAGCAGCAGGGGAAACAAGAAAACTACAACTGGTCAAGCTTGATGAGGGGAGAATGCAAGCTTATGAAAATGCCAAAATTTACAAAGAACGAGCAAAACGTTGGCATGACAACCGGCTATGCGGCAAAAATCTCCACGTCGGACAAAAGGTCTTGCTCCAATTCACGATTACGGCTCTTTCCTAGAAAATTAAAATCGTGTTGGTCCGGACCCTTTATAATTAAAGAAATATTCCTGCATGGTGCGGTTGATCTGATTACTGAGGAAGGGACCCGTACATTTAAGGTTAACGGGCAAAGAGTCAAGGCATATTGCGGGGGTGATTTTCATCGAGAAAAGACCTCTGTAGACCTGAGAAATCTGGAATGAAGGAAAATGGAGTGGCCCTTGCGCTGACATGCGACAGAAAATCATCTGGGGCGCAAGTCTTCTGAAGTATCCTTTTTCTTACTTATGATTCATGAACTTTCACTACTATGATGTTGTTTCAATTGTCGTTTGTCTATCTTTATTTTACTTCTTTAAAAAAAAAGCGAGAAAATTTTTGTTAACTTCGTTTTTTAATTATTTGACTCTCTCGATGTTTTTCTTTGCAAACGATCGAGGTAAACGATTGCGGAGGCACTACACGAAGACGTAACTACTTTATTCCGTCACTGCAATCCAAAGAAAGTAGATCACTGCAAAGCAGGATGCGTCAACAAATAATGCGGGCGATAGTGAAAATTTGGGGGTTATATCTTTCTTTGACTTTATTCCAAATTTCGTTATCGCATCGCATTTTAATTTTGAAAGTTTTATCACCGCATCCTCTTTAGTTACCCCAATCATTTAACATTGATCAATTTAGTAAGTCACCGCATGATTTCTCTTTGCCAATTATGATTTCAATTATGAAATGCATGCCTCTATCTTTTTGTATATACTAGAGTCAACTTGATTTTAGGACAGTCGCCTTATGAAATATTTCTAGAAGTTGGTGGTTTGCTAGCTTTCTTTCAAACTGACCCTTTACTAAACTTCCTAAGAACATCGCATGACTTCTTTTAATCTTTTGGCAATGAGGACATTGCCGCATTTTAAATTTGGGGGTGCAGTATTTATTTTCGACCTTCCTAATTTTAGGTCTACAAAAAAAAAAGAATCATAACGTTGCAATCGGATCCTACTCGTAGTTGGATGTCCACATGAAACACATGGGGGCAAGCCAAAACGAAGGTAGGAATCGTGATCAACGCATAAAAATGACCGCAACTCTGCTGCCAAATGGGTATGAGTTTAGTCTGAGAAAGAGCGCCTTGCTCGTAGTTGGATGTCCGCATGACACACGTGGGGGCAAGCCAAAACGAAGGTGAGGCACTTGGATCAGCATAAGGTCAGATAAAAAAAAAAAAACAATAATGTCTGAAATACATAAGGATAAAAAAATCATTTAACATCCCAGTGAAAAAGTTTTTTTTTTTTTAAAAAAAAATCATGCGATGTTCTGGAATCCAGTAAAGTCTTTTTGAAGGTTAAACTTGCGGTCCTTAAATTTTAGAAATATTTTAAGAGGAGACCTGGATAAGAATTCAGGAAAAATCATGCGATGTTCTGGAATCTAGTAAAGTCTTTTTGAAGGTTAAACTTGCGGTCCTTAAATTTTAGAAATATTTTAAGAGGAGACCTGGATAAGAATTCAGAAAAATTTTGGTGTATAGGATTTGAATAAGGCAACCTTGAGAAATCTAGGAAAAGAGATTGCGGTCGACTTTCTAAAGGAAATCTTTAGCTTATGCTTGAGGATAAGCATTGTTTAAATTTGGGGATGTGATAGAGGATAGAAATGCACATTATTACGGTGCTAAGTTATTAAACAATGTAGGTTTGCGTTATAAAATATATAAGATTGTGTCCAAAAAGCATTAAGTTCATAATATTGCGATCGCATACGTTTATCGTATGAAAATAGTTAACTTGTGTATTTTTCTGCAGAATATGCATTGACGCAAAGCAGAAAAGGCGATCCAAATAAATCAATGGTCGAGCACCGCAAAAGATTGCGTTACCACAAGGCTATGCGGTGATTTGCGCTCGCAAATATCTGCCCAAGAAGGATTGCCGCATAGAGCCGGCACAACTTGGTGGGCGCATCTGGGTGAAAAGCGTAATAAATCACAATGGGACAGGAAGCTGATGACGGTCAATTCTGAATTAAGTTGACAAGCCGTAAATGAACTACTATAGCAAGTACACTCAACTTTTCGATGACAAATATTCGGCGCATCAGACAGAGAATTAGTGCCATCCCATCAGTGCAATCATAAGAGAGAAGAAGCCTTTCACCCCGAAGCTCAATAAATATCGAAGACAACCTTTAGTGAAGGGGTTCATCTAGTTCGATAGTTAGATAATTTTTTCCATAGTTAGAAGTAGCCTTGCCCTTTTTCTTTTATTTAGAAGGCGGAAGCGAGAGAAGTGAGATTGTGCCTAGAGATCGTTCCGGTGAACTTGGGAGAGTGTCGGAAGCATCGAGATCAGAGAGAGGGACAACTCCTATGGAAGCAGGAATATCTTTTGAACAGAATAGAGTTAACAGTGTAAAAGTTTTGGGAAGCAAAGGATTGCTACCAGGCTCTCTATCCTTATCTTCCATTGTCATTTTGTACTTTGAACTTATCTATAGAAATGGAATTTACTTCTTTATATATGTTCACTCTCTGTTTATTACGCATGAGTAGCTAAATCTGTCGAATCGGTTGAGAAGCACTTAGCTAGCATAACTGGGGATCTTCATGTTATGCGATTATCTTGTATTATGTATGCGTCATTCGTCCATTAGAGATACTTGGGAGGGTAGTCTAAGGATAGAATGTAGGCTTGGAAAAGTCAGGTTAGAATGTAGGCTCGGAAGAGTCAGATTAGAACGCATAATCAAGAGATAGAAGTTTGGGAATAAACATTGTTTGTTATTAACGCATCGCATGCATCCTAGAGATAGGTTATGGTTGTATGCGGTCAACTTGTCTTTGTGTGCATCTTGCATCATCGCATAGGCAAGAAGTAGAGACTTAGGAATAATCTCTATGGACATTATCGCATTCATCGCATACGTCTTAGAATTAGGAGTTACTGCATTTGCATTGGAAAATGATTTGCTGTCACATGAGGGTAGCATGATCGCATAGTTTGAACGCATTCCCGGGAAACGCTAGCTAAAGACCTTCTCAACCCGTTCATCCGCATACTCAGTGTTTCTACCACATAATCAATCTTTCCTCAAATCTGCCGCATACTTTTTGTACTGCAAACAACAACCCAAAAATAACTCTTTGATTTATTGTTTACCGCAAAGTCTTCTTAAAAATTATCACCGCATACTGTTTTCCTTAGTCCCCGAGTTCGACCCTGGACTTGCCAGGAAACTCAGATGGATTTATACTTGGATTCTGCTGAGAAAACTTGTTGCACAACGTATTCCCATCACCGCAATTCCTTTCATAATTTTCACCACATAAAATAATGCATCAATTATACTAAGAATTCATGTAAAAAGTGAGCTTGCGTCGATCAGCAGTGAAAATCTCGGCTAACCCAATATTATGCATTATTCTACGTCAAAATGTCTATTTTTGTAGTTATCGCAGGAATTGATCGCATGCGGTGAATCCCAGACCATCGCAAGGGTGATCGCGTACTCACATGGATGTTGTGGCTATTGATCGCATGCATTCATCGCATGGGGGTTGCGGCTACAGAATAATAACCATGATAGAAGGGTGATTGCAAGGGTGGTGGAATGCGATGGTATTTCGGAGACCAAGCATGAATGCATAACTTGAGAGTATAAAAAAGATGATGTTGACATTTCACCTACCACGCCGTTAGTAGAAGAGATTCAGAGCAGGTCTTTCGCGTCGTTAGTGGTAGAGATAGAGTGGGACCATTAATTTTGCTGGTGATTGAGCTCTATAAATAGAGCCTTCGAGCCCAAATTCAAGGCATCCGAGCTTCTGCCTTAAGGCAGATCCTTGTGATCACAAATGAGAGCGTGAGAAGACATTCTTTGAGAGTTCTTCATTCCTTCACCCATTCTGAGTGACGACTGGAGCTTTGTCGGAAATAGATCTCGAGAGAGACTACTCCACTGCCCATCCATGGCACCACCGGCAACCTTGACACACATCTGATGGAAGCAAAAGATTACCTATATCTAGCCTTCCACTTCTCTTCTTATCTCTGTATTGTATTACATTTTGGCTTAAGACATTAATACATTTTGTAATCAATGTATCTCTTTATTTCCTTTGATTCCATCTTCATTAACTTCTTCTTTATCATCCCTTACATTCATTGCAACGAACTAAGTAAGATTGCAAGAGTATCGCATACTTAATCATTTGGCATAGACATATGAAGTATGTAGCAAACAATTGAGAGGTGTGTGTTGCGCGAGTATAGTTAATAAATCCTCTTTGCTTAGTGTGAGGCTGTAGAAACGCTTGTCTATGAGTTGATCAGCGGCGACTGACTGCCCGAGAGAGTAAGTAGTAGTGGAACGCATTAAGCAAAGTAAGCAATGTTCCTAGAGATAGGAATAACCTTTTGTCAACCATGCTCTTTGTGACCATCTTGTTTTATGTATGCATCATTCATCATTTAGACATACTTGAGAAAGTAGTCTGAAGATAGAATCTAGGCTTGAAAGAGTCAGATTAGAATCTAAGCTTGAGGGAGTCTGATTAGAATCACATAAGCAAGAATAGAGACTTAGACATAAGCCCTATCTGCTATTTACACAATGCATGCGCCCTAGAAATAAGATATGGTGGTATGCGGTCACCTTGTCTTATGTGTGTTGGATCAGATAAGCAAAAATAGAGACTTAGACATAAGCTCTATCGACATTTTTGCATATGCATCACTTGTGTATATTGGTGTATAGCATGATCGCAAAACTTTGCTGGCTGGGGTTACCTTTGCAATCAAGCTTAATGATGCGGTGAAGTCATCCCCTCCACCATTTTATCTATTTTTCCATGCATCTTATTACGCGTTAACAGTTGCCGTGTCTCTACCAACCCTCATAGTCATACTCCCATTGCTTAATCTTTTTAGTTAGGAGTAGGAGTAGCGCATAGTCCTTTAACTTCTTTATTCTTTTATTCATCGCCGCAGACACATTACTTCGCAACGTTTAGTTACAAGTCCCTGAGTTCGACCTCAGATCACCTCGAGAAACTTGCGTTCTCATTATACTTGGCGAGAGAGAAAGAAAACTTGTGGCTTGAGGGCATGGTCATCGCATATATTCTTAACGCATATCTTAGCCCAACGCATGACCATCGACGCATATCATAAGATGCATGCATATTTATTCTCCATTTTCTACGCATTAAGTTTTTGGTGTCGTTGCCAGGGACTTGGCAGCTAATAGTTTGTTGAGTTTTGTGTTTTTGTAGGCACCCTTTTTATCATGGGCATATTGTAGCTTGTGCGACCAAGTTGCAAACAATATTTTAAGTGTAGGCGATGTACCGAAGGCCAATATTGACCCCGAGATAGAAAGGCTATCCGTGCATGAGCGGAAAGCAGTCTTAGGTGCGTGTCAACCAACATGCGACCAACAATTGCCAGAAGCTCTGATGGTCAGGACGAGTCTCTTAACCTAAGTAGTTGAGATCAATCTCCTGGATGGAAGACTCCATGCGGTGGCTCCATTCCAATTTCTCTAGAGGCGTCTTCTACTCTATCTTTACCTTGCTTTCCTAGTTTAGTTTATTTATTTGATTATTTTCATTTTGGATTTGTGGTTGCATTTTTGGATATGGTAGCTGTTCGCTCCTTGTAGGTTCGATAATAATTCTCCTTGGTGCGTCGTTTCAATGGAAGAATCCTCTCCATCATTCAACGCATGGCTATGACCGCATGAATTCTAAAGCATGGCCGCAAGTGTTATTCTACTCGAAGGTTCTTTTCTTGTAATCTTTTATGCATTATCCTTTTGAAATTCTCTTTTTTCCGTTTGCCTACTTTGCGTTGATAAATGAGCATCCATGATGATACTTATAATTCACTACATCCACTAACTAAACATCGCAAGGCTCACCTCACTAGCTTCTTCAAGGCTTTACAGTCTAAGTTTTGTTATGTGTAAACCTCTGCTCAAACATTTGTTACCGCACTCTTGATGAGTTTGGTTTTAGCTTTTCGGCAAGAGCACTGCCACTTTCTAAGTTTGGGGGTGGCAGTGGTCTAGGAAAATGCGTCTATCACATTGCGATGTTATTTCAAAAAAAAAAAAAAGAAATGGTAACAAAAACTCTACTGTTAGCACAAAAGGGAAGCCCAAGCTGATAAAAGTTAAAGTTGTGAAAGGCACTTACCCGTAGTTGGATACTTCGCATGACATCCGTACAGGTAAGCCAAAACGAAAGTAAGTGGCCAAGATCAACGCATAAGAACAACTCCTCTGTCTGTCGCAAGCTCAAATTAAGCCAAAGCAAGAGTTGAGTTGAATATTGCACGCAACCAAAGTTGGTTGTCCGCATGACACCTGTGAGGGCAAGCCAAAACGAAGAGTGTAACCAGGTTCAACGCCACAATAATGAATCGCAAAGCTTTTAATTGTTTTAAACAAACGCATTGTAAAAAGCTAAAAGCAAAGTTGCTTGAAATGAGTAAGGCTTTCCAAATTTAAACTTAGAAAAGATCTCTTTGAAGAAGTAGCCAAAGTTGAGAAGAGTGTTGCTGCCAAGATTAGACGTATGAGTGAATTATATTTTGAAAGGTTGGTCATCGCAAAGGAAAGCCAGAGGGTGAATTATGAATTTCCTAAGTATAAGGCATGCTTGAGGATAAGCATGATTCTAAGTTTGGGTGTGTGATAACTGGTAGAGATAGAAGTTATTGTAGCCTTTTATTTAGAATTATGAGGGTTAACAAGTAGAATATGTGGGGATTATACTAAGAATTTATGTGAAATGTGAGCTTGCGTCGATTAGCATTGAAAATCTCGGCTAACCCAATATTATGCGTTATTCTACATCAAATCTCTATTTTTGTAGTTATCGCAGGAATTGATCGCATGCGGTGAATCCCAGACCATCGCAAAGGTGATCGCGTACGTTCATCACATGGATGTTGTGGCTATTGATTGCATGCATCCATCGCATGGGGGTTGTGGCTATAGAATAAAAATCATGATAGAAGGGTGATCGCAAAGGTGATGGAATGCGATGGTACTTTGGAGACCAAGCATGAACGCACGCCTTGGGAGTATAAAAAAGATGATGTTGACATTTCACCTACCACATCATTAGTAATAGAGATTCAGAGTAGGTCCATCGCGTCGTTAGTGGTAGAGACAGAGTGGGACCATTAATGCTGTCGGCGATTGAGCTCTATAAATAGAGCCTTAGAGCCAAAATTCAAGGCATCCGAGCTTCTACCTTAAGGCAGATCCTTGTGATCATAATTGAGAGCGTGAGAAGACATTCTTTGAGAGTTATTCATTCCTTCACCCATTTCGAGTGATGACCAGAGCTTTGCCGAAGATAGATCTCAAGAAAGACTACTCCACCGCCCATCCATGGCACCACCGGCAGCCTTGACACACATCTGATGGAGGTAAGAGATTGCCTACATCTAGCCTTCCACTTCTCTTCTTATCTCTGTATTGTATTACATTTTGGCTTAAGACATTAATACATTTGTAATCAATGCATCTCTTTATTTCCTTCGACTCCATCTTCATTTACTTCTTCTTTATCATCTCTTACTTTCATTGCAACGAACTAAGTAAGATTGTAAGAGTATCACATACTTAATCATGCGGCATAGACATATGAAGCATGTAGCAAATCACTGAGAGGTGTGTGTTGCGCAAGTATAGTGAGTAAATCCTCTTTGCTTAGTGTGAGGCTGTAGCAACGCTTGTCTATGAGTTGATCAACGGCGACTGATTGCCCGAGAGGGTAAGTAGTAGTGGAACGCATTAAGCAAAGTAAGCAGTGTTCCTAGAGATAGGAATAATCTTTCGTCAACCATGCTCTATGTGATCATCTTGTTTTATGTATGTATCATTCATCATCTGGACATACTTAAGAAAGTAGTCTGAAGATAGAATCTAGGCTTGAAAGAGTCAGATTAGAATCTAGGCTTAAGAGAGTCAGATTAGAATCACATAAGCAAGAATAGAGACTTAGACATAAGCTCTATTTGTTATTTACACAATGCATGCGCTCTAGAAATAGGATATAGTGGTATGTGGTCATGTTGTCTTATGTGTGTTGGATCGCATAAGCAAAAATAGAGACTTAAACATAAGCTCCACCGAAATTTTTGCATATGCATCGCTTGCGTATATTGGTGTATACCATGATCGCATAACTTGTGCTGGCTGGGGTTACCCTTGTGATCAAGCTAAATGATGCAGTGAAGTCATCCCCTCCATCATTTTATCTATTTTTTCATGCATCTTATTATGCGTTAACAGTTGCCGCGTCTCTACCAACCCTCATTGTCATACTTCCATTGCTTAATATGTTTAATTAGGAATAGGAGTAGCACATAGTCCTTTAGCTTCATTATTCTTTTATTCATCGCCACAGAAATACTTCGCAACGTTTAGTTACAAGTCCCTGAGTTCGACCTCGAATCACCCTGAGAAACTTGCGTTCTCGTTATACTTAGTGAGAGAGCAAGAAAACTTGTGGCAGGAGCGCATGGTCATCGCATATATTCTTAACGCGTATCTCAGCCCAACGCATGACCATCGACGCATGGAGATCAATACATATCATAAGATGCATGCATATTTATTCTCCATTTTCCACGCATCAATATGTCTTCTGATCTTCAGAGCTTTAGTGTCTTCTAATCTTCAAAGCTTTGGAGGAGTTAAGTTATTTAGATCTTTGGAGCTTTAGACTTTAGATCTTCAGAGAGATTTTGCCTTCAATTCCTCCCCTCTAAATGTAGAGGTAGGGCCTCTATTTATAGAGATTTATTATGGATCATACATGGGATTAGGCTCAAATTGGGTTTGGTTGGTCCATGGGCCTGGCCCTTGGGCCCAATTAATTAGATTTGGGTCTGATTTGACATTCGTGTCAAATTCAACCTATTTTTCAGCTTAGTTGAATTTTAAACCAAATAGTAATATCAATTTTGGCCAAAACAATCTTATCTAATTCAACTGTCATGATGAAATCACGTGGCGTCATTGGACTTTGTCTTCAACTTCAATTTGAGTCACATGTCCACTCATAATTGGTCCCAAATTTGATGATTTGAAATTTGGTCTTTAATTTAGTAAATAACGTGACAATTTTTGGTTGGTCCAAAATTTCTCCTTCAACAGTTCATTTTGTAAACACATTTATTTATTTTTTGGAAAAACAATAAAACATGTATATGCAACATATAATATAGGCAGTTACATTACAAAAAATACTCGTTAACTTTATCATTTGTTTGAATAAAAAAAACTTTATTACTTATCTAAAATATACTCATATTCCTTTAAAAGTTTTTTTTTAAGAATAGGTGACATTATTATACAACAACAAGGGGATCCCAAAGCCCGGGATCAAAACATCAAAGCAACAAAGCACAAGCAAAGACATGACAACCTTACTAAAACAAGCCAACAAGATACGACCAGAACATAATCAAAACATAAAAGTAAATCCCCCTAAACTACCAAGGGAGAAAATTAAAGAAAAGAAACCAAAATCCCACAACTAAGGACAACAACAAAACAAAGAGCAACGACAAGTTCAAAAAGAAGAAAAAACATCTGTAAACACACTAGATAAGACCAAGAAGATCAACCCGCCAGGAAACAGCTTGAGCACGAACCGTAGAGACCATAAGGTGAAACAGAGTAGACACCGTCCTTGATCGACCTCCATGTAGCCATCTATTACGCTTCTGCCAGATGTAGAAGATGGAAGCACATCAAAAGACACGAAAAAACTTATTACGCACCCTCTTACCCGACTCCACTCGACACAATCATTATGTAGATATCCGTGCAATTTTGAAATGGACTACATATTGCAAAAGAATTTTAATGTAATGGATAATGAAAATCACATATAAAAAAGTAATTAAATCATTATTGATAGAAAATAATTAATATTTGTGAGGCTTTTTAATTGAGGAATTGTGTAGAGTACCTCAGGTTGGGTTCTTGATGGAAACTGATATTTCATAGGGATATTGGTTATAGTAGGAGTGTAATGCCTTCCTTGATTTCATATATCATTTATGTTAGAGAAAAATATCTTTTTGATCTTTAAGTTTGGGGTCTAATTTCTATTTCGTCTTTAAGTTTCAAAATATTTTACATTTAGTCTTTAAGTTTTGAATTTGATTTAAATTTAGTCCATAAGTTTCAAAATGTTACAATCTTACTATTGACATTTGAGTTTTGTCTGAATTTAGTCCTTAAATTTCAAGATTTACATTTCTAACTTCAAATTTTCACTAAATATTCATTTTTCGTCTTTTGTATTAATGCATGTTAATAAATTTAAAATAATTAAATGAATTGTAATTAATTAAGTTTCATTATGTTTCCTTACTTTTCAAATTAACATTTAAACATTTACATCATAATTACTTTAACGTAATTAACCGGGATTGATGTCAATGTTTGAAAGTGAATATTTCATGAAAAATTGAGATTAAAAATGTAAAATTTTGAAATGACCAAATTCAAATAAAACTCAAATGTCAGGGTAAATTTGTAACATTTTGAAACTTAAATACTAAATTAAAACTAAATTCAAAATTTAAAAGACTAAATATGTAACATTTTGAAATCTAAAATACCAAATAGAAATTAAATCTAAATACCAAATAGAAATTAAATCGCAAACCTAAACACCAAAAGGTATTGTTCTCTTTATTTTATTTTGTTCTTCCCTGCAAAAAAAGTTTCTTTCGTAACCTAACATTATAGATAATGATGCCTAGCATGTGGCTATTCTTGAAGGCGGTGGTTTATTTTTCTTGGATTTGAAGCATTTGATGAACTTTCTAGATAATTCTAAAATTATTATCTTAATTTATAATAGAATGTCAAAAGAGAATTATAAGAGTTTTTGTCTCACTCTTACCACTATAATAAAAAGTTGTCCTCTCAATTGTTTCTACACAAATAAGAGGTTTGGGTTTGTTATACCCGCATTTGTGCTCCTTTATTAAAAAGTGTATACATTCAGTGAGTCAATTGATTTTTACGTGGGTGTTCATATTTTTCTTCTTCTTATACTTATTCTTATTTTGTCCCAACTAATTTAATAAATCCTTATTTTACCCTTTTTTGATGGATTACAATTCTTCGAGTGTAGGTGGCTGACAGGACATGATTCTTTGGATGCACATATTTATTCGAATGTATAGTTGTTTTGAAACTTACTACTCAAATATTGTGGTTTTATTCATCTCAAGTGACAATGTTTTATTCATCTCAAGTGACAAAGTCCACTTTTTTAGGGGATCCTTGTCTCTTCCAGAGATGTAGATTATCAGATTCATTCAAAAAATAAAATAAAATGTTAGATTCCTTGTCTGTACACGATATGAGGAATATAAAATATTCCAACATAAACAACAATTGGAATAATCAAGTATATTGCAGTAATTACACTATCATTTGAAAAAATAACAAAAGGCTGTGAATGTATACTAAGTCGTGTGAATACTAAGTCTCCTGTATACTAGGTCTCCTTTAGAGAGTCTAGGTTTTGGTTAATTTAGTTAGACTCTATTCTTAGGGTGTTAAAACAGTATTTATACCCCTGTAGAGTTCCTTGTAAACATACACTTGATAAATACATCTTTCACATGGTATTAGAGCCTTACTAACTGGTTTCTTCCTCTTGTTCTCTGTCATCGCTGTCGTCCAGTCATCGGTCGACCACCTAAAACCTCTCTCTGACGTGAAGAAGAACCACCAGATCCCCTGTCCAAAGCGATTGTGAAAAACTTGATCCTTGATCCTGTAGCCTCTATGAAATACTCGATCCTTGACCCTCATTATGGAGAACTCGACCCCCTGATCCATGGTCCAAAAGCGATCGAACTCAATCCTTGATTCCCATTCCAAAACTTGACCCCCATTCCTGGTCTAGAACTCGATCCTCGATCAAACTCAATCCCCAACTTTTGGTCCAAAACTCGATCCTCGATCGAACTCGATCCCCGATTCCCCAAAACTCGATCATTGATCCCTTCAACCAAACTGATCAAACTCGATCCTTGATTCCCAAAACTTGACCCTTGATCCCTTTAGCTAAGCTGCTAAGCCACCAAGCCACCAAGCCTCCCTTGTTGTCCCTTGTTTTCTTCTCCTTCCAAGTTGCCAAGCCACATGGAAAAGAATCATGTATTTCATCCCATTAGTACAATTCTTGATGGGACAAATTACATGACTTGAGCCCATAAAATGAAGAGTTCCTAATCGAGTGTAAATTATGGCGAATCGTCACTGGTGATATTCCCCAGCTAGTCAAGATATGCACTGAGGAAGATGCTAGATTTATTCAATGGTTAAAGGATTGGGACAACAAAAACCATCAAATCATCACTTGGTTCGGAAATACATCTACATTGGCCATTCGCATTCAGTTTGATGTGTTTGATGATGCCAAGTGTTTGTGGGATTTTCTGTCTACCTGGTTTCAGTCCATTGTCTTAGATCACTACAATACACTACATAGCGCTCTGATTAATCTTTCTCAAGAGATGGGGCAATCTATTAAAGACTACTTGGCTACACTTCAGCCAGTCTGGACACAATTGGATCAAGCTAAAATTAGTCTTGATCACCTTCGCTTTATTAAGGTTCTTATGGGACTTCGTCCAGAATATAAGTCGATCCGTGCTGCTTTGCTCCACCGTAGCCCCCTTCCATCTCTAGATGTAGCAATTCATGAAATCCTATTTGAAGAAAAGCGTTTTAGCATTGCTTCTTCACGGTAATCAGAAGATGTACTCGCCAGCCTCATATGCCTAGTACCTTTGGAACTCCCTTTTGTAAAATGTAAGCTTGGGCATAAGTTTGCTGACTATCCAAAAGTTGAGTACAGATACTATCACAAAAGAGGTCATATCTGGACAACTATCCTACAAGACCACCGCGACCATTAGAATATACCTTCAAGTCTCAATCGTTTACACCTAATCCTGGCTCTGCCTCTGATCTTGCTGCTGCCTCTTCTGCTGTCTCTAAACCTTTCCCGTCTACTTTTCAAAGAAGTGACTTACATGACTTGCTTAAATAGATGATTTCATTCAATTCCTTCGTGCTTGCGGTCTCCCCAGGTAATAGATGGCTTCTTGATTTCGCTTGTTGCAACTATGACGTCTAATTTTTCTCTTCTATCTACACCTACTCCTGCCAAATCTCTTCTTTCCATTTATACTACTGATGGTAATTGCATGACCATATCCCATGTTGGCTCCATTAACACTTTCCTGTTACAGCTTTCGAATACTTATTGTGTTCCAAATCTATCCTTTAATATTGTCTCTGTCGACCAATTGTATGACTTTAGTTTAACTGTGTCCTTTTCTTCTACTGGGTGTCAGGTTCAAGATCCGCGGTCGGGACATATGATTGGTATAGGCCACAAAGTGGGAAGATTATTTGAGCTCATATCTATTCGGCTTCCTGTTTGTTCTCTCTTTCTACCCTTGTCACTGACTCTGCTATCTATCAGTGGCACCTTCGTCTAGGTCATGCTTCTTCCAAAAAACTTCGTCATTTAATCTCTAGTCATAATTTGTATAATGTCTCCAAATTTTTATATTTTGGCTGTTTGAATTGAAAACTTGCAAAACAGACCGCATTATATTTTTCTCAGTCTAGTTCTATAAGCGATAGTCCTTTTAACTTAATTCACTCTGATATTTGGGGACCCGCTCCTATTTCCACTATCAATGGGTATTGATACTTTGTTTTATTCATTGATGATTACTCTTGGTTTACCTGGATATATTTCCTTAAACACCGCTCTTTTCTGTCTCAAATATATATTCATTTTGCTAACATGGTTCACACTCAGTTTTCTCGCCTAATCAAAGTTCTACGTACCGTTAATGTTTTGAAATATAAGAACTCTAGGCTTCTTTCCTTTCTCACCCAGTATGGAACTCTTGTGCAGCGCTCATGTCCTCATACCTCTCAACAAAATGGGCGAGTGGAGCAGAAACATCGTGACATCCTAGATTCCATCTGAGCCAAACTTCTGCCTGCCTCCTGTCCTGCAAAGTTTTGATGTGAAGCCACTTTAACCTCTATTTAGACAGTTAATCGTCTTCCTTCATATGTTCTTCAAAATGCTTCTCCGTTTGAACGCTTATATGGTACTTCTCCTAATTACTCTAACCTCAAGGTCTTCGGTTGTGCATGTTTTGTACTTCTTCACCTTCATGAACATACCAAATTAGAACTACGTGCCCGTCTCTGTTGCTTTCTTGGCTATGGAACTGAACACAAAGGTTTCCATTATTGGGACCCTCTCTCTAATAGATTGCGCATCTCTCGCCACGTCACTTTTTGGGAGCACACTATGTTCTCTAGTCTCTCAACCTTTCATGATTTTCTCTTGAGTCATCTTCCCTATGATTCTAACGATCCATTTGATCTTTTCTCTTCTTCTACATCTTCTGATGGTTCCGAGCTAGAACAGTCTGTGCCTGTCTCTGTTGACCTTGATCAGCCATCTGTCTCACCTGTGGAATCTATACCTGCTCATAACCCTGCCTCTTTTGTTCGATGCTCCACTAGGGTCAGGGCACCTCCTACTCACCTTTGAGATTTTCACTATTTTCTACTATCAGTTCCTTGGTTTAACCTACCTTCTTTCGTGAGGCAAATACTAATCCTCTATGGCAGCAAGCTATGAAAGAAGTGTTAGGGATGATGTCCTAAATCTCGTAGGGTCTTGTAGTTTGTAAACACGTGTATGAACAAACTTTTGTGATGTAATAATATGAAATATTTTCTTCACTATTGACTATGAAATATGAGATATTTTAGTTGCATTAACTATAAACCAATAAACTAAGATTCCTAGTTATCATTGTAACTTAAGCATGTATGTGGAGACATACAAGTGGATCATGCCTTAAGTGATAATCTAAATGGTCTGAAGTATATGGATAAAGGAAGGAAACCTTATCCTGGTGACACTACGGATACGACCCACTTTGTAGATGTTACAAGTGTTGTAAAGTGCAACAAATGGTTTGATCCTGATCATTCATATGAAGACATGCTAGCGGGGGTATCCTATACAAAGAGTTTGTATAAGATTGGACCATAAAATGTTTAGTCTCATTATATAATGCTATTCATGATAGAGACTTTCATTTCACTAGGATGACCACAGGTAACATGACCTTAATCCTGAGTGAGTTGGGAACTCTTGCCTATGAGGGCGGTCCTTTGATTTGCATGGGTGCGAGTGGCCAGATTGTTGACTCAAACTTACCACTTTGGGGATTCGTCTGATTTGGGAGCTGGGAACTCAGCTACACAAGACGGAATTCATTCCTTCCTTGAAGCAAGGGTAAGTAGATAGATTGCTCCCTTAAGGGCTGATTCTGGAGATTGAACAATGTGGTGCCACACCTTCTCATGGCCCAATAAGTGTTCACTCATAGTAGGACTATGATGTATTTTTCATTAGATGAATCAGTGGTACTGAAAGAGTTAGAAGTAACTACAGGGGCAAAATGGTAAATTGGCCCAGCTATACTTACGAGCGATTTGTGAAGGGTCATCGTATGGTTAATTGATTATATCCAATGGACACAAAAATATATATGTAGTGCGAAGAGTACAACTTTCGATCTTTAGTGGAATTCCCGAAAATTAACGGATAATGGATATCGTGATTAAAGAGTTTAGTTAGTTATTTACGTACCGTTGGAGCTTCAAGCTATAAGTCCATAAGGTCCCCTTGGTAGCTCAATGGATTCAAGTTGAGAATAAGTTTTTGGGTTAGTTTGAAGTGTTCAAATTAACAAGAGGGAATTTGATTATATATGATATAATTAAATTGATTCAATTGTATGTGATATAATTGATTTGATGTATTAGATACATTAATTGGAGGAATTAATATAAATAGGATTTATGTTAAATGTCATAAAGGAGAATAGAACTATGGTTTAAATATTACATATGATGTGATATTAAAACTATAGGTTATAAATATAATATGATATATTAGTTATTATATTTATTTATAATAAAACAATTATTAGATAATTGTTGGTAGTTATATGTTTCTCCTTTAACCAATTGAGTGGAAGGTTTCTATCAGTTTTAATAACTGAAGAATAAAAGTGAAAATAGTTTTCATATTTCAAAATTGCATCACATTTGATCGAGTGATAGATTGAGTGACAGAAAAAGCTATAGATAGCCTTTAAGAGAGTAAACGACCAAGCTTCTCGTTACTAGACAATAGCTTATTTTCTAAACGATCGAGTATCCAACTTATATCGTATAGAGTTGGATACTATATCGTATAGAGTTAAATACTCGATCGAGTAAGTGGGAGAATGAGAAACCTATATCGTATAGAGTTGGATACTCGATTGTCTTACAACTGAGCTATCATCTAGTAACGAGAGCTTAGTCGTTTACTCTCTCAAAGGCTATCATATCACTTTTTCTTTCACTTGATCTTTCACTTGATCAAATGTGATGCAATTTTTAAAAATGAAAACTATTCACACTTTTATTCTTCAGTTATTAAACCTGATAGAAACCTCCCACTCAATCGGTTAAAGTAAAAACATATAACTACCAATAATTATCTATAATTGTTTTATTATAAATAAATATAATAACGAATTTATCATATTATAATTATAACCTATAGTTTTAATATCACATCATATGTAATATTTAAACCGTAGTTCTATTTTCCTTTATGAAATTTAATATAAATCATATTTATATTAATTCCTTCAATTAATGTATCTAATACATCAAATCAATTATATCACATATAATTGAATCAATTTAATTATATCATATATAATTAGATTCCCTTTTGTTAATTTGAACACTTCAAACTAACCCAAAAACTGATTCTCGATTTGAATCCATTGAGCTACCAAAGGGACCTTATGGACCTGTAGCTTGAAGCTCTAACGGTATGCGAATAACTGATTAAACTCTTTAATCACGATATCCACCATCCGTTAACTGTCGAATATTCCACTAAAGACCGACAGTTGCACTCTTTGCACTATAGATATATTTCTATGTCCATTGGATATAACCACCAATAGTACGATGACCCTTCACAAATCGCTCGTAAGTACATTTGGGCCAATTTACCGTTTTGTCCCTGTAGTTACATCTAACTCCTTAAGTACCACTCATTCCTCTAATGAATAATACATCATAATTATACTATAAGTGAACACTTCTCGGGCCATGAGAAGGTGTGGTGCCACATTGTTCAAGCATTGGAATTAGCCCTTAAGGGAGCAATCTATCTACTTACCCCTGCTTTAGGGAAGAAGTGACTTCTGTCTTGTGTAGCTGAGTTTCCAGCTCCCCAATCAGACGAATCCCCAAAGTGGTAGGTTTGAGTCGGCGATCTGGCCACTTGCACCCATGCAAATCAAAGGACCACTCTCATAGGAAGAAGTTCCCAACTCATTCAGGATTAAGGTCATATTACTTATGGTCTTCCTAGTGAAATGAAAGTCTCTGTCATGAACGGCGTTATATAACGAGACTAAACATTTTGTGGTCTAGTCTTATACAAACTCTTTGTATATGATAACCGCGCTTGCATGTCTTCACATGAATGATCAGGATCAAACTATTTGTAGCACTTTACAACATTTGTAACATCTACAAAGCGGGCTGTATCTGTAGTGTCATCAGGAAAAAATTTTCCTCCTTTATTCATATACTACAGACCATTTAGGCTATCACTTAAGGCATGATCTACTTGTATGTCTCCACATACATGCTTAAATTACAACGATAACCAGGGATCTTAGTTTATTAGTTTGTGGTTAATGAACCTAAAATATCTCATATTTCATAGACAATAGTGAAGAAAATATCTCATATTATTACATCACAAAAGTTTGTTCATACATATGTTTACAAACTACAGAACCCTACGAGTTTTAGGGCATCATCCCTAACTTGAAGAACTGTAGGCTCTCGATAAACTGCACACATGATACTATGTTGACATACCACCCGAAAAGAAACCCATTGGTTGCAAATGGGTTTACAAGATCAAGACTCACTCTGACGGCTCTGTTGAGCCTTATAGAGCTCGGTTGGTAGCAAAAGGATATTCTCAAGAGTATGGGATTGATTACTAAGAGACCTTCTCACTTCTGGCACGAATGACATTTGTTCGGTGTCTCTTAGCAATTGCTCCAGCTAAACAGTGGCAACTTTCTCAAATGGATGTTAAGAACGCTTTTCTTAATGAGGCCTTATCTGAAGAAGTATACACGCAACCACCCAGGTGTCTCTTGTCCATCCCAGAAAGTATGCCTCCTCCAACGAGCATTGTATGGTTTGAAACAAATTCCTCGAGCTTGGTTTGCAACTTTTGGTTCCACTATCATTCAATTTGGATATACGTCCACTTCTCATGACACGACACTATTTATGCGGCAGACAACTCATGGTATTGTTCTTCCTCCCTTGTATGTCGATGATATGATTATTACTGGGGATGATTCTCAAGCTATCTCTAATCTACAATGTTATCTTGGCGAACACTTTGAGATGAAGGACTTGGGTTCACTCAGTTACTTTCTTGGCCTTGAAGTATTATTGAGCTCTGCCAGTTATTTGTTATCTCAAGTAAAGTATGCCTCGAAGCTTTTGGTGGGCTCTGGTATTATTAACTCTGCTACAGCTTCAACACCATTCGATCCTAATGTTTGCTTGACCCTGTTTGATGGAATTCCACTTGAGGATGCCACTCTCTACTGTCAGCTTGTTGGCAGTCTTATTTATCTGACAGTCACTCGTCCTGACATTGCATATGTTGTTCACATTGTTAGTCAGTTCATGGATACCCCTCAGACCATTCATTTTACTGTTGTTCTTCGTATCCTCCTTTATGTTAAAGGTATTTTCGGGTAATGACTTCAGTTTTCTTTCCAGTATTCCCTGATTTTATCAGGCTATTCTAATGCTGATTGGGCTGATGATCCTATTGACCGGCGTTCTACCTCCAGTTATTGTTTCAACCTTGGTGATTCTCTTATTTCCTGGCGCAGTAAGAAACAGAGCGTTGTTTCCCATTCTAGTATCGTGCTCTGGCTGATGCTACGTCAGAGCTCTTGTGCCTTCGTTGGCTTCTTGCTGATATGGGAGTCCCTCAATCGTTTGTCACTATATTTCGCTGTGATAATTGTAGTGTCATTTAGATTGCCCACAAGGATGTCTTTCATGAGTTGGGGTTGATGCCCTAAATCTCGTAGGGTTCTATAGTTTATAAACATTGTATGGACAAACTTTTTATGTGATTAATAAAATATATGATATTTTATTCAATTTATCGATAAAATATGTGATATTTTAGTTGCATTAACCACAAACCAACAAACTAACATCAAAGGTTATCATTATAACTTAAACATGTATGTGGAGACATACAGGTGCATCATGTTTAAGTGATAACCTAAATGGTCTGTAGTAGATGTATAAGACTGGATACCTTATCCAGGTGACACTACGATATGACCTACTTTGTAGGTGTTACAATTGTTGTAAAGTGCTACAAATGATCTGATCCTAATCATTCATGTATTCGACATGCGAGGGGGGATATTCTATATAAAGAAGTTTGTATAAGACTAGACCACAAAATATTTAGTCTCATACCACTTTAGTGGGTGGTTATTATTTTTATGGCAAAAGGAATAAAACAAAATTTTGTTTTTCTTCTTCCTTGAACAATTTTATTTTGCTATATGATTGAGAGTCTTTGCAGAAAAGTTCTGTGAGTTCTTGTGAGAGAAATCTCAATTTTCTTCCTCCAAACTCAAACATATCCCTCCTAACCAAAATAGTCAGAGCCCAGCACTCCTGGGTTCTCACCTCGAGAATACCAAGGAGTCTTTGTGGTTGTGTCCGGGTTACTATTCGAGGTTTTGTTGAAGAAGGTCTTCAAGGAGGATGGTGATTGTTCGAGGGATATGTGAAGAAAAAGGTTCTTTAAAGGTAATGTATCTTGAAGCCTTTTCTTGAAAAAGCATGTTGTAGTTTAATGTAAATGCATATCTATTTGTATGTTTGCTGTAAATTAAGTTTTCAATAACTAATGGAATTTGGACGATTCGCTTCCACTCAAGGTTCTCCTAAGTTGAGTTCCTTCAATTGGTATCAGAGCCAGGTTGTTCGTTTCTGATTCCAAATTCCATTCTTGTATTGAATTCATTTACTGTACTAGTGGGTTGTGTAATCTGCATTGCGTTCATCTAATAAATATTTGTGGACGTATTGTTGATGGATGTTCGGGATAGAAATCTCAGTCTAAGGTTTTCTGTTTAATTTACAAAGTTGTTTTGTAAGGGCCCGTTCATTTTTGGGCATTAAATATTGCAATTGAGTCTGTATTTGTTAGTTTTGAGTCGCTCTAAAGCTTCAAAGAAGAAGGGTTGCAGTGCGTTTCTATGGAGAAGACGAAACAGTGGTTATCACATCATGTAGCTAGAGCTAAACGATCACATAGCTTTTGTTATGCGATCGTATAGAGTTTACTACATGATCATGTAGCATATGCTAAACAATCACATAACTAATGCTATGCGGTCGTGTAGATTTTGCTACACGATCGTGTTGCATTGGTTGCATAATCGCTTGGGCGCTTGCTTGCATGACGATCGTGTGGTATTGGATACTTGACGCATCTTTACGTGCTAAATGATCGTGTAGACTATCATGCTCATCACATAGTCATTTGCTACACGATCGCATAGTATATGATACCCGATGCATGGATGCTTACTACACGATCACGTAGACTTTCATGCTCATCACATAGTCATTAGCTATGCGAGCGCATAGACTTGATGCCTCGCTGCTCGATGATGGGGCGTTTGCTACATGATCAGCTGCAAGGGTTCTTTGTGGAGCGGTTCAAGGCCCAGTTCTCTTGTTCCGAACCAGTTGACTCAAATATGTAATAGTTAGCCTTTTAATTTCTTGTTTAGAGAGTTTCTATCCCGGTCATCAACTTTTAGTTTAAATATACATGTGATGTATATTTTTATTATATACCATAATGTGTGTCATATAGTTTTAAAACCCATCGTAGGTTATGCATTTATTTTCATGCATTATTCTATGTTATAAGTGTTATAATATACTAATATGCATGATTTCAATTACATAAAGTATGCTCATGCATCATATAATATAAGAGTTATAGTATATGTATGCATGCATTATAGCATATCCATGCATCATTTATATTATAAATGTTATAATATAAGGTTGAATGGTTGTATGGAATATATGCTATAGCATGATTCATTAATTTGTTATATTAGTTGTAACGACCCGATCCCTTATGACTTAAGTTAGGCCATTACTAAATATATGCATGCATGGAACTCAAAACGACACTCTGTTATGGCGAAATAAATGCTAATTAAATAAGGTAAGTTCAAAGACTTTCATTCAATTCTTAAAAAGATAATAACTTTAAATGATAATAAATAAGTACAAAAACTTTAAATCTCATGAGAAACATAAATGATAATAAATAAGTACAAAAAACAATTCTTAAAAAGAAGTTTTAAAAATCAAAACTAAAAGTTAAGAGAAACATGAAAAAACTTTAAATCTCATGAGCGGAAGCGTAAAAACTAGTCCCAGTGGCTCGATCACAAATTCTGCTGAAATAACATCGCTAATGCATCTCTACCCTTACCTAAAATAACAACATGAGAAAGAATGAGTATAAAATACTCGGTAAGTAACCCCACTACTGGGGTCAGGTTGGGCATCTATGTCCTCTAGATACCCACCTCTGGTGAAACATATAACTGCTCTAGTCCTCATGGGACACATATGCACATGAAATAAGAAGGAGATTGAGTCCTATCCTATTGTAGTTAAGTATGCCCACTACCTCTCCCGAAGTGAAATCCCAAAGGAGACACAAACTGGTGAATCCCGAAGGAAGCACAAACTGGTAATCCCGAAGGAAGCACAAACTGGTGAATCCCGAAGGAAGCACAAACTGGTGAATCCCGAAGGAAACACAAACTGGTGAATCTCGAAGGAAACACAAAATCTAATGGGCATCTAACTAATCAGTAAGGACATTTGCACAGTCTCAACATCATAATCATCACTGTACGAATCTATGACATACATATAAACCTCAACATCATGGCTCTACAACATACACATATACCTCAACATCATGGTTCTACAACATACATGTATACCTCAACATCATCAGATCAAATACAACCATGGAAGCACATACCATCTCATACTAGCATTCAAGTGTCTATGTGTATAAATAAATAATTCGAATCTCGTAACAGAACATACTTTAATCATATTATACTATCAATCTTTCATGTTGTCATTCTGCCATAACCTTCATTTAACATGCTAGCATATATCTAATGCCTGGCCCGTGGACAATTCTAATAGTAAAATTACTTACCTTGATATTAGGTCGAACCAAAAAGCAATTGAATCTTTGTGAAGTTCTTGAATCCTTAATCAAGCCTAAACATAAACCAAGCTTTAAAATTAATAGTTAAGGCCAAAATCCAAACACCCAAATATTACAAAATATTTCCAAATAACCTTACCTAAGGTGTGGTCCGATTCGAATTCACCTTCCAATCCTCCAATTTTAAGCCCAAATAATTAGCAAAACAAACTCTTCTTCATCTTGAAGGAAATTCTTGAATCAACCCCCTAATCATAATTTGAATTAGGCTTACATGATTAAAGCTTGAATCAAATACATACTTCACTACCAATGTCTCAAATAAATTATCCACATGTAGCTTCATCAAAAAAATCACTTCCAAATGACTTTACCAAAATTGCTTAACAACCAAAATTAATCCACAAGAGGATCATCAAAGCATAAAACTTATCAAAACTCGCTAAAACAAAATCCAACTTCACTGAACAACACCTCAATACTTTCACAAACTTGAATCCAAAGTTGAAACACAAAGGGTATCAACTAATTGATGTCAAAAGTAAATGAGTATTCAAGAATCACTCGAAAACAACCCAAACGGCAGAAATCTTACCCAAATCGATTCATGAAGAAGAAGCTAACGTGGCGGCTTTGGGCGGTGGCAAGGGTCTCGACTGGAGGAAGAAGAAATTGAAGGGGGGGGGGTGCTGTGTGAGGAAGAAAAGGGGGGTGGGGTTTGACTTTTTATAAAAAAAAAACAACAATAATAATAATAATAAAACAAAAAAGAAAATAAATATAATTACATTTAATTCCTTTCCGTTTTATACTATTAAATTCCTTTCCGTTTCAAAAGAAAATTAATTCCTGCCATTAATTTCCAATTTGAATAATTTCACGCCAACAATTAAATTTCCGCACTTACACTTGAAGTCCAAAAATCCAAAATTCCAAAAATTCCAAAAAATAAAGTTACTAAAATTACATTATTACTATAAAAATGTGTGGGGTGTTACATTAGTAATGAATGAACATTGCATGAAGCATGAAACTACCTTAGGTTAAATTATAATTGTTATAATTAACTTATGTATGTCTTTCTTGTAATGATTGGTTTTAATTGTTTCATTTACTTATAATTGTTATAATAAATGAAATTAGAATTAAAATCAATAATAAAGAGTTGCATGCAAACCTTAGGCTATAATAATTTTTTAAAATTGTTTTAAAATATGATTGAGATAGATCTAAGATCACGTTTCTAATGAGATTAGAAATCTATGTTTAATCTTTTAAATCAGTTTAATAGGATTAAATTGATTCCTAATAAAATATTAAATATGTAACAAATGTATCTATAAGGGACCTTTTGTCTAAGGCTGGTTCTGGCTAGGTTGAGGTACTTAAGTTGATGGAAATGTATCCCTACCTGGGAACCTACCTAGAAAGGTGAATTAGATAGATTTGTTACATGCATGTAAGTTTGATGAATGTATATTAAAGAGTTTAATGGGATTTGGATCAAAGTTATTTAATCTATTGGGAATGGTGTCCTAAATCTCCATGTAATCTCGTAGTTTATAAACCCTGTAAACATATTGTTATTAATAAAATAAGTGTTATTTTAGAAGCATTTTACTCAATCCAATAAACTAAGATACGAGGTTATTTTATGTAAATTTAAACAAGTATGTAGAGACATACCAGTGGATCTTGTTTAAATAATAACCTAAATGGTCTGTAGTATATGGATAAAGTTGGGTACCTTATCCTGGTGACGCTACGGATATGGTCCGCTTTGTAGGTGTTACAAGTGTTGTAAAGTGTTACAAATGATCTAATCCTGATTATTCATGTGAAGACATGCGACCGGGGGTATCCTATACAAAGAGTTTGTATAAGATCGGACCACGAATTGATTAGTCTCTTTATATAATACCGTTGATAATAGAGACTTACGTTTCACTAGGATGACCATAGGTGATATGACCTGAATCCTAAGTGAGTTGTGAACTCCTGCTCATGAAGGTGGTCCTTTGATTTGTATAGGTGCGAGTGGCTAGATTGCCAACTTAACAAGCCTACCATTTTGGGGATTCGTCTGATTTGGGAGCTGGGAACTCAGCTTCACAAGCCGAAATTTACTCATTTCCCGATGCAGAGGTAAGTAGATAAATTGCTCCCTCAAGGGCTGATTCCGGGTCTTTTACATAGTGGCTACACCCTCTCTTGGGAAGAGAGGACTCAATCATAATGAGACTATGACTTATTGTTCATTAGAGGAGTCAGTGGTACCTAAGGAGTTAAATATAACCATATGGACAAAATGGTAAATTGGCTCAGCTGTACTTACGAGCGATTTGTGAAGGGTCACCGTACTGTTGATTAGTTATATCCAATAGACACGGAGGGAGGAGAGGGTTTGAGATAGAAGTTAAAATTTCAGAAATTCCAACTGTATCAATTTCCAATTTCTGATAATTTGAAGTATTTAAGCACTTGATACATGCAAGCACTACACTTCAGCCACTTTGACACTTCAAAGGGCACTCACATGAAGAGCTTAGGTGTTCAAAGATGAATTAATCCACCAAATGCTAAAAACAATTGTGGATTTCTCCACTATGTCAAATTAAATCTAATTTAAATTGAATTAATTTAAAAAATTAATCAAAATAAAAAAATCCAATTTCTAAATTTGAATTTGCAAAATGAAATTAACTTGATTTTAACTAATTAAACAAATTTAGTTAATGAAATAATAATTTAATATCAAATATTAAATTAATTAAATACCTATATCAATCATAAATCCTATTCATATAATTAATATTTAAATCAATATTTAAATATTTTAATCTCTTCGATTACGTTTAATTTCAACCGTTAATTATATCAAATATAATTATCTAATTCCTAAATTGAATTTGAACATTTAAAATTCAAACCCTAATTTGAAATTTGAACACTTCAAATTGAAACCCTAATTACGATTTTGAACAACTCAAAACCACTCAATTTAATAATCCAAGATTTACGAGTTAGCAGAGGGACCTTATGGACCTAGAGATCATGAGCTTCAACAATTTGAGATTAATTTGCTAAACTCTTTAAACCAAATTAGTAAATATTCGTTAACTACTAAGACACACCATTATAGCTTAGTAATTGCAGTCTTGTCACTATAGATATATTTTCGTCCACATGATTTGACCATAATTAGTAAGTCGACACTTCACAGGTTGTTCGTAATATCGGCTGGGTCAAATGTTGTTTTACCCCCGAAATTACATCTTGATCCTTAAGTCCCACTGATCATGTAATGAACAATTGGTTTACGATCAAATGAGTAAATCGAGTCCCTCTCAAGCCAATGAGAGGGTGAGGTCCCTTGTTCAAGACTTGGATTCAGTACTTAAGAGAACAACCTCTCTATAAACCGCACTTCTATAATCATATAAACAACCTCCCTTGTTCAAGACCTGGATTCAGTACTTAAGAGAACAACCTCTCTATACAGTCCAATAGGGTTGTATGTCCTAAAAATTAGCATGACAATCACGTCTCCTAGGTTCCTTTGAGTTGGCAAATGCTTCACTGTTATCATAATGCATGGTGATCAGCTAATGCATATTTGGAACTACTTCCAAATAAGTTGGGAACTTTCTGACCCACACTGCTTCTTTGGCTACTTTACATGCAGCTACATACTAAACTATTATGGTGGAGTCAACAATACAACTTTGCTTGATACTCCTCCACGCTAGTGCTCCTCCGTCTAGAGTGAATACTGACCCTGAAGTAGATTTTCTAGAATTTATATCGATCTGAAAGTCAGAATCAGTGTCTCTAATAAGGATCAGATCATTAGCACCATATATGAGCATATAATCCCTCGTTCTCTGAAGATACTTGAGGATGTTTTTAACGGCAGTCCAATGATCATATCTAGGATTGGACTAGTATATGTTGATGATTCCAACTGCATAGCATATGTCCGGGTGAGTACAAAACATGACATACATTATCTCCCTACATCTAATGCATTTGGAATTCATTTCAAAACCTCAACCTCTTGAGGTGTCTTAGGACATTGTTCCTTAGATAGATGAATTTCATGCCTGAAAGGCAACATACCTTTCTTGGAATCTTGTATTTTACATCGAGACAACATCTTGTCTATATAAGATGCTTGAGATAATGCTAAAGTCATGTTCTTGAGGTTCTGAACTATTTGGATCCCGAGAACATACTGTGAGTCTCTCAAATCTTTCATTTGAAATTGTGTAGCAAGCCATCTCTTAACGTCAACCAGAAATTCTACTTCATTTCCTATGAGTAGAATATCATCAACATATAGAACCAGAAAAGCTACAATTTTTGTTGACAATCTTCTTGTAAACACAAGGTTCGCTAACATTAAGTTCAAAGCCATAAGATTTGATCGTAGTATGAAATCTCATATTCCAGGGTCGAGACACTTGTTTTTATTAGATTTTATGTCCTAAAACTCGTGGTTTGTAAACAATAAAACTTATTCTGAAAATTCAATAAGTTGTTATTGACTATATGTATTGCTTATTATAAATCCAATAAACCTAAAAGTCCCTTGACTATTACATGAGTACTTGAACTTTATGTGGAGAAATAAAAGTGGATGAGGTTCGAGTAAATAGTCAAAATGATCTATAGTATATGAATAAGGTTGGGTGCCTTATTCTGGTAACACTATTGGAGCCTACTCTGTAGTTGTTTCAAAGAGTTGTAAAGTGCTACAAACGAAGTGATCCTAATTCGTACATGTTATGACATGAGGAGTGGGGGGATCTTGTGCAAATGAGTTTTGTACAAGATCGGACAATGAAATCAGTCACTCTTACTTTATAACGCTGTTTACTGTTTAAGACTGACTATTTCAAAGCATGACTTAGGTAACTTGATCTTAATCCTAAGCTAACTATGAACTCCTGTTTGTTCGGGATTATCCTTTGATCTGCATGGGTGAGAGTAGTCCAACAACACTGCTCAATAAGCCTCCCATTTTGTGGATAAGATCGGATGAATAGCTGGGCTGCAAGATGAAATTCACTCCTACCCGTTAAGGGTTAATAGAGAGATTGTTCCCTTAAGTGTTAATTCTGGGTCTTGAACAAGGGGCCTCACCATTTCATTGGCTCGAGAGGGACTCGATTTGTTGATTGGATCACAAATCAATTGTTCATTAGAGGATCATTGGGACTTAAAGAACAATAGGTAATTTCGGGGCTAAAATAGAGATTTGACCTAGCCGTTATTACGAACAACATGTGAAGAGTTAACTTAATAATCATGGTTATATCGAGTGGACGTAATATATCTACAGTGAGGGGAGTTCAACTATGGGCTTTAGTGAAGTGACCCATATTTAACGAATGTGGGTTAATTCGGTCTAATGAGTTTAGCCAATTAATCTCGGATCGTTGGAGCCCATAATCTGTAGGTCTGCGAGGTCCCCCTACTAGCTCATAAATGTATTAGTTTTAGAGTAGCGTGATAAGTTAATTTATAATGTTCAAATTAGAATTAAGTGGAATTGGAGAATTAATATTTAAATATGATTTAAATATATGAAGGTGGATTTGTGTAAAATTAATTTAATATTTGATATTAAATTAATTAGAATTATTTAAAATTTTTAAATAATTATTTATTAATTTTATTAAGAAAATTAATTTTGTAAAATTAATAATATTTTCAATTTTAGAAAACAAATTGATTTTTGAAATCAATTGAAAATTGAAAAAGATTTTTCCATTACACCTACAAGTTGCTCACACAAAACCCATAAACTAAGGCTTCAATTACTCTAAGAATGAGCTGCATCTCATGCAGCCACCTTCATTGCATGATTGTTTGCAATATATTGAGAAGATTGGAGTGAATTTGAGCATGCAATGTGTAGACTTTTTGCTGAAAAATTCGTGTGAAGAAGGTGTTCTTCAAGTGGGTTGTTGTTGTGAGTTATTCTCCAAATTCCCTTAATTCAAGCTTATTTTGAGTCCCACAACTCAATCTAGAGTTCCAAAAGGATAGTGGGGAAGATTTTGAGGTGGTCTACAACGAAATTTGGAAAAATTTGCATCTAAAAATCGAGATTACAAGAGTTCTACAAAAGTATGACTTGAAACTGATTTATTTCTGCAGTAGTTCTTGGGAATGTCCTAGAACTCGCAGTTCGTGTTAAACATTCTATTTTATCAATAACAATGACTTGTTGATTTTGCATCTTATTATGAAAATTCAATAAACACATCCTTGGCTATAGTCTGAATGCTGTAACTTTATGTAGTGACATAAACAGGATCAAGTTGACAGTATATAGCCTAAATGGTCTAATAAGTATATGGATGAAATTAGGTATCTCATCTTGATAACACTATTGGATGCGGCCCATTCTATAGTTGTTACAAGAAGTTGTAAGGTGCTACCAACGATGTGATCCACAAATCGTTCATGTTGAGATATGAGAGTGGGGGCATCCTATGCAATGAGTTTGCATATAGACTGGAACATGAAAATAATCACTTTTCTTTATAACGACCGTTTACTGTTAAAACTGACTATTTCATTTATTATATAACCTAGGTTAACTCGATCTTAATCATGAGCTAGCTATGAACTCCTGTTAGTTCGAGATTATCCTTTGATCTGCAAACGATGAGAGTATTCCAACAGAACTGCTCAATAAGCTTACCATTTTGGGGATAAGACCGGATGAATAGCTGGGGACATAGTCTTACAAGATGGAATTCACCCATACCCTATTTAGGGTTAGTAGATAGGTTGTTCTCTTAAGTACTGACTCCAGATCTTGAACAATTGGGGCCCTGCTTTCTTATGATAGAGAAAGGATTTGATTAACAGAGATTATGAATCAGAATCGTTTTTTAGAGGATCAGTAGGAACTTAAGGAACAAGATGTACTCACAGGGGTAAAACGGTATTTTTGACCTGGCTATGATTACAAACAACCTGTGAAGGATCGACTTACTAATTATGGTTATTAAGTGGACATATATATCTACAGTGAGGGAAGTTCAACTATGGGCTATAGTGGAGTGTCCTATTAGTTAACGAATAGGGGTTAGATCAGACTAATGAGTTTAGCCGATTAATCTCGAATCGTTGGAGCTCATGATCTGTAGGTCCACGAGGTCCCCCTACTAGCTCATAAATGGATAAGCTTTAGGGTAGCTTGAGAAATTAGTTTGAAACGTTCAAATTAAACAGAACAAGAGAATAAATATTTAAATATGATTTAAATATATAAAGATGATTATTGTGCAAAAAATTAATTTAATATTTGATATTAAATTAATGAATTTTTAAATTAATTTATGAAATTAATTTAAGAAAATAAATTTTTGAATTAAAATGATTTAAAATTATTTTATATTTTAAAAAGAAAATGAAAATTCATTTGCATATTGCACAAAAATGGAAAAGGAGTTTTCTCCATTACCATCATCTTTGTGCTCACACAAAATGCATTATCTTCTTTACTTTGATTTTCCAAGCATGAACTGCAAGACATGCACTCCATCTCTTTGAAAGTTCATCTATTATATATAAAGAAGAGTGGAGTTGTTGGAGAAGAGGAGGATACAGAATTTTGAGAGAAAATTTTCTGAAGAAGAAGTTGTCTTCTTCAGTCGGGTTGCTGTGAGTTTTCTGGTTTCTTCACATCTTCAAGTTGTTCTTGAGTCCCACAACTCTGCCTAAAGCTCCAAGAGCATAGTAGAGAAGGCTTTGAGGTGGTTCACATTGATAAAAAGTGAAGACAGCAGCTGAACAGACGTTTTCTTGGAGAGTTCATCAAAGGTATGTTCTGAAAACCCACTTTTTGAGAAGAGCATGCTTTAGTTTTTGCCAAAATTAGTGAATTAGAATTCTTATAGATCCTTGGTACTTCCACTGCATGTTGTTTAACTCTTTCAATAGTATGCTTTAGTTTGTGCCAAAATAATGAATTAGAGTGCTTATTGATCCTTTTTACTTCTGCTGCTTGCTTATACAATCCAACAGTTTTAGCCCATAAATGTATCTATTAAGCTTGCAAATCTTTTGCTCTTGACCCTGTTCAATAAACCCTTTTGGTTGAAACATATAGATACTCTCTTCAAGATAGCCATTCAAAAAAGCTGTCTTGACATTCATTTTCCAAATTTCATAATCATAAAAAGCAGCAATGAATAAAAGTATCCTTATAGACTTAATCATGGCAACCGGAGAGAAGGTTTCTTTATAGTCTATCCCCTCTCTTTGGGTATACCCTTTTGCCACAAGTTTAGCTTTGTAGGTCTCCACCTTACCAACTTGGTCTCGCTTTCTCTTGTAGATCCATTTGCAACCAATGGGTTTTATCCTTTATGGTTGATCTACAAGATCCCATAATAAATTGAAGTACATTGACTTCATTTCAAGGTTCATGGCTTTTATCCACTGGTCCTTATCCACATCTTCCATTAATTGTTTGAAAGTCAATGGATCATCTAAGCCATCATCAAGTATGATGACCTGGGTTTTGGTTAAACCCATGTACCGGTCAGACTGTTGTATGATCCTCCCACTATGTCGAGGCATTTTGAACGCTTAAGAAGGATGTGAAGTACCAGTTTCATAACCAACTCTTGTTGGTGGACCTACTTGATCAACAAATCTTGTTGATCTATCTGTAGTTTCTCTGGACATCTCACTTAATACTAGCTTACTGCGAGGTTGATGATTTTTTATGTGGCCTTCCTCAAGTAATGTTGCATTTGTCGATACAAATACTTTATCCTGAAGATCATAAAAGTAACAACCTTTTGTGTCTTTAGGATATCCTACAAATAGGCATACTCTTGAATGACGTTCCAACTTCTTTGGATTTTGTACCAACACATGTGTTGGACATCCTCAAATCCTGAAGTGACGTAAACTACCTTTACGTCCTCTCCATAACTCGTAAGGTGTTTTTCAAACACTTTTCATGGGAACCATGTTCAATACATACACTGCAGTCTCTACTGCGTGACCCCAAAAATAACATGGCAACTGAGCATAACTCATCATAGAAAGAACCATGTTCAATAGAGTTCTATTTCTAATTTGTATTATGCCATTCTATTGATGTTTGCTAGATGCTATGAGTTGTGACTGAATTTTGTGCTCTATCAAATAGTCTTGGAATTTTAAGTCCATATACTCACCACTTTATCTGATCAACGTGTTTTAATCTTTTTACCTAATTGGTTCTCAACCTCTGCCTTATATTCCTTGAACTAAGTGTTTTAGACTTATGATGCATTAGGTAAATGTAGCCAAATCTTGAAAAATCATTAATGATGTTGATGAAATATTCATACCCTCCTCTTGCTTTAACATTAATCGAACCACAAAGATCTGAATGTACTAGCTACAAGGGTTCTTTGGTTGTAAGACCTTTTTCAATAAAAGATCACATTGAGGTAAGAAGCTATCTTCTAACTGGTTTAGAAGTCCACTCTTAACCAATCTCTCAATCCTATTGAGATTGATGTGACCTAGTCTTAAGTGCTAAAGATAAGCATTTGGAGAAATTTTACTTTGCCAAAGATAATGTACCCAAACTTCACTATTTACTTGCAACGATACTATAGTGAGTCAGAATAAGTGCTATCGAGGGGTAGTCAAATACTCCTTCACCAAAGCAAGACGTTATTGACTAAATACTATCTTCAGAATAACTTTTATTCCTATATTCATTTAGTTACTGTTTTCGGTCAAGAACTTACTAACACTTAGTAATTCTGTAATTGTAACCCTTCATTTTTAAACTTTAGAGGTTGGCCTCTGTTGAGATTGGTGTCCTAATTCTCCCAGAGTCTCGTAGTTTGTAATCTATACACATTGTTATGAATAAAATAAGAGTTATTTTATCTGGCATTTACTAATATCCAATAAACAAAGCTCCATGGTTATTGTATGTAAACTTAAACATCTATATGAGATATACAAGTGGATCATGCCTTATGTGATAACCTAAATAGGTTTGTAGTATCAGGACTAAGGAGGGATACTGGATCCGGTGACACTACGCATACGACCCGCTTTGTAGAGGTTTACAAATATTGTGAACTACTACAGATGGTGGATCCTGAGCATTCATGTGGAGACATGCGAGCGATGGTGTCCTATACAAAAAGTTTGTATAAGACTGGACCACGAGATGACTAGTCTACGTATATAATGCCATTGATATTAGAGACTTACATCTCACCTAAATGACCATAGGAGACATGACCTCAATCCTGAGTGTTTTGGGAACTCCTACCTTTGAGGGCGGTCCTTTGATTAGTATGGGTGAGAGTTGCCAGATTGCCAACTCAACATAACTACCCTTTTAGGGACTTTTCTGATCTAGAAGCTAAGAACTCAGTTACACAAGATGGAATTCACTTCTTCTTTGAAGCAGGGGTAAGTAGATAGATTGCTTCCTTGAGGGTTGATTCCAGGGCTTGAATATAGTGGCCACAACTTCTCTTTGGAAGAGAGGACTCAATCATAGTAGGACTATGACTTATGTTCATTAGAGGGATCAGTGGTACGTAAGGAGTTAGATGTAACTATAGGGGCATAATGGTTATTGAACCAGTTGTACCTACGAGCGATCTGTAAAGGGTTATCGCACTGTTGATTGGCTGATATGGACACATAATATATCGTAGTAAGGAGAGGTTAGCTGTCGGTCTTTAGTGGAGTGCTTGACAGTTAACGGATGGTGGATCCCGTGACTAAAGAGTTTAGTCAGTTATTCTTGTACGATTGGAGCTTCGAGCTATAGGTCCATAAGGTCACCTTAGTAACTCAATGGATTCAAGTTGAGAATCAGTTGTGTTGATTTGAAATGTTCAAATTTACAAGAGGAAATTTGATTATGTATGATATGATCGGTGTGATGTATGAGATACATCTGATTATTGTAAATGAGATCTACATCAAATACCATGAAATAGAAAAAGAACTATGGTTTATATGTTTCATGAGATGAAATATTAAAACTATAGGTTATAAATATAATATGGTAAGTTGGTTATCATATATATTGATAATAATATTAATTATGGATAATTATGTCTTTTTCTCTAATAACCAATTGAGTGGAAGGTTATTGGTAGTTTCATGGTAACCGTGAGATAAAAGAAAAAAAGTTTTCCTAAATTTAGTCATTGTTGAATTGAGATTTTTCATTCTTGGAATTACTCACAGAATTGGTGTCAAGTGGATTAGATTCACTAAACGATAGTTGAAGAGAGACAAGACGATTGTGGAGTGACACTACACGATAGTTAACTCAGCTGGCCTTTAGCTTAATGATCGCGGAGATTTTGCTAAACGATTGCATAGCATTTGTTAAACGATTAGGCATCATCTATATGATAGACCTTTGTCATCTCCCACTTGCTCAATCGGTTACACGATTGTTCTTCCTTCAGTCTCGTCCTCTAACCAAGTCCACACAGAGACCACACTTCTAGATTCTCATACCGAGAATACCAAGGTAGCCATTGTGGTGGTGTCATACTCAACTCGACATAGTAGAGGTGTTGGAGGTCATTCGTTTAGTTCGCGGCATTCGTGTGGTGGTCGCTGTGATCATGTTGTGTTGCGGTCACTGATTTGAGTGTTTGTGTGTTGCAGTCTTGGAGATTGTTCAAGCGTTCGTGATCAAGAAAGATTGAAGATGAGTCTTCAGAGGTATGTATAATCCTTCCCTTGATCTTAATTAGTTAAGCATGCTGTAATTTTGTTGTTTTGCATGACCAGTTAGTTTCTGTTTATGTGCTATAATTGTTTATGTTCAAATATGAATGTAATTTGGAACGATCATTTCGCTGCTCATGGAAATCCTCATGTCCGATTTCAGTCAGCCCCAACGATGCTACCAAATTGGAAAGTCAAGGTTGAGAATGGACCTAAGAAATTCTATCCATTTCGTGAGTTTGAGTTCTTCTGAATCCTATGTTACAACCATTCGCGGGGATAGCTGTGATTACCGACTAGCTAATGCTACCTAAAAATGACAGCAGACACAACATAGGAATCCCACGATTCAAATTAATGGAAGAGACCATAGGACACATTGGCACATATCCTTCACCAACTTACTATTAACTATTTTCACCATTCACCTTGTTATTGACTCATTCAAAAACTTTTCGAATGAAGGTCACTCCCAGGGTGACACGAAGACAAGCATGATTCTCACGGTGTGAACTCTTAGGGATGTGAGAGCTAAGATCAATATATCGTATTTATTTAATCGTACCATAAACTACTTCCCCTATTCACCTTTTTATTGACCCATGCAAACACTTTCCCATTGGAGGTCACTCCCAAGGTGACATGAAGGCAAGCATGAATCTCACGGTGTGAATTTTTAGGGACGTGAGAGCTAACAACAATATATTGTATATGTTATTAATCTCCCACTGAAGTGTTCTAATAACATATCATATATGTTAACATTCATCTTGTTGGGAATGTCCTAGAACTTGCAGTTCGTGTTAAACATTCTATTTTATCAATAACAATGACTTTTTTTTTGCATTTTATTATAAAAATCCAATAAACGCATCCTTGGCTATAGTCTGAATGCTGTAACTTTATGTAGTGACATAAATAGGATCGAGTTGACAATATATAGCCTAAATGGTCTAATAAGTATATGGATGAAATTGGGTATCTCATCCTGGTAACACTATTGGATGCGGTCCACTCTGTAGTTGTTACAAGAAGTTGTAAGGTGCTACAAACGATGTGATCCACAAATCGTTTATGTTGATACATGACAGTGGGGGCATCCTATGCAATGCGTTTGCATATAGACTGAACCACGAAAATAGTCACTTTTCTTTATAACGACCGTTTACTGTTAAAACGGACTATTTCATTTAGGGATAAGACCGGATGAATAGCTGGGGACATAGCCTTGCAAGATGGAATTCACTCCTAGTCTGAATGCTGTAACTTTATATAGTGACATAAACATGATCGTATTGACAGTATATAGCCTAAATGGTCTAATAAGTATATGGATGAAATTGGGTATCTCATCTTGGTAACACTATTGGATGCGGCCCACTCTGTCGTTGTTACAAGAATTTGTAAGGTGCTACAAACGATGTGATCCACAAATCGTTCATGTTGAGATATGAGAGTGAGGGCATCCTATGCAATACGTTTGCATATAGACTGAACCACGAAAATAGTCACTTTTCTTTATAACGGCTGTTTACTGTTAAAACTGACTATTTCATTTATTATATAACCTAGGTTAACTCGATCTTAATCCTGAGCTAGCTATGGACCCCTGTTTGTTCAGGATTATCTTTTGATCTGCAAACGGTGAGAGTAGTCAAACAACACTACTCAATAAGCTTACCATTTGGGGATAAGACCGGATGAATGGCTGGGGACATAGCCTTGCAAGATGGAATTTACTCCTACCCTATTTATGGTTAGCAGATAGGTTGTTCTCTTAAGTACTAACTCTAGGTCTTAAACAATCGGGGCCCCTCCTTCACATGATAGAGAAAGGATTTGATTCATAGAGATTATGAATCAGAATTGTTCATTAGAGGATTAGTAGGAAATTAAGGAACAAGATGTAGTCATAGAGGTAAAACGGTATTTTTTTGACCTAGCTGTGATTACAAATAATCTGTGAAGGATCGACTTACTGATTATGGTTATTAAGTGGACATATATATCTACAGTGAAGGGAGTTCAACTATGGGCTATAGTAGAGTGTTCTATTAGATAACGAATGGGGGTTAGTTCGGACTAATGAGTTTAGCCGATTAATCTCGAATCGTTGGAGCCCATGATCTGTAGGTCTGCGAGATCCCCCTACTAGCTTGTAAATGTATAAGCTTTAGGGTAGCTTGCAGAACAAGAGAATAAATATTTAAATATGATTTAAATATATGAAGATGATTATTGTGCAAAAATTAATTTAATATTTGATATTAAATTAATTAATTTTTAAATTAAATTTAAAAAATAAAATTTTGAATTAAAATGGTTTAAAATCATTTTTTGTTTTAAAAGAAAAAAAACGTTTTGCATGGTTGCATAAAAAGGAAAATGAATTTTCTCCATTACCTTCATCTTTATGCTCACACAAAACCATTATCCTCTCTACTTTGATTCTCCAAGCATGAGCTACAAGCCATGCACTCAATCTCTTCGCATGTTCATCTAATGTATATAAAGAAGATTGGAGTTTTTGGAGGAGAAGAAATGCAAAATTGTGAGAGAAAATTTTCTGTGAAGAAGAAACTGTCTTCTTCAATCGGCTTCTGTGAGCTTCTCTTGCTTCTTCATATCTTCAAGCTATTCTTGAGTCCCACAACTCTGCCTAAAGCTCCAAGAGCATAGTAGGGAAGGCTTTGAGGTGGTTTATGGTGATATCAAGTGAAGACAGCAGCTATACAAACGTTTTCTTGGAGAGTTCATCAAAGGTATGTTCTGAAAACCCATTTTTTAAGAAGAGCATAATATAGTTTTTGCCAAAATTAGTGAATTAGAATGCTTATGGATCCTTGATACTTCTGTTGCATGTTGTTTAACTCTTTCACATCTTCCACTGATTTATTTTGACTAATTAAACAACCTAAGTCTATGTGGTTTATTCAAGTATAACGTTTATAAATGGAATTTAACCTACGATGTCTAGCTGATAAACCAATTTTAACACCTTACACCGCTCATGTATGCTCATAAAACCGATTAACAACGCTCAATTATTCGGCCATAATCTCCAGGTAGGAGGTGTTCCATAGACCGTCAACTTAAGTACCCCAAGCCTTAGATAGGATTATATACTGATTAAGTTTGTAACTCAAGTTTTATAAGATTAACAACCTATTTTAACTATTAAAACAAGTGGTTAACCTACATGAGCATGCAACTTATCTTTATTATGGATTTTAATGTCTAATCTAAATTTAAAAAAAAAAAACTTATAAAATAATAGACATGCTTTGCATCTATAACATACATCAAAGACATTCATACTTTAATATAACACTTATATTAAACTATAAAAACCCTAAACATACATACTGTATATTATAACTCTTTATAATATATTTTCATTGCCTGTAATATGTTTTTGATGGTGTGATTTTAAATCTACATGGCATACATTATGCACAGACATGTTTCAATTTAAATATAACATACAACACATGCATAAATATTTAAAAACACTAATATGGTTCAACTTTGGCATTCTAAGCAAGCATAAAATAATAAATCGTTAGATAAATAATTAAAAAACAGCTTGAAATGAATCTGGACCACTCGACCGGACCCAAACCACCCAAATCGGCTCTTCAAGGCTCCATTGAGGCTGAACCAGACCAGAAAACAACAAAACTGGTCGAATCGGCTTCACCCGTGTGAATCGGCTCACGAATGCATGCCTTTCTGGGTTGGGATGAGCAGCGTTGCAACGCAACGAGGTTCATCAAGAGCAGCGTTGCAACACTGCCTGGAATTAGCTTCAAATCTAGTTTTCTATTGCTGACCTTACGTGCTTCAATCTTCGATTACAGGCTAATTTCAACTCTATTGACTCTAATAAAATTAAAGATTCCAGAGCACACATATAAGCTCATCAATCAAGAGCCAATTACAAATAAACTTCATAAACAAAGAGAAATCTAATGCCAAAGTTGGATTTCAACCATATCAATCAACTAAATATGCATCGATAGAAATTATCCCTGAAATGAGAGGGTGGGGCCCTTTGTTCAAGACCTGGATTCAGTACTTAAGAAAAAAACCTCTCTACTATCCCTAAATCGAGTAAGTGTGAATTTCTTCTTACACCCTATGTCCCCAACTATCTACCCAGTCTTATCCCTGAAATGGGAGGCTTATTGAGCCAACGATGTTGAACTAAACCTCACCTATGAAAATCTAAGGATAATCCCGATAAATAGGAGTTCATAGTTAGCTCAATATTTAGGTTGAGTTACCTAGGTCATCGATTTGAAACAGTAAGTCTTAAACAGTAAATAACATTATAAAGTAAGACTTATTTCTTTGTCCGATCTTATGCGAACTCATTGCGTAAAATGCTGTTGACATGCAGAAATGCATGTCATCTTAGGCCTTTTACCTATAATTATGAAGGTCGTTAGGCAGAATATGCGTTAATCATGATAGGAATTCACAAGAATATGTGCTTGTGTCGAGGCATATCGAATCTCAGCTAACCCGTTATTTTGCGTTAATTATGCGTTCAATGTTCTATCTTTGTAGCTAATGCAGAAAATGAATGCAAACGCGGAAACCGAACCACCGCATAGACGACCACATGCGGAGAAACACTCCATCGCAAAGGCAAACGCATCGATCAACGCATGGATGTTGCAGTAATCAGCCATATGCGTCCATCGCATGGGAGTTGTGCTCATCAAGCGATTGCGGTCATCATTTAGAGTCGCGGTATTAAGCGAATGCGGTCATTGAATGATTGCGGCTGCACGACAATGCAAACTAATGGGATCAATGCAAGGTAGGTGGAATGAACGCATAAACGGATCTACCTCGAGAAAATCCAAAAGATGATGTTAACATTTCACCTACCACGTCGTTAGTGGCAGAGGTTCAGAAAAGGACTAACGCGCCTAATGTCAGACTCAGAGTAGTCCAATTAATGTTGTCGGCGACCAAAGCTCTATAAATAGAAGCCGATGAGCTGAAATTCATTTTTATCCGGGGATTATCCCTCAACCAAGGATTTTCCCCGCGATCCAGACAAAACGCGTAAGAAGATGGCTTTGAGTTCTTCACCTCCTTCATCCATTCCGAGTGACGACTGGAGCTAGATCTCGAGAGAGTCAGCTCCTCCACCCATCCATGGCACCACCGGCAGCCTTGACGCACATCAGCTGGGAGCAAATCTTTGCTTCCAACTGATCATTTCTTTTTTCTTTATTTTCCTATATTGTATTGTATGCCATTTTGAATTAAGGAATTAATACAATCTGTTTTCAATGCATTTCTCTGTTCCTTCAACTCCATCTCCATCTTCTTTGCTTAGTATTTTTACTTTCATTACAACACTTAGTAAGATTGCTTGGGTATTGCATACTTAGTCATGTGGATTAGGGATATGAAGCATGTAGCAACCTACTGAGAGGTGTGCATTGCGTGAGTGTGTGAGTAACCTTATTTGCTTATGTGTGAAGTTACTGCAACGCTTGTCTATGGGCTAACGCAGTGCTTGTCTATGAGTAAAGTTAGCAAAAATCAACTGCCCGGGAGCGTAAGTGGTTGGATGCATTAAGCAATGTATGTGTTGTTCACTAGGGATAATAACAACCTTGCATCAACCAAGTTCATGCGATTGTCTTGTAGTATGTATGCTTCGTTCGTCCATTAGGGATACTCGGGAGGGTAGTCTAAGGACAAGATGTAGGCTTGGGAAGGTCAGGTCAGAATCTAGGCTCGGGAGAGTTAGATTAGAACACATAATACAAGAGATAGGAGATTAGGAAAAAACATTGTTTTCTATTAACCCATCGCATGCATCTTAGAGATAGGATACGATTGAATGCGGTCACTGCAGCGTTATGTGTATTTTGCATCATCGCATAGGAAAAGAGTAGAGGCTTAGGAATAAGCTCTATGGAAACTTTTGCATTCAACACACGCGTCCTAGACTTAGGAGCACCACATCTCCCATGGAAAATGATTTGCCATGCATGAGTGTAGCATGAGCGCATTGGCTTGCGTTGACTAGGGTTGCCCTTGCAGTCACTCTTAAGGGTTGCAATGAAAATATCTCCGCATTTTATCTATTTTCCCATACATTTATTTCATGTCAAGTTTTTTTGTATTTCTAACTTTCATTCACATTCTCATTGCGTTGTCTGTTAGATAGAAGTAGGAGTAGGATTAACTTAGCAACATCCCCTCCATTCTTTTATTTAAACTGCCGCATGCATATCATCGCAAACATATAGTTACAAGTCCCTGTGTTCGACCTCGGATTACCCGAGAAACTTGCGTTCATGTTATACTTGACGTGAACGCAAGAAAACTTGTGGCAGGACGTATGGTTATCGCATACATTTGTTAACGCATTTTTTATTCCAACGCATGACCATCGACGCATGACTATCAACGCATATCTTAGGAACATGCATCGCATAACGCATCCAAGGGAAGTTGGATGTCGAGTAAAATTGACTTCCAATTTTCCATCATCAGATGCCCCCGCTCTTCATGTCATTACATGAACAAATCAAGATCACTTTATTTGTAACACTTTACAACAAATTGTAACAATTACAGAATGGTCCACATCTAATAGTGTTACCAGAATGAGGCACCCAATCTTATTCATATACTATAGATCATTTTGGCTATTTACTCGAACTTGATCCATCTTTATGTCACTACATAAAGTTCAAGTATTCATATAATAGCCATGGATCTTTAGTGTATTGGATTTAGTCTTTACAATGTCGTTTACATATTCAACAATAGTTTTAGTGAATAAACGTCAATAACATCTTTATTGATAATAGAAAATGTTTTAACATTACAAACTGCTAGTTTTAGGATAACCAACACAACATTTATCGTCTGGAAATCAAAGTTCGTGTATCCTGTAAGGTAATCTTTAGAACCATACATAGGTATGTAGTCTCTCATTTTTTGTAGATAATTGAGGATATTCTTGACGCGGTCTAGTGATCAAATCCTAGAATAGATCGATATCTACTGACCATCCTCACTGTATAGCAAATGTCAGGTCTAGTACTTAACATCGCATACATCAGGCTACCAACAGTTGATGCATAGAGACCCGTCTCATTTTATCAACCTCTTGAGGTGTCCTAGGAAATTGTTCTTTAGACAAAATAACTCCATGCCTGAAAGGGATTAAACCTCTCTTGGAGTTTTGCATCGAAAACTTGATAAGTATCTTGTCAATGTACGATGCTTGAGATAGGGCTAGCATTTTTTTCTTTTGATCTCTAAAGATCTGAATGCACTGAACAAACTGCACCTCTCCCAAATCATTCATTTGGCATGGGAACACTAGCCAATTCTTAATTTCAGCCATCATACCTACATCATTCCTAATGAGTAGGATATCGTCTTCATACAACACAAGAAAAGTTACTGAACTGTTGATGGTTTTCTTGTAAACACAAGTTTCATCAACATTCTAATCAAAGCCATAAGATTTGATCACAGTATCAAATCTTATATTCCAAGATCGAGAAGCTTGCTTCAATCCATAAACGGACGGATTAAGCTTGCAAACCTTTTGCTCTTGACCTTGAGTTATGAATCCTTCAAGTTGCTTTATATAAATGGTCTTCTTAAGATTGCCATTTAGAAAAGCAGTCTTGACGTCCATTTTCCTAATCTTATAGTCATAATATGGCAATAGATAGGAGTATTTGGATAGACTTCAACATGGACACAGGTGAGAAAGTCTTCTCATAGTTGACTGGCTCAACTTGGGTATAACCCTTTGCCATAAGTCTAGCCTTGAAGGTTTACACCTTCCCATCAACACCCTGTTTTCTTTTGTAAATCCACTTGCAACCTATAGGTTTTTACCCCATCAGGTTGACCTACAAGATCCCAAATTGAATTGGTACATAAACTCTATTTCGAGATTAATAGCTTTGATCCATTCATCTTTGTGAACATCCTCCATTGCCTTCTTGTAAGACAATGGATCCTCAACATCTTCGTCAGCTACGATAGCTAGGGTTTTTGTTAAACCCATATAAGGAATAGGCGGGTTCACAACCCCTCCCACTACATCGAGGGTCCCTTAACGCTTGAGGTGGATGTGACCTACTAGATGAACCAACTTCAATAACTCTTGTTGAAGGTTCAATAGTTTCATTGGAAAACTCATTCAACACAATTTTACTGCGGGGCATATGTTCCCTTATGTGGTCCTCTTCGAAAAAGGTAGCATTTGTCAACATAAACACCTTATTATCCTTAGGATCATAGAAGTAACCACCCCTCGTTCCTTTAGGGTAACTTACAAATAGGCACAATTTTAAACGAGATTCCCATTTCTTAGGATTTGCCTCAAGTACATGTGCTGGGCAATCTTAGATCTTGAAATGGCTAAACTACCTTTACGACCATTCCTAATTCCAAAGGTGTTCCAGTAACACTTTTGGAAGGAACGAAGTTCAAAATGTAAGCTAGAGTCAGTGATGTATAACCCCAAAGCGAGTTAGGTACGGTAGCATAACTCATCATAGACCGAACCATGTCCAACAGGGCTCGATTTCTCTTTTCTGATACACCATTCTGCTGAGTTGTACCAAGTGTTGAGAGTTAGGATACAATTCCATGCTCTATCAAATAGTCTTGGAACTTTAGATCCAAATACTCTCTAACTTGATCAAATCAAAATGTTTTAATCATTTTATTTAATGCATTTTCAACCTCAGTCTTGTTCTTCTTAAACTTTTTAAGGGCTTCAGACATATATTGCATTAAATAAATATACTCATACCTAGAATAATCAACAGTAAAAGTTATGAAATATTAAAACTCTCATCCTGCCTTAACATTCATCGAACCATAGATGTTTGAATGTACAAGTTCCAAGGGTCTTTGGCTTTATGACCTTTTCTAGTAAAAGATCTTTTAGTCATTTTGCCTTTAAGACATGACTCACATACAAGTAAAGAATTTTATTCTAACTCGCTTAGATGTTCATTCTTGACCAGTCTCTCAATCCTATTGAGATTTATGTGTCCTAGTCTTAGGTGCCAAAGATGGATATTTCCTTTGGAGAAATTTTATGTCTTTTATTCTGAGTCATCACAATTTTAAACAGTTCAATATTAAGGAGAGCTTTAGTTGCTAACGGTCTTAGCACATAAAGATTATCTTCGAGATTTGCAGAACAAATATATACTCTACTTTTGTAAAAAAACACTTTATTTACATTAAATGATAAAGAGTAGTTCTGTTCAAGCAAGCACCTTACAAAAATAAGGCTCATTTTCAAACTTAGAACCACATATACATTATCTAATATAATATACGATTTCTGAAAACAAGGTCGAAGTCCTTCCACTATAGTAGCTGAGACAACGTGTCAGTTCCTCACGCATCATCATCTCCCCAGCATCCAGTTGTCGCCAGGAACTAGTTCCCTAAAATGAATAATAAACATGGTTAGTGGTGCTTGAATCTATTATCCAGGCAGAATCATCACTTCCATTAAATAAGTCTCCAAAACAAGTAAATCACATTTACCTTGTTTGGCCTTCTTCTTTCTACCAAGTACTTGAGACAATTCCTCTTCCAATGTCTCTCTTGGTTGCAATGGAAATAATTTTTCTTTACAGCCTTGGCATTCTTGCCCTTCGAGGTAGCAGCTAGTAGGTTAGCTTTCCCCTTTCCACTTTTCTTCTTCTTCCACTTTTTGGTGCCGAAAGAGGAAGACACAAACTTAGTTCCCAAGGTCGAACCTCTGAAGAATAGAGGAGGAGGCAACATTTGCCTATCCCTTCTATTCCTTGACTTTCATCAAGGTCTGGAAAGTCTGTGGCTCGTTGAGAAAGGTGGTTAGATTGTAGTCAATCCTGTTCATAACAACATTACTATGGAACTACAGGAAACTTTTAAGCAAAGTTTTTAAGACCCATTCATCTCCACCATGTTAAGATGGACCATCGTGTTGAGAACGTGTTCTCAAATAGATGCCTCCTCTTGCATACGGGTATTTAAGATATATTTCAAAACATCATGCCTGAGCTGAGCGGACCGTTGTCCGAACATTCCCCATAGGGACTTCATGATCTCATGGGTAGTGATCATGGGCTCATGCTTTTTGACCAAGACTTCAAAAAGGCTTGCCAAGATATATGCTCGGGCCTTTTCATTTGCCTGTACCCAATGCTCATATGCCTTCCGAACATTTCGAGTGCCATTTGGAGCTAGAACTGGAGGACATCGTCCACCAAGTCAAATCTCAGGTCATCGATGATTAGAATTGTGTTAATCCTGTTTTTCCAGGTGATGTAATTATTGACTGTTAACTTATCAACTGCGAGCATGTTTAATGTAGCGGAATTCATTTTGTAAAATTTTGCTGAAACATACAATTTATTTATATTAGTCAAGCATTCTCCAATTGGAAAATCAATCAAATTTAGCAAAATCACTTAATGCATTAATTATCAGACTAAGTTGATCTCCTAAACGTTTCAAGCCTACCTCATTCTGTACCAATTGAGATTCTATCCTATCCAACCTCCTCCTCTCATCCATACAAAACCTCATAAATTGGGACTCTAAAATAAACTCTTTTAACTGGTCCTCTAAAGAAGGTTTCTTCTCTACTGGGGGTGGATAAACATAAAAAATTCTTTACTCTTGGGATGGGTAACTGATGGGATATGGAGATGGGTTGAAAAAAATTGGTGGTGGTGGTGGTGTTGGACCTAGATTTGTTTGGTAAAACCCATAAGGTAACCTAAAATTATAATAAGACATGGTAAAGCAAACACCACAAAAGAAAATCACACAAGAGAAGAAAGAAATCAAAACAAAACAAAATAAAAAAATAATCTACACCCTAAATTAAAATCAGTCAAATCTCTTAAATATCAAAAGAACTCAAAGCATAGTTCCCCGCCAACAGTGCCAAAAACATGATGTTACGCAAGCACACACATCAAAATATAATATAGTAAAACGGTCAGGAGACCGAGTATCATCCTCTGAGAAATTGGTTTGAATCTTTTAGCTATTCAGAGATATTTCTAATTTTATTTAAGGGACCGGACTGTGATGAGAATGTAATTAGTCTAATCTTAAATAGCAAGAAAAAATAACATTGGGGGGTGAAACTAGATGAATACACGTTCTAGAGTATGATTTCGTTAAATGGATTAACCAAATTAATTATTTTGACCTTAGATTGATTTCATGCAAATTATAGACCTAGGAGTATTTTATCCATGTATCCTCTCTCGAGCTCAACCTTTTCTAATAACTAACCGTCGACCCAAATCTCTTCTATCGCTCGATTATCTACAGCATTAAGTTCCTCCATAAAAAAACAGTATTAATCTTCTATCACTCTCCTGCATACTTGATTCATAGTTTAACATGCTAGATCTAACCCAACACCCTTTCTCTCGAGCAAGACATTAAGTAAAGAACATTCAAACAATGGCCAATTATTCAAAAGCATTAACAACAAACATGCTAAAATAATTATGCATAAATTTAATTCAAGAAAGAACCAAATCAGTTTTCGCATTCCATAAAACTAGATCAACACCCTAGAAACACAAATTAGTCAATCATGGTTACAACACAAACATAGACCATTCATGAGGTTTCCAAAGAGAAAGAAATAGAAAATAAAAGAGGGAAGAAATTGCAAGCCGTGTGCTTGACTCTTGTCCTTAAATCTAGAATCGCAGCCCAACGATCTCTTCGAATCTTTGATCCTTTGAAGCTCTGAGATGCTGTTTCTGTCAAGAATTACACTCCTCAGGGAGGCTCACCAAAATAGCACTTTACGCTCTCAAAACAGCCCTAAAATTGCCTTCTTAATCAGTTCAGCCACAAATTGCTTATATAGGCAGTAGTCATAGCGTTGTAACGTTACGACCAGCATTGCAATGCTGCCATTAAATTCGCGCTTATTTTAATTGTCGTGTCGTAACACTACAAGCAGCGTTGTGACGCTGCCCTATTTTTCAACCCTCTTGAGTTTGCAACGTCGCAGGGCAGCATTGCAATGCTCGTTCAATGTTGTCTTGCCTCCGATCTCCATATTTTCTTTCATTTTTCTCCATTGATCATTACCCTAGGTCAAAACTTTGACCTTTTTGGGGATATTTTGGTCATTAATCTTCCAAAATTGCTTGTTCTCATCCAATTGCTCGATTTCCTACAATCAAACAATAAAAGAATCAAATATCTCAAATTAAGCATAAAACTAACTAAATTCTAAGCTCAGAAAATGCACTTTTGGAATGTGTTTCACCACCCCAAACATAGAACTTTTCTAGTCCCGAGCAAAGAAAGAATAAGACTATCAAGAGATTCACACAAGCATGTAAATGATTCAAAACCTCATCATTCAAAATAAGCCTATTAGATCCATTAGTAGAAACTTTCATACACATCCCAACATTAAAAGATTTCAAGGCGAAATCTCATCATCTCCCACATGTGTGTGTGCAAGTCACATTTAATTCAAAACACAAGAAATAAAGTTTGGTTCCAGAGAGCTTCTCCAACTTTCCCCTACTTTGGCTCATGCACCAATCATCAAGCATCCACACATTTCAAGAGTGTAATATGTCCACTAAGGTGCCTTGTATTTTTATTTATTTATTTTTTTCAATAACTAAGGGCCCTAAACTTGCATCATTTTACCTAGGGGCACTAGCTTTCAAACATCCACTGTAGGGAACCGTACCTAGTCAATTCTTAGGTGTCCTAACTGAACATAGCAAAGATAGCTCCTTTTTCCCCCATCCATGCATAAACATTACAAGTTTAAGCAATAAAAAGATATTTCTTTTAAGCACATGAGTATATACTCTATTTTTTTTTTCTCAAAGGCAATAATAATATTCTTTTCTTTTCCTCTTAATCTAACATTACAACACATCAACCTTCTAACCGATGAGACTTTTCGACGTGACAACCAAATACACTCAACCCAATCTTTTGTTAAAGTTTCTAAATTAAAGTGACTACGTGTTCATGCTATGGGAGACTCAAAGAAGGACTTAAAGATAATTTAATTAAGGAGTATGCCATCCCATGTCCTCAGGTTTCAACTTCTTTGCTTGCAAATCAGTCAAGTGGGCTAAGTATTCTGTAAATCCTTTATTCAACGGTTACTGGCCTTAACTGCTGAAATTGAACTTGATGGAAGAATCTTCCTATCACCCTTGAACACCACTTCTATGGCATCTGGTTTCCTGAATATCACTTCCTTCTTATAGCAGTCCAGAGATGTACGATGTTTAGATAAGATGTTCATTCCCAAGATTGTTGGGGTTGGTGCCCTAAAGCTTGTAGGGTTCTGTAGTTTGTAATTGTATTATACAAACATTTTATTTATTTAATAAAATATGAGATATTTTATTTAACATTTAGTAGCATTAAACCCACAAACCAACAAATACTAGAAGAAATTCGGGCTTTAATATCGGTTGGAAAAAGTGAAATCGAATGTATAATGTTGATTTTAAAAAAAATGGATCTTTAATGTCAGTTTTAAACCAACATTGAAGATGGGCTTTAATGTCGGTTTAAAACCGACATTAAAGGTGTAATGCTTTTTTTTCCTATTTTATTAAATAATAAAACCCTATATCGCCACCTCTTTCTCGATCTCTTATACCCAAACCCTATCTCGCTCGTGCCGTCGCTCGTCCTTCACCCTTCTTCGCTTATTCGTCGATCTCCTTCATGTCGTCGATCTTCTTCTTCACTCATCCGTCGATTTCCTTCACGTCGTCAATCACCTTCACGTCGTGCCTGTGTCCGTCGATCTCCTTCTCTTCTGTGAGAGGTGGTTATTTAAACCTCTGATCATTTGCAACTTCTCTTCCGTCAATCATTTGCAATGTAGTCTCCAACGTTGAATGAGTTAAGTTTGAGCAGTGTTGGAATTTTGATGTGTTTGTTGATTTTCATTAGTTTTCCAATTCCCCCAATTTTTGCTGTTTAATTTCTTTTTTCCTTTCCATACACATTCTTTCACAAAACCATTTACAGGGTTATTTTGAATAATCTTTGATTTCAAATGATAAAAGCAGAAAGTGAAAATTTCGATACAATGTAAACTATATACATGTTTGTAAGCAAATTTCTTTTGAATTCATCATTTATCTTGTAAAATGAGTTTATTATGTTGATGACATTTTGTTCATTTGATTTTGGTTGCTACAGTTATTCAAGGATAGAACCAAAGGGGAAGGGGAAATTTTATTAGGAGTGTTAATTACTCAACATATGATGTATATTTTACCTTTTCTTATATAAATTCGCAATTTCTATAGATTATGTTAATGGCATTAATTTGACTTCTCAATTGTTGTTTGTGATAATGCCTGACTGAATAAAACCCAATAGTTTTAGTAGAGACAGTGTGAGATTGTTGGATGGTTAGGGTTGATAAGTCATTTTTAGCTGGCCCACTTGAGGAAATGACATTTCCCAAACTTATAGATTAAGCCCTCTGGTCATTGAGACATGTTCAAGCTTTTACTTCCAAGTTGTAATTGTTTCTTGTTTTTACTTCTTTTTCTCTCCTTTCATGTTTTTTTTTTTAAGTTTACTTTGTGGTTTAATCGTCTCCTATTGGGATGTTTTGCAAACCACCAAATCAAATCCATAAATTGACATCAAATTCTCTCTCTCTCCATAAACTTTTTCAGTCTCAAGCTGGTGGTGTGTTTAGAATTGGATTCTTCTCCACCTCATTGGGAAGCCCTTGTTTTATTTATTTGAGTTTGTATTGGCTTAATTCTATTATGTTAATGGTTCTTATAGATAAGATGGTTCAAAACTAGTAGGATAATTTTGATTCCTTTTGCTAAATGATGGAGAACTCTGATGATATTGAGGCTTGAATTTAGCATACTCTAAATCTTTGTTTGGTTTTTGTGAGTCATTATCAGGTGTGAGCTTCTAGAGATTGAAAGGGCCAAACAAGTAAGAAAGATGAAAGTTTCTTTTTCTTTTTCCTTTTCATAAAACATGGAAAATGAGGTGATGTATTATGCAGCAGTTATCAATGTAGCTCCTAATTGGTATGCCTCTTTTATTTTGCTTAATAGATGTGTGAACTAATTGGATATTGGTTTCACTATCTCATTTTCTCTATGATTAATTCGCTTGAAATTAAAGAGTGCAAACTTTGGATTGTTAGTGAAGTACGTTTTTAGCCTTTGAGTTTGCTTGTTCAACTGCATATTTAGAATTAAACATTTGTTGCTTTCAGTTAGATATTACTTGTATTTTCTGAACACAATTTCTTACTTTATTATTTAGAATAACCCTGGAATTTTGTTTTTTGGCTTTTCTTTTCATCGATAGGAACTGAGTCCTTGGTATTGACTCATACAAAATACGGTCTAAGGACACGATTTATTGTGATATTTGTTTGGATTGATATTTTTTTTAATTCAATACTTGATTTTGAGTGAAGTTTTTCATTTGTTAGGTTCAAGTTTGATGTGTAAGGCTAAATTTTGATTCTTCGGGATTTGGAAGGAAGATAGGAAGATTGCATTGGACATGTTTTAAGAAGGTTGACAAGTGGAGAAGGTGCACCCAACACAAAAAGGACTTCATAACAACATTAATAACAAGGACAAAGTAATATTTATAAGATGCTTATCTTAAAAGTCTAGTTATTCTAAATTTGTTGATGTTGCATATTTTACAATCATAATTTTATGCTTTTAAATTTTCCCTTGTTATTATTATTTTTTTTGTAGATTAAGTTGCATATTTTATAATCATGGATAAATCATGGATGAAATGAATAGAATATCAGCTGAGTATGGTTTAGGGGTCTAAATGTTTATTAAAAATGGTCTACAACATTCAAATATACCGAATGTCATGAGTTATCCATGTTTGAAGTGTGTTAATGCAAAGACTCTAGATGTGAACAAAATAAGAGAATACTTATTTTTTAATGGTATAGATCAAAGTTATCAGACATGGATTTTTCACGGTGAATCATTACTGATTAAGAGAAACAATGAAAATGTGTCTACTAGTGAAAGAGACGAAGTTGATGAGGATGATGTTGTTGATGACACAATTGGAATGTTTGAGGTTGCATACAATAACTATTTTAGTAGAAAATCCGATAATTTTGAAGAATTATTAGATGATGCGAAGAAACCATTGTATCCAAATTGTAAAACTTTTTATAAAATATCTTCATTGGTAAAGTTATATAATTTAAAAGCTAAATTTGGATGGAGCGATAACAGTTTAACTGAGTTGTTGGAATTAATTCATGACATAGTACCTAGTCCTAATGAAATTCCAACTTCTACTTATGAAGCAAAAAAGATGTTGGGTACTCTTGGAGTGAAGTACGAGAAGATTCATGCATGTAGAAATGATTGTTGCTTATTTAGAAATGAACTCTCTAATGCAAATGTATGCCCCATTTGTGGTACGTCAAGATGGAAGCTTAAAAAAAATTTAAACGAAAGGGCTAGGAATATCCCAACAAAAGTCATGTGGTATTTCTCCCCAATTCCAAGATTTGGAAGAATGTTTCGAAGTAAAGAAACAACAAGTTTATTGACGTGGCATGCTAAAAAAAAAAGAAATAGATGGTTTATTAAAACATTCCAAAGATGCCCTATCGTGGAAAAAAATAGACAATTTGTGGCCAGAGTTTGGGTAAGAACCTAGAAATCTTCATCTTGCTCCTTCAATAGGTAGGGTAAATCCACATGGAGATCTTAGTAGTAGATATAGTTGTTGGCTAGTGATGTTAGTGACGTACAATCTACCTCCATGGTTGTGCATGAAGCGAAAATTTTTTATGTTGACTGCACTTATATCTGCTCCTAAACAACCGAGAAATGACATAGATATTTATTTAGCTCCATTAGTATATGACTTGAAAAAACTTTGGAAAGATGGGGTAGAATGTTACGATGCATATGAAGAATAATGTTTCATGCTTAAAGCCATTTTATTATGGACCATTAATGATTTTCCTACGTATGGTAACTTGTGTGGTTGTACGGTTAAAGGATATCATGCATGTCCAATTTGTGGAAAGAATACTTCATCCACTTATTTACCAAAAGGGAAGAGGATGGCATATCTCGGACGTCGCAAGTTTCTACCCTGCCATCATCCATATAGGAAATAAAAGAAAGCTTTTAATGACGCACAAGAATTAGAATTTGGTCCAGAACCATTGAGTGGGGAAGAAATTCTTGCAGAAACAAGTAAGTATCAATATTCATTTGGTAAGAAAAGTATCAAAGAAAAGAAAAGTGGAGATAGCACTTCAACTTATTGGAAGAAAAAATCACTTCAACTTATTGGAAGAAAAAATCTATTCTTTTCGAGTTAGAATACTGGAAGTACCTTGACGTGCGACATTGTTTAGATGTGATGCACATTGAAAAGAATCTTGATTCTTGTTTGTGGATAAATTCATAGGTGAAAAACAATGTTGCAACCTATATTGAAGGCTGTGTTATTGGTGTTATTGAAGCTCTTTAATGTTGGTTTAAAACCGACATTAAAGGCAACCAACATTAAAGGCCGTTAATAACACTATCTTTAATATCGGTTGCCAACCGACATTAAAGGCCGAATTTCTTCTAGTGAAACTAACATCTAAGGTTATCATCTATAGTTTAAACATGTATGTAGAGACATACAGGTGAATCATGTTTAAGTGATAACCTAAATGGTTTGTAGTAGATGGATAAGGCTGGATATCTTATCATGGTGACACTATGAGTACGACCCGCTTTATAGATGTTATAATTGTTGTAAAGTGCTACAAATGATCTGATCCTGATCATTCATGTGGAGACATGTAAGCGGTGGTATTTTATACAAAAGAGTTTGTATAAGACTGGACCACGAAATGACTACTCATTGTATAACGTGGTTCATAATAGAGACTTACATTTCACCATGATGACCAGAGATGACATGACTTAAGTCCTGAGTGAGTTATGAACTCGAGCCTATGAAGGCGGTCCTTTGATTTGTATGGGTGAGAGTGGCAAAATGGCCGACTCAACAAGCGTGCCATTTTAGGGATTCATTTGATTGGGGAGCTGGGAACACAACTTCACAAGACGGAATTCACTCCTTCCCCAACGTCGGGAAAAGTAGATAAATTACTCCCTTAAGGATTGATTCCAAGGCTTGAACAATGTTACACCCTTTTCTGGCCTAAGAGAGGCTTAGTTATAGTTGGACTATGATTTATTGTTCATTAGAGGGATCAGTGGTACTTAAGGAGTTAGATGTAACTATAGAGGCAAAACGGTAGTTTTGGTCTAGCTGTACTTACGAGCAATTTGTGAAGGGTCATCGCACTGTTGAATGGTTATGGATATTATCGTTCGAAATGACCCGCTTGTCCATACTGGTAACAGACATTTGCCCCACTGTAACACTATCCCCAATAGTTTCTACCACAATTTGCACACAACGGTTTCCTAGATGAACTGGCTACAGACTCACCTGCTTGCCCTAATCTATATACTCCAGCTGAAACAGCTGGCTGATTGAACCTTCTATGATCTTGCCTTGGCTAACTACCGGCTACATTGCCTCTGGAAGTCAACTGCTCACTGAAACGGGGCTTAAAACTTTTCTTGCCTGACACACATGTTGTTAATCTCTTTCTATCTCCTCTACCAAACCATTACCTCAGTTCACTCTAACTACTTATTGCTCTTGTTTTTCCTCTACTGATCTTTCCTCAGCTCTCATCACGGTCTCAACTAACTATGAGAAATTTGCCAACTAGCCATTGCAGTAACTGAGGTACAGTTCTCCTTCTGCATACCGCTCTCGAACCTCTTGTACCGATCTCTCTCCTCAGCAATAATTGTTGGAGCATACCTTAATAACTCTGAATAACTCTGTATACTTCTGGATATGATTATTAGATTGCCGTTAAAAATATCCTCAAGTATCTTTGGAGAACGAGGAACTATATGATCTTGTATGGTACTAAGGATTTGATCCTTACTGGATACACTGATTCTTACTTTCAGATCGATGCGGATTCCAGGAAATAAAATACGGGATCAGTATTCACTCTGAATGGAGGAGCCATAGTTTGGAGGAGTATTAAGAAAAGCTGTATTGCTGACTCTAGAATGAAAGCTGAATATGTAGCTACAAGTGAAGCAGCTAAAGAAGCAGTATGGCTCAGAAAGTTCTTGACCAATTTGGAAGTCGTTTCAAATATGCATCTGCCTATCACTCTGTATTATGATAACAGTAGAGAAATTGCCAACTCCAAAGAACCACAAAGCCACAAACGCGGAAAGCACATCGAACGAAAGTACCATCTCATCAGGGAGATAGTACATAGAAAAGACATGATCATTTTGTAGATAGCCTCCGAAGACAACATAGCTGATCCATTTACAAAGGCCCGCCCCACTAAAGTGTTCGAGGGTCACCTAGTGAGACTAGGTCTACGAGATAGATAGAACTAGGGCGAGCGAGAGAAATATTGGGTATATGATGCCCTTTTTTATTGTATTTATTCTCTCATTATTCAACATTGTATATATTTGCATCCACTGGAGTTTTAGTCGAAGTGGGAGTTTGTTGGGTTGTATGTTCTAAAACTCGCAGTTTGTAAGAAACATATTCTATTTGCAATAAAGATGTTATTGATGCTTATTCAATAAAGTTGTTGTTGAATATATAACATTTGTAAAGACTAAATTCAATAACTTAAGATCCATGGCTATTACATGAGTATTTGAACTTTATGTGGAGACATAAGAGTGGATTAAGTTCGAGTAGACAACCAAAATGATCTAGTATATGAATAAGATTTGGTACCTTATTCTGATAACACTATTGGATGTGACCCACTTTGTAGTTGTTAGAATCGTTGTAAAGTGCTACAAACGAAGTGACCTGATTCGTTCATGTGGTGAATGAGGAGTGGGGGAGTCCTATATAAAGAGTTTACATAAGATCGGACCAAGAATTAAATCACTCTTACTTTATAACGTTGTTTACTGTTTAAGACTGACTATTTCAAAATGATGACCTAGGTAACTTAACCTTAATCCTGAGCTAACTACGAACTCATATTTATTTGGGATTATCCTTATATTTGCATGGTTGAAGGTTGGCTCAATAGAGCCGGCTTAATATGCCTCCCATTTTTGGGGTAAGACCGGGTAGATAGCTGGGGACATAGAGTACAAGATGAAATTTACTCTTACATGTTTTTAGGGTTAGTAGAGAGGTTGTTCCCCTATGTGCTGACTCCAGGTCTTGAACAAAGGGCCCCACCCTCTCATTGACTCGAAGGGACTTAATTTGATGATTGGATCTCAAATCCAATTGTTCATTAAAGGATTAGTGGGACTTACGGAACAAGAGGTATCTCGGGGGTAAAACAATTATTGACCCAACCGTTATTACAAACAACCTGTGAAGGGTTAACTTACTAATCATGGTTATATCGAATGGACACAATATATCAACAGTGAGGGGAGTGAAACTATTGGACTTTAGTGGAGTGACCCAGTAATTAATTAATGTGGGTTAATTAGGTTAAAAAATTAGCCGGTTAATCTCGGATCGTTGGAGTCCATGATCTATAGGTCTATCTGGTCCCCCTACTAGCTCACAAATGGAATAAAAGCTTAGAATAGAGTGATGAATTTAATTTGAAACATTCAAATTTGAATTAAGGGAATTAGTAATTATATCAGATATAATTATACGTTTAATTACTGAATTAAATGAAATAGGAGAATTGATTGATATTTAAATTCGATTTAAATATCCAATTATATGAATAAGGATTCATGGTAGTGGAATTAGTGTTTAATTAATTTATTATTTAATAGTAAATTAATAAATTTAATTAAATTATTTGATTAATTTTTATTTATTAATTTTATTAGAAAATTAATTAGTGAATAAGTTTTGTAAAATTAATACAATTTCAGTTTAGTTAAAAAATTGAAATTGGTTTTATTTTTGAAGTAAATTTCAAATTTAAAACAAAATTGGATTTTTTTCAAAATCCACTAAAAAAGTGGGATTTTGCCACTTAAAAGCACTTCACTCACAATTCTATACAATTCCACTAAAACGGTTAATGTAGAAGCTGTTGTTTGCTTGTGCATTTTGATTACATGAGTCTTTTACTTGAAACACACAAGATTGAGCTAAAAAAGGCATGCAAACTGTGTTTTTTTGTTGCTTGTGCATTTTGATTACATGATTCCACTAAAACACACAAGGTTGAAGAATGGTTCTTTAACTCCCGGAAAAATAGTGTGTTCATCTCTAAAATTCCCTCTAATCTCAACTCATTTTGGGTCCCACAACTCAATCTATGGTCCTAGAGAACAGTAGAGAAAATCCTTTAGTGACTCACAAGCTTTTGGAGAAGTAATTGAAGCTAATTACATGGATTGAACAGAGTCTTCAAAGGTATTTCAGAAACTCTATTTTCATTTGATGAACATGCTTGATTTATAGCAAAAATTGATGAATTAGAGTGCTTAATGATCCTGAATTCTTCCATTGTTAGCTTGCTAAATCCAACATTTGATAGCTATTCGAGTTTGCTTATATTGCTATTATCGTGTTTTATACTTTGCTACACATTAAAATTAAAAAAAAAAATCTCTATAATCCACATAATCAAAATGTGTATATCTAAATAAGCATTCATACGAAATTTATATTATCAAAAAAGAAGATATAGAAATGAGTATCATATATTTTGAGATAAACAGAACATAAATTTTATAAATTACAAAATATGTTGATATCAAAAATCAAATTAACTCCAACTTATTTGTGTTTGTGGTCTTTAGACATTGCATGCATTGATAGACCTTCACCAACCTACAAAAAGTCAATAAGTAATAAAAATTTAAGTAAAATAATTGAAATACATAACTAAAATAATAAATAGATTACCAAAAAACATAACAGAGTTACAAAGTCAAGATTTTATTTTTTATTCTCTAAATAGCCAAGAAAGCTAAAAAAAAATATACATGGAGACTAAAAAACATAGTTGAAATATAAATAATGCGAATACATTCATTCATTACCCAAGATTTCTTTAGATCTATAAATGATCATCTCCATTAGCGGAAGCTTGATGTCCAAAACTTGAAGTGAAGAGGAGGAAAACTCTACACAAGAGCAAAATTATGAATTAACAGATATATCATAAATAAACCATTGCATGTAAGGCACATTCAAGTATTTTAAGTGAGAAAAATAACAAACAATATGCAAAGAATTATATCTTCACCTTAACAAACAAAGCAAAAGAAAATTCCTTGAAAGACTTCAATAAGAAATATTTATCATACCTCTTTTAGTTTAATGGTTGTTCAAGTGTAAATATATAAAAAAATAGGACACTAAGTACTCTTTGATCTCCAAAATCTTGTAAGAAATGAGTAAACAAAAGAGATTATAGCCAAAAAAAAAAAAAAAAAAAAAAAAAAACTAGAAGAAAACCCTTGTAGTTAAAAACTAAAAAAATATAATAAATTGTTGGGCTGACCACTCTTCACAAGGCCTAAATACTCAAGATCAATGCTGAAAAGATGAAGAAATGAATCAGAAATATTGTACCAAATCCTTGATACTCGGAACTTGATGCTCAACGTCTTTCTACTCGATCCTCGATGAGAATTCCCTTCTTTGTCTGACGAATCTCTATTAAATCCACGATGGAACTTAATGACAATAGAACTAATACTCGATCGTACTCGACGGTTCTTGAACGATGCTCGATTCGACTCGAAGGTGAAAATGATGTACTCAAAGCTACTTGATAGCGAAGAAACGATGCAGGATTGATTCGATATTTAGATTACTCGATGCGATTTGAAAGATAATTGAATGGTGCATGATTTGGAGTAAAGAAAACATTCGTATGAACAAGAAAGATAAGGCAAGAAGATGAAGACACAGTGTTTACATTGTTCGACAAGGTTGCCTACGTCCATGGGAAGATCTGTATTCTTTTACTGATAAAGACTGCGTATAGTTTTGTTGTTTACAGAAAACTAAGGAAAATGATGATAACTCTCTCTTTTGAATTTAAAAATCAGTGGTATTTATAGAATATACCAGCTGACCATTTACAAAGTTAGTTATAAACAAACCAAAAAATGAGGTATTTTAGTCAAAGCTTCTTCAAATTCTTCACCTTTACTCCAATGCCTTGCAATCTTCTGATCTTTCTTATTCTGACCGGTTTGTCTACCCTGTGTCTGGAAGCTCAAACCCAACCCGTTCTAAACATTTAAATAATTTAAGCTTTAAAACAAGTTTTGTTAACATGTCTGCTACATTGTCTGAAGTATGAACTTTTAAAATTTCTATCTCCCCTGTCTCAATTTTATCTCTAATGAAATGATACTTGATATCAATTTGCTTAGTTCTAGTGTGGAATTGTGGATTTCGGGACAAATTGATGGTACTTTGGTTGTCACGGTAGAGTTTCACCATTGTTTGATTTATTCTAAAACCTTTTAGCAATCACTTGAGCCACAATGCGTCTTTGATTGCTACTATTAAAGCCATATATTCAGTTCTGTTGTAGATAAGACTACCATATGCTATAATGATGCTTTCTAGCTGATTGGACTAGGACCATAAAGGAAAAGGTAACCTGTTAAGGACATCATTTTGTCCAAATCACCAGCAAAGTCAACATCCACATATCCATAAAGCTTTAAGTTCGGTTCAGCTGACCTTTGGTAGACTAATCTTGAGTTTTTAGAGCAAACCAAGTACCTTAGGATCCATTTAGTAGCCTCCCAATGTCTCTTACTAGGATTAGACATATATCTACTAACTAAGCTAGCTGTGTATGAAAGATCAGATCTGGTAAAATCATTAAATACATTAGACTTCCGACTTCTTGAATATAGGGTATGAAAGCCATTTGTTTCTGATGTTCTTGGTCAGAATCTTGAGAAGATTTAGCTGAGGAAAGTTTAAAATGCTGAGCAATAGGTAAGCTCATAGGTTTAGCATCATTCATGTTGAACCTTTTAAGGATCTTCTCACAGTAATTGGACTGATTAATGTTTAGAATAAACTCCTCTTTATTTCTTTGGATCTCTATTCCTAAGACCATGCTTGCTTCTCCTAAGTCCTTCATATCAAATTCTCTTTTTCAGAAGTTTTGAACATGAGTTAGATCTCCTTTGTACCTACCTACCAGCAACATGTCATCTACATATATAATTAGGTAAACCTTGTCCTTGTAAGAACTTGTATTTACATAAACACTATATCAAATGAACTTCTTTTGAACCCAAGGCTAGAAATATAGTCATTGAATCTCTTATACCAGCACCTTTATGATTACCCATATATAGACTTGTTAAGTAAGCAAAAGAGATTTTATTTTCCTTTAACTTCAAATACTCTAGGTTGCGTCATATAGATTGTCTCCTCTAGATGTCCATGAAGAAAAGCAGTTTTGACATCTAGTTGACACAATTCTAGATTATTTTGAGCAACTAAGGATAGAAGAAATCTTATGGAAGTCTATTTGACAACAGGAGAGAAAATCTCAGAATAGTCTATTCCTTCGCTTTGAGTGAACTCCTTTGCAAACAATCTCTCTTTATACTTAGGCTTTTGATCACAAGATACTCCTTCCTTAAGTTTGAAAATCCATTTAGAGGCAACAAGTTCATAACCCTTTGGTAGAGGAACTAAAGACCAAGTGTCATTCACTTTTAGTGAATGCATCTCCTCATTCATTACTTCAATCCAATCCCTTGCATTAGCATAACTTGTTGCTTCCTTTAAGGTAGTTGATTCTTGGTTAGTAGGAGCTACCACAACATTTAAAACCAAATTCATATAATTCATTTCAGTATATCTAGCTAGAGGTTTGAGTTCTCTTTTGTTTATCCCTAGCTAAGACATACTAGCTTAAATCAGGTTGCTCACATGTTGTCTCCTCATGTTCCCCTACATCTTCCTCAGTTTCTCTTGTGTCCCTAGCTTGTCTAAACTTAATTGGCAGCTCAATTGGTAACTCCACCTCAATTCCTATGTTGGATGACTCTCCTTCATCCTCAACCCTTTTCTCCTTTTGCATAAACATCTCTTCTTCCCTAAAGGCGATGTCTGTGCTCATTATGAACTTCTTCTCAACCGGATGCCACATTTTAAACCCCTTGACATCCTCTGTAAAGTCAACAAACATGTACTTGACTGGTCTGGCTTGTAAATTTCCCTTATTTTAGTGTACAAACCCTGCACATCCAAAGACCTTGAGGTTATCTAGGTTAAGAGGATAATTAATCCACTTTCCTCAGGGGTAAGCAACTTTAAAGATGTGCGAGGGAACCTAATCAAGGCATACACTGTATAGGCTATAGCTTCTACCCAATAACTTTCCCCTAAAATAGCATCAAAGAGTAAACACCTAACCCTTTCCATAATGGATCTATTTAACCTCCCAGAAAACCCCTTTTGTTGAGGTGTATATCTCACTGTTCTATGCCTAGTTATACCATTCTCACTACAAAATTTATCAAAGTGTTCACTGCAAAACTCAAGTCCATTATCGGTTCTAAAGTATTTTAACCTTTTAGATGTTTGATTTTCTATCACGGCTTTCCATTCTTTAAATTTCCCAAAAACTTGGTCCTTAGTTTTAAGAAAGTATATCCAGCTCTTCCTAGAAAAGTCATTTATAAAGGTTAGAAAATGCCTTGAGCCACTAAGGCTTGATGTAGAAGATGGTCTCCATAGGTCAGAATGGACATAATCCAACGTTCTTTTGGTGGTGTGCTGAGATTTTGTGAAACTTTGTCTGGTTGCTTTACCTACAATGCAGTGCTCACAAAAAGAAAGGTGCTCATTGATACCTTTTGGCAGAATTCCTTGCTTGGATAGTGTTTGCATCCCTTTCTCAGTAATATGGGATAGTCTTTTATGCCACAAGTCAACCTTTGTTAACCTTGCTATTGAAATCGTGTAGGCACTTGTCGTCATCTCTACTCCTCTCACAATATAAAGGTCATTGACCTTCTCACCAACCAATACAATCTTTGAATCTTTGATCACCTCAAGATCTCCACTTTTTCCTGTGCATTCGCACCCAATGGAGTCCAATATGCCCAGAGATATCAAGTTTCTCTTGAGCAAAGGTACATGTCTCACATTTCTTAGAAGCTTGATTGATCAATGCTTTAGTTTCAAGGATACTAAACCAACCCCTTTGATTTTGCATGCTTCATTGATTCCCATGTACACATATTCTTCATCTATTTCCTTGTAAGTATTAAACCAAGGTCTAAAAGATGTCATGTGATAAATACAACCAGAGTCATGTACCTAGTCATGCTTCCCAAGAGGACTGATTTGGTTGGTTTGGTTTCAAGTGGAGGCTAAGGCATCAAAATAAAAGTAGGAACCTTTAACCACTGAAGCTTCTGGTTGTTTTCCCTTCTGATCCTTCTCTTTTTCTTGGTTTTTCCATTTTAGACGGTGGCAATCACTCATCAAGTGACATTTCTTCTTGCAGTAGTTGCATCTCAGCTTGGTCTTAGGTTCATGCTTTTCACCTGACTGGTTTTTATCCCCTTAGACTGATTCTGCTTGTTTTTCCCCTTGACAAATAGCCCTTTTGCACTAGGTTGCTCCTTTTGACTGACTGAAGCTCTAACTCTCTAGATCTTGATGCTGAAATGATGGATCAGTGGTAGTTGATTCTCTGCCATATTTCAAGGCATTCTTCACCTCCTTATAGGCTTCGAGTAGAGAGTTTAATAGCATAAAATCCTCATTCTCGTTGCTAATTTTCTCACCAAGGATCTTGAACTATGAGACTATCCTCTTGAACTCATCCAAATTGTCTGAAAAAGGCTTGGCAAAATCCATCTTGAACGTGAAGAACTTCTCCCTAAAATACATCTTGTTGGGGAGATCTTTGATTGCAAAAAGGCCTTCCAACTTGACCCATATTTTGTAGGTCGTGTCTTGATATATTACTTGCCTCAAAATACTTTCACTGAGATTTAGAACTTGTCCCATATGTTGTAAGCTCCATGTCTTCTCTTTTTTGTGTTGATATAGTGGATGGTAGAGTTGATGGGTCCAAAAGGGCCTTATGTGCTCTCTGTTGTCCAAAAATGGCTTTGATTTTGGCCTTCCATAGGCCAAAATTGCCCTTCCCATCAAACTTCTCAATCTCATACCTTGCAACAGCCATTTCTGATCTAATCGAGTATCAAGTATTGATTTCTTGAGAATCTTGATGCTCCAAGAATGTTGACCTTGATGATCTTTAAAAGCTCTGATACCACAAATTGTTGGGATGGCCACTCTTCACAAGACCTAAATACTCAAGCTCAACGCTGGAAAGATGAAGAAATGGCTCAGAAATATTTTGCCAAATCCTCAACACTCGACGCCTTCCTACTCGATCCTCGATGAAAATTCCCTTCTTTGTCTGACGAGTCTCTATTAAATCCTCGATGGAACTCGATGACAACAGAACTAATACTCGATTATACTCGACGGTTCTTGAACGATACTCGATGCGACTCGAAGGTGAAAACGATGTACCCGAAGCTACTCGATAGCGAAGAAACAATGCACAATTGACTCGATATTCAGATTACTCGATGCAATTTGAAAGATATTGAATGAAGCGTGATTTTCAGTAAAGAAAACACTCGTATGTGCAGGAGTATATTAGCATGCAGCAGAAGCAACAAGGATCAATAAGCATTCTAATTCATTAATTTTAGCTATAAATAAAGCATGCTCATACAATAAACAGATGGTTTCAAGTAATACCTTTGTAGAACCTTTAGAATCTCGATTCTCAGCTACAAAACTTCTCTAAATCTCATTGTGAACTACCTCAAGATCTTCACCACTATTCTCTTGGAGCTTTAGATTGAGTTGTGGGACTCAAAATAAATTTGAATGAAGGGAACTTGGAGAAGAACTCACTGCAACAATCCACTTAAAAAACATCTTCTTTAACTCGAATTTTTCAGCAAAAACTCTTTTTATGCATGGCTCAATTACACTCCAATCTTCTATATTTATTGCAGAATTATCATGCAAAGAAGATGGTTGCATGAGATGCAGCTCATGCTTGGAGATTTGAAGCTTGAATGAAGTGGGTGTTGTGAGAGCTACTTCATGATAGTGGAGAAAACCAACTTTCCAAAAGTTTGTGTTTTCCAAATTTCTAATATCAAATTGATTGCCAAAATCCATTTTAATTTCAAAATTGAAAACTTTATTCATTTTAGAAAAAATTAATTTCATAAATTAATTTTCTAAATAAAATCAACAAATAATTAATTAAACATTTAATTAATTCTAATTAATTTAATATCAAATATTAAATTAATTTTACATAAATTCCACCTTCATGAATTTAATATTTAAATCATATTTAAATATTAATTAATTCTCCATTTTCGTTTAATTCTAAAATTAAATGTGTAATTATATCTCACATAATTACTAATTCCCTTAATTCTAATTTGAACGTTTCAAATCTTATCATGCTACTCTAAAACTAATCCATTTATGAGCTAGTAGGGGGAACTCGTGGACCTACAAATCATGGGGTTTAATGATCCGAGATTAATTGACTAAACTCATTACACTGAGTTAACTCCCATTCGTTAACTAATGGATCATTCCACTAAAGCAATTGCACTCCCCTCACTATAGATATATTATGTCCACTCAATATAACTATGATTAGTAAGTTAACCCTTCACAGATTGATCCAATAACGACTGGGTCAAATGTCTGTTTTATCCCTAAGATTACCTCTTGTTACTTTAGTCCCACTGATTCTCGGGCCAATGAGAGGGCGGGGCCCCTTGTTCAAGACCCAGAGTCAGCATTTAAGGGAACAACCTCTCTACTATCCCTGAAAGTGGGTGGGAGTGAATTCCTCCTTGCACCCTATGTTCTTAGCTATCTACTCGGTCGTACCCTTGAAATGGAGTTTTATTGAGCCGGCGTTATTGAGTCAATCCTCACCTATGCAAATATAAGGATAATCCCAAATAAACAGGAGTTCATAGTTAGTTAAGGATTAAGGTCAAGTTACCTTGGGCATCGCTTTGAAATAGTCAGTCTTAAACAATAAACAACGTTATAAAGTAAGAGTGACTAATTTCGTGGTCCGATCTCGTACAAACCTAATGCATAGAATGCCCCCACTCCTCATGTCACAACATGTACGAATTAGGATGACATCGTTTGTAGCACTTTACAACTCCTTGTAACAACTACGGAGTGGGTCGTATCCAATAGTGTTTCTAGAATAAGGCACCCAATCTCATTCATATACTATAGATCATTTTGACTATTTACTCGAACCTGATCCACTCTTATATCTCCACATAAAATTCAAGTACTTATGTAATAGTTATGGGTCTTTTTAGTTTTATTGGATTTTTAAAACAAAATAAGCAATACATATATTAAATAACAACTTATTGAATTTTCAGAAAAAGTTTTATTGTTTATAAACCATGAGTTTTAGAACATAAAACCCAACAAACTCACTTAGACTAAAACTCCAGTAGCAACTTATATATCCGAATATATAATACTGAGTTTCTGAGTTTTACAGAGAAATACAATAAACTAGGGCATCCCATACCCATGGTTTACGATTCGGTATCCCAAACTCGATATTTCTCTCACTTGCCCTAGGTCATTAACCTGGTTTTCCTAGTTTTATTAGGTGATTCTCAAACACTTTAGCCAAGAGAATCATTTTAAACATGTTAGTGTACAATAGACTTCTTTTTAACCTATATGGGAATGCATCTCATTCTCAATAATGAATAGGAAGTCATACTTTCTTCCCACTACATTGAGGTACTCTCAACTCTTTGAGTAAGACGCATCTGACCTGTCTCAACAACTCTTGTTTAATAGTGTTAATTGAATAACTCTTTATTGATTTATGCAAATTTTTATCGAAACAAATAATACAAGGTGATCTGGAACAATATTCCAAAAAACAATCTAAGGCAATTAGAAAGTTTGACAATGGATTTCATGTTCTATCAAATAGACCTAGAAATCATTAAACTTTCTATACTTTGATCTAATCGAAGTATTTTGGTTTTATTTTACCTAATAAGTTCTGTACACTCTCAATGTTTCAAGTGTTCTAAATTTATCATTTTAGGTTAAATAACTATTTGCCTTAATCGCTTTCTAGCCGTTTTAAATATCTAAATATTTACAAATGGCTATTAACTAAACTTGATTCTTTAACAGAAGTTGCTATGAGATAGAACAAACATAATTTTTGAAAATGAACATCTCATTTACAAAAAAAAATATACATTTTGTTCTTTACAAGATAACAAAAATAGGTAAAATTATCAAACAGCAACATCTCCCACGGGTTAAGCTGAGCAAGCTGTCCTTAGGAACTAGTTTGCCTGTTTTTTTTTTCTCTGCTCTCTTCTCAGCAAGGTACTGAGGGAAGTTCCTCTTCTAGTGCCCTTCCTCATTGCACTGCAAACACTTTCCTTTTTCTACAGCGTTAACCTTGCATTTCTTCCCAACGAGTTTCTTCTTCCCTTTCCCTTTATTCTTCTTAACAAGAATATTTTTACTCTGTGAAGAGAAAGCAACATTAGGCTTTTGGGAGGACGTTCCTCTCTTCTCAACGGTAGTAATATTTACTTCTGATTCCAGACTTTAGCTCTCACTATTGTCTGGTAAGCCTGTAGCCCATTCAGAAGAGTAGTCAAGTTGTATTCAATTTTATTCACAACGCATTCGTACAGAACTGTAGAAAACTCTTTGGAAGAGATTTTAGAATAAAACCGACTTGACTTCTCTCGTCGACAACAGTGCCATTTACTTTTGCCAGATTGAAGTGGACTATCATGTCCAGGACATGTTCACGAACAGAGGCCCCCTTTTTCATGTGACAGTTGTAAACATACTTGATAGTATCATGCCTTAGGGAGAAGGACTATTGTCGGAACATACCTCGTTGAGATTCCATAATCTCCTTCATAGTACCTATATCCTCATGTTTTTTCGCCAAGACATCAGATATGTTGGCGAGGATATAATCACGAGCTTTATCATTCATCCTGATCCATCTACCGTACGCATCCTAAATAGTTCAGTTTGCATTAGAGATTGGAACGAGAAGAGAATCCTTTGTTACGACGAATCGTAAATTGTCTATCACCAGTATAGTATTCAAATTTGATTTCAAGGTTGCATAATTATCCCCTATCATTTTATCATACACCAATAATTGTACTAGTGAACTCGTCATTCTGAAAAATATAAACATATTTTATAAGTAAATTTCTTTTAAACCCAATCAAATTTTAGCAAAGTAATAATATACCTAAGATTACTTTTACATCGATACTGCAGCAAGACATTCTTGACTAAATACTATCTCCAGAATAACTCATATTCCGATAATCATTCAACTACCATTTTCGGTCAGAAATTACTAACTCTTTAGTAATCCTATAAGTGTAATCCTCTGTTTTCAGACTTCAAAAGTCTGATCCCAACGATGCTCCTGAAGTTGGAAAGTCAAAGCTAAAACCGACTTTAGAAATCCTATACATTTCTAGAGTTTGAGTTGTTCTGAATCCTATGTTAAAACTCTCCGTGGGGATAGACATCATTAAACGTCTAGTGAGGCCGACTTAAAGATGACAAGCAAGTGCAACATTAAAATCTCATGGTTTAAACCAACAGAAGATACCGTAGGATATGTTGACACATATTCTTCATCTACTTACTATGAACTACTTCCCCTATTCACTTTGGTCTTGATCTATGACGAACACTTTCTGTATGCAGGTCACTCCCAGGGTGACATGAAGTGCTGCACGGATCTCACGGCAGGAATTATGTAGGGACATGATAATTTAAATCAATATATCATATATCTAATTTTCCAGTGAACAACTTTCCTTCATTCACCATTATCAATTCACGTAAACACTTTCCGTATGGAGGTCACTCCCAGGGTGACACGAAGTATGACCTGAACCTTTCGGTGTGAACATCTTGAGAATCTGAAAATTTTAAAATCGAAACATCATATTTGATTTTAAAGTAAACAACTTCCCCCATTCACCAAAATCTCAATTCATGTAAACATTTTCCGTATAGAGGTCACTCCCAGGGTGACACAAAGTGCCACGTGAATTTTTTACTGTGAACTCATAGGGACGTGAGAGCTAGAAATAATCATATCATATATGTTTATTAATCTCCAACTAAATCATTCTAACATATCATATATGTTATTTGATTTTCATTGAAGTGTTCTAATAGCATATCATAAATGTTAATAAACTCGCACTGAAGTATTCTAATGCTTAAACGGGGTATTCGTTTTTTAGGCTTGTTTCAGGTAATTAAATAACCAAAATCTAGGTGTTTATCTAAGTATAACGTTTATAATTGGATTTAACTTACGATGTCTAGGTGATAAACCAGTTTTAAAATCTCACATCGCTCACATATTGCTAATAAAACCAGTTAACAACGCTCAATAATTCGGCCGTAATCCCCAGGTAGAAGGTGTTCCGTAGACTTTCAATTGAAATACCTCCAGCCATCAACAGGATTGGGGAGTTGGGAACTCAGCTATACAAGATGGAATTCACTCCTTCCTCGAAGCAAGGGTAAGTAGATAGATTACTCTCTTAAGGGCTGATTCTAAGGCTTGAACGATATGGCACCACACACTTTCCCATGGCCTGAGAGGTATTCACTCATAGTAGGACTATGATGTATTGTTCATCAGATGAATCAGTGGTACTTGAGGAGTTAGATATAACTATAGGGGCAAAATGGTAAATTAGTCCAGCTTTACTTACGAGCGATCTGTGAAGGGTTATCGTACTGTTAATTGGTTATATCCAATGGACATAGAAATATATCTGTAGTGAGAAAAGTGTAGTTGTCGGTCTTTAGTGGAGTGCCCGACAGTTAATGAATGGTGGATTTCGTGATTAAAGAGTTTAGTCAGTTATTCACTTATCTTTGGAGCTTCAAGCTAGAGGTCCATAAGGTCTCCTTGGTAGTTCAATGGATTGAAATTAAGAATCAGTTTTTGGGTTACTTTGAAGTGATCAAATTAACAAGAGGGAATTTGATTATATATGATATAATTAAATTGGTTCAATTATATGTGATATAATTGATTTGATGTATAATATATTAATTGGAGGAATTTAATATAAATATGATTTATATTAAATAAAGGAGAAAAAGAACTATGGTTTAAATATTACATATGATGTGATATTAAAACTATAGGTTATAAATATAATATGATAAATTAGTTATTATATTTATTTATAATTAAACAATTATATGATAATTGTGGTTGGTTATTTTCTCCATTAATCATGAAAGTGAGAGGTTATTTTCAGTTTTTAATAATTGAAGGATAAAAATGAAAAAAAAGTTTTTTTTTTTATTTTACAAATCGATCGATGCATTTAGTGAATTACTAATTGTTTACTTACGAGAGACTACACGATAACCCTCTAGCGAGAGACTAAACGATCGTGTAAAGTGAGAGATTAAACGATCGTGTATAGCGAGAGATTTACTAAACGTTTTGTATATGATCTAGCAAGATTTACTAAGCAATCATGTAAACGATTAAGCGAGAGACTTAAAAATCGAGCAAGATTTGCTAAGCGATTGGCTAGGCGATTCTCATGAAAGCGAGATTTACTAAACGATCAAGTACTCACAGTTATGGGATAGACAGAACCATTATCCTATTTACTTGATCGTGTAGTTCAGTCGTTTGCTTCCTCCTTCCCTTTACCAAATTCACATAGGGCCCACACCTCCTGGATTCTCACTCCGAGAATATCAAGTTTGCAGAGTGGTTGTGTCGAAGGGTTCTTGTTCGAGGAGCAGACTGTTTGTGATCTGAGCGACAACAAGAGATTGGCTAGACGATTATAACGACAGAGAGAGGTTGTTGTTCCATTGCTCACGAGAGCGAGAGATTGTTGTCCAATTGTTCATGAGAGCGAGAGATTTACTGAAGAAGAGTTCTTCAAAGGTATGTCTCTCAATTCCATTTGTATTTGATTACTTAAGCATGTTGTAATTTTGTATAAGATGCATAACTGTTCTTGTATGTTTGTGAATGCATTTAATTCTTTCACAATGGGCTTGGAATGATCTTGCTTCCACTCACGGGTTCTCTTGAATAAGAGTTCCTTCAAATTCATCATAGTAAAATCTGGCATATGGTTTTCTTTTTATAATAACTCATGTTCTAAAACATTGGAAATTAAATATTTCAAAGAAACTCATGTTTAAAAAACTTATGCTAGATAAAACATTCATTCAATCATAAACTATGCACTAAAGTACTTTGAGTACATCATTCATAAGTATGCATAGAAAATATTTTAAGAAACTCCTTTTAGAAAACATTGTCACTCACTGTCTTAAGCTAGCTTCCTAGAGGTCAATAGGCCTTTCCAACCTCCATTTGGCCTGAAGTATAAATAGAGAACCTTGGGTTAACAATGCTTGCTCACCTTGAGCTTAAATAACTTAGCTAACTTAGCCTTATAAGTCAATTTTCCCTTTCATATTTAAGCGATCCTATGTTCTTTTTAAGGTCATCATTAACGTGTCTTAGTGAGTTAATGTCCATAATATCGACTAAGGGTTTTAACACTTCCTTACCAACACCAAATCCAAGACTCTATCAAAACAAGACTCACGGCACCATAGGCACACCAATGGGCTAGATGGCGCATGTTGACATTGTGAGTGGGCACTATGTCAAGCACATTGGGCCTTCAGGCATGCTCACTGAGCTGTTGGATGGCCTTTCGTGGGCAGCAGACATGCGTGCAGGTGCTGGGGTGGGAGGCACGCTCGATATTAACGCGTGCAGCTGGGTTTCAGAGGCGCGCGTGGTCACCAGGCGAATTGTTAGCTGATCGTCTAGTGGCGTGTGTATGTGATAGGTGCGCGTGATAGGCATTCTCCTGGGGTGATCGCCTGCCCCCTTCCGCCTAGTCCACCTGCTTGTTTGTTCAACTCGTGCAGCTGCTTGCTTATTCATCCAAAACTTTGTTGCAAGAACACTTATAACTCAAAATCTATTTATCAACACTCAAAACTTCCTTCTATGAACTTCTTACACATCCTTTAAACTATCTTACCTCAAAATTTGAGCTTCTAATTTCTCTTGATAAGCTAAAAACTCATCAATCTTCCCAGCTTGCTTCAGATAATTTTGAGATTAGAACACTCTTCAATTCCTTCAAGATTTTACCATCAATCTGTGGGAATTTCTTCTCAGCAGCCCTAGGTTGTCTTCCTCACACTTCACATTGGCTGCAACCTCTATTCTTAGGCATGAGCAAAATGGCAAAACCGTTTCCTTCTTCCCAGCCTCTATTTATACTTGCTCTTGCATGGCTTCTTTGCATAATTAAGTGACACCTCATGCCACTAACTCTTGTCTTAAGCTCCTAATTGTGTCATCTAGTCACTAATTAAGTTTAACAAATTTATTTCCTTAGCATATCAATGCCTAGAATGGCTTAACTTCACGCCTCAAATCTCACGACCATAACTCACTTCCATCACCCAAGCTAACCTTCATGCCAGCGCCTACCACATCAACTTCCTCGCTTAAGATTTCCTTCACGTCTAGGCCTCCTCTTGCATGCTTCTCTTTCGCAAGCCTCACATCAACCTCATCCACCAAGCTCACCGCCTACCTATACCTACACCAAGCATCCACACCTAGTTTATTCAATCTAAAGCCTTCTCAAAATTTGGGCTAAGTGTTAGGAATACTTTTTAGACCCAAGAGCTTTCTTTTCTAACACTTAAAGAGTATTTTTCAACTACTACTTGATTCTTTCTCTTTTTTGGGAGCTTAAACACTTAGGAAAATTCTTTCTTTCACTACTTCCTCTTTAAACAAATAAAGACTGCCTTCATAAGCATACTTTAGAACACTTACAACAACAACAATAACAACAATTATGAATTTCGAGCATGTTATTTAGGGAGTTAAGTTCTAGGGTTTACATTCATGAACATGTCATATTCAATATGGTGAACAAAGTTAAATTGACGACATGGTGGTGTGTCGTACTTTATACCATTCAGATCATTAATGACATTCCCATTCATATAACGAAGAAATCCTACTTCAACACCACCCATTGTAGTTATGATCTAAAATTTAATAATTTTCAAATACATCATAAGTGTTTGATAAAAATCACACGGAAATTCAGTACAATTATGCTATAAAGTATATAACATTGACAACTATCGCCAAATCTATCTTATAAATACATCACACAAATGGGAAACAAGTCTAAAAAAGTTTGATACAAATCATTCGTTAGCTCATGGTTGAACACTATGACTCTAGTGTCATTCCAGTTTGCAGGATACTTATGCCCATAAGTTATATTATTGTGTCTTCTCCATGCTCGAACCATGAGCTCGTGTACTAATTGTTAACTCTTTTATAAACATTACATCTCATTCCTCTATTCCGAATATGAGTTATCAGGTTTTTGTGACTCTCGTCAGGTAAAAGTAGTAGTAAAACAGTCTATCTCTCGTAACTATCTATAAATTTCCCTTCCCATATAAGTTCCTGGAAATGGTTATCCAGTACAATTAGGTGCTTGACAATATGTACTAAGTCTAATTCGTAGCCTGCATTGACTTTTATTTTATATAAATCTCCAATCATTTTCTTCACTTATTTTTTTCAGCTTGTGTCCTAGCTAATTTTGGTGTCTTTATCAACCTGGGTATTTTTTCTGTAAAACAATGCATAAACAAATAATTAAGAACCAAATATCACGAAGGATAAATATCACGAAATGTTTGACATTTGGAGTTAAGGCTTAGAGTTTGAAATTTGAATTTGAGGTTTAAGGTTTGAAACTTGAATTTAAGGTGTAAGGTATGAAGTTTAAATTTAGGGTTTATGGTTTGAAGTTCAAATTCAAGGTTTTAGAGTTTGCAGTTTAAATTTAGGGTATTTTAGGTTTTAGGGTTTGAAATTTAAATTTAGGGCTTTTTTAAGTTTTAGGGTTTCAAATTTGATTTAGAGTTTAAGGTTTGAAGTTCGAATTTAGGATTCTAGCGTTTGAAATTTGAATTTAGAGTTTAGGTTTAGGATTTGAAATTTAAATTTTGAGTTTAGAGTTTGACGTTTGAATTTAGTGTTTTGGGGTTTGACGTTTGAATTTAGTGTTTTGGGGTTTGGGGTTTGAAGTTTGAATTAAGGGTTTTATGGTTTAGGGTGTTTGAAGTTTGAATTTGGTGTTTAAAGTTTAAATTTAGGGTTTTACGATTTGAAATTTGAATTCATGGCTTATGGCTATATATATATATCATTTGCATTACTATCATGTATACAGAGTAAAAACAACAAAATCTATACATTTTAACTGTGTCATTGGTTAAAAAAAACATAGTTTTTCTTCATTAAAGAAATATCTTGGGGCCTAAAAAATAACATTAAGATAAACTACATTTAAAATACACTTGAGGTCTTATTTTTCTTTTATTGAAACCAATATTGTACGTTTTATTTGATTTCTTTTCCTCACAATTACAAAACACAAATATATTATCAAAGGGAACTATTTATTTTATTCCAATAAAATGATTGAATAAAAATCTAGTTATTCTTTAATTTAATTAAATACAATAGAAACTCAATCCCTAATCGATGCTTTGTTCGAAAAAAATAAAAAAAATACACTATCATTGGCACTTTGTTTCTAAATATATATTTGATTGTCATGTAATGAGAGAACAAGAGGTTATGAGAAAAAGAATAGATTTATCTGTATGTACCGTTAGTCATTGTGCAACTAAGATATGAAATTTTTTAAAATTTATTGTATACATGATAATTAATTTTGTCTATTTAGTTTGAAATTTGAATTTTTTTCATCTTTGAATCAAATTGATTTATATCTATTAGATATTATAATTAAATTTATCTTCACTCACTAGTTTAAATTTTTTGGATTAATTAGTAATTTAAGATGATATCAGAACAGATCATTCAAGAGATCCTGTGCTCAAGCTCTCCCACCTTATCTCATGTAAACTCCCATACTTTCTTTACAATAAAGTCACATTTATCCAAGTACATCTTTAAAATTTGGTTTTTTCATATTATTAAACTCAGGCATTTGAAGTACAATAATTCACAACATTAATTATCACGTATTTTCAAGCAAGAATACACATAATATAAAGAATAAAAGATTCATAAGTATTATGAGGAACTTACCTAAAAGTACAATAAATCAATCATTTTCTTTTCTCATTGTAAAAATGCAATCAATCAACCATTCAACAAAATCACAAATAATGTTTTTAAACTCTAAACTCTAAATCTAAAAATAAAATAAAATAAAAACATACATGCTTTCAATATAAAGCAAATTGATGAGATAATTCAAAGCAAAGTTTAAATAAACAAAATTTTATATATAATATTCAAGAGAAAAAAAAAAAGAATCGAAGTGTATGGAACCTAACAAAAGGTAAATCACAAACTAACCTATTAAGTCCATATAGAGTTTTAAAATATAAGATCTTCATCTAACAAAAAAAAAAAAGTTATACGTGCATTGAATCCATAGAAAAATAATAACATAATTTAAAACACATTTTAAAAGATTTCTAATATTATATTTTAAAATTATATTTAAAAAATCTAGACAAAACTGTATTTTTGAAAAATCTAAATAAAAATATAGAAAAGCATACATGTATTTACATAAAAGATATATATACAATAATTTTTTTAACAAAAAAAAAATGCATGTAAGATTTTATACTAAACAAAGTAAATATACCTTTCTTTCAATCTATGATTGAGGACAAATAGAAGAAGATTGAGATATAACTGTTGTATAAGATGAAAAATTGTTAGAGTGAGTCTTGATCTTGTAGACCCACTTGTAATCAATGGATTTTTTACCAAGGGTAAATCAACATAGTCCCATGTGTGCATCTTGTCTAGAGCCTGAAGTTCTTCTCTCATAGCTTGCTGCCATAGAGGATTATTATTTGCCGCATGAAAAGAGGTAGGTTCAACCAAGGAACTAATAGTAGAAAAATAGTGAAAATCTCAGAGATGAGTAGGAGGTGTCCTTACCCTAGTGGAACGTCGAACAGGAGAAGCAGGGTCATGAATAGGTTCAGTTTCCATAGGTGAGACAGAAGGATGATCACGATCAATAGAGATTGGCACAGATTGCTCAAACTTAGATTCAGAGGAGGATACAAATGAAGGGAAAAGATCAAAAGCATCGTCATAGGGAAGAGAACTCAAGAGAGAATCATGAAAGGTCAAGAGGCTAAAGAACATAGTGTGCTTCCAAAAGGTGACATGCCGAGAGATGCGCAATCTGTTAGAAAGAGAATCCTAACAACGAAAACCTTTGTGTTCAGTTCCGTAGCCAAAGAAGCAACAGAGACACATATGCGGTTCTAATTTGGTATGTTCATGGGGGTAAAGAAATACAAAACATGCTCAACCAAAGACCTTGAGGTTAGAGTAATCAGGAGAAGTACCATATAAGCATTCAAACAAATAAGCATTTTAAAGAACAAATGAAGGAAGGCAACTGATTGTGTAGAAAAAGGTAAGAGCGACTTCAGCCCAAAATTTTGCAGGGTAGGAGGCAGACAAAAGTTGGGCCCATACAGAGTCCAAAATGTGACGATGTTTTCATTCCGCTCACCCATTGTTGGGTGAAAAAGAAAAGGAGACTGGAGTCCTTATATTCCAAGGTATTATCTATACACAGAACCTTGATTGTGCGAGAGAACTGAATGTGAACTATATTAGCAAAATCAATATATATTTGAGATATGGAAGAGCAATGTTTAAGAAAATATATCTAGATAAACTAAAAGTAATCTATTAAGGTTGATGCCTTAAATCTCGTAGGGTCCTATAGTTTGTAAACTTGTTGAACAAACTCATTATTTATTTAATAAAATATTTGATATTTTATTCTTTGTCTATAAAATATATGATATTTTAGTTGCATTGACTACAAACCAATAAACTAACATCTAATTTTATCTTTGTAACTTGAACATGTATGTAGAGACATACAGGTGGATCATGTTTAAGTGATAACCTAAATTATTTGTAGTAGATGGATAAAGTTGGGTACCTTATCCTGGTGACTCTATGAGTATGGCCTGCTTTGTAGGTGTTACAATTGTTGTAAAGTGCTACAAATGATCTTATCCTGATCATTCATGTATGGACATCCGAGTGGGGATATTCTATACAAAGGAATTTGTATAAGACTGGACCACAAAATGTTTAGTATCATTATATAATATCGTTCATAACAGAGACTTACATTTCACCAGGATGACCATAGGTAATATAACCTGAATCTTGAGTGAGTTGTGAACTCCTGCCTATGAGGGTGATCCCTTGGTTTATATGGAAGAGAGTGACCAAATCACCGATTCAACAAGCCTACCATTTTGGGGATTCGCCTGATTGGGGAGTTGGAAACACAGCTACACTAGATGGAATTCATTCCTTCCCCGAGATAGGGGTAAGTAAATAAATTGCTCTCTTAAAAACTGATTTCGGGTCATGAACAATGTGATGCCACACCCTCTTCTGATCCGAGAGGGGTTTAGTCATAGTTGGACAATGATTTATTGTTCATTAAAGGAATCAGTGGTACTTAAGAAGTTAGATGAAACTACAGGGACAAAACGGTAATTTAGAGATAGAAACAGGTCCCTAAATATTAGAATGAACTAAGTCAAAGGTCGATCACTTATAGAACTGACTGGAAAAAAGATAATGCAGGTTGTTTTGCAAGTTTACAATTTAAACAGTCAAAAATACAAATTTGGAGAAATTATTCAAATTGTTACTAGAGATTAAATGACAGAATTTTTTGGAAGAAGCATGACCGAGACAAAGATGCCACTGATATATAACAGAGTCAGTGATAGCAACAGAAATAAAACAAACAGGAAGCTGAAGCGATGTGAGTTCAAAAAATCTTCCCAGTTTGTAACCTGTACCAATTATCTTTCCCGTTTGCAGATTCTGAACATGACACCCAGTAAAAGAAAAAGACACAATTAAACCAAGACAAGGTTAAAGGTCAGATTTGAAACACAAGTATTGGAAAGCTACAACTTGAAAGTGTCAATGGAGCCAACATGGGATATGGTCATACAACTGCCATCAGCAACATAAATGGGAGGAAGAGATTTTGCAGGAGTGCGTGTAGTTAGAAGAGAAAAATCAAACGCCATATGGTTGCTATGAGTGGAATCAAGAAGCCACCTATTACTTGGGGAGACTGCAAGTGCGAAGGAATTAAATGAAATCACCTGTTTAAGCAAGTCTTTTAAGTCACTCATTTGAAAATTAGGCGAGTAAGGTTCAGAATCAGCAAAAGAGACAGCAGCAACAGTAAAAGCAGAGCTAGGACCAAGTTTAAACTGTCAAGACTTGGAAGTTGTTAGTAGTGAGTTAAGCCAACAAACTGGAACCAGGTAGACAGGAAATCTCATAAACTCTTGGCATCATCAAACACATCAAACTGAACGTGAATGGCCAGTATAGATGTATTTCTGAGCCAAATGATGATCTGATGGTTTTTACTGTCAAATTCCAATCCTCTAATCGTTAAACGAATTTAGTATCGTTCTTAGTGGATATCTTGACTAGCTGAGGAATATCACCAGTGACAATGTGCCATAATTTACGCCTAATTAGAAAAATCTTCATTTGATGAGCCTAAGTAATGTAATTTATCCCATCAAGAATAGTACTAATGGAGCAAAATACATGATTTTTTTCCATGTGGCTTGGCGGCTTGGGAAGAGAAGAAACTAGCTAAACTGTTTGGCTTGACTGAAAACAGCTCAACGACTTGGCTTTGACTGAATCGGCTCGGCTCAGTTAACACAGATCAGCTCGACTTGGCTTGATAGGATCGACTTAGCTCGGCTTGATAGGACCAGTTCAGCTCAGCTTGATAGGATCAGCTTGGCTCGGCTTAGCAGGATTGGCTAGACTCGGCTTGACAGGATCGACTTGGCTTAGCTTCTAGGATAGACTCTATTCAGTTTGATAGGGTTGGCTCGACTCACTTTGATAGGTCAGCTCGACTCGAGTTAGATCTGAAAGCACACCGGATCTAGAAGCACCGAATCTGGAAGGCTTTACTGGATCTATAATTTCGAATCAGGGTTGGCATGGAGACAGAGGTCTTGACCGGATCTGGAACAGAGGAGCTGGAAGGCTTGTGTATAGAGGAGCTGACTCACACGGAGGCTCATTGAGGAGGAATTCGCACGGACAGGTTGCGTACAGAGTAGGATCGACTCAGGTTGGTTTTGCGTACAAAAGAGGTGTGCGGAGAACATGGGGTTGCATCGAAGCTCACTGGATTTGGAAGCACACGAAAGCGAGCTGACTCGCCGAATCTGAGGAGACGTCCACCAAAAGATTTAAAGTCGAACAGATTTGAAGCAAGGAAAAGTTATGGGAGAAAGGGTCCTGATACCATGTCACAATATGTATTTATCAAAAGTATGTATCAACAAGAAGTGTACATGAGTATAAATACTATACTAACAGTCTAAGAATAGAGCCTACAAGAGCTCTAACCATACTCTAACTATCCTAAAGACTCTCCATCGAAGAGGACTAAGTATACATTCACAAGTATTATCTATAATATAAAAAAAAAATTAATTATAAGTTTGTTCTAATAACTATAAATGTAAACAAAAAAAAAATATCAACATACATTCATGATTAACAACCAAAAACATATAAAAGAAAAAGTACTTTTAAAGTGAAAATGTTGATATTGTTTTATGAGAGTTTCACCTTTAAAATAAAAATGTTGAAGAAAGGCTTGAGAGTGTTTTGAAGGAGTTAATTTGAGTGACTTTTTAGAGAGTTTTGAGGGAGTTTGAGAGAATTTTGAGAAACCACTCGATTTTTGTAAATATTTTCCCCACCGTTCGACTTTTGCAAGTACTTTTCTAATCACATTTTTTTTTAAAGGTATTGTAATTAAAGTGTGGGGTGGGGGAATCGAATCTTTGACCTCGAAGTTAATAGTACAAGTACTATGATTGAACTACGCTCATGTTGGCAATCACCTTCATTTTTATACTTAATCTTTTGGCTGCATAATCAACCTCTTTCTAAATATTAATGTTAACATCAAGAAGTTCAAGACTTGATAAATTTATTGAGAACACAAAATTTAACGTAGAAAAATTCTAAAAATGAGAAAAAAATCACATACTAGAAAAATTTTAGTGTATGAAAAATTATTATAATCACGCAAAAAATTCTCTCCGACTCAGTTATAAGAATACTCTTTCAAAATATTATACCACTCCCATAAATAAGCTATTATACCAAGCTTAAAGTACTTGCTTCTTTTATAGTCTTTGTAGTCCATCACTTTCTTGCACATTACAAATGTAGGACAACTATTATTCTAATATTTTGTCAAAATCCAATACTTTTAAGGAGATATTTTAACCTATTTTTTAAAGTTCAACAATTACAGAGTGAGAGATCAAAAATCAAACTTTTGAGATGGCGAACAATGCTCAATCTATTGAGTTATACTCGAATGGAGAAAAGTATAACTTAATGAATTAATCAAAGGAAAATATAAAAGAGAGCATTGACTAAACTAAACTATATAATTTCATTTAAAAATTATTAAAAGAAAAAAAAAAAGAATGATTTAAGAAATTCCAAGCACACCTAAGTCGTCCCCCTCTCTCAAAGTCGTCGTAGACAAATTCCAAAGGCACAACTACAAGAAGTACTGAAGAATAAATCCAACCAAAACACAGAGAGATTAGAATAACAATGATCCGAAATGTGTATGGGAAAGCAGTGACAGAATCAACCGTAAGGAGGTTGCGAGGACTTTATGGCGCCGGCACGGTCATCAGCCGCGACGACATGGCAGCAGCGGCAATAGCGTTGAAGAACACGCAGGGAAAGGAAGAAGAAGAGAAAGAAGAGTTTAAGTACGCGCAGAGGCTAAGGGTTCGATACGAGCGAGAGTCGGGTGGGTTCACGCAGGGTTGGATCTACAACGCCACCGGCTGCACCATCACGCTTGTGGATTGCCGCGATTGGGGAGGGCGCTTGGTTTCCAACCCTTACCCTCTTCAAATTGAGAATGGGCAATGGGGAATGTTCATCCATAAAAACATTTATTTGGATCCTGCTGGTTCTTCTGGTGGGGTTTTGTATCAAGGATTTAATAACGATGGGATTACTTGCTACTGGTGTATTGCTTGGAATAATCATAACTCCCCACCTACATCTATCCGAACCAGTGTACGTCTTCCTCTTATCAACTTTCAATTTTGTGTCTAATGGATGTTTAAATTTTTTAAATTTTTGTGTTTAGTAAGTCCTCAAGTGATTTAATATTGGATAATTGAAAGTTTAAGTCCGGTTTTGATAACGTTTGGTTTTTGTTTTTTTGTTTTTGAATATTAATTAAGTCTATAAATACTCATTTTACCTATAAATTTCTTATTTTATTATCTATCTTCTATCAATGTTTTAAAAAACTAAGTTGAATTTTGTAAACCAAAAAAAGAAGTTTAAAAAAAACTTTGTTTTTGGAAATTTAGTTAAAAATTCAACTTTTGTACGAAAGAAACATGCAAATCATTATTCTAAGAAAAATGGAGAAAATATGTTTAATTTTCAAAAATAAAAAACATTTGATTATAACCCAACGGTGTCTTAAAGTTTCATTAGACATAAAGTTCAGTTTAATATCTAATAGATCAATTTATTTTTTATTTTTTTTTCCTTAATATATGCACATATTCATGACATATTAGATAAGAAATTCAACCAAAGTGAGATAACTTCATTTACTATTGACTAAAAGGTTTGGATCTTTTTATCCCCAAGTTGAAGTTAAAGAAAAAATAAAATTCAAAGATTAGGTATCAAATTGACACAAACATAACTAAACTACTTGTTATATTATAGTATTTTTGTGTTTAATTTGGTATTATTTTATAAAGATTGTGAAATTAAATATTTACACATTAGGCTTTGTTATTAAAATAATCTGTCAAGAGTTACCGGATGTTTTATATTGGAGGAGCTCAGGGGAACAAAATATATTCTAAAAATATAGTAAAAATTATCAAATTAAATATTTATTTGATTGCGTTGAAGATGCAATTAAAGTCTTAGTCAATAGGAATTGGCATCATTATTATAAATTTTGGGTCATAAATGTGAAGAATTTTGTAATTAACGATTATGGTAGTGCAAAATCCACCAAATTTTGGTAATATAAGATACATTGGCATCTAAAGATTATCGAACATCTTAAAATACCTTATGTAGAGTATCTTGAGAGTTTTAAATGTGTTTCTAAAACATAGTTTTCCAGATATTCATATAAAGGACATCCCATTTTTTCTTTTTTACTCTTCATTTTTTATTATATATATATATATATATATATATATATATATATATATGTAAGAAAATTATTTTAAATGATAAAACTGTTGAAAATACTTATAAATAATAGCAAAATATCATATTCTATTTATGATCGATCGTGATAGACCGTGATAGGCTATCTATGTCTATCATGATGCAGATAGACGCGAATGGTAGTCTATCACGATTTATCGCAGATAAAAAATGAAATTTTCCTATATGTAAATATTTTTATTCCATTTTCTATATTATATCACTCTTCTTTATTTGTATTTTATAATTAAGATAAATATTCTCAGTCATATATATCACTCTTGTTTAGTTATATTATAGTTGTTTTTATTTTTTTATTTTTAAATATATTTAAATTTAAATGTAAATTATTTATTTTATAAAAAATCATATATTAATATAGATTATTTTATTGAGAAAAATAACCTAAAATACATAAACAATATTAATTTTAAAGGAAATTCTAATTAATAAAAAAAGTTATACAAATTCAAATTATACTATATTAATAATGAATTAATGAAAGACATTCTTGAAACATTATATAAATTTAAAATATTTCTATGTAGAAACCCCACGAAACAAACAAAGTTATTCAAATATTCTTATATATATAAAAATATTCATACAAAACAAATATGGTTGGACATCTATAACTCCGAGCATCTAAAGATTTCAGTTGTCTACCATCTCAAAAAATAAAAGGCCTTTTAAGGTACTATGAAAAGCCTTTTAAGCTTACTCTAACGTATACTAACTAATTGGTGTAAAGTTTTGAGAGTATTTTTTTTTTAAACAATTGTTGTCAGAGAGAATTTCAAGTGATTATAATAATTTTTCACATAGTAAAGCTTTTTTTATAATGGGCTAGAGAATTTCTCCAATTTTAGAGTTCTACACAAAATTCTCTTTTTTAGGTTGTTTTGTTCTAATTTTTCTGTTCCTTTTCTGCTGAAGCTGAGGTAGTAATGAAAGATTTTTTTTTTCAATTTTTTCAATTCTATACCTTTTTTATAAAAGGAAAAAATATTATATTAATTTTATGAGAAATGTGTCAAAGTGAATTTAACTCAACAATAATAATTAGCATGACCTTCCATGCTAGAGGTCTAACACAGATACTTCTAATTCTGTAGATAATTAGTATCAGATAGTCTAAATATGTGACAGATATATGTTTGATACGTGATTTGAATTATATGATTTCTTTAAATTTTTTAATTTTCGATATGTGTATCTACTTCTAAAGGGATACATTGGATCATTTTTTTCCCATATTTAAACCCAACCCACAACCCATTTTATTTAAATGTGTATCTTGGAATGATTTTAAAATCATCAACATCACTTTTTTTATTTTTAAAATCACTCGAAAACAATCTTTTAATTACTCAAAATTAATTCAGTTTTCAATTTTATACTTTTTAATGCAATTTTCATATCATCAAAATTAGTTTTGAAGAATTAAACATGTTCCACAATCATTTTGAAAATGATAAAAATGGGTTTGACAATTTTAAAATCATTTCAAACATAAAAGTCCACTTAAATCAAGTAATCCAAAACAAACTAAATTAAAAATGATAAAAACATAAAAAGTTAAAAGAAAAACCCCGAAACATAATTAAATCTCCATTCTTCTCTTCTCTCTCACTATCTAAATCACGATTCACACCACCCTTCATCCTCAATTTCAATCTTCAATCTTCATCCTCTACTTGTTTCCTACCGTTTGCTCTAGTCGTTCAACCACCATTCAATGTTATTGGATTTTTTTTCAAGTTTCACTCTCTTCTTGAATCTATTTTAAAATAAGTATTATAACAATTAATTGGGCATTATCATATATACACAAATGTATCTTCAACTCTTAGTTTTTAGAAATTGGCATATCGTCGTATCGTATCATATCGGTATCTTATATTCGTATCTATGTTTGTACTTCTTAGTTATAGGTTAAAGGTTCAATCTCTCATCCTTACATTTGATTGTACTCAAAATTTTACGATTTATGTAGGTGCACGTAAAGATAGTACGTGATGTTGATTGGGAAGAAAACTGTTGGGAAAATGTTGGTAATGCAATTCATCAAGAGGGCAGTATCTTACATAAGGCTAACCAGGAAGGATTGTATTCAATTATCACAGCCTCCAGTGGCCCTTATGCTTCCTTTGAAGCACTTCTCACTCTTGATGGCCCTTGAAGAACATCTCTCTTTTTCACTCACATATTCACTTTTTCATATCCAAAGCGCTTCAAACAAAATTAAAACTTGAATTTCATATCAATGTATGATTATATTAATCTCATTCTCATCTTCATCTTTTTGGTGAACCCTTTTTGTTGTCAAAAGTATAATGTTTGGTATGCCATTCTAATTTTATTTGCTATTTTCTAATTCACTTAATTAAATGGATTGAATTATATTTGTATGATGATTCTTCTTTTTGTTTCAAATAATTATTTTTGGATTCTCACGTGATTTTTTTTAAACAACAATTTTATAGTTTGATTGTTTCCATCAAATTTAAAATTACACTGAAAAATGAGAAAAGAACTAGGATTAGTTCATATGGTAAACTCATTTTAGTTTTCTTAGGCCGTTACATATAAAAAAATCCTAAATTGTATCAGTTTTCAACCTCAAAAGTTACAATATTCTTGTGCAAATTAATATATTCCATAAAGATTTAGAGTATGTTTAGAATGAATTTTCAAGTGTGTAAAGAACACTAAGATATATAGTGGTTCGACCAGTTTGGTCTACATCCACTTTGAGAACCAGCTTGAATTAATTTATTAATAAGCAATAAAGGAATTTACAAATTACAGATAATCAACGAAATCACCAATCTGTAATTTGAATATCCACTGATATCGAGAGAGATCTACACACAACTCTGAAAATTGAGAACAACCGCTGCAAAACAGCCCAAAACAATGTGTTACCCGCCTCTGACTGGCGAACCATGCGCAGAGCCGCGCGTCTCTCTCGCTGACAAGGGTCCTGAACCAACCGCTGCCGGACGTAGCCACCACGGTGAAACCAAACCGGCAAGACCACGCTCAAACACAACAGATTGAACCGCCGCCCACGCCAGGAACAGATCTGCTACTCCGGTCGGCAACCTTGTGCGGACACCCACGCTGCCTAAACCGGATGCAGCTCTTCTTCATGAACACAGTGTTTTCGTGTCTATCCTAGACGGCAGATGGCGGCTTCAGCTCTCTTCTCTTCAGTGGATACTTCGGCTTTTTACCCCCAAGCGGCTACTATCGAATCCTTCTACCAGCTGCAGCGGCTTCAACACCACACCCAAAAGGCTTCAGCGGCTGCCTCTGTTCTTCAGCAAAAAAGAGACCCATGAAAATTGCCCTATTTTGGAGAAGATAGAGATATTACAAAATTGTCACTGCTCATTATTTACAAGAATGTTATTGGGCCTTTAATTTTTACAAAAATCCAATAAAACCCACTTAAATACCTTGTTATTTTCTACAAATCTCCCTCATAACAATAATATTTAAGTACCAAGCTGATTTTTCAATTTTCCTATCATCCAGATTTAATATCCAGTCCATCTAATAGGTATTTAAACCTATAGGCTGGAAGAACCTTGGTTTCTCAACTGTATGAACCTTGACCAGTTCAACATCTTCCTGGGCCACAACCTCTCTCATAAAATGAAATTTGGCATCGATATGCTTAGACCGTTCGTGATGAGATGAATTCTTCGCAAGATGAATAACACTCTGGCTATCATAACAGACGATAGGAATGAACTCCTGCGACAACAACTCAACAACTATCATTTTCAACCACACTACCTCTTCCACAGCTTCACCCACTGAAATATACTCTGACTCAGTAGTAGACAAGGTAACAACTGACTATAGAGCAACCTTCCAACTGACCACATTACCAAACAAACGAAAAATGTGACCTGATAGAGACATTTTTTTGTCAAGGTCTGCAGCATAATCTGCATATGTGAAGCCTTCCAACAGTGCTAATTTATCACAATCCCTGCTAAAACACAATGATACACTGGCACTACCTTTCAAATGTCGAAGCACCTATTTAATTGGGTTCCAATGCTCCTTCCTAGGATTTGACATAAACCTACTTATCATACTCATAGTATCCCAGAATCATATCATCTACATACAGAAATACAGAAGTAGATAAGTATATGTACCTTTCTGAGATAGTTTCCAGTACACGTAGGCATCATATGAGCTCCTGTGAAACCCCTGCTTCAGAATAAAGGTGTCAAACCTGATATACCATTGTCTCGACGATTGCTTCAGTCCATAGATGGACTGTGAAGACGACAAACCATGTCTTCCTTTTCTTTCACCTCATAGCCTTTAGGTTGAGCCATATAGATCACTTCCTCCAATTCTCCATGAAGGAAAGCTATGGTGACGTACATCTGTTCAAAAAACATATCAAAGTGAACAGCAATAGATAAAATTAATCGAATGGACGAATGCCTCACCACCGGAGAGAAAATCTCATGAAAGTTAACTCCCTCCTTTTGAGTGTAGCCCTTGGCTACCAGTCTAGCCTTATACCTAGGCTTGTTGTCACCTCCTGTACCTGGCTTTATTTTATAAATCCACTTTGACTGAGTGAGTTTCTAATTAGGAGGCTTTGGAACCAATGACCATGTGTGATTCTTCTGCAACGAGAACAACTTTGCTTCCATAGCATCCTTCCATTGTTCCTTCGAATCAGATACAATAGCCTCCTCAAAAGTAAGAGGTTCTGCTTCAATACTGTCAGCTGCACAAGTAAGAGCATAATCAATTAAATCAGCATAACCATACCTCAAAAGAGCTTGCCTCACCCGCTGAGGCCTGTCACGAGTAAGCTGATAGTTCTGTAGGTCACTACTACTTGAGCTTTCTTCACCAAAAGCTCCCTCATCAATCAAAGTCCTCTGCAGTTGAGGCTGTCTACCATCAAAACTGGATGATTGATCACTGGAATCACCTGAACCAACTGATGGTTGTACTTTAGAATCAATTTTAACCTCTGCCTCAAGCTGATCAACTGTCTGTTGTTTCTGTTGCTCTTTGACACGAAATGGCATCTCTGTTTCATTAAAGGTCACACCTCTGCTGATAATGCATTTATTTCTGCCCTCTTCTAAGCACCAAAGTTTTTATCCTTTAACACCCTGAGGATAACCAATAAAGATACATTTCAGTGCCCTCTTATTTAGCTTCCCTTCCTTAACATGAGCATAAGCTGAACATCCAAACACTCTGAGATGATCCAAGCTTGGAGCTTTTCCTGTCCATATCTCCTGAGGAGTCTTTAGGCCCAAAGCAGAAGACGGACTCCTATTAATAAGATAATAGGTTTGGTAGCTTCCCCCCAAAATTTCAGGGGTAATGAAGCATTTGTCAAGAGACATCTTGTGCGCTTCATAATTGTTCTGTTGAACCTCTCAGCTAAACCATTCTGCTATGGAGTGTACGTAATAGTGAAATGCCTCGTAATTCCCTCATATTTGCAAAATTTATCAAATTTGTGATTCAAAAATTCTAAACCATTATCTGTCCTTAGATACTTTACCTTTCTGCCTATCTGGTTCTCAACCTGCTTTTTCCATTCAAGAAATTTCCCAAAAGCTTCATCCTTCTGTTTCAGTGGATACATCTACACCTTTCTTGAAAAGTCATCAATGATTGATATAAAGTATCTCGAACCTTCCATAGAAGGTACCTGTGTAGGACCCCACAAATCTAAATGAATATAATCCAAAATTCCTTTGGTAGAATGCTTCCCTTCCCCAAACTTCACTCTGGTATACTTTCCCATTATGCAATGTTCACAAAATGGGAGTTCAATGTCTTTAACTCCTCCAAGCAAACCTTGTTATGAAAGAGCTTGAAGACCTCTTTCACTGACATGAGCTAGTCTGCCATGACATAGATTTATCTATTTCTTTTCCAGATGCAACAACAACACTACCTGAAACTACAATACCCTCCAACACATAAAGACCATTCCTCAAGGTCCCCTTCAGCTTAACCAAAGAACCCTTACATTTGTAAGAATTCTGATCATACCATCATGTGTTGCAATTCGAACTGACCCAATTCCTTTTATCACAAGCACCATTATCACCAAGCAAAATTAATCCCCCATTATTTTCCTAAAAGTTAATCAAGAAATCCCGATTAAGAGTCATATGAAACGTGCACCCTAAATCCATGATCCAAGCATTCTGAATGTCCCTACTGGACACCATCAAAACCTCTGCTGAATCATACCCATCAGTAATATTTGCTGCACTAGAATCCCCTATATGCTTAGTACTTGATGTTTCCTTGCTCTTATTCAAAGGGCAAATTTTTCTAAAGTGTCATTTATGACATAGGAAATACTTTTTGCTTTTCCCCTTTGATTTCGACCTGGCTCTCGACTCTTTTCCTTTTCTGTTCTTTTTCTCATTTCTGCCTCTGGCCATGAGTAACTCTCCATCCTTGCGTTCCTTTTTAATCTTGAGATTTCTTGTTCTCAAGACATCCAACACTACATCCATGGACAATGAATGCTGTCCATATTTAATAGGTTCCTTAACTTCTCGATACGATTCTGGCAAAGAATTCAAAAGAATAACTGCTTGATTTTCATCTGACATCTTCTCACCGATGTTATTGAGATCAACTATAACCTTCTAGAATTCATCTAGGTTCTCTTCTAAGCCTTTACTTGAGTCCATCTTATATCCAAAGAATTTCTCCTTTAGATATAATTTATTTGGCAAGGACTTAGTCAAATTAAGATTTTCCAGTTTCTTCAACAAACTAGTGGCCTCATCTACTAGCCTAAGCACTCTATATAAAATTATCGTCGAATAGGTCATCTCATTCATATCCCTTTATTCAGCTTCTGTAATTGTTGGTGGAAGGTTATCTTCGTCTAAGATTTTGGCTACCTTTTGTTGTATCAGAATAGCCCTAATCTTTTTCCTCCACAACCCGAAATCACCTTTCCCATCGAATTTAACAACTTCGAACCATGTAGACATCGAAGCCATCTGTCAAATTAATTCCAACAAAAAGAATATGCCAGCACACACTACCAAACACCCTCCTTAGATCAACTGGAGCTCTGATACCACTTGTGAGAGTTTCTGAACCTAACTTAGATGGCCAAACAGAACGCAAACAATCAGCAAAAATAAATTGAAAGCAGTAAAGAACACCAAGATATATATACCAGTTTGGTCTACATCCACTTTGAGAACCAACTTGAATTAATTTATTAATGAACAATAAAGAATTTACAAATTACAGATAATCAACGAAATCACCAATCTGTAATTTCAATATCCACTGATACCGAGAGAGATCCGCATACAACGTTGCCTCTAAAAACTGAGAACAACCCGCTGCAAAAACAGTGTGCTACCCGCCTCTGACCGACGAACCACGCGTAGACCCGTACGTCTCTACAAGGGTCCTGAACCAACCGCTATCGAACATAGCCACCACGGCGAAACCGAACCGGCAAGACCACGCTCGAACCCGATAGACCGAACCGTCGCCCACGCTAGGAACAGATCTGCTGCTCCGATTGGCAACCTTGCGGACACCCACGCTGCCTAAACCGAACACAGCTCTTCTTCATGCACACGACGTTTTCGTGTCTATCCCAGACGGCAGACGGCGACTTCAGCTCGCTTCTCTTCAACGGCTACTTCGGCTTTTTACCCCAGGCGGCTACTATCGAATCCTTCTACCAGCTGCGGCGGCTTCAACACCACACCCAAAAGGCTTCAGCGACTACCTCTATTCTTCAGCAGAAAGGAGACCCACGAAAATTGCCCTATTTTGGAGAAGATGGGTATATTACAAAATTGCCACTGCTCATTATTTACGAGAATGCTATTGGGCCTTTAATTTTTCCAACAACCCAATAAAACCGACGTAAATACCTTGTTATTTTCTATATTTGACAACCACTCAAAATAGCTTTTTAAGTATATTTTAATCAATTTTTATCAAAAGTGTATAAATAAAAATGAGTTTCTTGAAAAAAACATTTTTTTCTTTAAGTCAATCCAAATGGGCCTAACATTTTGGATTTTTTTTTCTAATATTAAACTTAATTTTAGAGAATTTCGAAGGGTAACCAAATGTAATTTTAGAGAATTTCGAAGGGTAACCAAATGAAATGTCAAGTTTTCTAATTCTAAAAACATCAACAAATAAAATAAACAAGGAGTAATGAGATAAAATTAACGCAATTACGAAACGAAATCAACAAGCAAAGACAAACTTGTAACAGGCTATAAAGGATGGGCTCAGATTAAGAATTGTTGGTAAAAAAAAAATCAAATGATTAGGCAAGAACGTAACTTTGCTCTATCAACCTGCACAACAATCAACGTAACACAGAATTTATCCAAATCTCCTAAATCAATTGCTAATTAATTTCCATCAAACTATTATCATAAGCTGTTGTACGTATGCATCGAGTTGTCATCTCTAACCTCAGGCCTTGTTTGAATTGACCGGAAAATAAAACGTTTTCTAAAAAAGTCATTTTTATTCTATGAAGCACGGATACTTTATGTGAGATAAAGAATCCGTATCGGACACCGATATTTTCAAATACTTCCCAGATACGTATCTGATACGCGATTTGACATATCTATTTCTATGCGTACTTTTTTTTAAAAAAAAAAGACAAGCAACTCATCTAATATTTCTCAATCTAAAACTAGACAACCTATTTAAAAAGCTCACTATTTGAGTCCAAAACTAAAAGCAAAAAATAAAAAATAAAAAACTAAACCCTAGGATCATCTAATCTTCATATTCACATTTGAGTCCCCACAAAATCCACCAAAATATAAATCATTTGGATATCTTCAACAATTCAATGAAGAAGTTCTTCATTTATCTTCATATTTCTCCCTCTAATCTTCGCCTTTTTTGTAATATGAGTCACTTTTCTATTGCATTTTATTAACTATTGTATTTCAACATCTTAGATGTTGCTTTTTTTGTATTGTATTTCAGTATTTGTATTCTATTTTGTACTATTGTTATTAACTTGTATGCTAAATTTATCTATATCCTAGATTTTTTTAAGAAAAAGAAAATGTATTTTCAACGTATCAATATCCTCATTTTTTAGAAATATATACACACACATACATATATATATATATATATATATATATATATATATATATAATGACATATTCTTAGACGTATCCGTATCTTAGTTTTTTAGAAATTGACGAATCGCCGTATCCGATCGTATCCATATCGTATAACCGTATCTGTGTCTGTGCTTCATAGTTTTTATTTAACCTATTATGATTAAAAAAATGTTTAAAATACATTTTTTTTTACAAAATACGAAAGATTGAGAAATCAGTAGGTGCACTGAAACATCTTACCTAGGTTGACACTTCCATAGCATCTTATCACATTCTATCTTTAAAATATGCATTCAAAGATTCAAAAAAAGTACACAGAAGAGCTAGAGATAAGCTCATTGTTCCAGTGGAAAAGGAGGTGATAAAGCTATAAAAGGGCAACCAATTAAGGGAGATACATGGAATATCATAGTTACAAAGCAGAATGTCATTACCATCTTTGCATATACGCTTGGTATTAGATAAGACTGTATCTTGGAGTTGGAAATGTAGAACTACGGAAACCTATTTTAATAGTGTTCCAAAAACTATTTTTAGATTTTTTCTAATATGTTCTATTTTTAAAGTTGAACACTTGAGAAGTTAAACCAAATATATCATTAATCACCTACTAATTCGACAAGGTACTAACATGATTTTGTGTAATCGATTTCTCTTTATTTTAGCCTAAACTAAAGGAAGGCTAGACAAACCCAAATGTAAACAATAAAAATACTTAAAAAGTAAATCAATAAAGAATTAAGAAGCCTCGACCCTATATAGATTAATACAAACATTCTCAATCCTCACCTAAAGTTGATTAGTTTATTTTACAAGCTAAAATATAAAATCTGTATGAGCATGTTCTACATGCCAATAAATGATCTATACACAGGAAGAATCTAGGACAAAATGAGAGGTAGCTAATCAATTTTCATGGAAGACATATAATTGATAGCACTAATTTTTGTAGCTAAGCCACTCATGGAATTTAAAAGAACAAACTTGAAGAAGTATAGGTCATATATTCCATGAAATGTGTTGTTCTTGCTGAGGCTTTGTATATTTTTTAAGCCTACTCAAGTCCAAATCAATAAGACTTCGTTGTGATTCTTATGGGAATTTGTGCCCTAAGGTCGGGTAGTTAGTATTTTAGTGTTTTATTATTTTATTATTTTATTATTTTATTATTTTATTATTTTATTTGTAGCATTAGATTATTTGTCTATAATCTATACTATATACAAAATGTGTTACGAGGGGAAAATATCTTTCCTCATTTTGTACCAACTAATCTCTATGATATTAAAAGCGTGTTGCAACATTATTGTGATGCGGAACGGCCGACGTTCTTCTCTAAGGGTCTCTTGTCAAAGGTTTAGAGTCGTCACCTACCATTTTGGGTGTGGTTGGCCACCCATTTTAAAAGAAAAAGAAAAATGGTCTGCTTTTTCATAGTTAAGTTTAGGGGTTGTTGAGTTTAGGGAAGATATTAGCATCCTACAATACCCTTTTGAAAATATTTTATTTTTGTTATCCGATTGATCTTATCGAAGATAGTATTTATTTGAAAGAAAAACCATTAATTTTATTATAAAATATTTATTTAAAAAATATTAATGAAATTAATTAAAATATGATTAATTGAACCGTTTCTAGGTAGAGGTGTTCCCTTACAATCAAAGTACCTCAACCTAGATAGAGTTATTCATATCGTCAATTTTATTTAAAACTCATAAACAAAACTTATTTTACTTTAGAAATCCAATTTAAAGGATAAACATTTAATCAATAACTAAATGTCAAATTTAATTTAGAAAATGTCTCATTAAATCTAACTGTGAGAGGACAAATGTTCATCAATTTACTATCATGTTAATGTTTGAACTCTCTAATCAGAGAAAACATTTACCTCAAGAATTTAAGACATTTAACAATCTCAATTCCGTCATACGATTAACATGATATTTAAAGAAATGTCTCATGTAGATCAATTCATAATTCAGGAAAAAAGTATATAATATTTCGTATAAGTGGTGTAAGCCTTTACAAGGAAGATTAAATTTCATTTGGAAAATCAAAGTAAAAACAAATTGAAATTTTATTTAGAGAATTCAAAATTTAAATAAGTTTGAAGTAATTGAAAATTAAACTTATAACAGAAATTCGATTAACAATTTTGTATTAAAACAAAGTCAAAATTCAATTATGAAAATATTAAATTAAGGTTCAAATTAAAATATTTTTTTTTGAAAATTTCAAATTAAAACCAATTCAAATTTTATTTAAGTCAAATTAAAGGGCTTGACACCAAAATGATATTGGAGGTCTTTTCAGAACTCTAAATTGCAATCAGACTTAAAATGAAAGTTGGACATTGTGATAAAGAGAAATCAAATTTTTTTAAAAAATGAAATTAGAATTTATTTTCAAAATGCAATTGGAGCTTTATGTGGAAAATCTAATTAAAAGTAACTCTTTTTCTTCCTAATGTCACAACGTCATCCCGACGCGGACCGGCCAACATCCTTTCTTGAGAGTCTTTTTCGAAGCTAAAGATTTTGAATCGCCACCAATCATTGTAAGTGTGATTAGTCACCTATTTTACAGAGAAAGTGGTCTACTTTTGCAAAGTTAGGTGGAACACATTGAGTGAGAAGATATTAACACCATACGATACTCATTTGAAAATATTTTATTTTTTTTTGTTATCTAATTCATTTTATAAAGATGGTCCATATTTGTAAAAAATGTTTCTTTTACTAAAAATGTGTATTAAAAAAATATTAATAAAATTAAATAAAATATAACTAATGAATAGTTCCTAGGTAGAGGTGTTTCATCTCAGTCTAGATTGAACTCATTGCATATAGTCGATTTTATTTAAAATTTATTGTCCAACTTTGTACTATTTTAAAAATACAATTTAAAAAATGAACATTTAATTAACAACTAAATGTCAAAATAAATTTAGACAATGTCTCGCTAATCACACTTCATCCTATAGAATAAAATCGAGTTGTGTTTTGTGAGGGGACAAATGTCCATTAATTTATTATCATGTTGATGTTTGAATTCTCCCATTAGAGAAATATTTATCTCAAGAATTTAAGATATTTCACAATCTCAACTTCGTCATAGGATTAACATGATAGTTAAGAAATGTCTCATATGGATCAAAGCACATTTTAGAGGTAAAATGTGAATTGATCTTTATGAATGGTGTAAATCTTTCAAAGAAATATTGAAATTCGTTTTGTAGATAAAGATGAAAACCAAATTGAAATTTCATTTAGAGCACTCAAAATTTGAATGAAGTTGAAATTCGTTTGAAAATTTTGAATTAAAATCAAGTTAAAAAATCATTTATGAAAAATTAAAATTAAAGTTGACATAGAATGTCTTTGTAAGAAACATCAAATTGAAACAAATATGGATATATATATATATATATATATATATTAAAACAAATTGAAGGACTTGACATACAGTGATATTGGAGTTTTTCAAATTGAAGATCTAAATAAATTTGAAAAACTTGGATGAAGGCTAATTAAATAATTCAAGCTAAAGTCAAATTCAATTTTATTTAGAAAATCTAATTTAGACATCAAACTGAGATAAAATACTTAGCCTTATCCATCTACTACAAACCATTTAGGTTATCACTTAAATATGATCCACTTGTATATTTCCACATACATGTTTAAGTTATAAAAGATAACCTTGAATCTTAGTTTATAGATTGTTGTGGGTTAATGCAATTAAATGTCGAATAAAATACCTCTTATATTATTAGATAAATAAATTATTTATACAATAAAATTACAAACTACAAGACTAGTGATTTCAGGCATCAATCCCAACAATCTCCCATTTATCCTAAAGCTAGTGGAGTGTACATAACAAAAGTACAAACAAGTACAATAGTACACAAAAACAAGAAATTGGAACATACAATATGTCTCCAGTAAAATCTCCCACTTACCGTAGACTAAACATGGCTTGTCTCGTAAACCAAGACTCTATAGACGACCCTCAAACACCTTAATCGTGAGGGTCTTTGTAATCAAATCAAAAACATTTTGCTCCAAAGCGATCTTCGTAACGATCACGTCTCTTTGATGCACAATCTCTCGAATCAAGTCATACTTGCACTCAATATGCTTTCCATGCTTGTGGCTCCTGGACTCCTTGGAATTAGTCACAACACCACTATTAGCACAATAAAGGGTGATGGGCCTTGACATATCTGGAACAACTTTCAGATTAGTCAAGAATTTCCTGAGCCAAACAACCTTCTTGGCAGCTTTATAAACTGCTACATATTCTATCTCCATAGTGGAGGAGGTAATATACCCTTACTTGGTGCTTCTTCATACTACAGCCCCTTCATTAAGAGTGAACACTGATCTTGAAGTAGATTTCTTAGAATCCCTATCAGTCTGAAAATCAACGTTAGTGTATTTTATAAGGATCAAATCTTTAGATCCATACATAAGCATATAGTCCCTCATTCTTCTAAGATACTTGAGGATAGTTTAAACGGCTATCCAGTGATCTAATCCTGAATTAGCCTGGTATCTACTCATTATCACCACTGCATAGCAAATGTTAGGTCTAGTACATAACATTGCATACATCAGGATGCCAACAATCGATGCACAGATGATTCATCTCATCTCCTCAACTTCTTGAGGTGTCTTAGGACATTATTTCTTAGACAAGACAACTTCATGCCTGAAAGGTAGCAAACCTCTCTTTGAGTTTTGCATTGAATACTTGACAAGCATCTTATCAATGTACAATGCCTAAGACAAATCAAGTGATTTGTTCTTATGATCCCTAAAGATTTGACTACTCAAAATAAACTGCACCTCTCCCAAATCTTTAATTTGGAATGGGCTACTAGCCACTATTTTATGTTAGTCAGTAGACCTACATCATTCCCAATGAGTAGGATATCGTCTACATATAATACTAAGAAAACTACTGAACTGTTAATGATTTTCTTATATACACAAGGTTGATAAACATTTTGATCCAAGTCATAAGATTTGATTGCAATATCAAATCATATATTCCAAGATCGATAAGCTTGTTTCAATCCATAAATGGATCGATTAAGCTTGTAAACTTTTTGTTCTTGTCCTTGGGTTATGAATCTCTCTAGTTGCTACATGAAGATGGTCTTCTCAAGATTGTCATTCAAAAAGGCAGTCTTAACATTCTTCATTTACCAAATCTCATAGTCATAATATGCAGTAATAGACAGGAGTATTCGGATAGACTTTAACATGGCAACAGGTGAGAAAGTCTCCTCATAATCAACTCCCTCAACATGTGTATAACCCTTTGCCACTAGTCTAGCCTTGAAGATTTGCATCTTACCATCTGCACCCCTTTTTCTCTTGTAGATAAATTTGTAACCTATAGGTTTTAACCCATCATGTTGATCTACAAGATCCCAGACTGAATTGAAGTACATGGACTCAATTTCGAGATCTTTAGCTTTGATACATTTATCTTTATCTACATCCTCCACTGCCTATTTATAAGACAATGGATCCTCAAAGTCGCCATCAGATATGATAGTTAGGGTTTCTGTTAAACCCATATAACGAATAGACGGGTTCGCAACCCTCCTACTACGTCGAGGTTCCCTCAACGGTTGAGGTGGATAGGATTTACTAGATGAACCGATATCAACAACTCTTGTTGATGTACTAAGCTCTTCAACAACTTTTGTTGAAGGTTCAGTAGTTTCACTAAAAAGTTCATTTAATACTATCTTACTGCGCGGTTTGTGCTCCCTAATGTCGTCATCTTCTAAAAATGTAGTAATTGTCGACCCAAACACTTTATTATATTTAGGATCGAAGAAGTAACCACCTCTTATTCCTTTGGGGTAACCTACAAATAGGCATAATTTTGAACGAGGTTCCAATTTCTTAGGATTATCCTCAAGCACATATACTAGACAACCCCAGATCCTCAAATGACGTAAACTACCTTTACAACCATTCTATAATTCCAAAGGTGTTTCAGAAATACTCTTGGATGAAACATAGTTCAAAATATAGGTTGCAGTCTGTACTGCATAACCCCAGAACGAATCAAGGAAATGAGTATAATTCATCATAGACCAAACCATGTCCAACATGGTTCGATTTCGCCTTTCTGATACACAATTCTGCTGAGATATATCAGATGCTGAGAATTGGAATGCAATTCCATGTTCTATAAAATAGTCTTGGAATTCCATATCCATATACTCTTCACCCCGATCAGATCGAAGCGTTTTAATTGTTTTACCTAATGCATTTTCAACTTCAGCCTTATACTCCTTGAACTTTTCAAAGGCTTCAAACTTATGTTGCATTAAGTAAACATATTCATACCTTGAATAGTCATCTGTGAATTTGATGAAATATTCAAACTATGCTCTTACCTAAACATTCATAGGACCACAAAGATTCGAATGTACAAGTTCTAAAGGTTTTTTGGCTCTGTGATATTTTTCAGTAAAAATTTATTTTCTGCGAAGAAAGATATGTTTTTTTCATTCAAATCTAAATCTTTCCTATTTTTTTATAAAAAAATTAATTATAATTTTTGGATTCTGTCGAGGTACCATAATTGCATGAGTTATATTTGCAGAATGTTGGTAAATCTTCCATTTTCATGACTTTACGTGTAGAGTCATCTATTTATTATATTTTTCGTTAATCAGTAATCTATTTGCGTTTGGGTAAATCTTTCATTTTTCTTCTATTTTCTCTGTTTTACGTGTAGCAGCACCTACTTATTATATTTTCTCGTCTATTAGTAATCTATTTACATGAGTTTGGGTAAATTTTCCATTTTCATTTTTCTTCTCGAAGTTTAGATAATTTAGAGGATTTTACGTGTAGAACCATTTGTTTATTATTTTATATTATTTTGTGTTAAAACTTTTTCCTTCTCTCTGTAATCTATTTGCACGAGAGAAATCATAGGTAGTGAATTTTTAATTTAACCTTGATTTGAAGAAAGTTACCTCTGATTTCAAGAAAGTTAAAATTTAGAGACGGTTGCAAGTATAGCAATTAGGTATAAAGTATTAACATATGTAGCACAATATCAAAAAAAAAAAAAACCAAAATTGCTAATAGGAGTCTATCATGGATAGATTTTGCTAAATTTTCAATTCTTTAAAATGTTGTTATACACTTAATTATTAGTCCTAAAAATACTACCTATTGCATTTAGCCTAAAATTTTTAATATTTATAGTCTATAATTAGAATTTAGTCTCTATGATTGAATAAAATCCCCATAAATAATTCCTACAGTGAGACTGTCATGAAGATTTTATCAAACCATAGGAACTATATATGAGGTTTTATCCAACAGTAAGAGTTAAATTCTAACTTTCTCCAAATTATAAAGACCAATCAAAGAAAACAAAGTGAAACGAGATGTAGATTGGTGCAAGAATGAATGGAACAATGTTTACAAAGCATTAGAAAGGTGTGGATCATTGCATAGGACCAAAGAGGAAGGATGGCGTTCAGTTATCTCAGCCAGCCCTGGCCCTCTTGTTGTCTTTGAAGCACTTCTCACCATGAAACATCTCTGATAAAAGCACTTGAAAAAGCCTTCATTTTCATATCACTTTACTCTCTGATTTAAGAGTTGTGTGCTTTTATGTGATTTATTTATTCTCTATAAACATATCAGTTTCAAAATGTCCGATAAATGTGTTGTTTCCTATATTTAATTTGAGTGAACACTTTGTAATAATGTATTTAGTTTAATATGAATACTATGTTGAATGTGTTTTAACTAATTACTTTATTAGTATTGATTATGTGACATGGTATTGATTTCATTTTTAGTTTTCTATTTTTGAAATCTATGCTTCTTTTTAGCTCTAAACTTTTTTATTTAAAGTTATCATCCTTGTTAAATTCTAAAATATAAATTACTTTATTTAGCTTGTAAAACTTTTTTATTTTTGAAAGTTTGGGTAGAAAGTAGGATAACAAAATGTTGAATCTTATGGGTGGAAGTAATGTATGTAAATTTCATTTTCACAAACTAAATAATAAATAGATGGGGTCATTATTTTCAATTGTCTTTTTTAAGTAAATAATGGATTATTTGAATAATACGACGATGTATGTTTTGTTCTTCTTTCTTTCTTTTTTTTTTTTTTTGGAAATAAGTCAGCATTTCATTAAGAGAAAAAAATGAAATAATACAAAATTGTTAAACCAATGCTCGTACGGTTAGTATATATGTACAAAAACTGTGAGTATTTCCTTTAAAAAATACCCTTAAATTTTTAGAAATTGCACTAGTACCATTATTTTTAAATCTGATATCATTTTCTCTCTCTCCTTTCTTTCAATTTAATGGCCTAACACTATCCTATTTTTCTCCTTTTACTTTGTTCCCTCTTTTCTTCAATACCCTCTAATTCCCACTACAATAATTTGGGCATTTTCCGACGATGGAAATCGTCAACAACAGTTCTAAAAACCGTCGGCCAAACCTATCACAATGGTCATTCAATCGTCGGTAATATCGTCGGGAAAGCTTCGTCAGGGAAACCTTTTCCGACCCATAAAAGTCGTGTAGTAAGAAAAAAAAATATCTCATCGGATGAAGGATGGTGTTTTTTGCCGACCCTAAACAAAATCGTCGAGTGAAGTCCTTTCTCTTGACTGTAAGAATAATTTGCCACCATCAGGAGATATTAGCTTATGCCAATTGTGCCTTTGGGACGTCAGGATAAGTTTTGTCTCCTGACGATAATTATAAATTAAGATCATCGGGATAGGTCAACTTATCTTGATGGTTTGTTTTCGTCGTCAGGATATATTGGAACTTCTGTGGGCTCGATGGTAGCTCTACGATGCTTCCGTGGGAAAAAGTTATATTGGAACTATTTTAGCATGAAGTTACACTTTTCTTGACTCCTAGACTGTCAGGGGACGGTTACTTAGCGTCAGGAAAAGGTAAAAACACATAAAATTATACTTTTTTCCGACCCCATGAACCGTCGGGATTATATATTTAACCGTCAGAATCAAATTTTTTCTTTATTTTCTATACTTTATACCTACTTTTTTTTTTCAAATGTCATACCTGTTTGAATCTTACAAATATCAAATAAACTAAAATAAAATTGTCAAAATCAAGTATATGTCTACAATAGTAAATAATATCTAGAAAACATGCTTCAATCTCAAGAGTGTGTCAAGTAAACAACTTACTAATACTATTCATCTTAAATATAACATAACATCCACAAATCCTTAACTCCAAAATAACATTACATAATAACAAACTACCTATAAAACACAATTCTACAACTTAAATCTCGAGCTATCTACAAAATACAAATTTAAATAAGTTTAATACTCAATATACCATATATCAATCTCAAAATAAATATAGAATTTAAAACTCAACTAAGAACATTAATGAATTGAAACGAACCAACTCAAATTTACATACTTCAATCTCAAACTCAATATAGAACTTAAAACCCAACAAAAACTTAATCATAATTATACATTTACTCCTATACATGCTTTAAAACCAATATAAGAGACCTAAAATAGAACTTAAAATCCAACTTAAACTTAAACATAATTGTACATTTACCCCTTTATCAAATTTAAAACCAACATAAGAATATGAACAAATTCAAATGAAGTTTATTCAATCTCCTCCCTCCACTTATATTTTAACCACAAACTCAATATAGTATATACCCATCTCAAAATTATTCTCAATCTCAATATACAAATAACTCAATATTCAAACAAACCCGTATTTACACATTTTAAACTCAAACTCAATATACAAATAACAATCTCAATATAATTAAGAATTGAGATAAACCAACACAGATACATTTACTTAAACTTATACCTACATTTACTTAAACAAACAAATTTAAACTTAAACATAATTGTACATTTACCCCTTTACTAATTTTAAACCCAACATAAAAATATGAACAAATTTAAATGAAGTTTATTCAATCTCCCCTTATAGAACTTATTCTCAATCTCAAAATTATTCTCAATAGCATACACCCCAACTCAAAATTATTCTCAATCTTAATATAGAACTTATAACTCAACTGAAAACCCCACTTATTTTAACTTAAAACCCCATTTATTTTAACCACAAACTCATATTCAAACTCAACTTTAGAACACTAACTATACTTTACATAACTATACGTCTATGTTGTTACCATAACTGCAGGATAACAACATACACGATCTTCTAATTTGTTTACTATGAAAGTTGAAGAGCTCATATAGTTCGGTTTATCTTTCATGAGCTGTAAGATCATAGCTTGCATATCATCCATCTAAGATTGTCTTCTTTCTTCTAGTTTGTCCAATCTAGTCAATCTAGCCTTTAAGGATTCTATCTCTTGTTGTTGCCCCTCTATAACTTTCGAGGAGGATGTACTGGACAATTTTTTTTTTTTTTTTTTTACACTTTGGTGTCCTACCAAGGCCCACTCCTATGCCCAACACCTGCTCGCATATTTCTTCTTCCGATATTGCTTCAAACCCTTCCTGGGTCAAGGCTTCTCTGAGCTCGACCATTTTTCTCTACATCAATAATTATGACTAATAGTTGTATGACAATTATATATAAATAAAGATTATGGAATAAAAACTTACATATGCATTATTAGTGGCCTGATTAACAAAGGAATTGTCACTCTTAGAGTGTGTACGCTTAAATAAGTCTACTAGGTCTATTATTTGACCATCGAGTCCTTTCTGTAAAACAACTCACATAGAAGATATTAATAAAACTTTCTTAGAAATCAAATATAGAAATATTTTTATTTCTACCATGGATTCTCGTATGCGTATGAAAGTCGTAGAACCAGCTGTATGAGTGAACTTTAAAGTTGATCGATTTTTTTGATTAGTCTCTGCCACTTTCTAAGAAAATGAGAAATTAAGAAGAAATGAGTAATTGAAATGTAAGTAAAAAAAAAAAAAAAAAAAAAAACACAAAAGTTCTTACTTTCCATTCGGTGAATTCATACTTGGTGCATAAGAAATGTCAATCTTCGATGGTGTCTTTAAGTCAATCAGGTGGGTATGCTCGTACCTTTTCAGGACTTGCATATTTTTTCTAGTGTTCGTGTAGATCCCCCTATACTCTTTAAACGAATTTTTTATCTGTTCATCGATGAAATCATTGACCAGTTGGCTGGACAAGTCAAACACAAAATAGTTCTAAATTAAAAAGAAAAGAAAAATTAATTAGTATCCATGCAGACGCATATATATAATTTGTAAAATATCAAATAACCATCTTTATCGCATTGTTACAAATTGATTTCTCCCATACAGGGTCGATCTCGATAGGAATTCTTCCAAATGCTTGGACATATTTATCCAAATCAACATTTCAAGAGTATACGCGTCCCATCATATTAGTCATAACTAGCCTATGAAGAAATTATACGTCGTTAGTTTAATTAAACATTAGTTTATATACACATTATCGATTGTGGATCTAAAATAACCTGAATTATCTTCCACGGAGGATGATGTGCCGATATGCTCAAACTCTAAATACTCCATTATTGCCTCCTCATCAGTTTGACCTACCATTGTTCCTGTGCAAAAAAAAAAATATATATGTTATAAAACAATATGTAAGTTCTGAAAAAGAAGATACATATTTACATGGTTATTCCGTACCATTAAGATGTACATCCTCTTTCTCGTCATTTATAAAGTCATCATCAACTTGCTGAATTATCTATTCTTCTATGATTATAGGATCAACATCAACTCTACATAAACTGATATCGTTCATTGATTCATCGATTGTACAAGGAATACTATTTACAACTTCTAATAACTCAGGTTGGTCATTCTCACATTCTTCTACTTCTGGCATGTCCCACACACGCTTGTTTTAGACTACTTGCACCACTTTCCAATTATTACTATATTTAGGATCGTTGAGGTAAAACTCTTGTTTAACTTGACTGGTAAATATAAAACGCTCGTTAACAAACCAATGACGAGCTATATTAATTGATATATACCCCAAATCCATGTGTACTCTATTGGTCTTTTTAAGGTTTGTATCGAACTAGGTACACTTATAAAGGAAGTTGGACATAAGGATTTCTATGAACAGTAGAATGATCGTTTCAAATTTCAATCGTGTATGAACATTAACAATTACAATCAAGAAACGGATACATACAGGCTATGCACAAAATGAAATTACAGCATGCTTTACTAAACGATCAAGGGAAAGAATTAACATATACCTATGAAGACTCATCTTCAACACCCTTGATCACGAACACTCGTTCACAGCAAGACGGCAATCACGAACGCTCAAACACTTCGACTGCTACACTGCATGATCACAGCGACCACGAACTCAGCAATCTCAAATATCACAAAAAATCGGCAACCACCACACGAACACCGAGAACTCAACAAACGGCCTTCAAAACCTCAACTATGTCGAGTTGAGTACGACATCACCACAATGGCTACCTTGGTATTCTCGGTGTGAGAATCTAGAAGTGTGGGCTCTGTGCGAACTTGGTTAGAGGAAGAGATCGAAGGAACAATCGTATAAACGATTGAGCAAGTGGGAGATGACAAGTCTATCGTATAGACGATGCCCAAGCATTTAATAAAAGCTATGTGATCGTTTAGCAAAAGCTCCCCGATCGTCTAGTCTCTCTTCAGCTGCCATTTAGTTAATCGTATTTACTTGACAGCCATTGTGAGAACTTTCTGGGAATAGAAACTTTCAATTCATCAACTACCAAATTTAGGAAAACATTTTTCCTTTTATCTCAAGGTTACCATGAAACCAAAAATAACCTCCCACTCAATTAGTTATTAGAGAAAAAGAGACAATTATCCAATAATTAATATTATTATAAATATATATGATAACCAACTTACCATACTATATTTATAACCTATAGATTTAATATTTCATCTCATGAAACATATAAACCATAACTCTTTTTCTATTTCAGGATACTTAATGTAAATCTCATTTACATTAGTTCTCCACTTGATGTATCTCATACACTACACCGATCATATCATATATAATCGAATTACCTCTTGTCAATTTGAATATTTCAAATCAACACCAAGAACTGATCCTCAATTTGAATCTATTGAGCTACCAAGGGGACCTGTAGCTTGAAGCTCCAACCGTACGTGAATAACTGACTAAACTCTTTAGTCACAGCATCCACCATCCGTTAACTGATAAGCACTCCACTAAAAACCGACAGTTGAACTCTCTTTACCACAGATATATTATATGTTCATATCAACCAATCAACATTGCGGTAACCCTTCACAGATCACTCATAAGTATGCCTGGGCCAATAACCGTTATGCCCCTGTAGTTACATCTAACTCCTTAAGTACCACCGATCCCTTTAATGAACATAAGTCATAGTCCTATTATGACTGAGTTCTCTCTTCCAATGAGAAGTTGTGACCACTATGTTTAAGCCCTGGAATCAGCTCTTAAGGGAGCAAGCTATCTACTTACTTCTGCTTCAGGGAATGAGTGAATTCCATCTTGTGTAACTAAGTTCCCAACTCCTAAATCAGACAAGTCCTCAAAAAGGTAGACATGTTAAGTTGGCAATCTGGTCACTCTCACCCATACTAATCAAATGATTGCCCTCAAAGGCAAGAGTTCCCAAAACACACAGAATTGAGGTCATGTCACCTATGGTCGTTTAGATGAGATGTAAGTTTCCAGTATCAACGGCGTTATGTATAGAGACGAATCATCTCGTGGTTCGGTCTTATACAAACTCTTTGTATAGGACACCCTCGCTCGCATATCTTCACATGAATGGTCAAGATCTACCATCTGTAGTAGTTTACAACACTTGTAAACCTCTACAAAGTGGGTCGTATCTGTAGTGTCACCAGGATCAGGTATCCCTCATTAATCCTTATACTACAGACCTATTTATGTTATCACTTAAGGCATGATCCACTTGTATATCTCATATACATGCCTAAGTTTACATACGATAACCATGGAGCTTTGGTTATTGAATATGAGTAAATGTCAGATAAAATAACTCTTATTTTATTCATAACCATGTGTATATATTACAAACTACGAGACTCTGGAGAATTATGACACCAATCCCAACAATCTTCAGCTAGTCCTAATGCCTCCAGAGACTAATGTACAATACAAGATAAATACATGTACAATATACATAAACTAGGGCATACCCCAGTATCATCTCCCACTTACCCTAGACAAGATGTCGCATGTCCCGTAGACCCAGACTCTCGAGGTGACCCTCAAACACTTTAGCCGTGAGAGTCTTTGAAAGGGATCAGCAATGTTGTGCTCTGACGCGATCTTCATGACTATCACATCACCATGATGCATAATTGATAACAGGTAGAAATGCACGTTATCATAGTGTTAAGTTATTAAATAATGTTGGATTGCGTTGATGAAAAATGATAAATTGCGTCCATTAAGAATAAAATCTATAATATTGTGGTCGCGTGCGTCAGCGCATTGGAACTATTGATTTTTGTATTTTTTTTGTGTGCAGAATATGCGTTCACACATTACAAAGATTGCGATCATAGGAATTCATCGATCGAGTGCAACTTCACCGCAAGACTTTGCGATGATCACACTCACAAATATTCACCCAAGAAGAATCACCGCAACATGGTGGGCACATCGATGGGACAGAAAGCTGACAGCAGTCGGATCCAAATTAAGTTGATAGCCGATAACGGTCATAGAGTACATCTAGCTTTATCAGTGACAATTATCCAACGCATCAATTAGGAATTAAAGCTATCTCATCTAAACAGTCAGGAAAGAGAAGCCGCCTTTCACCTTTTGATGCCCTATAAATACCAAGTGCATTCTTCAGAGAAGGGGTTAAGCAGTTGATTAATTCATCACGTTACAAGTTCACACCTCTGTTCATAGTTTTCTTTTCCATTTCACGGCAGAGCTAGAGAAGAGTGGTGACGCTGGAGATCGCCCAAGGTAGCTCAAGAGAGAACCTTGGGGCATAAGAGCAGAGAGCGGGTTGACTCTCGCGAAAGCGAGAATATCATTAGAGTACGAGTAGAACAATGTAACACCTGGTGGCAAGAAATTGCCTCATGGTCTTTACTATACTTGCATTGTTATTCTGTACTTCATCTTTTATCTATTCAATGGAAGTTATAATTCTACATCTGCTCACTCTCTTAATATGCATGAGTAGCTAAACTAGTTGAATGGGTTAAGAGGAACTAAGCTAACATGATCTAGGAAGTTCATTGCTTGCGATTGTCTTGTTTTATGCTGTGCGAAACATCCCTTTAGATTGCTCGAGAGAGAATCTAAGGAAAGAACCTAATGTCTCGAGAGAGCTAGGTTATAATTTGACTTGAAAAAGCAAGATTAGCCCTGCATAAACAAGAAATAGGGATTAGAGATAAGCTTTGTTTGTCAACTTGCATCGCATGCATCCTAGGAATAGGAATGACATTATGGGGTCGCAAATTGTGTGAATGTCATGTTATCATCGCAAAATTAGAAATAGAGGTTTATGTGTAAACCCTGTAGACTTATCGCATATTTTTCACATGCGTTCTAGCCTTAGAAGCCGTGGCATCCACGCCGAGATGTGGTTTACTATTGTATGCATGTTGCATGATCGCAAGGCATGAACGCAACCTAGGGAGTGTTAGTCGAAACCCTTCTCAACCCGTTCACCGCATATTCATCGTATTTCCCTTTGCCAACTCTTTTCGAACTCTGCCGCATATATTATTATTTTCATTAATGCAACAAACAACCACCACCTTATTTATTTTACCGGTTAACGCAAAGTTTTCATAAAAAATTTATCAACGCAACTATTTTCACAAGTCCCTGTGATCGACCCTGGACTTAACAGGAAACTCAGAGAAATTTACACTTGGATTCCGCTGAGGAAACTTGAGTGCACAATGTAATTCCACCAACACATTTCATCCATATTTCCATTCAATAAAATAACGCATCAAGTTTTTGGTGTCGTTGCTAGGGACTTCAGAAAAATAGTTTATTAACGATAGTTTTTTTTATTTCTTCACAGGACTCTCAATCTCTGGAGAATTACGACTCAGAGATTGAGAGGACTTTTAGGAGGAGACTGAGGAACTGCCAACAGCAACCACAATCCGATAAAGAAGAGATGGCGAAGCAGTCTAGGAATGAAGCACCAAACAACAACAACGTCATTGCAAATCTAATTTTGTTAGCCAACGATCGCAATAGGCTCATTAGGGACTATGCATCGCCAAACCTCTGTGGTTTCTCTCTTGGAATCATGAGGCCTACCTTAGACGGAAGTAGATTTAAAATGAAATCGGTGATGCTGCAGATGATTCAGGCTGCAGGTCAATTCGGAGGAAGACGTGGCGAGGATCCGCACGCCCATCTCCGAAGTTTTATTGAAATCTGCAATACTTTTGTGTTCCCGAATTTCTCTGCTGAGGAGGTTCGACTAATGTTGTTTCCATTTTCCCTCTGTGATCAGGCTAGGAAATGAGCTTACGCACTCGAACCAGGAGAGATCACTTCTTGGGAGCAGGTGGTGGAGAAGTTTATGAAGAAGTATTTTCCACATACAGAGAATGCCAGACGAAGAAAGCTTATCACTAATTTTGAATAAGACATGGATGAATCGCTCAGAGATGCCTGGGCAAAGTTTAAAAGGTTGGTTCGAGATTGTCCGTATAATGGGCTACCAGACTGCCTTCAAATGAAAATTTTCTACCACGATTTGAATCCTGCTTCGCAGACCGCTGCCAATGCGGCAGCAGCTGGTGGTCTGCTTGACAAGACTTATGATGAGGCGAAGAATATCCTAGATCGCATCTCCAAGAATCCTGAAGACTGAAGGGAGAGCGACCAGAGATTAAGACTCAAAGAATCTGACGCAAATAACGATGCCATTGTTTCACTGAAGAACCAAATGACTGCAATGATGAACTTGATCCAAGGAATGACGATCAACAGCCCAACACCACAAGGTGGGAAAATCAACGCAATAAGTCAAAATACCGTAAGGTGTGTGACTTGCGGTGATGGGCATACTATGGAGGATTGCCCACAAAACCCATAGTCTGTATATTTTGTAAAGAACAACCCTTTTTCCAACACCTACAACCCCGTGTGGAAAAACCACCGAAACTTTGCTTGGAAGAATCCACAATAAAACTTTTAATTTGTGGCACAAAAAGAATGGCCACCAGGGTTCTTTCAACGCAACAACGGTCAATAGAGCAACCAAGCAAGTAGCTCACAACAACCACCACAATCTTCTTCCCAAAAGGCCTATTGAAGCAATATATAGAAAAATGAGATGGTGCTTCAGAGTCAGGCTACGTCCATCTGCAACCTTGAATTGCAAATGGGCCAGATTGAAAATGAGCTCAAAAGTAGACCGAGGGGCACTACCATGTTCAACCGAGCTTCCACGCAACCCAGGGGGTTTAGGTAAGGAGCAAGGTCAAGTTGTGACATTGCGCAATGGAAGGACTGTGGAAGGAGGAAAGAAGGAGCAGAACAGATCGACCTCCATTGCAGCTGAACCGGAGATTTTGGCAACACAAGAAGAAGAAAAAGAAAATGAAGTGGTAGAACCTGAGGTTGCATCAACCTCGAAGTCAAATGAAATGGGAACCGTAAGAGTCCAGTTACCACCTTTCCTTTAGAGGCTAAAGAAGAAGAAAAACGAAGAGGTACAATACCAACGCTTCATGTCTATGCTTAAGCAATTACATGTTAACATTCCTTTCAGTGAAGCGATTGAGGAAATGTCTGCCTATGCCAAGTTTCTAAAGGACATGGTAACCAAGAAAAGAGGCGCTGAAAAATTTGCCACGGTGGCATTAATGCAAAGTTCCAAATCTATTATCCCACCGAAGATGAGCGATCCTGGGAGCTTCACTATTCCTTGCTCCATATGAGAACTCTATATTAGGCAAACTTTGTGTGACCTGGGAGCCAGCATAAATTTGATGCTGCTGTCAATCTTTCGACAATTAAATGTGGGGGAAATTGTGCCCACATCCGTGACTCTCCAGTTGGTTGACAGCTCTCTGGTTCATCTAGAGGGTAAGGTGAAGGACGTGCTGATCACTATTGATAAATTTATTTTGCCAGCTGACTTCATCATCTTGGATTATGAGGCCGATAAAGATGTGCCCGTTATTTTGGGGCGACCTTTCCTATCAACAGGTCGTGCTCAAATTGATGTGCACAAGGGAGAGATCACTTTGTGCATCAACGGACAGAAGCTCAAATTTAACATAATTCGCGCTATGAAATTTCCTGATAAGGAAGACCTGCCGGATTCAGAAGATGAATTGAATTTGATTAAAGAAGAAAAGTCTAATGGAGAATATGAAGAAGAGAATGCCGACACATCCATAGCTGCCTGCAATGTGATCATATAAAAAACAAACAAAGAAGAAGGATCGATCGCAACGCAAAAAGAAGAGCCAAGGGAAGAAAGAAAAATAACACAACCTTCTCTCGTGGAGTCACTAACCCTTGAACTAAAAACCCTACTAACACATCTGAAGTATGCATTCCTGGGGCAGAATGAGAAGCTGCCAGTGATAATTTGCTCCATACTTAACACAAATCAAGAGAATGCGTTAATGAGCATTCTCAAAAAGCATGTACGAGCAATCGGCTGGACGCTCGCTGATATCAGAGGAATTAGCCCCACGTACTGCATGCATCACATTTGTCTTGAGGACGACCATAAAGCAACCATTGAAAATCAATGCTGACTTAATCCTGCGATGAAAGAGGTCATAAAAAAGGAGATTATCAAATGGCTGGATGCGGGCATTATCTATCCCATTGCCGATAAAACGTGGGTCAGCCCCGTGCAATGTGTGTCGAAGAAGGGCGAAATGACGGTAGTCCCCAATAAGAACAATAAATTAATACCACGGAGGACCATCACTAGATGGCGCATCTGTATGGACTACCACAAACTGAATGTAGCCACAAAGAAAGATCACTTCCCTCTGTCATTCATCGATCAAATGCTGGATGACTAGCAGGGAATGATTTTTACTACTTCTTGGATGGATATGTCGGGTACAATCAAATCATGATAGCTTCTGAAGACCAAAACAAGACCACATTCACCTACCCATATGGGACATTCGCTTTCCACCGCATGTCGTTCGACCTCTGCAATGCGCCAAGCACGTTCCAGAGGTGTATGATGGCAATCTTTCTCAGATTTTCTCGAGGACTCAGTAGAAATATTTATGGATGACTTCTCCGTTTATGGGAACACTTATGAAGTCTTCCTGGCCAATTTGGGGAAAATATTGAAAAGATGTGAAGAGACAAACCTGGTGCTTAATTGGGAAAAATGTCACTTCATGGTGACAGAGGGTATAGTGTTGGGGCACAAGGTCTCTAGAGAAGGGTTGGAGGTGGACAAAACAAAGATTGACGCAATTGGAAAGCTTCCACCTCCAACCAACGTGAAGGCAGTACGAAGCTTCCTGGGCATGTCGGATTCTACAAACGATTCGTTAACGACTTTTCTAAGATAGCAAGACCATTGAATGCGTGGGAGACAGAAAGTTCGAATTTGACAACAATTGCCTCAACGCATTTCAAATTTTAAAAGATGCGCTGATTACCGCACCCGTCTTAATTGCGCCAGATTGGACACTTTCGTTCAAAATCATGTGCGACGCAAACGGGTATGCGATGGAACCTGCATTAGCGCAAAAGAAGAAAATAATTTTGCACCCTATCGCATATGTGAGTAAAACCCTGAACCCTGCTCAACTTAATTACACCACCACTAAAAAAGAGCTCCTGGCTGTGATTTTTGCATTGGAAAAATTCCGTGCATAGTTGTTGAGAACCATGGTACTCATTCATACTGATCACTCGACAATCAAATATTTGTTGATAAAGAAGGACGCAAAGCCGAGATTGATCAGATGGGTTCTCCTCCTTCAAGAATTTGATATCGAGATAATTGATCGTAAGGGGACAGAGAGTCAAGTTACGGATCACTTGTTCAGACTGGAGAATCCTGAAGTTGACCGTAATAAATTTGAAGTGAGTTTAGTGTTCCCGGATGAGCAGTTGTTTTTCATAGAAGAAATGCTATGGTATGCGGACATCGTTAACTATTTGGTCTGTGAACAATTTCCTGAAAATTACACCTACCATCAACGGAAGAAGCTCAAGAATGAATGCAGATACTACATTGGGATGAGCCGAATTTGTATAAAAGAGGTGCAGACCAAATCATTCAATTATACGTACCAGATGATGCTAAAAAACGCATATTGTCACAGTGCCACGATTCACCTTATGGAGGGCACTTTGGAGGACAACGGACTGTAGCCAAAGTTTTGCAAAGTGGATTCTTTTGGTCTTCATTATTCAAGGATGCTGCTGACTACGCAATGAAATGTGATCGATGTCAACGCACTGGCAACATTTCATGGAAGAATGCAATGCCGATGAATACTATCCTGGAGCTGGAATTATTCGACGTATGGGGGATTGATTTCATGGGACCATTCCCTCCTTCAAACAGTAAGCACTATATGTTATTAGCAGTTGACTATATCTCCAAGTGGGTGGAGGCAATTGCATGTACCGCAAGTGATGTTGCAGTAGTCTCCCAATTCCTGAAGAAAAATATTTTCACGTGTTTTGGCACTCCCCGTGCCATCATAAGTGATGAAGGATCACACTTTGTCAACCACAGTATTAAGAAGCTGCTGCGCAAGTACAACATCCTCCACAAAGTGGCCATCGCATATCATCCGCAAACAAATGGACAGGCTGAAGTGTCCAACCGTGAAATTAAATTGATACTTCGAAAGGTAGTAAAACCTTCGCAGAAGGATTGGGTAGTGAAGCTTGATGATGCATTATGGGCATACCGGACCGCATTTAAAACACCAATAGGTATGTCCCCTTATGCATTAGTATTCGGCAAAGCGTGTCACTTGCCCTTGGAGCTGGAATATAAAGCATTGTGGGCGGTCAAGAAACTGAATTTCAATTTGAAGAAGGTAGGGGAAGCACGGAAAATGCAATTGATCGAGCTAGAAGAATGGAGGAACAACGCATATGAAAATGCGAAAATTTATAAGGAGCGCACCAAACGTTGACATGATCAACGCATATGCAGCAAGAACCTCCAAGTCGGATAGAAAGTCTTACTTTTCAATTCACATATGCGACTCTTCCCGGGAAAGCTAAAGTCTTGTTGGTTCGGACCGTTCATAATTCGACAAGTACTTCCACATGGCACAATGGAATTATCAAATGACGACGGTACCAACATATTCAAAGTCAATGGGCAATGAGTAAAGGTATACCAAGAAGAAGATTGGCATCGTCAAGTCGACTCCATGGAACTAAGAAACTTTGAATAAAGAAGGAAGTAGGTGGTCCCTGCGTTGTCACATGATCGCAATTTCTCAAGGACGCAAGCTTGAGAAAACTTCAAGTCTTCAACTCTTTTCTCCACTAACCTTAGAATCTTCACTATCTTTTAGCTATCTTTTCATTTTTCATTTCTACAAAAAAAAAAAAAAAAGGAGATTTAATTTGGGTTAACGATTTTTCTTTTGTTTAAAACAATCTGACCCTCTCTTTGTTTCCTTACAACGATCGAGGCGCTGGAATGCGGCGATGTCACACGAAGAAGCATTCATCTTATTCCATCGCTGCAACCCATAGAAGAAAGATCGCCACAAGGATGGATGCATCAACACAATGCAAGAAACAACACAAAAATTTGGGGGTTTACTCTTCCTTATCTTTATTTCAAATTTTGCGCTATCACATTGCATATCGCTTTTCGAAGTTTTATCACCGCATCCTTCTTGATTACCGCAATCATTTAACAATAAGATAAATTTAGTAGTTTACCGCATTTTGTTTCTTTACCAAGTAAGATTTCAATGATGAAAAATATGCTTCCATTTCTTTCGTATATATTAGAGTCAACTTAATCTTAAGATAGTCACCTCATACAATATTTCTAGAAGTTAGAGGTTGCTAGCTTTCTTTCAAACTCTTTTTACAATGTATTCTAGAACATCGCATAAGTTATTTTAATCTTTTGGCAATGGGAACATTGTCGCATTTTAAATTTGGGAGTGAGGTATTTATTTTTCAACATTGCTATTTTCATTTCTACAAAAAAGAAAAAAAAAACCTTTTTTGAGAATAACAACTCCACTGTCAACGCAAAGGGGAAACCCATGTTGATAAGAGTTAAGTTGTGAAAGGCACTTATCCGTAGTTGGATGTCCACATGACACACGTGGGGGCAAGCCAAAACGAAAGTAAGTTACCAGGATCAACGCATAAATCAATGACTGCAACTTCAATGCCAAATCGGTATAAGTTTAGCCTGAGAAAGAGTGCACTGCTCGTAGTTAGATGTCCGCATGACACCTGTGGATGCAAGCCAAAATGAAGGCAAGGCACTTGAATCAGCGCAAGGTCAGAAAAAATAGCAATAAAGAAAATTTTTTGTGCAAGGATAAATCTTTTGATACCCCGGTAGAAAATTTTCTTTTTAAAATAAATCATGCGATGTTCCGAAATTTAGTAAAGTCCTTTTGAAAGTTAAACTTGCAGTCCTTAGGTCTTAGAAATATTTTAAGAGTAGACTTAAATACGACTTACGGAAATTCTAGTATATAGGATTTGAATGAAGTACCCTTGAGAAATCTAGGAAAAGAACTTTGCAGTGGACTTGCTAAAGGAATCTTTAGCTTATGCTTGAGGACAAGCATTGTTTAAATTTTGGGGTGTGATAACGGGCAGAAATGCATGTTACCATAGTGCTAAGTTATTAAACAATGTTGGATTGCGTTGATGTAACATGATAAATTGCGTCCATTAAGCATAAAATCTATAATATTGCGATCGCGTGCGTCAGCGCATTGGAACTATTGATTTTTTTTTTTTTTTTTGTGTGTGCAGAATATACGTTAACACATTACAGAGATTGCGATCATAAGAATTCATCGGTCAAGTGAAACTTCACTGCAAGACTTTGCGATGATCGCGCTCACAAATATTCACCCAAGAAGAATCACCGCAACATGGTGGGCGCATCCGGACGAAAGGACAATTAAAATCGATGGGACAGAAAGTTGACAGCAGTTGGATCCAAATTAAGTTGATAGCCGATAACGGTCATTGAGTACATCCAGCTTTATCGGTGACAATTATCCGGCGCATCAATCAGGAATTAAAGCTGTCCCATCTGAATAACTAGGAAAGAGAAACCGCCTTTAACCTTTTGATGCTCTATAAATACCAAGTGCATTCTTCAGAGAAGGGGTTAAGCAGTCGATTAATTCATCACGTTACAAGTTCACACCTCTGTTCATAGTTTTCTTTTCCATTTCACGGCAGAGCTAGAGAAGAGTGGTGACGTTGGAGATCATCTAAGGCAGCTCGAGAGAGAACCTTGGGGCGTAAGAGTAGAGAGCGGGTTGACTCTCACGAAAACGAGAATATCTTTAGAGCACAGTAGAACAGTGTAACACCTGGTGGCAAGTAATTGCCTCAGGGTCTTTACTATACTTGCATTGTTATTCTGTACTTCATCTTTTATCTATTCAATGGAAGTTATAATTCTACATCTGCTCACTCTCTTAATACGCATGAATAGCTAAACTAGTTGAATGGGTTGAGAGAAACTAAGCTAACATGATCCAGGAAGTTCATTGCTTGCGATTGTCTTGTTTTATGCTGTGCGAAACATCCATTTAGAATTGCTCGAGAGAGAATCTAAAGAAAGAACCTAATGTCTCAAGAGAGCTAGGTTAGAATCTGACTTGAAAAAACAAGATTAGGCCTGCATAAACAAGAAATAGGGACTTAGAGATAAGCTCTGTTTGTCAACTTGCATCGCATGCATTCTAGGAATAGGAATGACATTATGTGGTCGCATATTTGTGTGAATGTCATGTTGTCATCGCATAATTAAAAATAGAGGTTTATGTGTAAACCCTGTTGACTTATCGCACATTTGTCGCATGCGTTCTAGCCTTAGAAGCCGTGGAATCCGCGCCGAGAGGTGGTTTACTATTGTATGCATGTTGCATGATCGCAAGGCATGAACGCATCCTAGGGAGTGTTAGTCGAAACCCTTCTCAACCTGTTCACCGCATATTCATCGTATTTCCCATTGCTAACTCTTTTCGAACTCTGCCGCATTTATTATTATTTTCATTTAACGCAACAAACAACCACCACCTTATTTATTTTACCGGTTACCGCAAAGTTTTCATAAAAAAATTTTCAACGCAACTATTTTCACAAGTCCCTGTGATCGACCCTGGACTTACCAGGAAACTCAGAGGAATTTACGCTTGGATTCTGCTAGGGAAACTTGAGTGCACAACCTAATTCTACCAACGCATTTCATCCATATTTCCACACAATAAAATAACGCATCAATAATCTCCCTGATCAAGTGGTATTTTCATTCGATATGCTTTCCACTGTTATCACAATAAAGAGTGATCGGTAAATCCATATTTGGAACAACTTCTAAATCTGTAAGGAATTTCCTCAGCCAAACAGCCTTCTTAGCTGCTACACAAGCGGCTACGTATTCGGCTTCCATAGTGGAGTATGCGATGCATCCTTGCTTGATGCTACACCACACTACAACCCCTCCATTCAGAGTGAACACTGACCCCAATTTCGATTTGCGAGAATCTCTATCTGTCTGAATGTCAAAGTCCGTGTATCCTGTAAGGATCAGATCCTTATCTCCATACACGAGCATGTAGTTCCTCGTTCTTCGAAGATACTTGAGGATCATCTTGACTACCGTTCAGTGATCAAATTTTGGATTGGACTGATACCGACTGACAATCCCTACTACATAGTAAATGTCGGGTCTAGTATATAACATTGCATACATTAAGCTTTCAACAGCTAAAGCATCAGGAATCCGTCTCATCTCCTCAACCTCTTGAAGTGTCTTAGGACATTGATCCTTAGACAAAATGATTCCATGCCTGAAGGGTAACAAACCCCTCTTGGAATCCTACATCCATTACCTGATCAACATTTGATCGATGTATGATGCCTGAGACAAGGCTAACCTCTTGTTCTTACGATTCTAAATGATCTGGATCCCTAGAATATACTGTGCCTCACCCAAATATTTCATTTGGAACTGGGCAGCTAGCCACATTTTAATGTTAGTCAGATACCTTACATCATTCTCAATGAGTAGGATATCATCCACATATAGTACCAGGAAAGTTACTGAGTTTTTTATGATCTTCTTGTAAACACATGGCTCATCAACGTTTTGATCAAAGCCAAACGACTTGACCGCACTGTCAAATCTAATGTTCCATGATTGAGACGCTTGTTTAAGCTCATAAATGGACCTATTAAGCTTGCAAACTTTTTGCTCTTGATTTGGAACTACGAACCCCTCTGGTTGAGTCATGTAGATGGTCTCCTCAAGATTACCATTAAGAATGGCAGCCTTGACGTCCATTTTCCATATCTCATAATCATAAAATTTGGCTATGGACAGGAGTATCTTGAAATACTTGTGCATGACAACAGGTGAGAAAGTTTCCTCATAGTCTACTCCCTCAACCTGGGTATAACCATTTTCCATGAGTCTAGCCTTATAGGTTTGCACCTTTCTATCTATACCTCTCTTTTGCTTATAGATCCACTTATAGCCTATAGGTCTTACCGCATCAGGCAGATCCACAAGCTCCCAGACGTTATTGAAGTATATAGACTCCATCTTCTGGTTCATGGCTTTAATCCATTCATCCTTGTCAACATCCTCTATTGCTTTCTTAAAAGACAATGGATCCTCGACTCCATCATTAGCAATGACGTTTTGGGCTTCAGTCAAACCCATGCATCAATCTGGTGGGTTCATAACCCTCCCACTACGTCAAGGCAATCTCAACTCTTGAGCTGGTTGACTAGATGCACCGACCTCAACAACTCTTATTGATCTGTCAGTCTGTTCAACAACTTTTGTTGAACCCTCAGTAGTCTCAGTCTCACTAAAAATCTCACATAAAACAAGCTTACTTCGTGGTTTATGATCCCTAATGTGGTTTTCTTTCAAGAAGATGGTATTTGTAGAAATAAACACTTTGTTCTCACTCAAATCATAGAAGTATCCACCCCTCATTTCCCTGGGGTAACCTACAAAGAGGAAAACTTTCAAACGTTGTTCCAACTTCTTCGAGTTAGTCACAAGCACATGTGTCGGACACCCCCAAATCTACAAGTGGCGTAAACTACCTTTACGACCTCTCCACAACTCAAAAAGTGTTTCAAAAATACTTCTCGAGGGAACGTTGTTCAAAATGTAGCATGCAGTCTCCATTGCAAAACCCAAAAACGAGTCTGGAAGATGAGCATAACTCATATAGACCGAACCATGTCCAACAAGGTTCTGTTTCTCCCTTCTAATACACCATTCTGCTGAGATGTACCTGGGGCTAAGAGTTGGGATGTAATCCCATGTTCTATCATATAGTTCTGGAATTGGAGGTCCATATACTCTCCACCACGATAAGATCGTAGTGTTTTTGTCTTCTTACCTAACAAGTTTTCCACTTCAGCCTTATACTCCTTGAACTTGTCAAGGGCTTTAGACTTATGTTGCATTAGATAGAGATACTCGTACCTTAAATAATCATCTATGAAAGAGATGAAATACTCATGCCCACCTCGAGCTCTAACACTCATCGAACAACAAAGGTCTAAATGTATAAGCTCCAAGGCTTCCTTGGCTCTGTAATTTTTTCCAGTAAAAAGTCGTTTGGTCATCTTGCCTTCGAGGCATGATTCACACACCAGCAAGGTGTTTTCTTCTAAACTCTTGTCCACTTTTCACCAACTTCTCAATCCTATTGAGGTAGATATGACTTAACCTTAGATGCCAAAGATGGGTGTTTTCCTTTGGAGAAACCTTTGGTCTTTTAGTTGTTTTTGTCATACTGAACATTTCAGTGTTAAACAAGGCTTTTATGACTAACAGTCTTAGTACATATAAGTTACTTTCCATCGAACTAAAACCAATCTCCATTCGATTCTTGAAAATAAACACTTTATTCTAAAAAAAACAAGTAGATGGTATAACCTTGTTCAATGAGACAAGAAACCGAGACTAAGTTCCTCTTAATATGAGAAACTACGAAAACATTATTCAGTAACAGATAACGTTTTTTGTCCAAAAATAATTTCAACCTTCCTACAGCAACAACTGAAACAACCTCATCAGTACTGACTCGAAGAGTCATCTCTCCCTGTGGCAATGTTTGCCAAGAACTTAATCCTTGGTAAGAGGAACTTACGTGATTAGTACGCCCGAATCAAGGATCCAAATAGAATCATCATTCTCTATCAAACACGTCTCTAATACTAATAAATCACATTTACTATCTTTAGACATCCTCTTCTTTTGGAGAGTAGTGGGATCGGTATCATAACCTAAATAAACTTTAAGTTCCATGTCAGAGAACAGTTCTCTTTTATGAACCTTAATAGAGTCAACAACATTTGCTTCCTCTTCCTAGAGTTTAACTTGGGAACTGACACTACTGGTTTTTTCATCCATCCCTCTATGCTTGAAAAGTAAGACTTGATGTTCAAACAAATCTTGCAATGATTCTATGATCTCTTGTGCAATGACTATGTTCTCAACCGTTTTGGCCAAAACATCAGGTATGCTTGCCAAAATGTGAAGTGGGCCAATGAATTAGCCTTCATCCACACCTCATATGCATTACGAACACTTCGCGGTGCATCAAGGGTCGGGACTTGAGGACATTCCTCAACCATGACAAATTCGAGGTCGTTTATCATGAATACGTTTTACAAGACTCTTTCCACTGTATATAACCAGTCAAATTAGAGGCATTACACGGAAATACAAACACATTGCTGAAAACAAAAACACATTGACCTACGTTAGGTTTTAAGCAAATACCTGTTGAAAAACAAACAACATCCAATAAGGTTTACCAAAACTAACATGAATCCCATGTGACATCTAGTTTCGAAATGATGCTTCAAAGGTTTAGGACAAAATTCGCTGAAAGAAGGTCAATTATCCCTCCTCTGAATTGAGAAATTATCAACTAGTCATTAATTCCAGAACAACTCTTCCTCCTATAACGACTAACAATTATTGATTTGGTCAAGAGATCATTAACTTACTTAAAAATCTCCCATAAGTGTGACCTACCATTTTAGGCCCTAGAGATCCGCCCTAAGCAGCCAATCCGAAGGGAAAAATCCAATTCGGGCAAAACCTAAAGCAACCCTATCCATTTCTGGAGTTCACTTTGATTTTGACCAACTGCACAAAACCAATCCTAAGGGGGGCGCTCCCAGGGCGCCACGAGGGAGTACAAAATGATCTCACGGTATGAACAAATGACAGAGACCGTAGGACGTGTTGACACACACCTTTCACCCACTTACTATAAACACTCTTTTCTTCCACCTTAATATTGACTCATGCAAACACCATCCGAAGGGGGATGCTCCCAGGGCACCACGAGGCCAAGCATGAATCTCACGGCGTAAACATTCAGGGAGAAACGTGAGTAGAATCATTGACATATCAGATACATCTCTTCCTCCCACTGAGTATTTTATAACCTAGGGTTTAGTTCACTTAGAAAAAACACGGCTAAGAATTTTAACTAAGTGACTTTGTAGGTTTGCTAAGAGTAACTTTTACCTTGGTTAGTTGAAACAACTTTTGATCATCATCCATTAAACTCTTTAAAGGAGTCTTTGACCAACTGTCACATGCTTGTAGAAAATCTACCTAATTCACCTTTCCAGGTAGGGGTATTCCGTTTTCGTCAGCTTACGTATCCCAGCCTAAACAAAACCTGCCTTAGACAAAAGGTCCCTTATTGATTGATTTAATATAATTTTAATCTTTTATGTCAATCAATTTAATCATATTAAACCAACTTAAAAAGATTAAACTAGGTTCCTAATCCCATTAGAACCTTTGAACTTAGGTCTATCTCAATTCAATTTTAAAACCCTTTTAAAACATGAGTTCACTCTAAGTCCGCATGCAACTCTTTCTTATCAATTTTAGTTCTAATTTCTATTATAACACTTATAACAGAAACAACCAAAATGGTTGATAATGCAAAGCTAACACATACAAGGCATTCATAACTTTTACAAACATCCTAAGTGTCATGCTCCATGCATTGTTCATTCATTGCTACCATTTTATATAACACTTATACAAACAAGCAACGAACCTAGAAAAACATGCTTCCATTCACCCTTATACTATAACGCTTATAATATAAAGATGATGCATGAATATGCTTACTGCATGCAAAAATACAACCCTTATATTTCATGATGCATGCGCATGCTTTCATGTAATTTCTTCATGCGATATTATAATACTTATAATACATGATGCATGAATAAGTGCACAACCTAATGTGGGTTTCAAATCTATATATCAAACACTTTGCCATATAAACCACATACATTTCATGTATATAAAACAAAGTTGATGAACCGGGAAAAATTGCCTCAAAATCCTCAAAAAACTAAACCTAAATATTAGAAAAACAAGGAGTTTCATGTTCAAACAATCAGACTGGGTCTTGAACCATCCGGTCGAAGTCTGTATCTCCACTGATCGTGTACCAAACTTCCCCGCGATCGTCTACACGAAAGAGTAAACGCTTTACGTAATCGTTTACCTACGCTTCCAGAGCTAAATGATCGTTTAGCAACGATCGTGTACCTTTTACTATGCGATGAAGCATGAGGTACGCGATCTGTAGCACGCTCTGCAACGTAAGCCTTATACGATTGTCTAAATGACTACGATGCGATGAAGCACTATCGTCAAAAAAATTGCTAAGCGAGTGCCTTCATATAGTATACCACGTGATCATGTAGTTAGTAACTATGCAATGAGCATGCTAACTACCCGATCGTTTAGCGTGCGCCTTTCATATGCTCCCACTCGATCATTTACGTCCAACATCTACGCAATCGGGCAACCAACGCTACACAATAGAGTAAACGATTTACCCCATTGTGTAGCATTAGCTAAATGATCGTTTAGTAAATACTACACGATTGCATAGAAAAATATACACGATCATTTAGTCAAATCCCAACGATCGTTTACTTGAGGCTATACGACACGACCAACTCTTGGTCTTCTTTTTCGCTGAGAACCACATTTTCATGCTTTGAAACTTCATCACGAACGACCCGGCTAACTCAAACACTTTGAATTACAGGCTTGATTACATGTTAATTATGCCAAAAAACACAAAGGCCCTTATAAATTAACACTTTGTAATTTAAAGAAAGCTTTAAACAGAGGCAATTAAACACGTAAACATTCATCAACGACATCCACAAAGGTATTTAACAATTAAACGCAATGCAGAAAAACCACCACGACTGTAAAAGAAGTTCAAAACAGAAGTGAAATTTAGAATATCAGAACAACCTATATTTGATACGAATTGAAGGAAATCAGACATGAGGATTTTCATGAGCAGCGGAATGATTGTTCCAAATTTCAATCGTATATGAACATTAACAATTAAAATCAAGAAACGAATACGTACAGGCTATGCACAAACCAAAATTACAACAGCTTTACTAAATGATCAAGGGAAAGAATTAACATATACCTTTGAAGATTCATCTTCAACACCCTTGATCACAAACGCTCGTTCACAGCAAGACGACAATCATGAACGCTCGAACACTTCGATCGCTACACTGCACAATAACAATGACCACGAACTCAGCAATCTCCAAGATCACGAACAATCGACAACCACTACACGAACACCACGAACTCAACGAATGGCCTCCAAAACCTCGACTATGTTGAGTTGAGTACGACACCACCACAATGGCTACCTTGGTATTTTCAATGTGAGAATCCAGAAGTGTAGGCTCTGTGTGGACTTGGTTAGAGGAAGAATTCCCAAAATACTCAAGATTAAGGTCATGTCACCTATGGTCGTTTAGGTGAGATGTAAGTCTCCAATATCATCAGCGTTATATACCAAGACGAATCATCTCATGGTCCGGTCTTATACAAACTCTTTATATAGGACACCCCCGCTCGCATGTCTCCACATGAATGGTCAGGATCTACTATCTGTAGTAGTTCACAACACTTACAAATCTCTACAAAAGGGATTGTATCCGTAGTGTTACCAGGATCAGGTATCCCTCGTTAATCCTTATACTACAGACTATTTATGTTATCACTTAAGGCATGATTCACATGTATATCTCATATACATGCTTAAGTTTACATACAATAACCATGGAGTTTTGTTTACTGGATATGAGTAAATGCTAGATAAAATAAATCTTATTTTATTCGTAACAATGTGTATATATTACAAACTACGAGACTCTAGATAATTAGGACACCAGTCCCAACAACTTAAACATAATTAAATGTCTTCTCTTGGCATACTAGAAATCCAATACTTCATTGACAACACCATAAAAATTATGGAGATCTCCTCCACCATCACTTTCTGAAGGCACCATGATCCCGCTATTTTGTGTACTCCGACAATTATCATGCTCAATACTATGATAGCGTACTCCATTAATAATACAGTCACTGTATGAGCGCACTTCTGAAGTTGGCCCCATCATTAGTGAATATATATCATAAGACATATCTCCACTTTCACGCAATGAAAGTGTGAAACCCGAATTTAAATTTCCCTACTCAAGCAGGTAATTAAGGAAATTAACTAAGTATAAGTTAAATCCTATGTTGAAAAGAAGGAAAATTCTAAATGTTTGGGTAGATTTTCCTTGAGTAGCTTTAAGTTGAGCCTTAATTAGTAAAAATTTGGCTACGTGCAACACTAAACAATGCGAAGTGATGCGCTAGAGGATAGCGCTACACGATAGGCTATGGCGTTACACGATCAGCATAAGTGATGACTAAAAATTAGGTGAACCCAATATTCGTAATGCATGTCTTAGGTTATGCGTTTGTTCTCATGCGTCGGTGGTTATGCGTTGGAATGAAATGTATGCGTTGATCTCATATGCAATGACCATGCATTCCTGTCACAAGTTTTCTTCTGCTCTCGCCAAGTATAACGAGAATGCAAGTTTCTCGACTGATTTGAGGTCAAACTCAGGGACTTGTAGCTAAAAGGTACGCAGTGATGTGTTTGCGGCGGATGAATAAAAGAATGATGGAGGTTATAAGCTATACACTTCTAACTAACAGAAAAAGCAATGGAAGTATGAATGAGAGTAGAGACACGGCAACTGTTGACGCATAGTAAAATGCATGGAAAAATAGATAAAATGTGACGATGTCTTCACTGCAACACTAAGCTTGACCGCAAGGGCAACCCCAGCCAACGCAAACTTATGCGATCATGCTATACACACCCGATGCAGACACACGTGATGTGTAATAGAAAATGGAACTTATTCCTAAGTCTCCATTCTTGCTTATGCGATCTTAATCTAGCTCTCTCAAGCCTAGATTCTAACCTAGCTCTCTCAAGTCTTAGGTTCTTTCTTTAGACTCTCTCTCGAGTAGCTCTAAAGGGGTGATGGTCGCATGTATAAGACAAGGTAATCACATAAACATGGGTGATGTAAGAATATTCCTATTCCTAGTGAACACTTGCTTACATTACTTAATGTGACCAACCACTTACCCTCCCAGGTAGTTAGTTGTTGCTGATTTTACTCATAGACGAGCATTGCGTTCGCTTATAGACAAGCGTTGCTACAGCTTCACACTAAGAAAATAAGGTTTTCTCATAATACTCGTGCAACGCACAACTCCCGGTGGTTTACTACATGCTTCATAACTCTAATCCGCATGATTAAGTATGCGATACTCTAGCAATCTCACTGAGAGATGCAATGAAAGTTAAGGATGCTAAGTAAATGAAGATGGAGATGGAATCGAAGGAAATATAGAAATGCATTGATCACAAAATATATTAATTCCTTAAGCCAAAATGTAATACAATACAAGGAAAGAAGAGAAATGGAAGGACCAGCTGGAAGCAATGTCTTGCTTCCAGTAAATGTGTGTCAAAGCTACCGGTGGTGCCATGGATGGGCGGTGAAGCAGACTCTCTCGAGCTCTAACTTCGGCGAAGGCTCCGGTCGTCACTCGAAATGATTGAAGGGGATGAAGAACTCTCAAGCTATCTTCTCACGCTTTGGTCTGGATCACAAGGATCTTCCCTAAGGCAAGGAGCCTCAGACGAAAAACCTTGGATACTTTGAAATTCTACTCAATGGCTTCTATTTATAGAGCTTGATCGTCGACAACATTAATAAACTTGCTTTGATTTTGACACTCACGGCGCGATGGTTCTTTTCTGAATATCTGCTACTAACGGCGTGGTAGGTGAAATGTCAACATCATCTTTTGATAATCCCAATGTATGCATTCATATTTTCATTCCACCAACCTTGTGGTCATCCCTCTATTATGGTTATCATTATGTAGTCGTAATCTCTCTGCGATGACCGCATTTGCTTGACGATCGTAACTTCTATGCAATGGATGCATGCAGTTAATGGTCGCAACATCCATGTGATGGACGCATGCGGTTGATGGTTGCAACATCCATGCGTCGAGCATATGTGATCGCACATGCGATCATCTCCGCGATAACCTGGATCTTACATATGAGATCGATTTCTGCGGTTGCTACAAAAATAAACAGTTGATCGCATAATAATGCATAATATTGGGTTAGCCGAGATTCTTAATGCCGATCGACACAAACTCGTTTTCTCATAAATTCCTAACATATTTGCCACATAATCTATTTAACGGCCCTCATAATTCTAAATAAAAGGCCTATAATGACGTGCATTTCTGCCCGTCATCAATAAGCGCTAGACGATAACGTTAGACGATAGCGCTACACGATAAGCATGAGCGCTAGACAATGGGCGTGATACGCTTAAATGGCACTACACGATAAGCAGACGTGCTAGATGATGGACGTGATGCGTTATACGATGGGGTCAGCACTACACGATGAGCGACAGCGAGATCGTTAGGTTATAAGTGACAACGAGAGATCACTAGACGATAGAGCTATGCGATGGGCACAAGAACTAGACGATGAGCGAAAGCGAAAGGGCTGGATGATGAGCGACAGCGAGAGGGCTAGATGATGAGCAACAACGAAAGATTACTAGGTGATAAGTTATGTGATGAGTGTAAGAGCTACATGATGAACTAGACGATAGGCCAAGTGTTTATGCATTGTTGAGGCGTGTGGTACACAAGGCTGAGGGATTCATTCGGACAAGTGGCTAGACTAAGAAGAGGTTGAGCTTGAGTTAGTAGGAGGTGAAGAAATAGAGTTTCATGCAAGGAAGACTTATGCATGAGAAAGACAACTCAAACTTCATACAAGTAGGTGAGTGGCATAGAAGTAGATGAATGGCATGGAAGTAGATGGTGGCAAAGCATGGTGCAAAGACTCCAAAAGTTTCTAAAGAAGGAGGTGTCCTGTGTTGGAAGCCTTAAGAAATGAGAAGGATCTGTTCCTAAAGCCTATAAATACCACCACAAAGTGTCTCTCCAGTTCATAACACAAATCCTCTTCAAGGTATATTAGGAAGAGTGTTTGAGAGCATATTCGGAGGAAGCTATACGTTGATCATGAAGGGCATGTGTTGGTAGCAAGACTATGCGTTGGTCAAGTAATTCTAAGAGGAGAAGATGATGTCGGACAGTAAGGTCCTGAAGTAGTATCAACTTGAGACGAGGATTTCTCCCAGACTACTCATGCGTTTTGAGTAATTTCAAAGCCAATTGAAAGCTCTGAGAGTCTAGTTTTCATGGAAAGGCTATCGAAGAAGAATCTATAATGAATCAGGTTGGAGAGTAAGGAAAAGACAGAAGGGTCGATCTCTCACGTAAGCTTGAGCCAGTCTTGATAATTTAAGGATTCCAACCAAACCACGAGGATCCTAAGCTAAGATTTTAAGGTAAACTTACTGAGATATTTTAGAACATGTTTGTAGAAGGAAATGTCTCAAAATAAGGTCTAGAACTATAAGTAATCTAACTTGTATTTGAATCTTTAATTTAGAGTTCAAAAGGAAGCCCGAGGAAACCAAGGAATTTTTAGAGAGCAAGATTCCTACCCTACCAAAGTGAGTAGTATTTTCCTTTAAGTCTTAAGCATATATTTTAGAGTATATCTATATGCTTATGTTGTGAATGAGAATGAGTATGAGAATATGTGACGAGATGGTCAGGGGGTCAATAGACCTAGTTCCTAAGCCCGGAGTAGAACCTCATGGGATGGTCAAGGGACCGAGAGGTCTAGTTCCTGAGTCTGTTGGAAGAACCTCTTATGGGATGGTCAGAGGGCCGGCTAGCCTAGCTTCTGAGCCCATAAGCGGGAATCTATGTGCACATAGGGAATGCAAGAGAGTAAGCATTTATGACTAGTATCAGTTTAACTATCTACCATGTGTGTAGGTAGAGTTTGAGAACAGACTCATTATGAGTAGTATCCGTTTAACTATCTACCGTGCGTGTAGATAGATCTGAGAACAGACTCATTCAAGGCTAGTGAATGTAACATCATAGTTGTGATATGCTTGTTATTTTATGAGTTGAAATAGACTCTAGAAGTTGCTTACCACTCACTGAGCTTTTTTAAGCTCATTCTTTTCTTTCATGTTTTTTTTTCCAGGTAGCAAAAGGTGAGGTGTTCTAGGCTGCTGCTAAGGTCAAGGTCTGCCATAGCCACAGTCACACTTCCAGTTTTAGAGTTGTTGATGTAAACTTTATAGTTAAGCCTGAGAGTTGTATAAAGTTTTATGAGAGTAAAGAGTTTCAGATGGGCAGTAGGTATCACAAAATAGTGGTATTTGCGGTCCATCATGCCTCCCATCGGGCTCAGGAGGCGGGTTCGGGGCGGGGTGTGACAAAAAGAACTTGTTAATTCAGTATAAGACAATAGATCTTAAAAACTAATGTCACTCATATTAATTCAATTGAATTTTTACTTGTCTTCTAAACCCATACTTACATGAGATTTGAACAAATCAGGAAAGTCTCGTTGGTGCCTTTCGTATAAATCATCCTGATTTTGAGCTTCATGTCAAATTGGTCTCAAATATGCAAAAAAATCGCTTCAATCTTTGAATTAAAGGAAAATATCATAAAATTTTATGTGGAATCTTTTTACTTTTTCCATCTTTAACCTTGTATCGACATTCACCACATACTGGACACTGTTGCAAATCGACAAATTGTTTCCAATGTAGGATACAATTGTATTTACAAGAATGAATAGACTCATAGCCTAGTCCTAAGTCAGGTATAAATGCTCCAACAGGAAATGCTTCTTTTAATAATTCAAGTAACAAATCCAATAACTTGTTAGTCCAACCGCTAAGAACCTTAATATGCATCAACTTCACTAAGAACAATAATGAAGAGAATTTTGTATAATCAGGGTACAACTGGTTGTGTGCTTCATTTATTAAGTCTTCAAATAAGCTTGAATTGTTATCTCTTTCTTGGGCATTGGTGTGCATCTTATTCTCGTTATCTTCTTCATTTATATCGACAATTGGACACGGTAGATCATTTATAATATTCAAAATTTCATTTTCTTCGTCCATAACATTCATCTATGTCATACTTCATCCATCATCACGTGTCGATTGAGATGTCTGACTCTCGTATCCCCTAGATAAGTCAACTGGATCTCCATGATATACCCATTGATGATACAACGGAGAAATTCCTTTAATGAATAATTGTCGTTCAACTTCATCTATTGGCTCCCCTATTACATTCATACATTTCCTACATGGACATCTTGTTTTTCCCGAGTTATTAACATGAAGTTTTGCAACTTCAAAGAATCGGTATACTCTTTTTGCATATTCAGTTGATAACTTGTTCCTAATCTTAATCCACTATTTATCCATTCTTAATAATATATGTGATAAGTTGAACTTGTATGATTTAGACAATTAGTTATATGAGAACACATAGTTTCAATTTCTAAATATTATTTTTTTGTTAGAAGAGTTGCTTTCTTTAAAAACAATATTCGACCACAAATAATAAACCCAAGTTAAAATATATTTTAAGACTTTTAATTTCATTTCATTTCTTTCTTGTTTGTGTTTCTTTTTTGGGTGAATTTCCCCAATCATCTTTCAAAATAAAGTTTTCCTTTAAGGGATTGACAATCCCTTGTAATCCCATCAACACTCTATCGAAAGGCACTATCTCTCGACGCCTTAATTTTAGATTATCAAATCGATAATAATAATAACACCAAACAAACAAAACATGAAAACAGAGAAATCGTAATTCAACATATACTTTTGATCTTTTTAATTTTTGTGTCAATTTGTCCTTTTCAAGTGATGATATCACTCTATTTTATCAACAACAACAAAGTCATAATTAAATATTAACATACTAAAATTTGCCACTCTATGAAATTAGCTCCTTCTGACACACCTCCCAAACCTCATTAATCGTTATACCGCCAATAAACCCAAAACATGAACAACATTTTGAAAGATAAAATAGAAACACGATGGAAAAAAATAGAATTTATTTTCAAAAATATTACCAACTAAAATTTAGACCAAATACAAGGTTTGCACCTTACTCTTGTTCTTGGAGGGCTTGAAATTTAACGGTGACACAAACTAGACATTAAACTCTATCACACATTTTCACTCCTCAATAAAATAATTGATATAAACCATTCACATTCATCCTCATCCTTCCTTAGAGAACATAAACCTACATCCTTCCTATAAAATATTTCAAATTCATAAATTAGATCAACATACTAAATCTTTCGAATCTTGTGAAACAATTGATATAAATCAGTCACATCCATCTTCATCCCTCTCTAAAAAAGAAAAAAACATCGTTTGTTCGTGGCTTGGGGTCTAAGAAAATGTAACAATTCCAAAAGAAAGTGAAATTTTCCAACACAAAATAGTGTTTGGAGTCCAAGAAATTAAAATTTGGGATTATGAAAGAGAAAATGAATTTTCTAATTACCAAACGCAACCTCAAACATTGTCTACAAAAAGAAATTAAATAACTTGAAAATAGTAAACCAAGCATTTTAATGCTTCACAACAATTAACATAATTTAATAGAAGAGGGAGGACGGGTTGCGGATGACAAAGATCCTACATGGAATAGCAATTTGAAGGTTATTCAATAAGACTTTACAGTTCAGAGAAAAGGAAAAGGAAGCTTGAGGATGAATTTTTGGTTGAATTTTTTTGCAGCATGGTTGCGGATGACCACAAACGACGAGAATCGGAAAACGAAAAATGAAAGAGAACAAAAAAACTGAAAAAAGGGGAAAAAAAGCATGGTTTGTACTTGGTTGCAGACGACAACAAACGACGACGGACGGCGAGAATTCGCACACCGGACGGTGAGAATCGAACGGCAAGCGGACTGGAAGAAGAAAGAACAAAGAAGAAGAAAAAATGGAAGAAAGAAGGAATAAACTGTGGGCGGCTAGTGAAATGTAGGTTTTAAACGAACTTATCCCGACCCCAAAAAAAACCGTCGGGCAAAGTGGCTTTTACCGACGGCCGTTTAACATTATCTCGACGATTTTCCTCCCATCATTGGGATAACGCTAATAACAATTCTAAAACCCTCTTTTTTAAATTAAGCCTCTCTCGACGATCGTATAACCACGGACATAAATACAATCTCCAGACGGTCTACTCGAATACTGTTGGGATAACTCAACAAAAAATTTCCAACGAAGTACACCCGACGGTTGTTTTACATACTGTCGGATAAATTTAAAATTTTTCAGAACTTTTTTATTTTATATTTCACCGTCTCCTGACATTTCTGTAACTGTCAAGCTAAATAATGTTATCCCGATGAATTTCCTCCCACCGTTAGGATAACGTTAATGTAATTTTCTCAATTTTTTTTTAAATTAAGCCTCTCCCGATGATTGACTAACCATCGGGATAGCTACTATTGCCCGATGCTTGGATTTAAAGACCGTCGAGATAACTCTAATTAAAATTTTCCAAACTTTCTTTAAACCTCGACGCGACTAGTCTCTACCAGCGGCTAGGTACTATCACCTGACGCTTTAATTTTCGTGTTGTGAAATGCCAACAAATCTTAATTCATGTAGTTTATGCCGATAGGAAAGAAAAAAGTGTCAGGATAACCAATTTATCCTTGCGCTAGTGAATTTTCCGTTGGGATTTGTTTTTCTCCCGACACCACCAATTATCGTCGGGAAAAATGAGATTTCCCGATGCTTTTTCCTACGTCGGAAAAAGTTTTGTCGGGAAAAACTAAAATTCTTGTAGTGTCCTCTTCTTCTATTTCTCAAATCTCTAAATCTACTCCTTCAATTAAGATATATACTATAATAAGAAGAAAGAGAATAATATATAACCGGCCTTCAAGGTCCTTAGAATTCAAATATTTTAACAAGATCGTATACTGGGGGCTAGGTGTATGCGTGTTAATACGTTGTTTCATTTTAATATACAAAAATAGAGACATATTGAGCATTTGAGTTGCAATTTTGGAGAACAACCAGTATGAGGAAAAGAAAGAAAACATGTACAATACTTACTTTTTAATGATGAAGATTTTATTGATCCATTTTGATAGATGTATATCAGTGATAGATATCTATCATTAGTAGATATTATGAAATGAGATTCGTGCATTATGTTAATGGCAAATCAAGAATTGAAGTATCGATGTTAAGGATTACTACATATCTTTGATGTCTTTTATGCACTAAATCTAATTCGTAGCCTACATTGACTTTTATTTTATATAAATATTCAATCATCTTCTTCACTTTATTATTTTAAGCCTGTGTCCTAGCTACTTTTGATGTCTTTTTCAACCTGGGTATTTTTTTATGCAAAATACACTACAAGAAAAATAGCTTTTAGTGACGAATAAAATACATTGCTAAAAGCAAAAAAACGCCACTAAAAGTATTAACAGTGTAGAGGTGTGTCGCTGTGAATGTCGCGGTAGTCACGTACTTAAAAGTTTTAGTGACGCATTTTAGTACGCTCGCTAAAACACAACTTTTACAAACACTAACGCATTACTAATAGCGTATTTTTAGCAATGCACGATTGGTTGCTATTTGTTTTATATAGTGACATGACAAGTTTGTTTCTAAAAGTTAAGTTTTGGTGACGTATAAGACTGCTGCTAAATGTGAATTTATGGTCATTTTATTGCAAGCATCTTTTGCGACATTGACAAGCGTGAGTAAAAAAATATCGATTTACTAACGTTATATAAAGTGTTGTTAAAAGTATTTTATTGAATGAAAAAGTAATGCTCAATTTAATATGTGAACATGTTATAAGATATAAAATTTAATAATCTTTCAAACATTTTAAGAATTGATTAGTCATTTTAAACTAAAACAAAAAATTATAAATGAAGAGGTACACATTCCCAAACATTAAAATGCTATCATTGAAATAAAATAAAATATCAACATGATTACAAGTTTGGATGACAAAAATCTCAATGTAATATCAAGCTACTTTAATCATTTCCTAAATAAACTCAAAGTTATATCAATCAAAATTAGTACCAATACTAGCTACCACATATTTACATAACAAAAATCACAATGTAAGGTATTTGAAGTACAAAAGGTTAGTTTGAAACAAACATATAAAATACCCCCAAATTTTTTGCATTTTCATCTAGATTGAACTTTGTGAAATCTCGTACTAGCTCGTCACCATCAAGATATAAAATATGACATATAAAAATTGAAAAATGTAAGCACATTACAATAATAAATTGAAGTAGGGACATAATGACATTCACAAAATCCAATTTCGTAGAAACTATATGGAAACCATGCCTAATATGGCAAAAGTAAACAACCTACATTAACATAGAAACTATCATCAAAGGACCATCTAAATAACTATCATTTGAGGGGGTTGAAAAGCACAACCATCTTCTATCAACATTAGAACATATCAAGAGAATGAGAAAAAAAGAACACTTGAAACCTATCAGAAATCAAAGCAAAAGCTCCAAATGGCGAAAGTATGTAGGGACAAACACCAAAATCAACATGAACAAACACTTCAAAGCACACCCATCTTCTATTAACAATATAACTCATTTTCATAGAAGTCATAATCACTATATCAACAAAAGTAAACAAACCCCATTAACATAGAAACAACCATACAGGACCATCGAAATAACTATATTAAAGGGGAGGATGGGGGAGGAAGAGTTGAAAAACACAACCATCTTCTATCAACGATATTAGAACATTTCCAAATTATTATATCAAGTGAAATAGAAAACCAAATTCCTAATATTAAATTCAAGACAAACACTTCAAAGCACGATCACCTTCTATCAACAAAATAGCTCATTTTCATAGAAGTCATGATCACTAATCCAATACTTTAACAAACTAGAATTGTAAGAAGAATGTCTTATAAATATTACCTTTTAACTATCATTCAACTATTCCGAACTCCTTTCTGTGTTAGATGTCCCTTCTTGTGTTGCCAACCTTCTTAAGATTTCTTCAATCACGGTTTGTTGTGATTCAACTACACTTTGAAAATTTGCAACTTGAGCATTTGTTTCTTTAGCATGCTGATAACTTGTATGATTCCTAGCATTTCTTGGTCTTGGTCCCCAACCTTTGCCCTTCAGATGCCCCACCCAACACTTGTTCACAGATTTCTCTATCTTCAATATGTATACCTACTTCTTCTGAAGTTGTTTTTAATACCATCATCTCATCCTGCAAAATAAATATGTCATAATGTTATTATGGTGTAAAATAAGAAAGAAATTATATAAACACAAAAGTTTACTTACATATTTCTTTTTTGCCTCATCATTCATCCATCCTTTCTTTGCATTAGAATGAGTGTGCTTAAATAATTCAATATCATTTAACTCCATACCATCTTCTAATTCCTACATGTTATGACCAAAGTTATAAAATAAGAAATGTTGATTATGTACATAAGAATGAAATATGTACCTTTCTTTTCTTATGACGTAAAAATGTCGAAGTGTCACCTCTACGAGTGAATGCAATAGCAGCTCGAGCCTTAGTATTTACCTTAGAGATACGGTTAAAGTCTTCTCTTTTGAGTGGCAACTACGTCCACTGATTTCTTGAGAGAGGCACACTACAAGAAAAATAGCTTGATTGTGAAATAGGAGTGATTCTTGCACAAAACACACTAGTTTGAAGATAGATGAAGGGCAGGGTAACGAGATTGACATTTATAAATGGTATTATGAGGCTTTTATGAAGAAGAGTCCAAATGAAAAATTTACACTTTTTCGAAAGAAAGTTCTTTATATATATATATATAGTTTCTTAAATTGGACTACATCATTTTTCAAAACAAATTCAAGAAATAAAAATGATTATCAAAAAAATATGTTTCTTGAAAAATTTAAAAAAAAAAACAAAAAAAAATTTAAAAAATAGTGTTATCAGATGGGCTATAAATTGGATATGATGATGAACATTTTTTTAAATAATTTTACACATTTTTATATTGATTATAAGGAATTCAAAACCTAAAATTAAAATTTTAAACAACAAAATTAGACTTAACAAGGGAAATAAAGAGGAGAATTCAAAAACTAAAATTAAAATTTTAAACAACAAAATTAATAAAAATGGGGAATATGGGGAGTAGGGAAAACTGAGGGTTGGGACGCCTGAGTTGGGGGAATAAAGAAGGGGATTGATGGGGAGGAATATAGAGAAGAGAGAAAACTCACCTAACAATTTGAAGGTGATGCCGAGAGAGATGTCGAGGGTTTGATTTCGGGAGAGGGAATGAAGAGGGGAAGGAGGTTTGGGAAATCAAAAACGAGGTTTAGGGAAATCAAAGATAGAAAAAAAGAGAGAAAGGAGGGACGGAAAAGGTGGGTAAAAGTTTGGAAAAAGTGAGCTAGGAAGGGAGGGAAAAATAAAAGGAATGGATTTTTTTAATTATATTTTCTGAATAACCCTTTAGTGACAATGTAATATATTGTTAAAGAATTTTAATGTTTAGTGATATTGGTTTGTGCGTCACAAATTGTTTCAATGACACTCATGTAATTTTTTTCGTTAAAAATGATATTCTACAACATGTTTTCCATTGGGTCGCTGTAAATTACCATGTAGCAACAAAATTTTCTTGCACAGTTAAAAATTTGTCACTGAAAATAAATTTTCTTGTAGTGACAATTCATAAACAAATAATTAAGAACCAAATATCACGAAGGATAAATACCAAAAAATGTTTGACATTTGGATTTAAGACTTAGGGTTTGAAATTTGAATTTTGGGTTTAGGGTTTGAACTTTGAATTTAAGGTATAGGGTATGAAGTTTGAATTTAGGATTTATGGTTTGAAGTTTGAATTTAGGATTTTAGGGTTTGAAGTTTGAATTTAGGGCTTTTTAGGTTTTAGGGTTTAAATTTGAATTTAGGGCATTTTTAGGTTTTAGGGTTTCATATTTGAGTTTAGGGTTTAACAAGATCCTATATTGATAGTTGAGTGTATGTGTGTCAATACGTCGTTTCATTTTAATATACAAAAAGAAAGACATATTGAGCATTTGAGTCACAATTATAGAGATTAACTAGTATGAGGAAAAGAAAGAAAACATGTACAATATTAAATTTGTAGTGATGAAGATTTTATTGATCCATTTTGATATATGTACATCAGTGATAGATATATATTACTAATAGATATTATGAAATGAGATTCATATTCATAATTAAGAACCAAATATCACGAAGGATAAATACCACAAAATGTTTGACATTTGGATTTAAGGCTCAGGGTTTGAAATTTGAATTTCAGCTTTAGGGTTTGAACTTTGAATTTAAGGTATAGGGTATAGAGTTTGAACTTAGGGCTTATGGTTGAAGTTTGAATTTAGGGTTCTCGGATTTGATGTTTGAATTTAGGGCATTTTAGGTTTTAGGGTTTGAAATTTGAATTTAGATCTTTTTAGGTTTTAGGATTTTATATTTGAATTTAGGGTTTGAAGTTTGAATTTAGGTGTTAGGATTTGAAATTCGAATCTAGTGTTTTAGGGCTTCAAGTTTGAATTTAGTGTTTCAGGGTTTAGGGTTTGATGTTTGAATTTAGGATTTTAGAGTTTAGGGTTTGAAGTTTGTAAAGCTTGAAATGCAGAAGCAGGCAGAACGCAAGACGGATTTGCTAAATCTTTTCGGGCTGAGAGTGAATGAAGGCCCTTACACGACTATCGGATACCCCTCGATAATTAAGACAAATGCTAGGTCGCGTGTAGGATGTACAAACCGGGTGACGTACGATCTCGTCCTTACATTGCAATGACTGAGATTAGAATAAAAAACTTCTACTGGAGAAACCCTTCGACTGACTTATCTTTTCTTTTCCTTTCGCAGAGAAAGAATCGAGAGAAAAGAAAAACGGATTTGCTATTGCAGTGTAGGGCTTGAAATGCGGAAGCAGGCAGAAAAGAAAAACAGTTTGAATTTTGTAGAGCTTGAAATGCGGAAGCAGGCAAAATGAAAGACGGATTTGCTAAATCTTTTCGAGCCGAGAGTGAACGAATGTCCTTACACGACTATCGGATACCCCTCGATACTTCAAACAAACGCTAGATCGTGTGCAGGATGTACAAACCGGGTGATGTACGATCTCGTCCTTACACTGCAATGGCTGAGGATAGAATCACAAACTTCTGCTGGAGAAACCCTTCAACTAACTTATCTTTTCTTTTCCTTTTGCAAAGAATGAATCGAGAGAAAAGAAAAGAGATAGGAATGCTGGAAGGCTGTCGGCATTCGCTAGGGCAAGGAGTCTTCAATCGTCTAGGCGATGGAGGTAAAGCAGGGGTCGACTAGACGATAAGGCAGGAGTCGTCTAGATGATGAGGCTTTACTGAAGGTCGTCTCGACAATGGTCGTCTAAATGATGAGGCTTGCAGAAGTAAACGATCGTTGGGTAAAGGCTAAGTGGTCGTTGGGTAAAGTTAGACGATCGTTTGCTAAAGCTAAACGATCATTTAGGTCAGAGGGTATACGAAAAGGAAGACGATAAGAAGAAGAAGATGAACACGATCGTTTACGTGGTTCGGCCAAGGGAGGCCTACGTCCACGGAGAAGCTGACGGAGTTTTTCTTTATTCAAGATTGCTTCAAGATAGTGTAAACACTCAATTATAATTGCTATCACACTCACAAAATTAGTTATACGGAGTATTTAAAGGTAGCTAAGTTTGTAACAAAAAACTGTAATCGAATGTAGTTTATTTCACATTTATTCAACAATCTCCACCTTGAAATGTACTTCAGCTTCTCTGATCTGACTGTCTCTGCTTTAACCTTTGTCTCTCATCTCAAACCCTATTATATCAAGGCATTTCTAGAGCTTGAGCTGAGTGACTGTTTTTGTCAACATATCGAAGGTATCAACTTTCAAAACTTCAATCTGCTTAGTTTCTATCTGCTATCGTATGAAATGATATTTCACATCAATATATTTTTTTCTGTTATGGTACTGTGGATGCTTTGACAAATGAATTGTATCCTGATTATCACAAAAGATCTTCATGGTGTCTTGTTTAATTCCATAATCACTTAGGAGGCCTTTTAGCCATAGACCTTCCTTCACTGCTTCTGATAATGCTATGAACTTTGCTTCAATAGTAGAAAGAGCTACTACTGATTGTAAGGTAGCCTTCCAGCTTAGGACACTTCTTCCAAATAGGAAGATACACCCCGATAATGACCTCCTCTTGTTGAGATCTCCTGCATAATCTGAGTCTACATAACCAACTAGCTCTGGTTCACTGTCTGATAGCTGTTAGTACTTCAGTTTAGCATTAGTAGTACCCTTTAGGTACCTCATAATCCACTTTGTAGCCTCCCAGTATCTCTTACATAGATTAGCCATGTATCTACTCACCAGGGTAGTAGCATAGGCTATATCAGGTCTTGTGGACACCATTAAATACATCAAGTTTCCCACAGCTTGGGAATAAGGAACTGTTGACATAATTTGTTGATGCTCAATGTCTAAATCTTTAGGTGAATTCTCTGCTGAAAGCTTGAAATGGTTGGTTATTGAAGTAGTCACTGCTTTAGCTTCTGTTATCTTTTACCTTTCAACAATTAACTGCAGTATTGTGACTAATCAATGCTTAGAATACTTGTTTTTCTGTTTCTAATAATGTCAATATCAAGCATTCTTGTTGCATTTCCCATGTCTTTCTTCTTAAACTCTGATTTCAGTAGATCTTTTACTTTGTTCAGCTCTTTCATTGTTGCTCCTGCTAGAAGAATATCATCCACATATAAAAGCAAGTAAATAGGATAAGTATAGGACTTTGTATTTATATAAACACAGTTGTCATAAGAGCTTTTGTAGAAACCATTCTTCTGAACAAAGTCACTAAATTGTCTATTCCAGCATCTTGGGGGACTGTTTGAGGCCATAGATAGATTTTCTCAGTAGGCACACACAATCTTCCTTCCCTTTGACCTCATATCCCTTCGGTTGGTTCATGTATATAACTTCCTCTAGAAAGCCATGTAGAAAAGCTGTTTTGACATCTAGTTGCTCTAGCTCTAGGTTGTTTTGAGCCACAATCGACAATAGTAATCTGATAAAAGTCTGTTTAACCACTAGAGAAAAATTTCATTAAAATCAACAACTGGCCTCTATGTAAAGCCCTTAGCAACCAACTTAGCTTTAAATCTAGGTCCTTGATCGTTAGAGAACCCTTCCTTCAGCTTGTACACCCATTTGGATGCAATTGTTTTGCATCCTTTTGGCAAGGATGTTAACTCCCATGTATTATTTCTCACCAGTGAATCAATCTCTTCATTCATAGCTTCAATCCATATCTTAGCTTGAGAACAATTGACTGCTTCCTCAAAGATTAAGGGTTCTACATCATTAGACAAATCAGTAGTATTCAAAGCTAAGTAGTCTTCATACCTTGATGGTGGGACAATGTTTCTTTTCTGCCTATCTCTAGTTAGGTAGTAACTTCTCAATTCTGATTCTTCTTGCTCAATATCAATAATAGCATCTTCTACTTCTTCTTCTTAATGAGGTAGTTGATCAAATTGTGATTCAGAGCTTGAAGGATCAAAAGTAGGAACTAGAACTTGCTCCACCTCAATTGTATCACTCTTCTCTTGAGGTACTGAAACATTTAGATTAGTTTTCTGCATATACATTTCTTCTTCCCTAAAAATCACATCTCTACTAGTTATGCATCTTTTCTCAATAGGGTGCCACATTTTAAACTCCTTAACACCTTATGTGAAGCCCAAAAACATACACTTCACAACTCTAACAGCAAGCTTCCCTTTACTCTAATGAACATAGCCAGTGCAGCCAAATACCCTCAGGTTATTCAGGTTAGGTGACTGCTTGGTCCATCTTTCTTCAAGGGTTAGAAGGTTAAGAGATGTATGAGGGCATCTATTCAGTGTATAGACTGTATATGAAGCTGCCTCTGCCCATAACTTCTCAGGTAGTAAAGCATCAGATAGTAAGCTTCTGACACTCTTCATTACTGTTCTGTTTAACCATTCTGCTACCCCATTTTGCTGGGGTGTATACCTAACTGTCTTCTGTCTTAATATGCCTTATTGTCTGCAATAAACATTGAACTCTTCTGCACAATATTCAAGCCCATTATCTGTTCTAAGACACTTAATCTAACAGTTAGACATTTTCTCAATCATCACTTTCCATTCTTTAAACTTTTCAAACACTAAATCCTTAGATTTAAAGAAATAGATCCAGCTCTTTCTTAAGTAATCATCAACAAATGTAAGAAAATACCTGGCATCACTCAATGATTGATAAGGTGAAGGACCCCATAGGTCTAAATGCACATAGTCGAGGATGGCCTTGGTTGTGTGTTGTGCCTTCACAAAGCTTTGCCTAGCAGCCTTCCCTATTACACAATGTTCACAAAAGGATAGGCTCTGATGTACTCCCTTAGGTACAATACCTTGGTTGGCTAGAGCTTGTAGACCTTTGGCACTAATGTGAGAGAGTCTTTTGTGCCATAGGTCTCCTTCAGTAGGCTAATTATGAGTCACAATCAAGGCTGACTGTACTTGATGAACAAATTGCACTACATACACTCCATTTATCTTCACCCATCTCAAGACAGGCTTACTGTTCTTCAACACTTCACGGTATCCTTCCTTGCCTCGGTATTCATAACCAATAGAGTCAAGTATGCCTAGTGAAATTAGATTTCTATTTAGCTTAGGCACATGTCTGAAATTCCTTAAGAGCTTGACTGTTCCATCTTCTAACTTCAATGAGACTGAACCAATCCCAACCACTGAACATGAGTTATTGTTTCCCATGTAGACTGAACCTCTATCCAATTCTCTGTAGGTACTGAACCTGTAACGACCCGGCCCTCTAGGAATTAAGTTAAGCCGTTATTAAATACATGCATGCATGGAACTCAAAACGACACTCGATTATGATGAAATAAATGCTAATTAAATAACATAAGTTCAAAAGACTCTCTTTAAATTCAAATACTTAAACAATAGTAGGGTACCCATAAATCATAAAGGATGATAAATAAGTCTGAAAAAAAATTTAAAAGTAAGTTTTAAACATCAAAACTAAAAATTAAGAGAAACATGAAAGGAATTCTAAATCTCATGATGCGGAAGCGTAAAAACTAGTCCCAATGGCTCGATCACGAATTCCGCTTGTCCATCATCGGTGCATCTCTATCCTTACCTGAAATAACAACATGAGAAAGAATGAGTATAAAATACTCATTAAGTAACCCCACTACTAGGGTCAGGTTGGGTATCTATGTCCTCTAGATACCCACCTCTAGTGAAACATATAAACTACTCTAGTCCTCATGGGACACATATACATATGAAACAAAAAGGAGACTGAGTTCTATCCTACTGTAGTTAAGTATGCCCACTTCCTCTGGTGAATCCCGAAGGAGACACAAACTGGTGAATCCCGAAGGAGACACAAACTGGTGAATCTCGAAAGAGACACAAACTGGTGAATCCGGAAGGAGACAAACACTGGTGAATCCCAAAGGAGAAACAAACTAGTGAATCTTGAAGGAAACACAAACTGGTGAATCCCGAAGGAAACACAAACTGGTGAATCCCGAAGGAAACACAAACTGGTGAATCCCAAAGAAAACACAAACTGGTGAATCTCGAAGGAAACACAAACTAGTGAATCCTAAAGGAAACACAAGCTAGTGAATCCCGAAGGAAACAAAAAAACTAATGGACATCTAACTAATCAGTAAGGACATTTGCATAGACTCGACATCATAATCATCACTATACGAATCTATGACATACATATAAACCTCAACATCATGGCTCTACAACATACACATATACCTCAACATCATGGTTCTACAACATACATATGTACCTCAACCTCATCAATTCAAATACAAACATATGGAAGCACATACCATCTCATACTAGCATTCAAGTGTCTATGTGCATAAATAAATAATTCAAAGCTCGTACCAGAACATACTTTGATCATATTATACTATCAGTCTATCATGCTAACATTCTGCCATAACGTACATTTATCATGCTAGCATACATCTAATGCCTAGCCCGTGGGCAGTTCCAGTAGTAACATGACTTACCTTGATATTAGGTCGAACCAAAAATCATTGAATCTTTATGAAATTCTTGAATCCTTAATCAAGCCTAAACATAAACCAAGCTTTAAAATTAATAGTTAAGGCAAAATTCCAAATACTCAAATATTACAAAATATTTCCAGATAACCTTACCTAAGGTGTGGTTCAATTCGAATTCACCTTCCAAATCTCCAATTTTAAGCCCAAATAATTAGCAAACCAAAATTTTCTTCATCTTGAATGAAATTCTTGAATCAACCCCCTAATCATAATTTGAAATTAGGCTTACATGATTAAAGCTTGAATCAAATACATACTTCACTACCAATGTCTCAAATAAATTATCCATATGTAGCTTCGTCAAAAAAATCACTTCCAAATGACTTTACCAAAATTTCTCAACAACCAAAATTAATCCACAAGAGGGTAATCAAAGCATAAAACTTACCAAAACTCGTTAAAACAAACTCCAACTTCACTAAACAACACCTCAATACCTTCACAAACTTGAATCCAAAGTTGAAACACAATGGGTATCAACCAATTGATGCCAAAAGTAAATGAGTATTCAAGAATCAACCGAAAACAAACCCAAACGGCAGAAATCTTACCCAAATCGATAGATCCAGTGACGGCAAAAGCGAACACGCTTGAGCAGTGGTGGACGGAGGTCATGAAGAAGAAACTGACGTGGCGGCTTTGGGCGGTGTCGGACGGGCTCACGAACGTGAGGAAGAAAAGGGGGTGGGGTTTGACTTTTTATAAAAAAAAAATAATAATAATAAAACAAAAAAGAAAATAAATATAATTACATTTAATTCCTTTCCATTTTATTCCTTTCCGTTTCAAAAGAAAATTAATTCCTGCCATTAATTTTCAATTTGAATAATTTCACGCCAACAATTAAATTCCCGCACTTACACTTGAAGTCCAAAATTCCAAAAATGCCCTCCAACTAATAACAATTACTGAAATTCCAAATAATAAAGTTACTGAAATTACATTATTACTAAAAAAATATGCGGGGTGTTACATTCTTCTCCCCTCAAAGAACTTTCGTCCTTGAAAGTTCATTCTTGAAAAAGCTCCAAGTACTGGGTCCTCATCTCATTCTCTCACTCCTAAGTGGCCTCCTTGAACTGATGATTCTTTCACAAGACTTTCACAAGCGCAATCTCCCGGCGGTGCAATGTTTTTACCTCTCTGGCGAGGATCTCTATAGGCTTCTCCTCGTACCTTAAGTTTCCATTCTACTGTAAGGGCTTGTAGTCAACTACATGGGACAGGTCTATCACATACTTCCTTAGAATCGAAACATGGAAGACATTATGAACTGAAGACAGTGCTGGGGGCAATGCCAATCGGTAAGCTAAGAGACCAATTCGCTCCAAGACCTCAAAAGGTCCAATGAACCTCGGGCTCAGCTTCCCTTTCCTTCCAAACCTCAAAACACCCTTTATAGGTGCCACCTTTAAGAACACTTTATCACCTAGTCTTAAATTTTAGGTCCTTACATCTCACGTCAACGTAGCTTTTCTCTCTACTTTGAGCTGTTTGCATACAAGCCTTGATCTTCTATATTGCCCCATTCATGGCTTGCACTAGCTCAAGTCCTAGCAATTTCCTTTCACCTACCTCATCCCAACACACAGGAGACCTGCAGCTCTTCCCACAGAAGGCTTCCAATGGCGACATGCCAATGGTAGCCAGATATCTCTTATGATGCTAATTCCATCAAATTCAAGTGAGAGTATCAACTCCCAAAAAAATCTAATGCACAAGTGCGCAACATATTCTCCAATGTCAGTACAAACGTTCTTTTTTACCATCATTCTGTGGGTGAAAAGTTGTATTAAAACCCAATCGAGTATCCAATGCTAACTGGAGACTCTTCCAAAAACTAGATGTAAAACGAGAGTCACTTTTGACATAGTTGAAACTAGTATAAAAAAAATGTGACAACCCCTTCCATATATAACTATGAAACTTAAGATGCTGAAAACCAACAATACTTTAACACGCTCAAGCTGAGAACTATGAAAACTGTTGTGAGCTTAAGAAAGTCTTATTCACTAAAAACATATATCTGAGCTTACCATTCTGTCAAAGGGAAAACTTCATATGTTTAGTGGAGAAACTGGTCATGCTATATAATGCGTCATTTGAAGATACGTACCAAAAAAAATCACTGAAAACTACTTCTACTCTAAAAGCGCCGACTGTGATGTCTCTATTAGGGTCTACATGTTTGAGAATAACTCTGTCTAATTAGGTCTCATATTTATGAGAAACTCATCATGAGGCTCTATACTGTCATGGGTCATAAAACTTGCTTGAGCCAAATCTCATATTATCCTTTAGCCTTAAAACAATCACATATCATTACTTAGACCCTGTTGCGGATGAGTCTAAAATTCCCTCTGAAAATGAGGTTTTGAAGTCCCTAGATGCTAAAGCATAAGTCAATTGATAACACATTTTCATAACCTCGTAATAACCGTAATTGATCCTTGAAGTCATTTTTTTTAACGATAAAACCTTTTTGATTCATAAGTCCTAGCTTGGATTACTCATACTCCCTAAAGCTAGTTAACTCATTGCCCATGCAAGAGAATACATACTATCTAGTAATGCTCCAAACCCACTTTTAGTAACTTCTTACTATCAACTCAACTTTATTGCCAAGTCTATCCCTTATACCAATGGTTATATTGGAAGATCCAACTTACTTACTTTTGTGCATATACCATTATTATCTACCTCGAGTTGGATTATTTTCTTTTCTCAATCAAATTGATGGTCTTGCTAATTCATGTTTCCAACACTTGCACACAAAGTCAAAATCCCTTAAATCTTACTAATGCCCTCAATGTTTTACGTCTTAACTAATGAAGCCTCAACATACCATATCAATAGTTCTTGAACATCTACTGTTACTAGTAACTCTATTTTAACTTATTCCTTCTCAACCTTCTATTTCAGTAACAGATTCTTATGTTAAAATAAAGTTTCATACCAATCACTTACATAACCTATCTTTCCATCTAACACATATTGTGCTAAAGTCCCACATGATAATGAGGTATTCTTCTTTTACACCAAAACAAATACCTTGTAACCCCTCTTATCAAGCTTTCAAACCATACTTAACTAGGAGTTTCGAACACATTAAATTTCTTTCTCTTTCCAAAAGAGTAAAATTTCTTGGATACTTTTCTCTCATTCACCCTTATCTTTGATAAAACCACTAAATTCAAGACACCTCCTTTTTTTTTTTCCACTTTTCATGTGGAACATAATCTCTTTACTAAATTATATTTTACTTAACTTCTCCATAAATCTTATCTCTCTCACTAAGAATTTCCATCTTTTAGAATTCCTCTTTGCCAATTTGCATACGTTTAAACTCCAAAAGACTTTTGTTTCTTTAAATCTATCTAACTTGGATCTCCTTAACACAATAAGGCTCTAGGTTTAGTCTAGGTATACTAAAATAATCCTTCAACCTGAACAAATAACACCTTGTTTTAACCCCTTTAAGTCCAAGGTCATGTCCAACTATTTTAGCTTCCTTTAATGACATCTACCTAGCTAGATATTCCAAAAGAATTCTTTATATCATTACACATACTTTACCTAGTTCATCAAGTTGTAGTATTACCCAAATGATTATGACTTATGAATCCCTTTCTAAAATTCTTCTCAAAATATTGGGTTTTAAAATCTCAAAACCTTTAATAAATCTAGAGACTCTTCTTCTTTTCCTCCTTATTCATAAAACAACTTTTAACCTTATACTTGAGCACTGGCCTGTGTATTTATACTACCACCGATTGCACTATCCAACACAAAACATAATACTAGTCTTTGATCTTCTTGTCTCGACAATGTTATTCTTTGGCTTAAACATTTAAATACCTTCATTCCTAAATTGTCATAACTTTACATAGTTTCATCAACCTTTAACATTGCTGAACTAAGGTATATATTTGTTCCTTTCTAACATAATTTCCATGAGATTAACTAGTGCCAAGTGACCTCATAATTTACTCTATTTTATTTTTCTCCTTTTGTAGTGTCGTACTTGATAATCCTCTTATAATAACTTCTAACGAGTCACTGACCTAGCATTAGAACATAACTGGTGCATTTAAGCTAAACAAATATTTTAATGCACAACTATCATAAAACTTGTAATTGATAAGACGTACCTAGCAAAGACGAGGAATCCGTTCATGGGCCACAGGGACAATCTAGACTTACATAGTAAGTTAGTCTATAGAACCCAAAACATGGACTCTGATACCAACTGTAACGACCCGACTCCCTAGGACTTAAGTTAGGTCGTTATTAAATACATGCATGCATGGAACTCAAAACGACACTCGGTTATGACGAAATAAATGCTAATTAAATAAGATAAGTTCAAAAGACTTTCATTAAATTCAAATACTAAAACAATAGTAGGGTACCCATAAATCATAAAGGATAATAAATAAGTCTGAAAAATAATTCTTAAAAGTAAGTTTTAAACATAAAAACTAAAAATTAAGAGAAACATGAAAAGAACTCTAAATCTCATGATGCGGAAGCGTAAAAACTAGTCCCAGTGGCTCGATCATGAATTCCGCTTGTCCATCACCGGTGCATCTCTATCCTTATCTGAAACGACAACATGAGAAAGAATGAGTATAAAATACTCAATAAGTAACCCCACTACTAGGGTCAGGCTGGGCATCTATGTCCTCTAGATACCCACCTCTGGTGAAACATATAAACTGCTCTAGTTCTCATGGGACATATATACACATGAAACAAAAAGAAAACTGAGTTCTATCTTACTATAGTTAAGTATGCCCACTACCTCTGTAGAATCTCGAAGGAGACACAAACTGATGAATCCCGAAGGAAACAAAAACTGGTGAATCCCGAAGGAAACACAAAATCTAATGGGCATCTAACTAATCAGTAAGGACATTTGCACAGTCTCAACATCATAATCATCACTGTACGAATCTATGACATACATATAAACCTCAATATCATGGCTCTACAACATACACATATACCTCAACATCATGGTTCTACAACATACATGTGTACCTCAACATCATCATATCAAATACAACCATATGGAAGCACATACCATCTCATACTAGCATTCAAGTGTCTATGTGCATAAACAAATAATTCAGATCTCGTACTAGAACATACTTTGATCATATTATACTATAAGTCTATCATGCCAACATTCTACCACAAATCTTTGTGAAATCAATTGAATCTTTGTGAAATTCTTGAATCCTTAATCAAGCCTAAACATAAACCAAGCTTTAAAATTAATAGTTAAGGCCAAATTCCAAACACCCAAATATTACAAAATATTTCCAGATAACATTACTTAAGGTGCGGTCCAATTCGAATTCTCCTTCCAAACCTCCTATTTTAAGCCCAAATAATTAACAAACCAAACTCTTCTTCATCTTGAATGAAATTCTTGAATCAACCACCTAATCATAATTTTAAATTAGGCTTACATGATTAAAGCTTGAATCAAATATATACTTCACTACCAATGTCTCAAATAAATTATCCATATGTAGCTTCGTCAAAAAAATCACTTCCAATTGACTTTACCAAAATTTCTCAACAACCAAAATTAATCCACAAGAGGGTAATCAAAGCATAAAACTTACCAAAATTCGCTAAAACAAACTCCAACTTCACTAAACAACACCTCAATACCTTCACAAACTTGAATCCAAAGTTGAAACACAATAGGTATCAACCAATTGATGCCAAAAGTAAATGAGTATTCAAGAATCAATTGAAAACAAACCCAAATGGTAGAAATCTTACCCAAATCGATAGATTCAGTGACGGCAAAAGTGAACGACGCTTGAGTAGTGGTGGACGGAGGTCATGAAAAAGAAAATGACGCGGCGACTTTGGTCAGCGTTGGACGGGCTCACGAATGTGAGGAAGAAAAGGGGGGTGAGGTTTGACTTTTTATTAAAAAAAAAAAACAATAATAATAATAATAATAAAACAAAAAAGGAAATAAATATAATTACATTTAATTCCTTTCCATTTTATACTATCAAATTTCTTTCCGTTTCAAAAGAAAAATAATTCCTGCCATTAATTTTCAATTTGAATAATTTCACGTCAACTATTAAATTCCTGCACTCACACTTGAAGTCCAAAATTTCAAAAATGCACTCCAACTAATAACAATTACTGAAATTCCAAATAATAAAGTTACTGAAATTACATTATTACTAAAAAATGTGCGGGGTGTTACAGAACCAGCCCTTGTGAGGTGTCATATGGAATGAACACCCTGAATCTAGAACCCAATCTAGGTTTTTATTTGCTTCTTCTTCTACCCTACAATTAGATGTAGCCAAAGAATCAGAATAAAAGTAAGAATCTTCACAAACTGAGGCTTTACCTGACTGGTTTGGTTGGACTTTGGGTTGTGGCTAAGATTGTTTATTTTTATGCTCATTTTTTCACTTAAGTGTTCTGTAATCTTTGATCAAATGTCCAAGCTTTTTACAATATTTGCATCTAACCTTGGACTTTTCTTTTCCCCCTTCTTCATTTGAGCTTTGCTTTTCTTTCTCCTTGTTATTCTGTTTTGACTTTCCTTTAACAAACAAGCCTTCTACATTAGATTTTTCTTCTTTGCTTGTAATGAGTTCCATTTCTCTAATTTTAAGAGCAGAAATAATGATATCAGTAGTAATGGAATTTCTCCCATACTTCAGGGTTGTCTTCACTTCTCTGTAGGATTCTGGCAATGATTTAAGAAGCACAAATACTTCATTGTCTACCCCGATTTATTCTCCTTGAGTCTTAAACTCAATAGTAATTCTCTTGAAATCATCTAAGTTCTCTGTTAATGACTTTAAAGCATTCATCTTAAATGTAAAGAACCTTTCCCTTAGGAAAAGTTTATTAGGCAGATTCATTGTCTCATAAAGCTCATTCAATTTTTTCCACATCTTGTAGGTTGTTTCCTAATCAATTACTTGCCGTGGGACATTATCTGACAAGTTCAAAATGAGTGTTTCATGCTCCATGTTTTCTTTTTCTTCTTCTGTCACTGTACTTGGTAGCTTTGTTGGATCATCAAGGCTTTGTGTGCCCTCTGTTGTCCCAAGATAGCCTTTATTTTGGCCTTCCACAGACCAAAGTCACTTTTTCCATCAAATTTCTCAATGTCGTACCTTGCAACTGCCATTTCTGAACTGAAAGTTCGACTGAAAGACTTCAAGATTATTGCTTCTTTGAATCTTGACTAATCTTGAAGCTTTCTTGCAAGCTCTGATACCACTTGTAGGGCTTGAAATGCGGAAGCAGGTAGAATGCAAGACGGATTTGCTAAATCTTTTCGGGCCAAGAGTGAACGAAGGCCCTTACACGACTACTGGATACCCCTCGATAGTTCAGACAAACACTAGGTGGCGTGCAGGATGTACAAACCGAGTGACGTACAATCTCGGCCTTACACTGCAATGGCTGAGATTAGAATCACAAACTTCTGCTGGAGAAACCCTTCGACTGACTTATCTTCTCTTTTCTTTTCGCAGAGAAAGAATCGAGAGAAAAGAAAAGAGAGAGGAACGCCGGGAGGCTGCCGAAATTCGCTAGGGCAAGGAGTCTTCGATCGTCTAGGCAATGGAGGTAAAGCAGAGGTCGACTAGACGATGAGACAGGAGTTGTCTAGACGATGAGGCTTTACTGAAGGTCATTTAGACGATGGTCGTCTAAATGGTGGTCGTCTACACGATGAGGCTTGCAGAAGTAAACGATCGTTGAGTAAAGGCTAAACGATCGTTGGGTAAAGCTAGACGATCGCTTGGGTCAGGGGGGGTATATGAAAAGGAAGACGATAAGAAGAAGAAGATGAACACGATCGTTTACGTGGTTCGGCCAAGGGAGGCCTACGTCCACGGAGAAGCTGACGGAGTTCTTCTTTATTCAAGATGGCTTCAAGATAGTGTAAACACTCAATTACAATTGCTCTCACACTCACAAAATTAGTTATACAGAGTATTTAAAGGTAGCTAAGTTTGTAACTAAAAACTGTAACTAAATGTAGTTTTTTCACTTCTATTCAACAAAGTTGAATTTAGGACTTTAGGGTTTAGAGTTTAAAATTTGAATTTAGGGTTTTAGGGGTTTAGAGTTTCAAGTTTGAAGTTTAAATTTAGGGTTTTAGGGTTTTGAAATTTGAATTTATGGTTTATGGTTAGAAGTATGTATATACATATGTGTGTGTATATAATTTTCATTACTGGCATTTATATAGAGGAAAAACAACAAAATCCATCAATTTTAATTGTAACATTGTAAAAAAAAAAAAAAAAAAAAAAAAAAAAAAAAAAAAAAAAAAAACCTAACTTTTCTTTAGGAAATTTGTATTGAATAATACAAATGGGAAAAAAATCTGATTATATATACCACATTTTTAATATTTGCTATTATAGCAAATATTGACCGGTAAACCTTTCCTTTTTTTTAGAATTCCAAATTTACCCTCTCTTTCCCTTTATTAACTTTCCTTTTTCACGTTCGTGACCTCCTTTGAACATTGCCGTTCGTGAACTTCTTCTTCTTTTATAGTGAAATATCTATAGTCTCCATGAAATCAGATCAATGAAGCTCTGTAATACTTTTTGCTTTCTTTTTGTCGTTCTTTCCTTTTTTTTTCACGGTGAAATATCGATGAATCAGTCTCCATGAAATCCCATTCGTGAAGCTCCATAATACTTCGATCAATTCTAATTCGTGAAGCTCCGTGATACTTCGATCAATTCCGATTCGTGAGTTCATTTTTCTTTTTTCGATTTCATCTTTGATCAACTCCGATTCGATGTTAGTGTGAATGTATTACCTCCACTAGTTAAACATCCAACTGGACGACCACGTAAATCAAGAATATTATCAATTGGTGAAAAGAAAAGAAGCTCGAAGTGCAGTCAATGTCATCATTGTGGCCATAATTGTAGGACATGCAAATTTCCACCAGTTGTTTAATGAAGAAGCTTGATTTGTAATTGATGTTTGTAATGAAGAAGCTTGTTTTGTAATTGATGTAATGAAGTGATAGATTCTATCACTGACAGTAGATAAGCATTTTTTAGAAGATCCATCAATGATAGATTCTATCACTGATAGAATTTCCAACCAAATGCTACACGATCGTATAGCATTACTGATACCATACTATTAGTGATAAAAGCTGTGCAGCTTGTGTTTAAACAACTTTGTAGAAGGAAGTTTCTTAAAAAGAGCTTTGGATTGTGAGTTATGAATTTTTGAAGTTGTACTAGGGAATTGGTGCATAAGCAGACAACTGCTTGTGAAGAACAAGCAAGCAGTTCATCGTGGAGAATTACAATGGGATTTTGTAAGGAGGATATCGCTCTCGGGGGAAATCTCGCTAGGAATTGAGGTGAGTATCGCTTAAGAATTTCACAGGAAAAGTTTGGTATCACTCTAGAGGGTATCGCTGGTGTCGCTCTAGAGGGTATTGCTGATGTGCTGGTGTCGCTCTAGAGGGTATCGCTGGTGTCGCTCTAGAGGGTATCACTGGTGTCGCTCTAGAGGGTATCGCTGGTGTGCTGGTGTCGCTCTAGAAGGTATCGCTAGTTTCGCTCTAGAGGGTATCGCTGGTATCGCTCTAGAGGATCTCGCCAGTGTCACTCTAGAGGATCTCGCTAGTGTCACTTGTAGGGATCTTTTATTCTTCAGTAAATGTAATGTCTTGGTTGCATACATGTATTTATGTAATCTTTGTAGAACCTTAAGGGAGGTTTGCTGTTTGTATATATTACTAGTGTTTTAACAGGTTGGTATTTAGATTAAAAGTCTTGGGTGGTGAGTGTTGGCAGAAGGGGCTAGTAACTACCACGGTCATATCCTTTTCCAGAATAAAAAGGGTAATCTGGGAGGGGGTGTGATACTATACGATCGCCTACCCAATGCTAGACGATGCCTACTAAATGCTACACGATCGTGTACTATACGAAGTTGCAACTATATCAATCACATTTATGAATCAGTCACATTTATACTATACGATCGCCCTCTTTTCCCTCCAACCAAACAACCTCTAAAATAAATTGAAAGTTGCAACTATATCAATCACATTTATGAAGGATTCATATTGATTCAATATAACTATCATTGATCTTGTAAAATAACAATGTAATTTCCAAAATCATAACAATCATTGTATATTGTCAAAATAATTTCCAAACTATTGTGAAACAGAAGTCTATTGTCAATCAAAGTTGTGATATTTTGAGATTAAAGCTTGGAGCGTCGTCATTCCACCTTGGAGACTGCCTTGTAGCTTTGCTTGGAGACACCTTGGTAGACACATTTGGAGAAGCCTTCTTTTTGTCTTTCTTTTGTTTCTTTGCGTTCTCCAAAATTTTCTTGGTTAGTTTTGCTTATCTTTTTGGTCTCTTGTTGTCCCCTATATTTTCGATGACAACCTTTGGTCGATATTTTTTTAGACTCTTTTTAAGAGTCTTTACAATCACCTGAAATCATGGAATCAAATATAACATGACATCAATGTGCTATCAATATTAGCTAAGTAAATAAAGCTTCCTATTATTTATACTATCACTGATAACAAACTATCAATGATAGCGTGTTATCATTGATAGTTGGTTATCAATGATTTCAGATATCACTAATAACATGCTAATGTTATAATTAAGATCATCAATCAATCAATACTTACATTCTTTTTCGTCATATCTTCTTTATCTTTTTCTTTTTGATCTTCCTCTTCATCTTCAGGATCATCATGCAATTGTTCTTGCTAGCATTCTCTTGATAACTTCTATCCTAAAAACAAACATGTGGAACCATTACATTCATATCATTGATAGCAATAATAGTGATAGATACTTTTCCTATGAATAAACAATCATCAAATCACAGTATAGGGAACTAAATTAGCATCAATGATAGCATCCATCAGTGATAGTTTGTTGATAGACAAATCCATCAACAAACTATCAATGAACTATCAACATATTCCCTAAAGCATCAGTGATAACTTTTATCCTAAAAACAAACATGTGGAACCATTACATTTATATCATTGATAGCAATAATAGTGATAGATACTTTTCCTATGATTAAATAATCATCAAATCACAGTATAGGGAACTAAATTAGCACCAATGATAGCATCCATCAGTGATAGTTTGTTGATAGATAAATCCATCAACAAACTATCAATGAACTGTCAACATATTCCCTAAAGCATCAGTGATAACTTCTATCCTAAAAACAAACATGTGGAACCATTACATTCATATCATTGATAGCAATAATAGTGATAGATATTTTTCCTATGAATAAACAATCATCAAATCACAATACAGGGAACTAAATTAGCATTAATGATAGCATCCATCAGTGATAGTTTGTTGATAGACAAATCCATCAACAAACTATCAATGAACTGTCAACATATTCCCTAAAGCATCAGTGATAACTTCTCTCCTAAAAACAAACATCTGGAACCATTACATTCATATCATTGATAGCAATAATAGTGATAGATACTTTTCCTATGAATAAACAATCATCAAATCATAGTACAGGGAACTAAATTAGCATCAATGATAGCATCCATCAGTGATAGTTTGTTGATAGACAAATCCATAAACAAACTATCAATGAACTGTCAACATATTCCCTAAAGCATCAGTGATAACTTCAATTAAACAACAATAAATAACTAAATTAGCATAATATTTACTGAAACATCAGCAAATCACAACGAAACACAGTACTAATCTTCACATAATTAGTAATCAAACATAGTCAACAATAAACTATCTACATATTCCTCGAAAAACTAGCAAATTACAATCAACATTACAAATAATCTTCACATAATCAACATTTTGATGACTATTAGTCTATGATGACTACGTTGTGATGACTACACTGTGATGACTACACTATAATCAAAATGCATAATAAAATGAAACATCTAAAAAAGCTGGAGAATGCATGTAGCCCTAATTTGAAATAACTATTTATCTTCTTATATAAACTATCAATGGAAGAAGAACGAAGCTCTACGTTTTCGAATTTTTACTATCAGTGATGAAGAGATGAACAAAAGAAAAAGAAGAAACGAAGAAACGAAGAAGAACAACGTACCTTTTGAAGTTTGGAGCGAAATCGATGGGGAAGAAGACGACACTGTCGGAACGGAAGAAGACGGCACTGTCGAAATCAAAAGGTTGAAATCGGAAGGAGATGACACTATCGAAGCTCGAAAGGGTTGGAAGTATTTTTCACGTTTTTCGGAAGAAGATGAAGGGTCGAAATAAAATTTATAATTAATAAAATAGTCCTTTACATTGTGGCCAAACGGTTTTATATGGGCCCATGTCCATTTTAGTCTTTTCCTTTTTCTGGGCTAAATCTTTAATATAAAAAATCTATATTTGCAAATACTTTTATCTTACTACATAAACTCTAATATTTATTGTAAAATAAATATTCATGCAACTTCCCCAAACTCTAATATTTTTTTATAATTATACATAAACTCTATTAATGATCTCGGCCTTACATTGCAATGGCTGAGATTAGAATCACAAACTTCTGCTGGAGAAACCCTTCGACTGACTTATCTTTTCTTTTCCTTTCGCAGAGAAAGAATCGAGAGAAAAGAAAAGAGAGAGGAACACTAGGAGGCTGCCGAAATTCGCTAGGGCGAGGAGTCTTTGATCGTTTAGGCGATGGAGGTAAAGCAGGAGTCGTCTAGACAATGAGGCTTTACTGAAGGTCGTCTAGACAATGGTCGTCTAAACGATGGTCGTCTATACGATGAGGCTTGCAGAAGTAAACGATTGTTGGGTAAACGCTAAGCGATCGTTGGGTAAAGCTAGACAATCGTTTGGGTCAGGGGGGGTATACGAAAAGAAAGACGATAAGAATAAGAAGATGAACACGATCGTTTATGTGGTTCGGCCAAGGGAGGCCTATGTCCACGGAGAAGCTGACGGAGTTTTTTTTTATTCAAAATTGCTTCAAGATAGTGTAAACACTCAATTACAATTGCTCTCACACTCACAAAATTAGTTATACAGAATATTTAAAGGTAGCTAAGTTTGTAACAAAAAACTGTAACCGAATGTAGTTTATTTCACTTCTATTCAACAAAGTTGAATTTAGGGCTTTAGGGTTTAGAGTTTAAAATTTGAATTTAGGGTTTTAGGGGTTTAGAGTTTGAAGTTTGAAGTTTAAATTTAGGGTTTTAGGGTTTTGAAATTTGAATTTATGATTTATGGTCAGAAGTATGTATATACATATGTGTGTATATAATTTTCATTACTGGCATTTATATAGAGGGAAAAAAACCAAATCTATCAATTTTAATTGTAACATTCGTAAAAAAAATAAAATAAAATAAAACATAAAATAAAAAAATAAAAAAAACCTAACTTTTGTTTATTAAAGAAATACCTTAGGACCTAAAAGATTACATTAATCTCATAAAGTGAATTTAAAATACACTTGGTCTTCTTTTTTTCAGTTGAGACCAATATTGTACGTTTTATTTGATTTCTTTTCCTCAAAATTAAACAGAAATATATTAACAAAAGGAACAATTTTAATTTAAAAGGAAATTCAAATTAATAAAAAAAATTATATAAGTTCAAATTATATCATATTAATTAAATTAATAAAGGACATTCTTGGAACATTCGATAAATTTAAGATATCTTGGAGTAGAAATTCCACAAAATGGACAAAGCTATTCAAATATTATCATATATCTATTAAAAAGAAAAAAGAAAAAAAAAAACATTCATACAAAACAAACATGATCAAACATTTGTAATTTCAGACCTCTAAAGATTCTAGCTATCTAAAGTTTTTCATGATGGGCTAAAAATTTCTCCAATTTTAGAGTTTTACACAAAATTCTCTTATCTTCGGTTGTTTGTTTTTTTTTTTTTTTTTAAATTTTTCTATTAGTTTTCTGCTTATCTTTCCGGTAGTAGTGCAATATTGTTTTTTTTTTTCCAACCAGATTAACCTTTAATATCGATTTTCAACGGTTTCCAATTTTTCAATTCTATACCTTTTTTATAAAAGGAAAAAAAATTATGGTATTAATTTTATGACAGATGTATCAAAGTGAGTTTAACTCAACAATAATAATTAGCATGACCTCTGTTCTAGAGATCGAAGGTTTGATCTCTCATCCTTATAATTGATTGTACTCAAAACTTGACGAATTATGCAGGTGCACGTAACGATAGTACGTAATGTTGATTGGGAAGAAGATTGTTGGGAAAATGTTGGTAATGTGGTTTTAAAATAAAAGACAGCAAAAGAGTTATTTAAAAATCTAAGAATAAAAGCGTTCTAGGTTATTGAATTCGTAAATTATTTCATTAAATTTTTTTTCTAGCCTCATGGAATCATGTATGAATATTATGCCCAAATCTAGAAACTTAATTCAAGATTACTTTCTCTCAAAATAATCTATTATCATGCAATTTATGAAATCAAATTAAGACACAAGGCATTAGGAATTTTCATTAGCAACTTTCACTATTAACCTAACTATGATCATGATAGATTATTAATGATTTCACGGTATAGATTTGGTAAAACATTCAATCTCTCAATTAAAAATTCAACCTAACAAATATCAATGGTCAATCAATAAGAATTAAGCCTGATAACACTGAAAAGAAAAGTGTTCAAAAAAAATCTATGAAAATAATTAAATTCAAACTAAATTCATAACAACTTCATCAATACCTTAAAACAAGTTTAGTCTTGGAAAAACATATTTTCATACATCAATTCAAACATAAGATCCAAAGAAAGAAAAGGAAATCGAAGAACTCTCCAAGCTTGCCTCGATCGTCACGTTGGAAACTCGAACGGTCTTCAAAATATCCCTTCAATTCTCTTAACTCTTAAGCATAAACTCTCATTTAGGTCTCAAATCTCAATCTTCATCACTCAATTTGATCAGAATTCTCCCTCATTAGGTCAGAATGGCGTCCAATTATATAGAAGATGAGAAATTTGGTACAAAATCTTTACCAAAATTATCAGATTGTTTCCAATTAAGGAAAGTCAGCTTTGCGATGCCTCGACAACAGCAATGGAACGATGCATCTTAAATTGTAGTTACTGTCTTCTAGCATCAATCCTCGCTTCATGTCGTAGCGTTGTAACACTACAACCAACTTTGCAACACTCCTCTGCTCTTTGTAACATTGCATTTTTCCTCTCTTTTCTTCACTTCATTTAGTTCATTGCTCGGTTTTGACTAATTTAAGCCTAATTTAGTCCCTTTTTACTTATTTTGAGTATAATTTATATTTCGATTATAAATCGTGGAAATCACTAACAAACACATCAAATTCGATAAAAACACACTAAAAACAATCCTAAATTGAAGGCGAACAACGTACATGTTGTGTGCGTTTCAATAATCCACTAATATTAAAGAGTTAAGCAGTTTACAACACAAGTAGAGCTCAACTTATTGATCATCTAGGCTCCCCCTAGATGAGAGACTCCCTCTCAAATGTACTTAGGCTCCCCCTAAGTTTGGTAATATTATTATTGAACACTTCGACTTTCGATAGTGTGTCAAACTTCTATCAATGTTGTCATCTTCCCCTCAAGTTAGCAAACTCCCTTCACTAATGAATCTTAGGATCCCCTAAGCTGGAGAGCTTCTTCTCTAAAGCCGAGTCTTAGGCTCCCCTAAGATAGAGAATCTCTTCTCTTCAACTGTGCCTTAGGTTCTCCCTAAGACAAAATAATCTTTACGTTCTTGAACAATTCACACAATGACCGTGCACACAATGGATGAAGAACTTGCACAACGGAATGTAGTGAGCAAAGAGCAAGAACATCAAGATGAATAATTCGGCCACAAAACAGAAAACGGCTTGCTCGATTAACAAAAGCGACAACCTTAAATGATTAGCATAATTCTCCTTTAATAATCGAATCCAGGAGAGGAAACAAATCTCCATTTGGAAAAGAAAAGTTACGACTCAATAAAGGAGAATATCATATGAAATAATACAACTTCATATTTCCATATAAGAAAATTATTAGGCAAAAAATACTCTGATATCACAATAGAGGTAAAAATTCAATCATCTTGGCTTAGACTTTTTTATACAACAGAGGTAAATATATGACAGACTTCTTTAACCTTGATGTTAACAATCAATTATTCATTTTATAGGGTAAACACAATTAAATTGACATTATGGAATGATTTTGGCAATTAATGAAGGCTTTGAATTAGAAGATCTAATTACTAACAATCCAATCATCTTGACATTCAATGTTAAGATAGATATATATGAAGGTAAATTTTTGAAAATATATATAAAGGTAAATTTTTGAAACCCAAATATAACACTATGATAAAGAGAAAAATAATTTTATGTTCAACAATTTCTTTCCTGTCTTTTATTAGGAGAATTGAGCATGATTACAACAACTAGCAACATCTTGATTGAACCTGATGTTATATATTCAGAAGATCTAAAAGAAATGAATTTATCTTGTGTATGCATTTGAATAATTGATGATAATTATAATCCGACATATTGGGTTCATAATTTATTTCATGGTTAAATTTAAAATATTTCAACAAAACTGAAAATATAAATTACAAATGAAAATCCATAACAAAAGATACGCTAGAAAAGATTTACATAATTTTAAAATTTAAATCTAATTAGGTCAAGAAATCAAGAATTTAAATGATGATGAGGGCAATTTCGGAACACATTAAGGGCAATCTCAGGATAATGGAAAGATAGAAACGTGTAGGACAGTCAATTTGCTAAAAATCTAAAGATTTTTTTTTCTTTTTGCCATATTTCTAAATGCAATCTTAAAAGATACTATATACACCAATTTCTATAATGCTATCAATTTTTATATCTTTATCCCTCCATAAGATGATCAACTCTTCTATTTTGTTTTTTTTTTAAAAAAAAAAAAAAGAAAAAGAAAAAAGTCATGTCTTACTCTTTACCTGTAAATATTTTTACTTAAAAAGTTTCCAAATTTACCAAGTATTATAATTATTCTTTCTTTTATATTAGTATTGATATTCTGTTATTTTTTTATTTATGTCAGAAGAAAATCTTCTTGGCTCACACAAATATGAAGAAGTTATAGGATATTTGATGATTTATATTGTTCTGTAATTGATTAACAATCAATATAGTTAGCTTTAAATAACACATATATAGTTTTACACACTATTGTTTCAAATTATTTCATTATATGTCAAACATTTACTAATTATATTAAAAATATATATATATTTGATCAAAATTAGAATTTTATTACAAATATTTTTAAGCCACGTGCATCTCACGTGTCAAGTATCTTTATTTTACCCTTTCTACATGAGACGCAACTCGTCGAGTGTAAGTAACTTATATCTTATAGAGGCAATTAATGTCATAGGGATGCAACTCTCCAAGATGGGACATGATTTTTCGAATGTGTTTCTTGAGTCTAATAGATACAATGAATATCAATGGGTTGCAACAGTTTAAGTGAAGGTGGATTGCATATAGAACTGGTGTATTTCTTTCACTTATAGGGTGAGATGCATGTATAATAAAAAAACGTGTTTGTTTACAATTTTAAAAAACAATTTCATTTGATCTAAGTTTAGAAAAAAAAATTTGAAAAAGACAAAATTTTGTGAAATGCAAGTAAAAAAAAAAACATTTTTTCTTTATGTACAAAAAAAGCATATTTGTTTACAACATTAAATTTTAGTTTACAATCTTAAAAAAATAATTTCATATAATTCTAGTTTAGAGAAAAGAACAAAAAAAAAATTCTACTTATTTTATCATGCATCATATCGTTAAGAGTGTCAAACCACAAAAATCACATCACAATACCGCATAGGATTCAAGCATGCTCATAAGAATATTTTCATTCATATAAAAATAGCAAAACATCTCACACAATTTCATTGCATGCTTTTAAGATTTATTTGGCAAAACAAGATTGGAAGACGTTTCATTAGTAACGTTACTTACCTCAATATAATTCAAGCAAATGCAACCCCTTTACCTATGAAACTTTCTGACCAAAATCCTTAAAAATAAACTATAGTTAATTTCAACTTTTATGGCTTAACCCCAAACCATAAATTCACTTTAAAGAATTCATAACACTTTACCCAAACTGTTCTTCGATTCAAAACTGCCTCAAAATATCAACACAATTGAATCTCATGCATACCAAATCCATAAGTATTCCAAAATCCGATACTCACCAAAATCACTAATCATAAGCGTTACTGTTGCTTGACAGCACTTTGAGAAGCTCCAAAAATCCAAGTCTAATATCTAAATGTCATGAATTTTTTTATTAAATATTGTTATTTTTTAAACATATTATGAAAATATAGTTGTTTTGAAACTTATTACTCAAACAGTGTAGCTTTATTCCTCTCAAGAGACGAAGTCTGGTTTTTTAGGGATCTTCATCGAATTTATTAAAAAATAAAATAATTGCACATTCTTTGTCTCTTCGAGAAACGAGATATACAAGATAATTCAACATAAATAATCTGACACAGTGGTTGAGATAGTCTAATTGAAAGAAGGGAGCACAAGTTAAATTGGAATAAAACTTAACCATACTTAATATTTAATTAAATTTCAATTCATTTTTAACTAAAAGATTTAAATTTCTCTATAATGAAATAAATTGGAATTTAATATTTTATTTATAAAAAGTATAATATTCGATTAGCTTAAATGTAAATAAAATATTATTTTATTTGAAAATGTAAAAAGAAAACAAATAAAAGAAGAAAACCAAACAAATATATAATAAAAAAACAAAAAGAGGAGGGTTTCTTACAAAAATTAGAATATTCAATTAACTTAAAATAAATAGCACTTATGTTATTTAAAAATGTAAAAAAAAAAATGAAATCGACCTTAATCATCGATTAATTAATTCTAATTAATTAATTGATTGATTTTTGACAATAACAAAACTAATTTTATTCACTAACAATTTTATATTTTAAATAATCCATATGGTAGAGTTTGAAACAACGATTCTGACATCTCTTGAATCATCCAAATCGAATTTCTTGTGAGGAAAAAGATATAGCCAAAATAAATTTATAATAAAAATACTTATAGTTGTGATGGGTAGATTTTCAAATTGGACCAATTAAATTTGTAACATGTTTTTCTTTAAAATTTTTTTAAAAAATACAAGAGAAAATGAATAAGTCAAATGAGTTTTAAAAGAAAAATTAAAAATTTTTACCATTCGTGTGTGTATGTGTATATATTATTTTTTATTTTCTTTTTTACTTTTGATTATTTTAAATCTTTTCAACTTCTATTTTACTTTTTACTTAATCTAGTGACCAAATTAAGATTCAATTTTTACTCCACCTCCTTCTCTTTTTTAAACTTCATCTTCTCCAATTTCTCCAACTTTTCAAATCTTTGCATCCTCAAAATTAGAAGAAAAAATTAGAAGAAAAAATGTCACTATTGTTGCTCTCTCTCCAAGCTTTCTATTTTTCATTCTTTTCATATTATTTTAAGGAAAAGTTCTTATATTGTGAGAATTAAAGTGTGAGTTCAAATTTGTATATCCACTCTTTTTAGAAAATTTGTTGTAGTTTCCTAAACCTTCCAAACATTGTAACGGTTTGTTCCTAACCTATGGAAAGAATCGGTGATCGGGCTTGCTCTTGAACCCAAAAAAGGAGCAACGTTGCCGTTCGACTCTAATTTGAGGAAAGAATCTAAGAAGATCTTTATTCAAAATCTCTAGAGGCATTTGGTAAAATAGAGTAGGTCGAGTTTGACCGAATTATTATAAAAATTATGGTGTATTCTTCTCTAATTCATTTTATTTTTAATTTTGTAAATAATTTTTGTCCTATACTCTAGATTATTTTTCTTTATTGATTGAGATTGATTAAAATTATTGTTTCATACTTTTTATCAATCTTGTTTTTAGCCTTTATCAGAGTTTTTATTAATTAGTCTAAATTGAGCATATTAAGACTATTTAGGATTGTACTCGCAATGATTTTTGAAAAATTTTAACCACCTTTCGTGTTTGGTAAATCAAATTATTAAATAATCTAAGTGAATCATTTTTAAATTATAACTAAACATGTGAAAGTTAATAGTAGTAGCTTTTAGATTGAGCTTTTATAAAAATCTTCTAATTTCTTAACACTTTATATAAAGGGAAATTCTTATAAATAGAAAATTTTTAAAAATATTTACATCTTATAGCAAAAAGTTCCAAAAGTGCTATGTACTTTTTGAACTTTTTGCTATAAAATATAAATATTTTTAAATGTTTGTATATTTAAAAAAAAAACCTAAATAAATGTATTATAATAATATTTTTCCATATAAATATATTTTTTACCTATATATTTTCAATTTTTAATTGATTTTTTTATAAAAATTATTTTTCTTAAAATATTATTAAATAATTTAGAAACAAAGTTAGTTGAAATTTAAATCTATAAAATTTTAATATATATATATAGATATAAAATTACAAATTAATAATTAATAATTAATATGAAAATAATTAGAATAATAAGTCTACTTTAGTTCATATAATTAAATTGTCAATTTAATATTAATTTATCTAACACCATAACTAATTTTTCTAATTTAAAAATAATATTTACCAAACACTATTTTACTTTAATAATAATTATTTTAAAAGCTACAGCAATTTCAAATGAAGCCTACCAAAAGATTTAATTGAATTTATTCACCCCTCTAGAATTGTCATATTGATCCAACACCTTCAACCTCACTTTTTTTTGGTATATACAAACTCTGGTATTTGGGGATTGTGAACTAATTAATTTAAATGAAAATTTAAAATTAATTTTAATAATGAAACCTAATGAATGATAATTACGTTGAATTAATCTATAGTCACTAAAATAAAGTATTTAGTGAAAAATCAAGATCAAAAGATAAATTGTACCAAATTAAAATAAAACTCAAGTTCAATGTTTTTTTTCGGTGAATAACAATTTATATCCCAGAACATTGAGAATTGTATCACTTTAAACCCTAAATTAATAATTGTATCTAAAAGGATATCAATTTAAATCCCAAACTTTCCTGAGTATATCAATTTACAATTTCTTCAGATATAGTTTGAAAAATATTATGCAAAACATTTAAATTTTTTCAATCAAACTTATAACTTGTAATAAGTGAATCTATTTAGAACCTTTATTAGGATTATATTTGATAGTAGTCTATGCATAAATTTTTTTAGTGTGTTGACTTATATAAATTCCGATTTAACAAAATTGATTATTATAATTTGAATGGACAACTTTTAAATAAACCTTAGAGTCTAAATTAATTAGAGATTTAATTAATAAAATTAAGTTTTACACGTTCTTCATCAAAATAAAACATAATTGATGATTTAAAAGCCAAATTTCATGAGGATAAATCAATATTTGCTCTTTTTTATTTTTTTTTTTAAATTGAACAAGTATGAAATTTGGATTTTGAAAGTTATGAAAGCTTGAAAGAGAAGTAAACATATACTTTATTCCTTCAAATTATTGCTCAGAATCTTTAGCTACATAGAAAGCAAAAGAAAAAGCTATCCCATGGATTACCTAATCGCTTTAGAAAAAGTGAAAACCATCTTTCCCTTTTCTAAGTCGTCGCAGAGATTGGCAGTCCACAGATCAGTTGAAACAGAGAGAAATAATGATCTGCAACATATTCGGAAAAGCAGTAACGAAATGGACGGTAATCGGCCTACCGGAATACAAGAACTACGATACCGAAATCAACAGGGTTGAGTTGGCGACGGTAGCTCTAGCCTGGAAGAACTCGCAGGGAAAGGGAAAAGAAGAAGAAGAGGCCTTGAGATCTCTGGAGGATCTTACAGCTCGCATCGCGCGACAGGAGGACCGATTCACTCTCGGTTGGATCTACAACGCCAGCGGTGGGGCGATCACGCTGCTCGACAGACGTAATGGCAGTGGTGATCTTGCTGCTTCAACTCTTTGTCCACTGCGAATTGAGAATGGACAATGGGGTGTGTTTGTTCATAAACAGATTTATTCTGAATCATCTGGAGCTGTTGTGTATGAAGGCTTTGATTATCTTAATTCTACCACTTCTTATTGGTGTGTTGCTTGGAAGAATATCTCAAGGCTTTCCTCTGCTCAGGTTCTAATCTTACCTTCTGTTTCTCTCTCTTTCTACTCTTGTTTTGTCTCTTCGTGCTCTAGTTTTAGAATTAACAACTTGAGAACATACTTTTTATGGGTTTTATTAGATTAACATGGAGTTATATTTCAATATCAATTGGGGATTTGGGAAATAGTTTATGTTTCTTATAAAGCTGATTATATATAGACTGGCCTCTCGATCAATTGGAGAGTGTGTTCGTCATAGCACCATATCGGTACAAGATGAATTCTTGTAGGTCACCTTTTCTTCATAAGTTGGATCGTCTGATGCTTACTCGGTCAAATTCATGCATCAACAATACTTATATCCTATTTTGGTTCTTGCAATTGTCTGTGTAGTTGAGAAATTTCTTGAAACATTGGCTTATATTGAAAGGTTTTCAGTAGGAATAGATTTTTTGCTAGGTTTTTACTAACAAAAACAATCAATGCGGATGTTTAGAAAGTATAAACAACAAAAATAATCAAAAGTAAATCAAATACAGTTGTTAAACCCCAAATAACAAACAAAGAACCATTTGAAACAGAAAAACAAAAAAAAACAAGGTTAAATTGCAAATCACAAGCATAGCAATTATGCATAAAGTATTAACAGATATAGCACAATATAAAATAAACAAAATTGCTAATAAGAGTCTATCATGGATGGATTTTGCTATATTTTTCAATTTTTTAAAATGTTGTTATACATTTAATTATTAGTCCTAAAAATAGTACATATTACAATTAACCTAAAAATTTTTGTACTTATAGTTTACAATTAGAATTTAGTCTCTATGATTGGATAAAATCCTTATAAATTGTTCTTACAGTGAGACTGTTATGAAAATTTTATCAAATCATAGGAACTATATATGAGGTTTTATCCAACCGTAAGGATTAAATTCTAACCTTCTCCAAACTATAAAGACCCATCAAAGAAAACAAAGTGAAACATAGGTGGTAATATTTTGTAGGTGCATGTGAAGATAGGAAGAGATGTAGATTGGTGCGAGAATGAATGGAACAATGTTTACAAAGCATTAGAAAGGTGTGGATCATTGCATAGGACCAAAGAGGAAGGATGGCGTTCAGTTATCTCAGCCAGCCCGGGCCCTCATGTTGTCTTTGAAGCACTTCTCACCATGAAACATCTCTGATAAAAGCACTTGAAAAAGCCTTCATTTTCATATCACTTTACTCTCTGATCTAAGAGTTGTGTGCTTTCATGTTATTTATTTATTCTCTCATAAACAGATCCGTTTCAAAATATCTGATATGTGTGTTGTTTTTTATAACATTTGAGTGAACACTACGTAATGTATTTAGCTTAGTATGAATGCCATGTTGAATGTGTTTTAACTAAGTACTTCATTAGTATTGATTATGTGGCTTGGTATTGATTTCATTTTTAGTTATGCTTCTTTCCTGCTCTAATTTTTATTTATTGTTTTCATCTTTGTTAAAAAAACACTTAATTTCTAGTTAAATTCTAAAATAAACACTACTTTTTTTAGCTTGTAAAACTTAGCTTGATTTTTAAAAATGTGGGTTGAAAGTAGGATAACAAAACATTGAAACTTATGTTGGAAGTAATGTATGTATGCTTCATTTTCACAAACTAAATAGTTAATTAATGGGATTCTTAATTTCCGTTTTCTATTTTAAGATAATAATGGATTATTTGAGTAATATGACTATGTTGGGTTTTTTTCTCTTTTTTTCTTTTTTTTCGGTAATAAGTCAACATATCATTAAGAGAAAAAATGAAAGAATATATATATAAATACAAAAATCGTGAATATTTCCTTTCAAGAATACCTTTAAACTTTCAAAAATTACACTAGTACCATTATTTTTTCAAAAAAAAAAAAAAAAAAAAATAGAAAACCCGTTTATCTACACAACATTGTCACCATCTTCAATCTGATATCATCCTTTACTTCAATCTACTGCTTAACACTAAACTATTTATCTTCTTTTACATTGCTCCCTCTCTTCTTCAATATCCTCTAACTCCCCTTCTTCCATTTCTCAAACTTCTAAATCTACTCCTTCAATTAAGATATATAGACTACAACAAGAAGAAAGATAATAATAAAATCACTCAGATCCTTAGAATTTGAATATTCTAACAAGATCGTATATTGGTAGTTAAGTATATGTGTTAATACGTTGTTTCATTTTAATATACAAAAAGAGAGATATTGAGCATTTGAGTTGCAATTTTGGAGAACTAGTATGAGGAAAAGAAAGAAAACATGTACAATACTAAATATTGTGTTAAAGATTTTACTGATCCATTTTGATAGATGTATATCAATGATAGATATCCATCATTAATAGAAATTATGAAATGAGATTCGTGCATTATGTTGATGGCAAACCAAGAATTAAAATGCCGATGTTAAGGAATCTTTATAAAGTTTAATTGTAAATTTCGTCCCAATAATTTGGAGAAAATTAGAATTTAGTCCTTATGACTTATAACTAAAAATTATCACTTTAATTTAATAAAGTTCCTTATATATATTCCTTACAATAAAAACTATTTATGAAGATTTTATCAAACTTATAAACTATAGGGACTATTTTTGAAGTTTTATCAGACCATAATTAAATTCTTTAAAACCATAAGGATTAAATTCTAACCTTTTTCAAATTATAGAAACCAAATTTATAATCTAACGGTCTTAAAATTAGTCCTGACAGTTGGTTTCTTGTTGATTAGTTTTTAATAAACAAATAGTCTTCATGAGCATCCCTAAATTGTGAAAATATATTTAAAGTATTTCATCTTTGATTTGAAACCAAAATGAAACAAAATCTTGACGTGAATAAAGCAAAATATAATCCATAAATCCAAATATAAAGATATACATCAACCAATGGCAAGATTTGTATCTCAATTTAGAAGTGAAAAAAAAAAAAAAAAAACATAATTATTAATTCAAATAATTTTTACAATTTTTTTCAATTACAACAGTATCCATCACACCCTTCAAATATCTCCACAATTGTACGATATAATCCACTTTAAGCATAAACTCTTGTAACTTTGACTTTGATTTACTTCTTCACTGGATAATTGTCCTCCAGGTTGATCCATTTATTTAACCAATAAGAAACTCTAGGGACATTTTCATATATCCGTAAAATTGAAACACCAATAAGCGTTTGAGGTCATCCTAAGACCGAAACTCACCATAAATTAAATACCTTGTGTTGAAATGATTAAACAACGACGATTTAATTACAGCATGATACAAATTTCATATTATCACATTAGAAACATATAGACAGATGAAGTAAAAACCCAACCCAACACATGTTTTACCAATCCTTGAGCAGTTCGCTGGCAACATCCTTGTAGCTCACTTTCTTCTTAGCTGGCTCAGAATTTCTATTTACAGGTTTCTTCTCCTCAACAACAGTACTACTACTTTTACTTCCACTCATTCCAAGACTTGGAACCATATCTAATAACATGGCTTCAAGTGGATCCTTCATGATTTCAAGCTTCTCACATTTTTCCACGTCTTTGAAATCATACCTTTCAGATATACCAACTTCCGGAACTTTTCCAAAGTCAACATTAGATCCGAAATCTGCACGAACATTTTCTTCAATGGCTTTGCCTTTTTGCTTTGGGTCGTGGTCTATTAGCATTTTAAACTCATCCCTTTTCGAGTTTTCCTCTTTCTCCTTTCTAAGTTCGTCTGTGTTTGTTTTTTCGTCAGTAGAGTCATTGCTGCCTGACTCAATATCACCTATTTTTGCAGATCCCTTGGTAATACGTGCCCGAGTTCTTCGAACTGCTTTGCCCCCTGCTTTCCCTTTCTGTGTGTTCCCTGCAGTAGGTCTTCCTCGTTTCTTCGTGTTAGATATCTCATTTTCTAGCGTTTTAAACTCGTTCTTTTCTGAGGTTTCACTGCATAATGTTCCAACATTTCTAGTTTCGGCATTTGTTTTTTCATCGGTATAGTCACTGTTGTCTGACTCAACTTCACTTATTTTTGCAGGCCCCTTGGCTGTTCGGGTCCGAAATTCTCGAACCTGTTTGATACCTGATTTCCCTTTCTGCATGCTCCTTGCAGCAGGCCTTCCTCTTTTCTTTCCACCAGATCTCTCGGTTGAATATGAGAGTGTGTGTTGTCCTGAAGCAGCTTCATTTCGTCCTTGATCCTTGTACTCCTGGGAAGGAGAGGGAATTTGCTGATTGTCTATATTTTCCGAGGCCGATGGCATCTCAAAATCCATGCCAGAATTTCTGCGGAAGCAGAGAACAAAAGGCAACATTGTAATAGTTAAGAAGCCATTTCAGAACCAAATGAAGCATGTATAGATCTATTACACAGATCCTATTTTAGAAAATCTGAAATAAATTTAGAAAGATTTAGATTTCGAGCAAAGTTCAAAAATGAAAGTACGACTATGATGGCACCATAGTTGGAAAGCACAAAATATAATTTACAAAAATTAAATAAACAGAATAGGAGGCTATATCCTATTTCAGAGGAATGGTTTTGGTAAAAGTACTTCAGAGGAATGGTTAGCCGTTAACTCCAATGAAAAACTCATTTACTTTAAATTAATGGTAACATCGGTCAGTCAAACTAACACATTATGTTGCAACTAGATGCTTTATATTCTTAGGCTCCAAAAAAAGAAAGATAGCTTTTTCCCTCATTAAACCTGATATTGTGTATAGTCATAATTTTTCAGATTTCTGTACTTAGACAAATGCGCAAAAAGTTATCTCAAGTTCTTCTATTTGAACTTACATATTGTCAATCGACTTTTTCCCATTGGGATTCAAGCTATATGCATCTTCTTGCAACCTTTGGGCCCTCTCCAAACAGTCTTCCAACCACTGATGTGTAACAATATGAATCTTATCTTTCAACATGGCATGTTTCTCTGCTTCATCGCAACTGTAAAATGATAGGTAAAGAACCAATCATGAGTTCAAGCAAGAAATAAAGTCATCATCTTTTAAAGATGATAAAGAAACAATTCCCTGTCTGCTTTTTGAACAGAGAATACAACGAAACAAGCCAACCAATGAGCGCATCTTCCTCGCAAGCCAGTCCATAGTGCTAGCTCAACCATGTAAAACTTGTCAGGTAAAGAACTTCACTTTCCTCGAGATCTTATTCATCTAAAAATATATATGTATATAAAGAAAATCGATTCACCTAATGGAGAAAGGTCTGAGAAACTACGAAAAAAAATTTGCACATGGATCCCTCAAAGGGTTAGGACTCCACACACGCAAGACTTCTCTCAAGCCTAAAATCATACTCCACAAGCAAAGACGAGAGAGACAACATACATTGTTTCCCTATTGACAGAGCGACGAAACTCGAACGGAAAGGAAAAGGAGCTTCCATCCACACTAAGAAGTAAGACATCATACAATTTTTAAAGGATGACAATGATAGAGACAAGAAAATATAGAGCAGAGGGGCATAGACCCCACCCCACCCACTGATCTTCCAGAAGGTACGATTCCTTCACCTCTCCCACCACACAACAGACCAAGTGAGCAAAAGAAGGGAGTTCCTTAAAACAATCTAGTTTCTGTATGTGCCTTTAACCTTTCCTCGATCGCCACCAAAAGGATGAGGACCATAGGACCACACTTCCTAGCAATAATACTGTGTCTAAGAGAATTGAGCCCAAAGGGGAACTGCCAAACCATTTGGCTAACATAGCTTCGTTATGGGACCTTAAATTCTCAATTACTAACCCCCTTGGTAATTGGCCTCTCAATAATCTCCCATCTAACCAGGTGCAACCCTTTTCCTTTTCCTTCTTCTACCCCTTTTCCAGAAGAAACTATGCATATGTTTCTTATTATTCTTATAAAATCTCGAATGAAAATAGAGTAACCACTTAGGACAAAGTGAACCAAGGTAAGTCTACCAACTTTGGAGAAGAAGCCTGTAAAACTCTTGGGTTGGAGAGAATCTGAACTTGTTTATTCCATTCACTAAAGAGATATATTCTAAGTGTACAAGGGTGACCTACGTAGGAGAGAGCATAAAAAGACCATAAAGGACAATATAATATACATATTTACAATAATAAAATAATCTTAATATTAGCACCTTTTTTCCCAAAAGGCCAACCTTTTCCTCACTTTATCCACCATAGGATTCCAAAAAGATAAGGACTTAGAATTACTTCTACAAGGGAGACCAAGGTAAGATGGAAAAAAAACTAACTTAACAGCCCACCACTTCCGCCCACCTTCTAAGCTTCTCTACATCACAATCAAGCCCCATAATTTGACATTTACTCCTATTAATCTTAAGCTCAAACATAACTTCGAAAAACACCAGGATGTGATTCAAAATTTAAAAAAAATCGCCCTCTCACATTATCCTCACATTACTCCTATTAATCTTAATCCCAAACATACAAGGATCGGGTCAGAGGGTCCGATCTCATATCTTTCTCTCATCCAAGGCCAACGAATTCATCTGCCAACCCCTGCCCATGGGCTTTAGGGCCCAGCACAATCGGATCAAATTATGGACCTTTCTCCCCTTTTCTTTGTGACGAGGGCCCACTTTCAACTTGCCTTTATTTAAAGTTAAGAGTCCTCTTGAGTTGTTATCAGAGGCCTCAGTAACAAATTTCTTGGCCCACGTTGGATATTAGGCTTTTGGTGAGCATTTTATCATAAACGAAGTCATGAAGCCAAAATATGGATTATCTCAAAAAGTAATGTAAAGATCACCATATTGACTTCACATGCCATAAAACCACTGGTCCACTATGAAGGAAACGAATTTTGAGGAGATGAACAGACTGATTTTCCCATCCTCCCTCTCTCTCTCTCTCCCACTAAAACGAAACCACTATGAAGGAAATGTATTTTTATGAGACTTTATTCTTACTCGGTACAGCTAAACTACAACCGATGATGTCAAAATGCTACAAGTAAACTAAGGGGCACCGGTTATGCTTTGAGTTTCAAATAAGTTTACGTCACTATAAACTTCTACACATTGAATGTATACAATTGTGTTGCAAAGAGTTCCATGATTATCCAAAGTAGTTTTCATTCCAGCACACCATCAGGAAAATCTAACATCAAGAGAAAAAGGTTATAGCATCTAATAATGGCCCGCAAGTTCATCACATAGTAGCATCTAATAACATTCTCAATCAGGATACAAAAAAAAACATTCAAAATAACAGTTGTTACCTTTTTAATACTGTTTCATATCTTACAGGCGCTCCAGGAATAGAGAAGACTACAATGTGGGTAGCAGAAACATGGTCATCACTGACTTTTCCACCTCTGAAGGAAACTTCAACCTTCAACCGCCTTATTGAGAGCTCCAACAGAACTCCCCAATCAGATTTTCTACAAGAGAGTAGTATCACGGAAACCCAACACTGTTATCAATATAATGTTGTAACTCACAGCTAAATCAGCTAATCTTAGGCAGACTGGATATAGAGAACTTACAAATATAATCTTAACGGAAGAAAGTAAATTTGGCACCCAACAAACATACACCATTCACGTTTTGGACAATATTTCCCCCTATAGTAGTCAATAGCTTTCACATCTTCTGATCTACTAACGTTGCTTAAGAGCTGACAGGAAAGAAGATAGATGTCCATTGAGAGAGAGAGAGAGATCCTAAGAGGAGGGGGGGGGGGGAAAAAAGCCCCTGCAACCCCAGGGTTATCCTGCATTCGAAGTAGAAAAAGGACTGGATATGATCTTTGGTAGGTACACTGTACCTGTTTCAGGTCTGAAAGTTCAAGATCCCAGAAGTATGAGTCAGAAAATTCATCAATTTCCTCCTCCAATTTTTTCTTCGAGTGACCAGAGAGAAAGAGAAAATGCCTAGAAAAGCATGGAGTATGAATATTGTAATATATAATTAACGAACGGAGGATTTTCCAAAACAATTGATGAACAATGTGGCATTACTTAGGCTTTAGAGGTAGCAGTTTCTTTTGGGAACAACATTCCAATACCCAAGAATAATGAATAACATCTCCATGACGTTTGGCAGCTTCATATTTGATGCCTGCAAATTTCTTCACTAATTAACTAGTTGTAAAGGCACGTGCATGTGAAAATATAGGTGCACAATTATGAAGAACTGGATGTGGGATAAGCTTGAAATCAGAGAGAGAGAGACCTTTGCTATCAGCTGCAATAGAGTGTGTAACAGAGTTATTCAAATTCATAGAGAATGTACCCCCATTCTCCACTATCAATTTGTGCAAGGAATCGAGAGAATGGGATGGAGGCACATTAACAATGTCTGCATATGTCAAGGTTCAACTTCAACGTATTTTCAGAAGCATCAAAAGAATGTAACAAGCTAGCCTCTTTAACAGCATAAAAGCTCGTTATCATGTTTCATTATCTCACATGTCTGCCTATAAATGTTATCAGCGTAGCTAAAATGAGAAGGAACAACAGAAACGCTCTATATGTTGTCAACATTCACATCATGCAGCTCTATATCTGATTGTACGGGTGATGTTTAAAAGGCTAATGATTACTGCCAATGAATTCAAAACTCATTTAAATTTTAGGATACAAAATAACATATTTGAGAAAATCAAGGAGTCCTCTGTAATGCCTGTAATATCAGTCTGAAGTAAATGAGAAGGAACAACAGAAACGCTCTTTTTCCTTCCCTTTCCAGTGGACTTAATGTACTTCCGTTTACTATCTTGCCAACCACTATTATTTGTGCCCCTTTGTGTGGTACCATTACTTGAATGAACCAGCTCCACAAAAGCTGCAATAAGGAACAAAAATTGAACGGCAGTTCAAAAAACTAACAAGAACATGAAAGTTTGAAACTAACATTACAAATTATAATATTTACAAGAGAAGCATCAGTACGGAATCCAAGTACATTATTTTGGAGTTTAAGTTCAATTAGCTATTTAAAGGAGGCAAGAGGAAAGCTTCATAATTTTGCAGTTATATCTCGCTTGCTGTCAACAATACTCAACCTCACACTCTCTCTTCATTTTCTCTTTCTGATCCTTTCTGGGGTTTTCGTGCTTCCTTCACCAATGCTGGTTTATTACTTTATTAGATTATAGTTCTTCAGATTTTTGGGATGGCAGGTTGGCAGTGCATCACTCAAGAAGGTCTTATTTATTAAAAATGCTGAGGTAGTAAGGTTCATTCATGAGAGAGTAGATGGACTTCGAGACTCATGCAAATTGATATTCTCTTTGGAGAACAAATCAGTTATTAAGGATCTGCTAAAGGATGCTTTAAGATCAAGAATTGAGCATATTTGATTAAACAGTCCACCACAACAAATGAGGTATGATTGTCCTCCAAATTGAAGAGGCTCCCCACAAAATCCATGGAGATGTCAACCCAAGCCATGTCATGGTTGCATCAAGCTACCTGGGGTTAAAACCTGATACTTTTGGTGCTGGCATGTCTCACAATTCGACCTCTACAAATTCTTGCACAAATTTCTTTTTTTTTTAATGAATAACCTGGCAAGTTCGTGCACAGATTTTGTCATCTCGTCCCTATACAAGTTAGCTGCCATCCATTGTGTCCTAACAGACTTGAATCCCTTGGACAGCCTCCTACCAAACTTGAAAAAAAAAAAAACATTAAATATAGACTGTAATACCTCACTCATCAATCCGTGGATGTAGGAGCATTAGTGAGGCTAAATGGCACTACCATCTAGAGTCATCCGGGTAGAATATGTTGGAGAATATTCAAGTCTAACTTGGAGAATATGTTGGCTCCAACAGAACATTCATTGTTAGAAAAACTTCAATTTTTTTTTTAAAAAAAACTTATCTAAACATTGTTTCTTTATGCCAGGACTATAGTCCACACAAAAGGACTAAATTTTGTATTTCTTTATCAACAAAACAGGGCCAGAGATGGGTTGAGCTTGGGTTAAATGAACCCCAACATTTCACCAAGCAACACTCAACTCTATAGTATGGCCATGGTCCCATTCCGGCAGTAATCCTCTAGGAGTCTAGGCATATTAAATAACTAGGATAGTGCTGAACTACCACCTTCACCTCGATGGCAATTTGCATCTCTACCACAGCTGTTGTAAGTGCTCCACACTCGACTATCATTGGCTATTCCTCTTTATGCAAGTGGCAAGGGGAACAATCCCCTTGCAGTTCAATTGTTCCTTCGACTTCAGATTTCATTGTCGGATTTTCAAGTACACTACCATCACATCGAAAGTCCCAAATTACCCATACTTCCTTTACTTAAGCATTTGGTTTTTATTTCTTAATGAGCATTGCCACTCCATCCTTTCACGAAAGCCCAATGGGCCTCCATCCACAGAACTTTGCTCGCACCTGGGTTTCCATCCATTAATGAAGTTTCCCTACACAACCCATGTTAGAAAAATTTTGATACTCCTGTGACAAGGATTTTGAATTATGGTTAGAACATTACACCACCTCTTACACATGAGAATATTCATAAAAGGCCCCATCCTGCGACAATCAGAGATTCAGAACCATGATACCAAGGTTGCTGGAAATTATCCAACTCAAAAAGAACATCAATTATCCATCCAACAATACCATGGATATAGTTTTCAAGTTTACAGACAAGTTCCTCAATCAGTATATTTAATATATGTTTTCCTTCCATTCTCCTTCAAAATCCAGTTCAGGTTCAAGCTTCCAGAAAAGTTATTCAAGGAGGAAAATATATGTTGAAATGGTGTTTTAACCCTAAGGGCGTTTTAGTCTTTTACTCAGTGTCTACTGTCTAGGGTTTCTCTCTGTTTGGTTATTTATACCTGTCCTGTGTTGAGTACTGTGTATCAAAAAATTAAAAGAATAAAAATTCTCCTATCGTGGTTTTTCTCCCTGATCTAGGGTTTCCACGTAAATCCGTGTTTCTGTTCTTCTATTCTCTTTTCAATATGGTATCAGAGCATGGTGACGAAGCCCTAGCCGTCATTGATGAGAACAAACCAGAGACTCCAACAGAAACCTTCATTGGAACGAAAGGATTCATGAACGTTGAAGTTGTTGTAGCCATAAGAGAAGCCGTTGAGGATTATTTTCACGCCGCTTTGCCTCAACTCCTCAAATCCATGTCTGATACAGCCTCCAGCCAGACCCGACCCAATCCTCAAATCTGTAACCAGTGGACTTCCTTTGCAAATCCGACCACCGAAGCTCCCAAACCCGGTCGGCAAACAGACCCGAGCCCCTCCATGACGCACAGACCAACAGATCCCATCAGTACAGCTTCGACCAGACCAACAGATCGGCAACAAGCTTCGATCGATCGCGACCCATCTGATTTCCACCATTTTTTGCCTTAGATCCCACCGATGCACGGAAATCACCAGCCTTGGGAGGTTTTGCACAGCCCGACATTACCGCACGCGACTGGCGATCTTCAGCCGATTTCCAGCCTCCGTTTTCAAGTCAACCGCCGACCCTAGCATACATTCCAGACCGTTCGTGGATGACCCACTCTTCTCAGCCGGTCCAGCCGAACCAACCGGTTCAACCAAACCCAGTTCAACCGAACCGGGTCCAGCCGAGTCAGTATAGTCAGCCAGTTCCCAGCTCGTCGTTTGGTCCGTCCTCGAGCCAAAATGAAGCTACCTTTCTAGGGATCTACGGGCAAAACCAACCTATGGCAAATTCTAGCGGAACCGTTGGTTTTGAACAGCAGTTGGCAAACTTACAACAGCAAGTATCGGATCCACGACAACTCCTACAACTGGTTTTCATCCACATTCAGACTTCTCTTTATGCTCAGAAACACTGGTAAATGCTTACTCTACTTTACCTGTAGCAAATATTCTGTCTGGTTCTGTGGGGAATTCTGCAAGGATGTCTATTGGTGAGAAACTTAACGGCGAGAATTACTTTTCCTGGTCCCAATCCGTAAGAATGGTCCTTGAGGGACGTCACAAGTTTGGATATCTAACTAGAGAAATACCAAAACCAAACCCCGGTGATCCCCAGGAACGTATATGGAAAGGAGAGGACTCTCTTCTTCGCTCAATCCTAATAAAAAGCATGGAACCCCAGATCGGGAAGCCACTTCTGTACTCAGCCTCCGCTCGGGATATTTGGGAAGCTGTCCAGAAGCTCTATTCACAAAGGCAAAATGCCTCACGTCTTTATAACTTGAGGAAACATGTTCATGAGTGCAAACAAGGCACCCTTGACATAACGTCTTATTTCAATAAATTGTCCTGCTGTGGCAAGAAATGGACTTGTGCCGTGAAGTCGTGAGGAATTGTCCTGTTGACGGAGTTCAGTACTCGAAGATTGAGGAGACGGACTGGGTCTATGATTTTCTGGCTGGCTTAAACCCTAAATTTGATGGTGTTCGAAGTCGGATTTTGGGACAGAGACCAATACCATCTCTAATGGAAGTTTGCTCAGAGGTCAGGTTAGAAGAGGACAGAACCAGGGCAATGAATTGCACTAGCAACAACCACTTAGATTCTGCTGCGTTTGGAGCCAAGTCTTCGGGACCAGAGAGCGACAAACAGAACGGAAAATCCCCACCAATTTGTGAGCACTGTAAGAAACCGTGGCACACCAAAGATCAATGCTGGAAGTTACACGGTCGCCCATCGAATGGCAAGCGACGGTCTGCGAATGATAAGTCAAAAAACGGTTGGGCCCTTGTCAGTGAAACAGGGGATGGTACATCATCAGCCACTAGCCAGGTAGAGTCGAGCATGGTTGGAACTGGCAATGTCGCACAATCAGGTACTTCTCAGTCCTTTAGCTTCTTGGTCGAAGGGGATGAATCGTGGATCCTTGACTCAGGAGCAACGGATCACCTAACTGGATCATCTGATCAATTCCTCTCTTATTATCCAAGTGTGGGAAACGAAAGAATACGAATTGCAGATCGGTCCTTTGCTTCCGTTGCTGGGAAAGGTCACTTATCTCCTATTCAAGGGTTGATTTTACAGAATGTCTTGCATGTGTCAAAGATATCTTATAATCTGCTACCTGTCAGTAAAATAACCAGAGATCTGAATTGTAATGTCGTTTTCTCACCGGATAATGTTTTGTTTCAGGACCTGAGCTCAGGGAAGACGATTGGCACTGCCCGGCACAGTAGGGGGCTCTACTTCCTCTCGGAGGATGCTTCATCTAGGAGTTTGTCTAGCACTTGTTTACTATCTTCCCTTACTATTTCTGAAACTGATTTCCTGTTATGGCATTTTTGTCTTGGACATCCGAATTTTCATTATATGAAGTATTTATTTCCCCATTTATTTCGTAATGTTAATATTTCATCTTTATCTTGCGATGTGTGTATTCGTGCAAAACAACCTCGGGTGTCTTTTAATTCCCAACCTTATAAACCTTCCCAACCTTTCCACCTAATACATAGTGATGTGTGGGGTCCATCTAATATCACAACCGTGTCGGGTAAGCGGTGGTTTGTCACCTTCATAGATGATCACACTCGCCTTACATCGGTGTTCCTTCTTACGGATAAGTCTGGAGTGACTACAGTCTTTCAGCAATTCTACACCACGGTCGAAACCCAGTTCAATACCAAAATTGCTATCCTACGGAGTGACAATGGCCGTGAGTTCGTTAACCAGTCCCTCCGTGAGTTTTTAAATTCTAAAGGTATCATCCACCAGAACTCCTATGCCTATACCCCACAACAAAATGGGGTGGCCGAACGGAAAAAACGTCACCTTATTAAGGTTGCTCGGGCACTCATGATTCCTGCATCCATACCCTCGTACCTATTGGGCGATGCTGTACTCACTACAGCCCATCTCATTAATCGAATGCCTTCCAGTGTTCTCAAGTTCCAGACTCCCTTAGCCCAGTTCAAAGAATCCTTCTCTTCTACCCGGCTTTTCCCAGATGTTCCTCTTCGGGTGTTTGGGTGTACTGTGTTTGTTCATAATCATGGCTCCCATAGTAAATTCGCTCCTAGGGCTCAAAAATGTGTCTTTGTTGGGTATCCGCTCCATCAACGGGGCTACAAATGTTATCAACCATCTTCTCGAAAGTACTTTATCACCATGGATGCTACCTTTCAAGAAGATAAACCTTTCTTTCCTGTTAGTCCTCTTCAGGGGGAGACTTCGAGTGAAGAGACTAACACGTCATCCACTTATTCCATTCTTGTAGACTTGTTTCTTGAACCAATTCCTAACACTAATCCTGACCCTCCCATTCCTGACAATCCTATCCTTCCTACAAAACAAGTTCCTTGGATAACCTACTATCGGAAAAATCTACGAAAGGAAATAGTTTCCCCTACTGCTCCACCGGAAAGTGTTCAAGAGTCAGAACCAGAACCAACTCAAGGTAACCATATTCTTGATAATAATAACTCTGTTGAAAGTAATGCAGTGAACACTGACGATCCAACGACTCCTGACAAAATTAGGGAGGATGAGAGTAACGAATTTCCCCCTGATGATGTTCAGGAGACTGAAAATGTGCAGCAGATGAATACAAAGGAAAAGGGTAACAATACCAGTGAAATTGATGCCACCCTTGACTTACCAATTGCCCTGCGAAAGGGAACAAGGTCCTGCACCAAATACTCTATGAAAAGCTTCTTATCTTACAGTAGCTTGTCAACAAGATTCAAGGCCTTCACCACTAGTCTGGACACTGTGACTATTCCAGGAAATGTGTACAAGGCTCTAGAAATTTCTAAATGGCGAACTACAGTCATGGAAGAAATGCGGGCTCTCAAGACCAACAAAACATTGGATCTAGTTGTTCTTCCTAGAGGTCACAAAACCGTCGGGTGCAAATGGGTATTCACAGTCAAGTACAAATCTGATGGGACTCTCGACAAATATAAGGCCAGACTAGTCGCGAAAGGGTTCACTCAAATATATGGGGTGGACTACTCAGAAACTTTCTCGCCAGTGGCAAAACTCAACACTATTCGGGTTCTTCTCTCTGTTGCTGTGAACCTAGACTGGCCTCTATATCAGTTGGATGTAAAAAATGCGTTTCTAAATGGTGAGTTGGAAGAAGAGGTTTATATGACCCCTCCTCCAGGGTTTGAAGCACAGTTTGGGAGTCAGGTGTGCAAGCTAAAGAAGTCGTTGTATGGTCTGAAACAGTCCCCTAGAGCCTGGTTCGATCGGTTCACTACCTTTGTCAAAACCCAGGGTTACATTCAAGGTCACTCTGATCACACCCTATTCAATAAGAAATCAGCATCAGGGAAAGTAGCAGTGTTAATCGTATATGTTGACGATATTATTCTGTCAGGGAATGATTCTGTAGAAATTGACAAGCTAAAACAGAAAATGGCAGAGGAGTTTGAAATTAAAGATCTTGGTTCCTTGAGGTACATCCTAGGCATGGAGGTAGCAAGATCAAAGGAAGGGATCTCAGTGTCTCAGAGAAAATATACGTTAGACCTTCTACAAGAGACTGGGATGACTGGGTGTAAACTTGCAGATACTCCAGTTGAGGTCAACAATAATCTGGTCAACTCAGTAGACGACATACCAGTAAACAAGGAGAGATATCAACGTCTTGTAGGGAAGCTGATATATCTCTCACACACCAGACCTGATATTTCATATGCTGTGAATTTGGTGAGCCAGTTTATGCAAGCCCCGTGTGAGAGACACATGGAAGCTATTACCCAGATTCTGGGATATCTAAAGTCAACACCTGGGAAGGGTTTGATATTCAGGAAAAATGATAGAAGATGCATCGAAGCCTACACTGACTCAGACTGGGCCGGTTCCGCTACTAACAGGAAGTCAACCTCGGGGTATTGTACCTTCGTATGGGGAAACCTCGTTACATGGAGGAGTAAGAAACAGGTGTCGTGGCTAGAAGTAGTGCCGAAGCTGAATACAGAGCTATGTGCTTGGGTATCTGTGAGGAAATTTGGTTGAAGAAGGTATTAGTAGATCTTCATCAAGAGAGTCATGACCCGATGAGACTCTATTGTGACAACAAGGCTGCTATCAATATTGCTAATAATCCTGTTCAGCATGACAGAACCAAACATGTTGAGATTGACCGACATTTTATCAAAGAGAAACTTGACAACGATAGTATTTGTGTTCCCGATGTTCCATCCAGTCAACAGATTGCGGATGTTCTGACTAAGGGCTTACCTAGACAGATGTTTGACACTTGTATTAGCAAGCTGGGTCTCATTGATATTTATGCCCCAACTTGAGGGGGAGTGTTGAAATGGTGTTTTAGCCCTAAGGGCGTTTTAGTCTTTTACTCAATGTCTACTGTCTAGGGTTTCTCTCTGTTTGGTTATTTATACCTGTTCTGTGTTGAGTACTGTGTATCAGAAAATTAAAAGAATAAAAATTCTCCTATCGTGGTTTTTCTCCCTGATCTAAGGTTTCCACGTAAATCCGTGTTTCTGTTCTTCTCTTCTCTTTTCAATAATATATAATATTTTTTATGTTTCCTTCTATTAATATATCATTTTGTATATGTTTTCCTTCTATCTCATCCAAAGTTTTTGCTTGAAAATTGTTAATATAGATACATTTTTTCATTCCCCAGAACATATACTAAATGATCAGTAAAGAGTTATTTTGTGATAACTATGGCTCTTTTTCACTTTTCATTGGTCATCAGAGTTAAATAGCATAGATTTCGAGTTTACTTGGGCTTCACTACTAAATGGATCTTTCTTAGAAGTTTTTTATTTCTCATTTCAAATAGTTGATCAATCGTCCCCTTTTCTTATAGCCATCTATTCTTTTTATACCGTCACATTGTTGTTTCCTAAAAGAAGGGCTGAAATGTAATTTCCCAACAAAAGACACCTTCATAATATAATGATGAGATAGATAAAGGGAGACAACTGGAGGATGGTACTGGTACTACAATTTTAACTGTGGGTTTGTTAGTTATCAAGATCAAACTAAATTTACTAGAGAGAGAGTTAACAAAAGAGTATCTCACATTGAACATCAAGACATTCATGCCAAGGTTTGTCAAGTCGAACACGGTCTATGCGTGGAAATCTGAGACTATATGGTGCTGCAAAGACCTAGAACAACATAAACCAATAAACCCAGGTCATAAAGTAGATATCTAAAGTAACAGTTCCATATGATACTAAACATCCCATTGATTCCTGCAGAATAATAACAGCTATATAAGCAGAAGAATAAGAAATTTTCGTTGAAAAACACACCTCAGATTTTATAGTTCGTATATCACTGGTAATGGAAAGAATGATTGATCTGCAAAATCAAAGAAAATTAAGGAGGTAAAAACGATTACATTCTGTCTGCCATCATTTAAAAGTAAGGCAGAAAAATTATAAGAATGTTAACTTCTCAGGGCTTTCAATCCAAACGTCTGGTCTTTCTTTTGAATTATTTGTAACTTGGTAAAAGCTGGGCGCAGTCTTCCTTGGATATTCACTTTTCCTAACAAAAGATAGCAAGTACTTCAAAAGATATATCAGAATATTGTAGCTTTAAAGTAACAGATTGATGCCATCTATCAATTTTTGTTCAACAACATGTAAGAACCACAGCTAAATCTATGATTGCAAATCTTAATCTAGTTTTGAGGTTTTACTCCAAATTGAAGCTGAATCCATTTTAACCCATTACAGCTACAAGGCATACTCGGCATTTCATAAGAATTATATATCAGGATTTTTCTGACTTCTGGATGCGAGTACTCAGATATTTTGGTCTTATCTAAATTGATTTGATAGCAAAATTTTCGATCAATATTTTGCAGATAATCCTTGTTCGACTGATATACTGGGGATTCATATTAGTTCAGAATCTTGAGATTCAATTTGGCAACTTACTAAGTCCCCATTGTTCACCAGTTCATCCTTCTCACCAATTTCTCATACACATCATAAATATTTGCACGCTCGTAGGTACAATCCTTCAGCCCAATCCCCTCACTTCATTTCATTAGAGAGGATTGTTTAGGCATGTGCTCCAGCTCCAATTATCAAAAAGTGACAACAAAACTACAGAAGTATCACCAATTTTATTTTTGGATGCACTACAGCAACATGGCTTTAAAATTCTTAGGTTTGAGAGAATCAGAATACTTTATTCCATTCACTAAAGATATAAACATATACAAGTGTGCAAGAATGACCAAAGAAGGAAAGCATAGAAAAGGCTATAAAAGAAAAATATAACAGAAATATTTACAATAATAATAATCCCTAATATTATAACTATAACACACCCCTCAAGTTGGAGCATATATATTAATCATGGATAATCTATACATGTTCCATTCAATGCTTTCGTGAAGATATCTCCTAATTGTTCTCCAGTCTTCACATATCCTATAGATACCAAACCTTGTTGAATTTTCTCACGTACAAAATGGCAATCAACTTCAAAATGTTTAGTCCTTTTATGGAATACTGGATTAGATGTGATATGTTGTTTGATTATCACACCACAATATTGTCGGTGTGGTGATTTCAAATCCCAATTGAATAAGAAGTTGATATATCCAAATCAATTCACACACAGACTGTGTCATTGCTCTATATTTTGATTCCACACTTGAATGTGACACCACATTCTTCTTACTCTTCCACGAAATCAAATTACCACCAACAAAAACACAATATCCTAAAGTTGATCTTCTGTCTTCTTTAAATCCTGCCCAATCAGTGTCTGAGAAACATTCAAGATTAGTATGACCATAATCCTTATATAATAAACCACACGAGAGTAGCCTTTAAATAACACAGAATCTGTTCCAATGCAACCCAATGATCAACTATAGGGCATAACATATACTAACTCATAATACTCACCAAATAAGTTGTCGGGTCGAGTCACTATAAGGTAATTAAGTTTTTCCAATAACCTCATATATCTTTCAGGATCTTATAGCAATTCTCCATCTTCTGTGAGCGGTAATTTGGGCATCATTGGGGTACTACATGGCTTAGCCCCTAGCTTCCCTGTTTCAGTCAATAAGTCAAGTACATATTTTCTCTATGATAATAGTATTCCTTTCTTGCTTCTTATTACCTCAATTCCTACGAAGTATTTCAATATGCCCAAATCTTTTGTATGGAATTGACTATGAAAAAAGGTCTTTAGGGACTGGATATCTAAAGCATCATCACCAGTAATCATAATATCAACAACATATACGACTAACAAGATGACACCACTCTCAGATCTCTTAAAAAAGACTGAATGATCTGACGTGCTTTTCCACATTCCGAAGCTTTCAATTACCTGACTAAATTTACCAAACCAAGCCCGTAGACTCTGCTTTAAACGATACAAAGATTTACGAGGGCGATACACCTTTCCATTCTCCCTCTAAGTAACAAACCCTAGTGGTTGCTCCATATACACCTCTTCGTGAAGATCACCATGAAGAAATGTATCAAACTGATGTAAAGGTCAATGATCGATTGAAACTAATGAAATAAACAACCTCACAGATGCCATTTTTGCTACTGGAGAAAAAGTATCGGCATAGTCAATGCCATAAGTTTGTGCGTAGTCTTTTGCTACAAGGCGTGCTTTTAACCAAGCGACAGAACCATCAGGAATGACTTTAACCTCAAACACTCATTTGCAACTGATAGCCTTCTTTCTTTCTGGAAAAGAGACTAAATCCAAAGTACAATTGTGATCTAAGACAGTCATCTCCTCCACCATTGTAGCACACCAACCAGGATGAGACAATTTCATGAACACTTTCAGGGATGAATACATACGCTAAGGATGCAATGAATGAACATGTAGAAGATGACAAACGGTTATATGAAACAAAAGAGGAAATAGGAAGATCATCACTCGTTTTTTTTTTTTTTTTTGAAAGGAAACAATTCATTATATTAAGAAAAATGTGGCCCAAAGTACAAGAGGGTTATACAATGAGCGATACAACGACCAAAGACCAAAAGGATCAGTAAGCACACCCGGACATCTCAACTAGGTTGACACCCCCTTAGCGCCCTCATCACATCCAAGAAGATAAAATTAAAATTAAACTAGTGCTATGAGAATAGAACAAACAACACTACAAGCCCAAACAATGGCCGAACAATGAGGGGAAAAACAAAACAAGACAGTCTGAAAAAACCAAGGAAAAAAGCATACTACTGACGAGGCTAAGAACCATTGTTGGAAAGGGAGATTAAAGCTCTCCAGTTGAGATTGAAATCTAATAAACTATAGCTATTAAAAGGCTTGGAGAGGATACACCAGGAAGAGGCATGCCGACGGTGGATTCGAAGCGGTCTTGGCAACCAAGAGATTTATCATGAAACACCCTTTGATTTCTTTCAAACCAAAGTTCTGCCAAAAGAGATTTGACCGCGTTAAACCAAAGTAAACGGCTGGATTTATGGAGGTTTGTTCCAACTAATAACTGCAACACGTTACCCCCGAAATCATTGCTCATAACCCATGAAATATTGAAGATGGACAGCAACTTCTTCCAGCACCAAGTTGAATAGGAACACGCAAAGAAAAAGTGGAGAGAATCTTCAAAAGAATGTAGGCACAAAGGGCAGATTGAAGGGGAAATATAGTTGGATGACAACTTCCTTTATAAAACCGAGGCTACATTCAGCTGTCCATAAAGCATTATCCATACGAGAATACTAATCCTTCGAGGGCTACTTGTCTTCCACAAGGCCGAGAAAAGAGATTTGTCCAAAGGGGAGGAGGGGGAAAGGTGTAATTTAAGGGAGTTGACCGTGAAAAGACCCGAGGCTGAAATGGACCACTCCCTTTTATCAAATTCAACTGAAACTCTTCTTGTTGCAAGAACCCAAGCAACTCTTGGAAAGAATGCATCTCCTCATCTTTAAGCAAACGACGGAAGGAAATCGACCAAGCGGCCAGTCAGTTGTCCCAATGGTCAGCTACTGAACCATTTGGAAACAAGATGATTCTGAAAAGACTTAGAAATAAGGTATTGAAAGGAGTCACTCCTTTCCAAGGGTCTAACCAAAACGCAATCTGGCTGCCATTTCCAAGCTTGAAAGTGGCCAAAGACTCAACTTTTAGCCAAGACTTCGAAATACTGACCCACGGGCTTCTCAAACTTCTGCCCCTTTTACCTGCCGTGTGCCAATTAAAAGAATCCTTTCCATGTATGCTTTTGATTACTTGGCCCCAAAAAGAACCTTCCTCATTAAAATATCTCCAGCCCCATTTAGCAAGGAGTGCTAAATTCATACTTTTGAACCCACCAAGGCCGAAGCCTCCATCTGCCAAAGGCTTTTGCACCGAAGCCCACTTCACCCGGTGATTTAGCTTGCTGCCATTATGTCCTTCCCAAAAGAAGTTCCTTGTAATCCTCTCTAACTTTGATGCAACTCCTTCAGGCATAAGGAAAATGGACATATAATGAGTTGGGAGATTTGACAAGACTGACTTGTTGCATAAAGTGTCTCTACCTCCTCTTGATAGGTTGAAACGTTTCCATTTGTCCAATTTAGCTTGAAAATTGTCCAATACCGGTTGCCAAAAGGATAGTTTTTTCGGATACCCACCTAAAGGCAGCCCTAGGTAGGAGAAGGGGAGGTGGTCAGCCTTACAATTCAAAAATGCAGCTGTGGAAATCAGCTCGTTTTCATCCACATTAATACCATAAAGGGCTGATTTTCCCAATTCACTTTCTGCCCCGAACACCATTCAAAAACCTCCACATTTTGCTTGAGTTTTGCAAGCATGATGCTGTCATATTTACAAAATAATAGAGTATCGTCTGCAAATTGGAGGATGGAAATCTGAATTTTATCTTTGCCAACCACAAAACCTTCAATAAGACCGGCTTGAATGAGCTTATTCACCAATGCACTTAACACTTCACTAACAAGAAGGAAAAGGAATGGTGAGAGGGGATCACCTTGCCTTATACCTCTTGTGGCAGCCACCCTTCCCCTTGGTCGACCATTGATGAAGACTAAAAACATGGAATTTTAACGCATCCCATAATCCACTCTATCCATTTCTGACTGAAATTTTTGTTTCTCAAACACCTTTTCTAGGAACTCCCAATCAACACGGTCGAAAGCCTTTTCCAAGTCAAGTTTGAGGATCCACCCCTTCTTCTTTTTTACTCTATGTTTCTCCACTGCTTCATTAGCCATAAGAATGGGATCCAAAATTTGCCTTCCTTCAATGAAGGCACTTTGGGAAGGAGCTATGATACTAGACATTACCGATTTTAGTCTTTCAGCCAGCAGCTTTGCAATGACATTATATATCACGGTAGTTAAACTAATTGGCCTAAAATCACTAACCGCAATTGCTATTTTCTTCTTTTGAATTAGACAAATGAAGTTTTCTTTTATACAAGCGTTAAGCTTACCATTCTTGTAGAATTCCTCAAAGGTGGAGTGCAAGCTTTCCTTTATCAAGTTCCAAAATTTCAACAAAAACTCCATAGTGAAGCCGTCGAGGCCAGGTGCTTTGGATTTTCCAAGTTTTCTTATAGCTGACTTCATTTCTTCAATTGAGAACTTGGCTTGTAAGGTCAAATTCTGATTTGAGTTGATGCATGGCCAGTCTAGGTTCAAAGGAATGTGTCTCATCCCCGGAGATTTAAAGAAAATGCTACTATAGAAATTCAGGATTAAGCTTTCAATCTCTCTATAAGATTTCATTGGCACCCCTTGATCATCTATTAGTTCAGAAATAAAGTTTCTTCTCTTTTTTGCTGCTAGGAATTTATGGAAGAAGTTTGTGTTTTCATCTCCCAACTTGAGCCAATTCAACTTACTTTTCTAAATTAGGTAACTTCCTCTAGCCTATAAAGAGACATTAAATCTAATTTCAAAGTGGATCTAGTTGCCATTTCACTGCTAGAAAGGGTAGAACAATCGGCAAGAGCATCCCACTTTTCAATTTCTTCTAACAGCCCCTCTTCTTTTCTTCTTTGAGCTTCTTGGAATTTCGAATGTCATTCCTTGACTGCTGTTTTTACCTTTTTCAGTTTCTGATTAAGGGCAAAACCAGCCCAACCCTGAGCTTCACTACTTAACCAAGCTGTCTCAATGAGTTTGACACATTCCATATTGAGCAGCCAGTTGTTACAAAATCTAAAAGGGGAGGGACCCCAGCTAAAAGAACTGGCTTCTAGTAAAATTGGATAGTGATCAGAGAAGGTTCGGACTTGTCTATTAGCTCTAGAGTTTTCAAACAGCTCATCCCATGCTTTAGAGAGGAAAAAACGGTCTAATAGAGATCTTGAAGCTGAAACCCCTTCCCTAGACCAAGTAAAGTTGCCATTTCCCAACCAGACCTCCAAAAGTTTGGCTTGGTCTATGAAGTTATTAAATTTTCTCATTCCTTTAGTGCTTCTGCCCAAACGAAATCTCTCGTGAGCCCATCTTGTAATATTAAAGTCTCCCCCGATGCACCAAGTTTCATCACAATAAACTGAGAGAGATAGAAGTTCTGGCCAAACAAATTTTCTTTCTTTGTAGTCATTTGGCCCATAAACATTAGTGGTCTAGCAAGTCTTAGCAATGATGCATTTTACTAATAAAGAATACCCTCCTTTCAAAGTTTCAACCACAGAAATCAAACTCTTATCCCATAACGTCAGTAAACCACCTGAACTGCCATAAAATTCCACAAATTCCCATCCTATTTCTTTGGAGCTCCAAAGGAATTTGATGAAGCTTGCTTCAAAACTCTCTTTCTTATATTCTTGAATTAAAACTACTGTTGGATTATATTTCTTTAGAAATCTCTTGAGAGCCAACCTTTTATTAGCATCTTTTAGGCCTCTCGTGTTCCATGTCACAATTTTCATAATTATGGGCCTAAACTTTTGGTTGCAGCCTCAGAAGCCAACTGTCAATCCAGAATAAGTATGCAATCAGTGACTATGGACTTCAGATGGGCTGGAAGATCGCACGGAATGGCTAGAGAGATGGAGTTGGCAACTAAAGCTTCTGAAGGCTTTTCATCCTCTGTCTGGAACAGGGGATTTAAGTCAGATAAAAGGGGGGCTTCTTTCCTTGACTCCTCTGTAATTTCCTCTGAAATATTCCAATCAACTTCTTCATTGCTCACACTGAAGGGAGAATCAATGAGGACATCCCCTTTTTCTTTTGAATATGCACCCGGGGGAGAGCTTGGTGAGCCTCTTAGAAAAGTTAACTCTGAATTAGGTAAGGAAAAAACAGAGTGTTCAAAGAGAGGAGGGTGAGAAGGAAGGAGGGCTGACCTGATACTAACAAATGTAACAAAATACTGAAATCCTCCTTCGGACTCAATAGGACACGGACCCCAACCATCAGAATGGACTAATTCAAACAGAGCACTAGCTCGTTTATTGACTCGAGGATATAAACTCAAACGATGAAATTTAGCAAACGGACAAGACTCACACTCTAAAAAAGGCAAATGTTGAAGCTGGGGACGAAGACTCTTCAACACAGAAATAGACAGATGATCCAAATGACAATATTCTTCAGAGGGAGACGACACGCTAGAGCATGTAATAGTTGTAAGTATCTGTGGTTCAAAGATGTAAAGACCTTCAAATTCACGGCCTTTACCAATAGTCTACTTCGTCGTAAGATCCTGAAATAAGCAATAACCAAGGGGAAAAAAATAGACACAACAATGAAGATCACGAGTGAGTTTACTAACCGAAATCAAATTAAAAGAGAAATGTGGTAAGTTTAAAACTGACGACAAAAAAATTGATTCAATAAGATGGAAAATTCCCGATCCTAAAACAGAAATGGAGGTTCCATTGCCTATAGTGACATTAGGTAAAGAGGTAGATATACAAAGGTTAGAGAATAAACTAGAGTTACCTGTCACATGGTCTATAGCGCCAGAGTCAATGACCCATTTCGAAGTGGAGGAAAAAAGGCATTTAGAGATGTTACCTGTCTCTATGGTGGCAGTAATGGGAGTAGAAGATGATATCGTCAGTAACTCTTGATACTAATGAAATTTAGCAAACTCCTCTGTAAAAATCGTAAATGACTTGTCAAGATTATCAGGAATAGAAGCAATATGTTCATATGGCACCCTCTGACTCTGATTCAACAATCTTCTGCATTCACGTTTCGTATGGCCAAGTTTATGACAGTAATAGCAAACAACATCTCCTAAATTTGATCGTTGGTTATTGGGATAACTTTTGGAGCTATTTGATCCAACCCCCTTATTACCTCTATAATCATTTGTGCGGCCAATCAAAGCACTACTAGAATCAGATGATATAACTGCTTGTAGCTTCTCTGTATGAAGTAGTTGAGTATAAGCTTCTTCCAACGATGAGATGTTTGAGCTTGACAACACTTGATCTTTGGTCATCTCATATTTAGATGCAAGACCAACGAAGAAACTCGTGATAAACAACTTTTCACGTTGAGCCATTAAAACTTTTAGATTAGTGTTGATTGGCATCAAGGCATTGAATTCCGCACATGTATTTTTGACCTCCATAAAGTAACTTGTAAAAGATTTCTCTCCTTCATCAAGTTGATATAGTCTTACAAACATCAAACACTCTATTGATGTTCTCTTTCCTCGAATAAAGAAAATCCAAATATTCCAATAATTCCTCGAGTGATTCGCAGTGATTTACTAACTCAACGATTTCACAGTCAATAGAATTCTTAATTTGTAGAAGCATTCTTGAATCGCCCCGCCACCAAATCATTTTAGTAACATCAGTCGGTGGCTCTTCCATGATGTGTCCATGATGTGATCATCCATCTCAATGCTCCTAATAAAGTGGCGAACATTTGACCTCCATGAATAGTAATTTAATTCATTCAACTTGTGTTCAATTACATTTGACACCATCAGAATCATCTCAGACATGACTACTGGTTTCTTGTCAGTCATTACCTCAAAAGAAAAAAATAAATAGATAACACCGGACAGAAGAGAAGCAAACCCTAATTTACCGAAGTGATTTTTTTTTTCCTTCAATGAACCACAAATAGTGAGTATATAGCCCAAACAAACATACCACAAAGAAAGGAAGCAACTCGATGACACCCACAAAAGACGAGCAAAAACAAGCGGCGAACGGGCCAACATGCGTCAGCGCGTGGATTGATGGCAAAGAGAGGTGGCCACGCGCGAGCCTCATGCGCTGGTCAGATGGACGCCGGACTTTGGGGTTTTGTAGATCAACAGTTGGGCTCCTCGATGGATTAGGCGGTGTCGAAAAATAGCGAAGAAAAACGACACGTTTTTTTTTTACAGCGACGGACAGCGGAAGCTGATGGCGGACGGCAGCGCTAATGACGGCAAACAAACCGAAGACGACAGCGGTGAATAAAAGTATGAACCCACCCCTTCACAAAACCCTAGATGTAACACAAATGAGTTTTAAATTTTCAAAACCTGAAGTTCACCAAAAAAAAAAAAAAGAAAAGAAAAGAAAAGAAAAAAAGAAAAAAGCCTAATTTTCTAGAGCTCTCTGATACCATGTAAAATTCTTAGGTTTGAGAGAATCAAAATACTTTATTTTATTCACTAAAGAAATGAATATATAAAAGTGTACAAGAATTATCAAAGAAGGAAAGCATAGAAAAGGCCCTAAAAGGAAAAGATAACCAAGATATTTACAATAATAAAAATCCCTAATATTATAACTATAACATGACTTAAATTAAAATAATAATTTCTTAACGATCATATCCTTTTGCAAAATGTATAAGAATTATTGTGAAATATCAATTTAATGTGAAATAAATAGAAGTGGTTAAAATGAAAGAAATGCATGGTTTCCCATGAGACAAGAATCACAAAACCCTATAATTTGGGTGATTAGGACCTATCAATTCAGGCAGCATACTTGGGTGATCAGAACATTTCCTAATGCGTACCTAAAATAAGGCTTCAGTTTATTTACAACAGCATCTAACTCCTCATCAGTAAGTCCAGTTCCTACTCTGCAGAAGGAAATAAACCTGCAATTTAAAGAACCAATATTCAGCACCACATTGATTTATTTTTAAAATAAATATTTTAGGTTTATATCCATGAGTGTGTCCGAGCCAGCTTACGCGCACCTTGACTAATCTCACGGGACAACCCGTTTGACCCTACAACATTTGAATGTCAAAGAAACTCGTAGGGCTTTAAATCCTAGGTAGATGGCCACCATAGATTGAACCCATGACCTCTTAGCCCTTTGGCCTTTTTTTGATGTTCCCACTACCATTAGGCCAGCCCATGATGGTTTTCATTTTTAAAATAAATATAATTTGAAACATAGAGTAGAACGGTCAACTCTAACTGATTAATAATCATTCCCTTATTCATCCTTTGGAATAATCATAAGCAACAGATTATATGAAAACTAATTTCATATTTCTAAAACAAAATGGTGTGGATGTTCTACTAAAAAGACACATCAATAATTTTTTGTCTAGTTGCAACTTATACTTGTATCAAGATATTTAATTAATTTTGGTGGCACTTCAATAGAATCCATTTGAAGTGTCTTCTCTCTTCTTTTCCTTTCCTTTTTCTTCCTCATTTTATTCTCCTTTCACACAAGAATTGCATTTTCCTACCCCCGACAAGTCTTCCAAATCTAAATCTCAATAAAACATGAAGAAGAGATTCAATTACATGTCTGGCAAGAAAATTAAGTTTACATCACCTTCCACACAGTTTCCTGTTTCTGGAAAAGTCACCTTCTAGACTCAATCTGACACCAGGCGTCATCCCCATACTTCTCTGAGTTGATCTATTCTAGTTCCATTCACCCTTTTCATTCTATTCCCCTTAATTTTGCTTATCTAGCACCTCCATAGGAAATGCTATCTTTCATCATTATCGATACACATCTATAGGGGTTTGCCTACATCAAGAACACTTAACTCCTGTTTGGTAACCATTTTGTTTTTTGTTTTTTTTTTTTTAAATTAAATCTATAGACACTACTTTCACCAATAATTTAAAAAACCAAGCCAAATTTTGAAAACTAAAAAAAGTAACTTTCAAAAAGTTGTTTGTGTTTTAGAAATTTGGGTAAGAATTCAACTATTGTGCTTGACAAAGATACAAATCATGATAAGAAATATGGATGATATAGGCTTAATTTTAAAAACCAAAAACAAAAAATAAAATGGTTACCAAACGGGGTTTTAATGTTTTGGCTCTTGCATTTAGATTCACCCCCCACTTCATGTTTCACATTATTTCGTAATTTGTATCTACCATATATTTCCAAATTATGGATTCTTCCTTGGTTCTCTATAATTCCTCTAAGTTCCAGTAAATGCTTCAATGACCTATCTCTAAAAATTCCTCCGGCTCTATCATTCGTCTGATTTTTGCATCTATATTTCCACATCCTGGGTCATCGTTACCTTCTTGTCTGTCATCCGGTAAAGTTGACCTGATCTTCTATATAGTTCCTAAAACCATATACATGTCTCTGTTTTTTTATGACAAACAAGTGAATATCATACATCTTGCTATAGAAGATTTTTAATTCCCATGCAGGGATAATGAACAAAAGAAGAATAAAGTTTTAAAGGTCGGATGGAGACATTTATGCAATTACATCCTTTGTCGGTTGTTTATGGATTTCAATAAATAAATACAAGACACTTCAATAGCTACAAGTACAAGCTAATGAAGTAAGAGTCTTACCGTCTGGGATATCCATCTGAGGGTGGACGCTCAGCAAGACCCATTAAAAATTGAGCGACCTTCATAAATATACATGTTAGACTTGATCTTCCAAGAAAATGCATCACATTTATTCTCTAGAAAAGCTAACCTCCCCACCCCGCCGTCCAGAGCCGTAGTAACCTCCTATTATCAATTAACAAATATTAAGCTACACATGTAAGAAATATGCTTATCCAAACAAGCTGAAAAACAAGAAAACTTCAGACCTATGATGAGGGCATCCAAATCAGATCCAGCACGAACATAGTCAGGCTTTAATTTTAACCACTTTCCACTACGATCACCAGGTTCCCATTTAGAACCCAGGTCCTTAATAACAATACCTTCATCTCTGAGGAAAAATTTCCAATAATAATCTTTTGTTTTCAGAAAGTTAAAAAATATATAAGAACTTGGAAGACAGTAGACTTAATAATATCAACCATTATCTAATATATCATTTGTAGTAGCTGCAGAAAAGGTACCTATTTTCAATGGTACTCTTAAAGAACTTTTCCACGTCATCAACATTATAAGCTCTGATTGACCAAGAAGGATACCCTGCATGACAGCATAGGACAAACCTAATCCATTAAAACTTTAAGTTCTTAACCATTTACATGACAGAATTAGGAACCCACGTGAAGAAAAGAGTTCACAATTAATTAAAGCAAGATTATGTGTATTCTTTTGAAGACAAGTCTTCCTCTTTCGAGTTATTTTGGGATTGCTTCAAGTTAATCACTTCTTGGAGGTGTCACAGCTATAATAAATTCTATTGTAATATTTCTATACTCTATTTTACCTAGCAACAGCCTGAAAGCACATGTCCAATACCAAAAGATTCTTCAACGTCGAATTTCAAACGAAGTAAAGAGTTTCCTATTGCTCTTCACAAAGGAAAACACGGGCACTTATCCTGTTATGCTATTTCCTCTTTTGTGTCCCATAACCATTACTCATCTTCTACATGCTCTTTTGATGTATCGAAGCCTTGCCCATCCTAGTTGGCATGATGCAATGGTAAGGTGAATGCCTTAAATAATGACGACGATAGGGATTTTGTATCGTCTCTGTAACAAAAGATGACTGTTAGATGTAGATGGCTGTTTCGCAATCAAGGACCACCATTCAATTGATAGCACAATCGTTGCTAAAGCCCTTGCTCAAACATATGGAATCTATTATGCTGATAGTTTTTCTCTTGTTGCTAAATTGCCTACCATCAGGTTGTTTATTTCCAGGATTTCTGCCCAGCTTTGGCTTGTCCATCAGCTCAATATTAAGAATGTGACCTTCAAGAATAATTTTTTTTAGTTTTAGTATCCGTGGGTGTCCGGACCAACTTACGTGCATCTCAACTAATCTCATGGGACAACCCATCTGACCCTAAAATATTTTGATGTCAAGAAAACTCGTAAGGCATTAAATCCTAGGTTGGCCACCATGGATTTGATCCATGACCTCTTAGCCCTTTATCAAAATCATGTTCCCTATTTACTACTAGGCCAACCCATGATGGTTCCTTCAAAAATAATTTTTACAGACTTAGTTGCTTAAGGGAAGAAGGAGAAAGTCTGTTGTCAATGCAAACCTTATTGATTAAAACAAAATCCATAAGCGTTGTTCAGATAATTTGGCCATTACTTGAAGAATGTGAAATGAAGAAGAGTAAGCCTACAACCGAGAGCCTTAGGGTAGTATTAGTCTACTAGTGATATACATAGAATCATGATATGATATAATCATCATCTTCATTAATGTTAAATACTTGGTATTGATGTGATAAAAGAAGCAAGAGAGGGGAAAAAAAACTCATGAAGGAATTTTGTGTTTGACCAATATCTAAGACAAGGAAATTGGGGGCTAGTCCACGTTGTACTAAGATGATGCTTAATTACTAACCAGTGAATTGTTTAGAAAACCGGAGAAGTAAGAAAGTGTTAAATCACCGATTGACCCAAAAGCTTAAGTTAATGGATGGAGGTACATTTAATATTATATCATCCAACATTCCCTTTCACTTGTGGAGAAATATAAAAGACTTGAAAAATGGAATTTAATATTAACTAGGGAGGAAATAACACTACGTGGTTCTGATCATAGGACCTCCTGAACTACTTTTTTTTTGTTAGATGTGATACCATGTTAAATCACCGATTATCCCAAAAGCTTAAGCTAATAGATGAAGATAAATTTAATATTATATCTGTTATAATATGTATTTATATTGTAATTATGATTAGTTGTCCTTTATTTTAATTTTATATCTCCTAGATTAGGGTTTCTTAGTTGCCTATATATAAATGTATCTTCAGCCTGATTAATACAATAAGATCATTATTCTCTCTAAAACTATTGAGAACATTGTATTTGAACAGTCTAGGATTTAGAATATTCGTTCAACGGCAACATTAGGATTTATGCTTCTCACAAGATTAGGGTTTGAGTTGATTCATCAAATTTGAATGGTTGTTTGTCTACACCACCTATCCCAAGAGAAAGGTCATCGCCGTCCGATCGAGTCCGCCGTCATCTGTCGCCGGAAACATCCGCACGTGAGGCTCACGCACTGCCACAAATATTCTTCTCCATTGCCACGTGCCAGCGTGTGGGAGTGCATGGAACCACTTCTCCACGTTCCGTCAGTTGAGTTCTTCTCGGCTTATCTTTTTTTATTGTTCTGTGCATTTGGTTCCATTGAAATCTACTTGGTTGTGAGTTATTTGAAAAATACCCTTTTTGTGCTTAGGGTTTGTTGTCGTTTTGTATCAATTTGGAGCTGTTTTGTTCCTTGATTCACCTTTGATTTCGATTCTGATTTGTTCTTTCCACTCGTGAGATCTACAAATTGTTTATTAACCCATAATGGATGAAATGAAGCATATGGTAGTATATAATGTAATTCCCCTAGCATCAAAAATAACTGAACACAAGTTAAATGGATCAAATTACTATAATTGGCGTCGGACGATTCAATTTTAATTGCTTAATACAGATATGGATGACCTTGTGATTGAGGAGCCACCAAAAGATGATAAGAAAAAGGCTTGGCTTCGTGATGACGCTTGACTTTATCTTCAGATTAAGAATTCTATTGAAAGTGAGGTTGTTGGTTTGGTGGATCATTGTGATTTTGTGAAGGAACTCTTAGAATTCTTAGAATTTCTATATTCTGAAAAAGAACATGTTCATCGAATGTTTGATGTCTGTATGCAATTCTTTCGAGCTAAATAGAAAGTAGAATCTGTTACAAGTTAATTTATGAGACTTAAGAAGACAACTACCAAACTTGCTTTACTATTGTCATTTAGTCCCAATGTCAAAGTTCAATAAGCTCAGCGAGAAAACATGGTTGTTATGATATTTTTTAATGAACTTTTATCTGGGTTTAAAATGGCTAAAACACAGATTCTTTTTTATTCTGAAATTCCGTAATTAGAGAAGTCCTTCAGTCATGCTCTTCGTATTGAGAGTTCTCAATCCGGTTCGCTTGTTTCTCAACCTAACAGTGCTCTTATGAGTAAGAATAATAATAACTCCTGAGGTACTTCCAATGTTTTAAAAAGCCCTCTCGGGCGCGCGCCTAAGCCCAAGGCACAGGTCTGGCACCTCACCTTGGAAAAGCGAGGCTTACAAAATAAGGCACGCCTTAGGCGCGCGCCTTTCGTGAAGCCCCAAGGATCAAAGCCTTGCGCCTTGGGGCTTTTCAATTATTTTTAAAAAATAGTATTAATTAAGGATTTTCCTTCTTTATTAACTAAAAGGATTAAGTTTGCCAAACCTAAATGCAAAATTTCTTGTATTTGGGTCCCTTTTTTCCATATTTCCACTTCAATTATACTCTCTTTTTAATGTAATATTTTTATATATAATGCGCCTCACAAAAAAAAAGTCCGCGTTTTTTTGTGCGCCTTGTGCCTAGGCTCCAAAGGGCCATTATGCCTTAAGGCGCCTTGGGCATTTAAAAACACTGGGTACTTCAGGAATGACTAACAATTTTCAGAAGCCTAGTTATGATAATCGAAGATCAGATTCTCAGGAGATAGTCTGTCACTATTGTCGTAAGTCAGGACATATGAAACATGATTGTCAAAAGTTGTTGTATAAGACTCAACGATCTCAACATGCCCAGATAACTTCCACCAATGATATGGTTGAGAAGTCCGTTACCATCTTTGCTGACAACTTTGCTAAATTTCAAGTATTCTAGGAATCCTTGCAGGTATCTTCTTCATCAAATCCTATTGTCACCATTGTCCAGATAGGTAATACGAAATGTCTTCTTACATCATCTACCAAATGGGTCATAGACTCTGGTGTCAATTCTAACTTATTTTCTACGCCTTTGTCCCCTATCTCATCTCCATCTCACTTTGGTAGATGGATCAACCTCCTCTATTCTTGGATCTGGCACCATTTCCTCACTCCATCACTTTCTTTGTCCTCTGTATTACATTTGCCTCAATTATCTTTTAATTTGATTTCTAGTAGCCAGCTTACTCGTGATCTTAATTGTTTTGTCTCGTTTTTTCCTTGTTATTGTTTGTTTCATGATCGTATGACAAAGAAGATTATTGGTAGAGGACATGAGTCAGGAGGCCCTTACATTTTTTACCATCAGATACTGAAAGTTGTGGCTTGCTCTAAAGTTACATCCTTGTTTGAAATTCATTGTCGTTTGGGTCATCCATCGTTGTTCGTGTTGAAGAAACTTTATCCAAAATTTCGTTCCTTGTCGTCTTTGAATTGTGATTCGTGTTAATTTTCTAAATTTCATCATCTTAGTTCTAGTCCTAGAATTCATAAACAAGCTAGTGCTCCTTTTGAGTTAGTCCATTCTAATACTTAGGGTTCTTGCCTAGTTGTGTCCGAACAAGTTTTCATTACTTTGTTACTTTTGTTGATGATTATTCTCATGTGACTTGGTTATATTTAATGAAAAATCGTTCCGAGTTATTGTCTCATTTTTGTGCTTTTCATGCTGAGATTTGAAATCAATTTAATGTCTCTATCAAATCCTTGCGAACTGATAATGCTGGTGAATATTTCTCCCATGTACTTGGATCCTACTTATGTGGTCATGGCATCATTCATCAATCCTCTTGTGCAGACACTCCATCTCAAAATGAAGTTGCTGAAAGAAAGAACAGAAACCTCCTTGAAATAGCATGCCCCTTATCTTTCCAAATACATGTTCCAAAGCAATTTTGGACTGATGTTGTGTCTACTGCTTGCTTCTTCATTAATAGAATGTCTTCCTCTGTCCTCAATGGAGAGATTCCTTATCTACTCTTTTTCCTACGAAATCTTTGTTTCCTGTTGCTCCTAAGCTCTTTGGTTGTGTTTGTTTTGTTCGGGATATTCGGCCAAACCGTGCCAAATTAGATACGAAATCTTTGAAATACATTTTCTTAGGCTATTCGCGTGTTCAAAAGGGTTATCGTTGTTATTGTCCTACTCTGAACAGGTCTCTCACATCTCCTGATGTTACATTTTTCGAAGATATACCCTTTACTCCATCACCATCGAGTCCGTGTCAGAGGGAGGATGATGCCTCTTTATCTATGAGATTACCTCTTCTACATCATCCTCTCCTCCACCTTCCTCTGTGTCTCTTCATTCTCACCCTCCGATTACTCGAGTCTACTCTAGACGTCCTCCACAGTCACCTTCAGACCCATATCCTCCACCATTGGCTTCTTCAACATCTTATCTGGGACCAAGTGATGATCTTCCCATTGCCCTTCGAAAAGGTAAACGCACTTGTACTTACCCTATTTCTTCGTTTGTTTTGTATAACCAGTTGTCTTCTCCCACTAATTCCTTTATTACATCTCTTGATTCCACCTTTATCCCTAACTTTGTTCATGAAGCTTTATCTCATCCCGGATGGCATAGTGCAATGATTGAGATGACTGCTTTGGATGATAACGGTACTTTGGATCTCATTTCGCGTCCGACTGGAAAGAAGGCTCTTGGGCGTAAATGGGTGTTTTCTATAAAGGTCAATCTCGATGGAACAGTGGCTCGATTGAAAGCTCGTCTGGTTGCCAAAGATTTTGCCCAAATCTATGGGACTGATTATTCTGATACATTTTCTCATGTTGCCAAATTAACTTCTATTCGACTATTTATATCGATGGCTGCTACTCACAATTTGCCTATGCATCAACTTGACATTAAGAATGTTTTTCTTCATGGTGATCTTCAAGAGGAAGTCTATATGAAGCAATCACCTGGGTTTGTTGCTCAGGGGGAGAATGATAAGGTGTGTCGCCTTCGAAAATCTTTGTATGGACTGAAACAAAGTCCTCGTGCATTGTATGGTAAGCTTAGTCAAGCACTCGAATGTTTTGGTATGAAGAAAAGTACGTCTGATCGTTCTGTATTCTATCGACGATCTGACAATGGTATTACTTTGCTTGTTGTATATGTTGACGATATCGTTATCACTAAAAATGATGTATCAAGTAAATCCTCTCTCAAGAGTTTTCTCCAGGGTCAATTTCATACCAAAAATTTGGGGTCATTAAAGTATTTCTTGGGTATTGAAGTAATGAGAAGCAAGAAAGGTATTTACCTGTCCCAACGAAAATACGTACTTGATTTGTTGTCTGAGATAGGTAAACTAAGAGTCAAACCATGTAGTACTCTGATGATACCAAATTTGCAACTTGCCAAGGAAAGAGAATTGTTTAAAGATCCTAAGAAATATAGAAGATTAGTTGGAAAGTTGAACTATTTAACAGTAACACGACCTGACATTACTTATTCTGTGAGTATTGTGAGTCAATTTATGTCTTTCCCGACTATAGATCATTGGACTATAGTTGAACAAATCCTATGTTAACATGGGAACTTATATAAAGATCATGGTCATACAAGGGTTGTATGTTTTTCAGATGCTAATTGGGTTGGATCTCGAGAAGATGGAGATCAAACTATGGATATTGTGTTTTTGAAGGAGGAAACTTGGTGTCGTGGAAAAGTAAGAAACAGAATGTAGTTTTCCATTCAAATGTTGAGTCAGAAATAGAGCTATGGCACAATCTATGTGTGAAATAGTGTGAATACATCAACTTTTATCTAAGATGGGCTTCAGTGTTACCATGCTAGCTAAACTATGGTGTGATAATCAAGTTGCTCTCCATATTGCATCCAACCCAGTATTTCATGAACGAACCAAACATATTGAAGTGGACTGTCATTTTATTCGCGAGAAAATACAAGGGTTGATATCAACAGGATATGTGAAGACTAGAGAACAATTGGGAGATATTCTTACTAAAGCAATAAACGAAGCAAGAATAAGCTATCTGTGCAACGAGTTGGGCATGATTGACATATTTGCTCCAGCTTGAGGGGGTGTTATAATATGTATTTATCTTGTAATTATGATTAGTTGTCCTTTATTGTAATTTTATAACTCCTAGATTAAGGTTTCTTAGTTGCCTATATATATATGTATGTATGTATCTTCAGCCTAATTAATACAATAAGATCATTATTCTCTCTAAAACTATTGAAAATAATATCCATCTAATAGAAAGACATATTGGAAAGTTGAGTATTATAACCATCACATAACTTATACATAACTTATGTAGTGTAAGTATTGTGAGATAGCATTCAATACCAAGGATTTTATCATCTGGTTCAACTTGATTTCGAGTGCCGAACTAAAACAAACCGCCAAGAATATTAAAGGAAAACCAACAGACAAACGTAGCTCATCGAATCACCCTTAACCAATTAACCAACAATTCAGTCAGTTCGATTTGGCAGTTCAACATTACCCGCTAGGAGTGTTGGGCCAATTGTAGTAAATGATAATTCAACGAAAAGAAATGGCAATGGACAAGCTCAAACTCACACACTGGATGATAGCAACAGGATTTCGAAGCCAAACTTAACCGCACACACAAATTGTAAATGTATAAATTACCGTTCAGCTCAAGTTTACTTGCTATGTTCCATGCAAAACCTAAGTTTACTTAGTATGTTCCATGCAAAACCTGAGACCAACCAAATATGATCGGTTTTCGTTTTACGCAACCACCAAACCAAACTGATTCCAACCCAAAGTAACATCAATTTCGGTGGTCTAGTTCATGCAAATCCCAAAACTGACCTAATATGATCAATTTTCATTTTACACAAACCAAACAGTTTCCAACCAACACTAACGTCGGTTTGAGTCAATTTGAGCAGCTTATTTGGTTTTTCCCTTGCACCCTAGCCAGTACATATCTTCACCTATCTTCACCTACTTTAGATCATTGGAGGAGACGGTTTAGAAACAAAATCATAATGGAAGTATTTCCATTTAAAATATCACTACCACATGACTGAAACTCGACCATCTCTCAAATACTCATAATGATCAACATAAATTTAACATAAATTTCCATTTTTTAAGGTAAATAATATCACAGTGCCTATAATAAAATCCATGAACAGCCGCCAGTCATGTTGTACAATGAATAGTTTGGCCAAATAGAACAAGAAAACTAAAAGAATTCAAACCCTAAGCAGACCAGATTGATGACCTAATACACATGGATAGAATTGACACAAGAGACGAGATACAAAAACCACCAGTCAAGTCCAAATCTGTTGTGAGATGACTAGAAGAGAAAAATAGAATAGTAAAATAAAAAAATCCAAGCCCCACAAAAACCGATTTTATTGTTTATTAGGCATAGACTTCTTTCAACATATTAAACAGAGAAAAAATGAGGGTTGATGAGTCCTTTACCAGCACAGTCACTATTAAGACCACCATTAGGTACTAAGATTTCCAATTGACCCTTCACAGGCTTGACAACATCCCTGAGAAGCTCATGTCTTTCTTTCAGACTCCTGTGAATAACACTAGTATCTCCAACATAAAGAACATCAAATGCAACATCTATCCTCTTGTTAAGATATAAGAACCGTAACCTCAAATCTCATGATGTAAATTCATAAACATATTTTGTCAAATAACAACCAAAACATTGAACTGAACCTTCAAGTACAGTACAGTCCAAAAGGAAATAAAAGGATACAGCATAACTGCACAATGGGAGGGGAAAGACAACAAATATCACAAGTCAAAATGCTGTCTAGCAGTTATAGTTCACAGGAAAGAGTATAATAGTAAAGGAGTTAGGAAGACCTGACGATTGCTGTCAAATCCATCCTTTGCTGCCCTCGCTGCAAATGACATGAAAAAGGAGGGTGTATATAAGCAAAAATATATATGGTCAATTTCCAGTTTTATTTATGCAGATTTAGATGCTTAATTTAAAATTTGGATTGTGTGATTGTCAACTTGCCACAAAATAGAAGCTAAAAAATATAAGCTAGACAACCTATTTCCTGGTTTGAGCCAAACTCTGCAAAACGGTTTAAAGATTTATCCCACACCAACATTTCACCATCAAGTATGCACCTACAAATAATCCAAGGGAAAAGTTTCTATCACGACTACACGTGCGTTAATATTTTAAATTAAAAACCAATACAAGAAGTTAGATGTCATGTCATGTCAATAAAAATGTCAGAGCTATTTTGTGCCCCACTCATTTTGTTGGAAAGAGACTAGAGAAATTTTCATAATAAAGAGAAATCTACAGAAAACGAGTGTCTTTGACCACTACACATGCTCTTCAAAAGAATTTGTTCAGTATGCTGTTCTAGTTTTATTAATCTTAATTTGGAGAGCCCTCATTTAATAACTTTCTTTGGTGGTGGACCCGGTGGTTTCCTCTACCCTAGATTATCTCTCTTTTTCACATACACAAAGGACAAACAATCTTGGGGGACCGGTTAGTATTTCTTCTCAAAACTCTGAACTTCTTGAATTGCTCTAAAGCCCATATTGAGGTTGAAAAAAATTGTGGTCTTCTCCCCGCTGAAATTGAAGTTAAAGATAAGACTAATGGTAATTTTCAACTTAGATTTGGTGATATTTCTCCATTAGATCCTAAGTATCCTTCAACTTCAAGGCGTGTTATTTTTCAACGATTTTTCTAACTCCTTGGATATTGCGAGATTGATTGAGATTAAGCGTAGATGTATTTGAGGCACTAGATTTTGTTGAAGAGGGTGTTCCATACAGTCTGACAAGGAAACCAGTTTTGTTTCAGCTCCGAATGAGATGGATCCGCTTCCTCTAGGAAGCCTTACTTGCCCTTTGGAAACCACAGTTAATACTCCACAGTATGTAGACTTAAAGAGCAGTAAACAAGATGTGAACATTGAAAGTTCTCCATTTTCTTATTTTCCGCTTTCTTTCAGTCGGACAAAAAAGAAGCAGACATTTGTAAAGGAACATATTGAGCACAATTCAGATGTTTTGGAGAAGTCCTGTACATGTCTCCTTCTTTCTGATTCACATCAGACAGACAATCACCGTCCTTTGTCTTCTAGTTCAAATTTCAGCCAATCAATCATTAAAGTTCCGGGATCAAATATTTCTTTTGTAAAGGAGTTTATAGCCATCCACCTCCTAGAGATAATCTTTCTGATTACGATTCTGATGGAGATTCAGATGTTAGTGTAAGCAGTGAGGATATTATGGGTTCTCTAGCACAAGATGCTCTAGTTGAATCAACTAAAGAGGTTTAACTTGCAGATGGTTTCGCTACTTTGTGTGAGAAGGGTGAAAATGTTCAAAAAATTATCCCCCATAATTCCTGCCAAGTTCTCTACTTTGATTGAAAAAGGTGTTTTTTAGATGGAAATAATTCCTCCTCGTTCTCCTCCAATTAAAACTTAGCTTGGTGGCTTTGTTCAGTTATAATCTTGGAAGTGGCAGTTTAGAAGTTGATTTGATATGTGGTTTGATTCTCGCACTTTCGGCCTTACTGGACTTCTTTCCTCGTCTGCCTATTGGACTTTTGTCGGCTTTGGCTTTATAGTTATTGTGTTCTCTTGTTTTGATTTCCTTTTTGCAGCTGGTTTGTTAGGATTAAGTATGTATTTTGTTTTCTTCTCTTCTTTGTATCTCATTGGTATTTCTTCTCATTTTGTTTTCTTGCATTTTCTCTTTCCACTTGAAGATTATTGTATCCTTGAGCATTAGTCTCTTTTCGTTTTATCAATGAAAAGCTATGTTTCCTTTTTCCAAAAAAAAAAAAAAAAGGAAAACAATCAACTGCAAAGTATTAAAGTATACCTAGTGGAAAGAACATTATGAACAATAACATCAGACATTCCATGTCCATATTCTGAGTGATCGAGAAAGTTCCTGAAGATGAGCAAGAAAGAAAGAAAGAAATGAATTACAAACAATTTAAAATTTTAAAAATTAAAAAAAAAGAAGAAGAAGAAGAAGAATGCAAATGAAGTAGAAGGTCAACTGTTCAACATTAGTTAAAGGACCATAGATGTAATCATGTAGACCAACCAATATTCATAAAATGTTTATGCCGGTTTTTAACCTCCTAACACAACAAGTTCAAATGAAAGCATAACTTGCATGAGATTCATGAATGGTTTCTCAAAAATGAAAAGGAAAATTAAGAGAGAAGAAATAATCGAACCATACGATAACTTAAAGTCACATGCATCTACCTGGAAAAGTAGTGTACTTCAGTTCCATTCTTATGAATTTGAATACGGTCACCATCAAACTTGCATTCAGCTACAACTTCCTTCCCATGAAGCTAAATAGCCAGAGAGAAAGGCATAGAAATTTGAGCATAAAACATAAATATTCTAAGTAAACTAAACATACACATGATAGAGAAAAAGAAGACCACATATAGCTCTCAACACTTTCAAGATTTTAAGTTATTATCTTGTTGAGGTCTTCAACCATTAAAAATGGATAACGAACTCAGAGGATAAATGCTTTTTGTCCTTTTTTTGGGTAAGAAACCAAGCTTCCATTGAGCAAGCTGAGAATATACAAGGAAAAAAGAAGACCTCAACTGCAGCATAAGTCTCCAATTCAAAAGAATGAAATAAGCTTATAATTACCAAAAAAAAATAATAAACAGACGCCCATAAAGAACTCAGAAGACAAATATCACAGTAACAACTTAAGCTATGAATGAACTCAGAAAACAAATATTATAGCAATAGTTTCAGTTATGCAAAACCTTTTTCCATGCAGCATTTGCATTGGACACTCTTGAAGCCAGCTGGGGTCGTACAGCTTTTCCAACTTCAATGTCCTTCAAAGTCACAGTAAAACAAATGTCACTTATCTTTTCAATTTCTTCACCAATCAATAAATAAGATATCAATCTCCCTCCCTCCCATTCTTTCAGTCTGTCCTCCGGACTCTCTTGTTTCTTATTAATCACTTTCTTTTCTTTTTTTTTTCTCAGTATCTCATGCTTCTCTAATTCGCACGTTAAATACGTCTTCCACTTGGTTTTGATGCACAATTGATACTTTTTTCTAACATAAATAAATATACATACCAGATATCAAACAAGTAAGACAAAACAAGAAAATAGAATACAGGACTTTTTAAAAAAAAAGGATATGAAAGAGTGACCAGGCCACAAAATAAAATACTAGAATGGAAAAAAAAACGAAACAATATATGCTATAGGGAAAATCTTGTTGCCTGGTAAGACACAATTTAAATGGAAGGGAAAATCTGAAAAGTTTAGGTGTAAGAGAATCTTCAATCAGAAAGCCAAAAAACGAAATACTTACAAAAACACTCCTCAATTAACATAAATCAAAGATAGAAAATAACCAAAGGAAACCTATGCTAAAGCCATCCAAGACAGAGAGTTATCTCCACATTTTTGACAGACCTGACGCTTATGCCTTTGTCTACGATCCCTTAGTTTTTCACAAACCAATTTTAAGTCACAGGTAACATTGAATAAGTCTTCTGCATCCGGATGAAATTCATGAAAAATGCTTTTTTCACTGACTCCCAGTTTCAGATCTACAAGATAACAAACAGAAAGGAATTAAAAAATAAATAAAAAGGATAAGAAACTAGATAAGGAACTATACAAAATTTAAAAATAATACAGTTTGGAAGAGAATTATTACAAAACCCTGAAAAGTCATATTTGTAGTATTAAAAAGAAAAGAAAGAAAGAAAAAAAAGGAACCTTTGAGGATTATCATGACTATCCATTTCATTTCCTGTGCATTTGTCTTCTGTATAAGAGTAGACAGAACTGCGGTTTTCTCTGCTCTGTTTTTCATCACATATAACAGAAATGCAAAGTATAGCACATTTATATGGAGATGCAATGTAATAAGATTATGCCAAAACTCAACGCTCAGATAGCATAATATCTTTTTCACACATGAGAAAAATCTAATAATAAGACAAATTACAAGAGCTTCATATTGTTCCAGAAAAATATGACAAAACAAGATGTCGACCAACACTTCAATCTAGAGGCATAATCTTTTTTTCCTATGAAAATCATTCTAGTATTTCAGTGATCTAGAGCTATAGTAAAAATTGGTTAAATGCTGACAGTACTTTCAAATGTTACAATTTGGTCATATAGTTTTTGGGAAACTTATAAAAGGTTAGCAACGTTCTTGAACTTAAAGGGCCCACGTATAAATGATTACTAGCGTGTAATCTTCAATTGTAAATAGCAATGAAATTGATCTGATTCAAGAATAGTGAATCTAAAGAGGCATCATATTGAGGCGGCATGTTGAGGATCGCATATTGGAAAAATCAAAGGTTTGTATGATACGTGGGCTATGTCTCTCATTGTCGATTGGTTTTGAGATTGAACCTCACGTTATCTAATAGTAGTAATCAAAATTAGAAGGGGTCAAGTTCATTACAATTGTAAAAAACATGTGAGATTGATAGACATATTTTTGGGAAGATCACTGAGTGGGGGAGAGACCTCTCTGTGCGTTATTTCCTCAGTTGTATCATTTGTCTTCGTTTAAAAAGCATTTTGTGACAGATTTTCTTGTGTGGACAGGGAGCTCTTGTACGTTTTCCTTTGGGTTACGTCGTGCTCTTTCCGATAGGGAAACGATGGACGTGGTGGCTCTCCTTTCTCTTCTTGAGAGTCACCCCTTTCGTCTTGGGAGGAGAGATAAGAGAGCTTGGAGCCCTAATCCTTTGATGGGTTCTCGTGTAAGTCTTTCTTCGAGAGTTTGGTTAAAGTCTTTTCACCGCTATGGAGGATTAAGGTTCCTAGAAATGTGAGATTCTTCACCTGGCAAGGTCTTCACGGCCGAACTAATACATTGGACAAGCTTGTGAGGAAGATGTCATCATTGGTTGGGCCTTTCTATAGTATTCTTTGTCGAAAGGAGGAGGAAGATTTGGATCATATTCTTTGGCATTGTGATTTTGCGAGCTATGTTTGGAATTTTTTTTCCAGACGTTTGGCATGATGTGTGCTCGTCACAAAGATGTTAGAGATATGATCAAGGAATTCCTCCTCAATCCACCGTTTGGGGAGAGAGGCCATTTTCTCTAGTATGCTAGTGCTTTTTTTTTTTTTTAAAGGAAACAAGTCTCTTTATTCATTAAGAAAATGAAATGAGACTAATGGTCATAATACAAGGATACAAAATGGATCAATAGGTGCACCAGGACATCTCAACTAGGTTGACACCCCCTTAGCACCCTCATCACTTCCGAATACTAGTAGCAAATGAAAATACAAGGTTTCATAACATTACAAAGAGAGACAATCTGCAAATGGGGGACAAAATAAAAACAAGACAACCTAAGAACAAAATAAAACAATGGTAGCTAAAAATCCTTTGGAAGGGAGGCTTCAAAATGCCGAACAAAGAAAGGCATGCCAATTCAAGCTGATTTCCTGACTAGAGTAATTTGCGAAGGTGCTTGGGAGAGAGCTCCATAATGAGGCTTTAAGCTTGGCTGCTTCAAACCTTGTAAACCATGGAGTTTCCTTGTTTTGGAAGATTCTTTGGTTCCGTTCAAACCACAACTCAGATAGCACTGCCTTAACAGCATTGACCCACAAAATTTGATGAGATTTCTTAAGGTTTGGACCTACTATCAGCTGCTGGACGTTATCTCTTAATGCTACCCCAAAAGCTCAGATTAAGTTGAAGTACTTGAAAAGTGATAACCAGCAGTTTTGAGCATAAACGCAATCAAAAAGAAGGTGTTGGAGATCCTCCCAATTCCTTTTACACAAAGCACATCTATTGGGAGAAATGTAATGGGAGGCAAGCTTCTTTTGCAACACACTTGAGCAGTTTAGAGTTCCAAAAATCATTATCCATAGGACTATATTTATTCTCCTTGGGATTTTATACTTCCAAAGAGCTTAACTTAAGAGTGCTAGTGTTTGTGCTATTATTTGGGTGTTGTGGGGTGTGAGGAATAACAAGGCGTTTAGAGGGTTGAGAGGGAGCCTAACGAAATATGGTCACTTGTTTGTTTTCATGTTTCTCATTAGGCTCCAATTTCGAAGGCTTTTTGTAATTAACCTTTAGACATGATTTTGTATAGTTGGAGTCTCTTCTTGTAGAGGGAGTCCACCTTTTTTGTGAACTTAGTTTTTGTATACCCGTGTATTTTTTTATTTTTTCTCAATGAAAGTTGTTTTTATCAAAAAAGGAAAAGGAAAAAAAAAAAGAATGTGAGATTGATAGACACACCATATATCAACAATTCCTCAAAGAATAAAGATACTTTCTACATAAGCATATAAATTGACAAAAGCTCAACAAAGCACATGATTAAGGAATTAAAGACCAGGGTGTGCTTAATCGATATGTACAATCCAACTTGAGGAAAGAGTGCTATTGAGTGGGATCCACCCAATCTTTACTTTCATTTTATTTTCTCCTCCCTCTATTTCGCCCTTTCCTCGTTATTTATGTTGTGTTGTATATTCTTGTTCCTTTAGGGGGTGTTTGGCCAACCGACCTTACAAGTTGGTGGTAAATAACTCAACTTCAATGGTATTCACTATTAAAGTTTGCACATTTATCAAGAAACTCTATGTTCCCCTCTTTCTCTCTTTTGCATATTTATCGAGAAACTCCATCCTATAACTATGCACCCTAAACACAAGCATCCTAACTCCAACATATTAACTCCATACTTCAAAATTCAACTCAATGCCCCAAACAATCCCTTAATATTTTTTAATCATTTATGTTTGTAATCATTTCATACGAGTATGGTCACTTACAAAGAAGATAATTTCTCTTCCTTCATCTACGACCAGCATTAACATATATGTAAGATCAAGCAATAGGTTTAACCTGTTTTCACCTGAAGCCAAACGGTCTAGCAAATCATTCAACTCTTTAATTGTTAAACCACCAGGGGTCATTCCTTGCCTGCGCTGCAATACCTATAGCAAGAAAAAGAAGGTAACAAACCTTTGCTGACAACCAACTATCTTGCTTTTAACAAACTTCAACAGTTATAATTTATTTATTTGTAAGAATACAAGGGAATCTAACTGCCTACGAGTTAGAATAGAAAAAATATCAGGAGAATCAGAATCTTGCGGAAATATCTAGAATCTGTGAGGTTTCAAGCTGTCTGGAAAGCAGATGCATTGAAGGAAAGGTCTAGGCAATATTTTGAAAATGCCTGAAACAAACACCAAAACCAAAAACTTCTATGTAAATGACTGTTTTTTTTCTTTTTTTCTAAAAAAAAATTAAGAAAAAAAAGGAAACAAGACCTTTCATTGATATAATGAAAAGAGTCTAATGTTCAAAATACAATGAAACGGAAACTAAAAAGAAAAGTCTAAATAAATGTACAAACTAATTAAACTGAAAAAATGAAAGTGTTTCTCTTCAAACAAGTATCTTGTATAGAACAATTAGAAAAAGCCTTGGAAAGAGAACACCATGAGAGGGCAAGAAGTCGAGCTGAATCCAAATGAATAAACCAAGAAAGGGATTTCTAATGAAAAAACTCATTGATTTCTTTCAAACCAAATCTCAAAAAGAAGAGCTTTTACTACATTGGACCACAAAATCTGTGAACTACTTGCCAAAAGAAGGCCCACCAAAATCTGAAGAATATTATCCTGAAAAGACTTGTCAAAACTCCACTGAAGCTGAAAAATAGATAATAAACTCCCCCAAGCTGATTTAAAAAAGGAACACTCAAAAAACAAGTGTTGCAAGTCTTCACTATGGGCCAAACATAAAGGCCACATCGAGGGTGAAAGATAATGCTGTTGAAGCTTGTGTTGAAGTGTAAGTGACTGTTTTTTAAAAACATGTTTCTTTTTTTTCTTTTTTTTTCTTTTTTTTCTTCTTTTTTATTAAAAAAGAAAAAGAAAAAAAAAGACACACACATCAAATGCATTGTTCCCACACTTTTACACTTCACGCCATTAGACTTTTCGAAATTTATCTTGACCACTGAGTTTCCTTTCTTGCTATACTGTTGTCTACCCTTCTTCCTCTCAATATTTCTCTTGACCGCCGATCATCCTGCAAAAATCTTCGATTGGAGGTATGTTTTTATGCTTCATTTCAGACTTTATCTTTAGCTTATAGTAGGTATCGTCACTGTTTTAGAAATTATAATAAATGAACTTGTTGGATAATTTGCGTTAGCATTGAAAATTGATTTTCATCACTGTGTTCGGGGGAAGTCGGGTGGTAGTTCCTTTCTGGCCTAAAGTTCCTGCTAGGAGGGAGCGTCCAAGCCTTTTCGAAGAGTTTAGGACTGCATACTTTATGCTTGTGTAATTCACACACATCAAAGAACTTTCATTTAAGCTTCTAACAGTAGAGTTCTTATTTTAACTTATCAACTCAACAACAAAAATTGTGCTTAGTCTCACAAAGGCAACAAACAATTAATTTATAAGTATCTATCGTGTTTCAGAATCTTCCTTTTTCCATTTCCTTACTAAACAAACAAATAAATAAAAACTCAGCCTATCACAAATGTCGAAAAATGTTGGAATTCATCGCCATTAACTCGGATATATTCATTCAACTAAAGCACACGAATTCGCCAACAATTTGACTTTTAGCAATGGAAAAAAAAAAAAAAAAAAAAGCAAGGCTCACCTCAGCCGCAACGAGAGCGAAATTACCAGCATTAGCACCAGTCTTAGCACCACCTTTACGCCAGTTGATAAGACGACGAGCGTCATCAGACTCTCTAGACATGCCAAGAGCGTCAATAAGGCAAGTGGCGAGTACAGACTCCTTGAGGCCATAGGTGCCGCGCTCTCGATCAAGGTTGGGAAGAATCAAGCGGATAGCGGAAAAATAGTCAGCAGGAGTGCAGAAAGTGTCGAGAAACTTACGGAACTTGGAACGCTTCTTGGCGGAAGATTTGCTTCGCTGAATCCAATCAAACAAACTTGAAAGCACACCGAACTTGATCGGTTCCGACATGGCTAGCGAAGGTCTTCGTCTTCGCGGGTTGAGATTCTTGATTCTTCACAGTGTTGGAAATTGGAATTCGTCGCTCGGAGGTGAGAAGTCAGTCGATTTCAAATTTTCAATGAATCTCTTGCGTGGCTTGTCCTGGAAGAATTGCATTACCATTGCTACATTTTCTCTTTTCTTTTTCGTTTCCTTTTCAAAATGGCTAAATAATATAAAAGTTAGAATTTGTTCTTTAGCCTTTTAGAAAGTTTCTGTTAACAAAATCCTTACTAAATTTAAAAAGGAAAAAAAATTGTGCTATTCACAGACATAGTTAAGTTATGTTTGCTTCAGCTAGGGAATAAAATTAAACTACGGGACCTCATAGTTAATAATATGTTTGTTTTGGTAACGTGAGCATAGCTAAACTTTATTGTTACTATTTGTTGGTTCCTACACAAACTTCTTATATGTTAGTCTTTCCACTAGAATGCAACGAAAAACAGAAAAAACAAACTAGTCCCACAATTTTATTTAATTTTTTAATATAAAATTGGATATATTGTATTATATTTGGAGAGAACAAAAAAGCATTAATTCGAATTGGTTTTTTATTTGAAAAACCAATTATCAATCAAAATCAAACCGAACAAAGGATATATATACGCTTAAAAAGAAATTCTAACATTAAGTATCTTTTAGTATTTTAATTATTATGATATATATATATAGATAGATAGATAGATATAGATATATTTGTTGTTTAGAATTATTATGGTATCTGTATGTGTCTATTTAAAAGTGTCAAAAAAGAAAAAAAATATCAAATTGCAATGTATAGAAAAAAGAGAGAGAGAGAATTAGACCCAACTTTTATTTACAATTAGCAAAGAACCAAATTCAAAACAAAAGTAGAAATAAAAATAAAAATTTGGAAGTAAAAGAAAATTACAAAAAAACGAAAACCAAACTGATAATAAATCACACTAAATAAAAACCAAAAGATTAAATTATTGAAACTCTAATGACTTTAGATTAGATGTTTGAAAAATATGGATTAAAATTGAACAACTTCCAAATTATATGGACCAAACTAGTATTTCTATCCAAAAAAATTGATGACAAAAAACTTTTTTCATTATTAGTTAAGACTTAACCAACATATTTAGATATGCAGAAAATTAGATTACCTGATTGATGAGTTTTAACCTATTATAGAGATTCTGGCTTAAAAAAATCCTTCCCCAAGACTTATTAAAAAAATTTTAATGTTGATTAACGTAAATGATGATAATTAATATGGTTTTATTCACTTTTAAGCTTTAACTAATTTATTAATACCATCAAAATGAGCACTTAACTCTACTGGTACATGTGTGAGGACCAAAGAACCTTTGGTTTGAATAAATGGCATGTATATAAATAGAGCAAAACCATTTACTTCTTGAGATGATAATGGGTGCAAGAAACTTGAATTGACATGAAAAAACATAACATGGATGGGTACAAGTCAAACTCATAAGTTGAGATATGGCTTCTTAATATACTCTTCATCTCTCAACATCTTTACTTTCAATATCAAGACTCAAGAGTTGAGTTTGTACTGTTTAATTGATTACACATCATAATGTTGATCTTAATTCTAACAACAAAACCAACACAGTTTTACTTGACATAAATGCTAGAAAGGTGAATTAAACGATAAATTGTACAGCAATTATTACAATACCTAGTAATTTAAATTTACTTATGATCCATTGACAAAAATCAGTACTGTCATTACTACAATAGGTACAAGTTCACTAAGCTTTTGCAAATTGACTACACTCATAACTGTTACAATTGCACCACCTTCAAATAAAATGAATCCAGATGAAATCTTCCAACACAAGAAATTATAGAAAGAGAAATAAAACAGCACAATCAATAACAGAGGCAAACAAGTACAATCCAAATGCAGTTTTGTAGAAGCAGTTTGGGAAAGCACCACTTGGGGAAATTACTGAAATTCTTCATATATGGAACAGAATCCTAGTGGTGATACTCAAATACAGGATAAAAACTGATGGCATTGTACCTAATGGCCTCTATCAAATCCAATGCGAGTTCTACCAGAGCCACCCTCATAGCCATCTCGCATCGATGAACCAGCACCAGCTCTCATTGTCCCACCAGACCCAACCTTATCCATAGCTTTCTTACCTTTCTTCACTTCAGTCAAGAACTGGTCAAGTCCGAATGGATCGGCTTCTTCAACCTCTCTTTCAAACTCAACTGGCCTATCTCTAGGTCCAGACCTTTCTGCAGTGCCTGAAAACGACTTGTCCGGTCTGAAGCGATCTGTCTTTGTAATCTTGTCTAACTGTTCATCAGCACCTCCATACATATCTGAATCAGCATCCTTTTTAGGTCTGTAAAGGGTTGAAAGAGTGGGCTGGGCGGTAAATAAGCCCTTGTCGTATATGTTGTACTGGTCGTCGTTGGCAAATCCAGAGTCCATTCCTTTATCTTGGTTAAATAGCCTTTGGTCATACATAACCTCTCCCTCTCTACCTGCTCCGGTTGAAGCCATGCCAAGTGCAACCTTTTCACTAATATCACGATCTCTGTCTCTTGTGATCTTACTCTTCTTTCCCATTGCAGCATCTTTAGCTTCCAACCTTCTTTCCCTTTCCCTCTCTCGACGTCGTTCTTCACGTATCTTCTCCCTTTGCAACCGCTCTTCCCTTTCTTCCCTTGTCTCCTTTGGTAAATCCTTCTCTTTTTCTCTTACTCGCTCAAACTCCCCTTTCATCTCAGAAGTATCTACTGTGTTTCTATCAGATGGATAAAGTACTGAAGAAGGAGGTGGTGCAGCTCCAGTTCTCTCAGACCGAGCTTTCTGCGCTAATGCTCGGAGCTCCAGCTCCTTCTTCTCTTTCTGCTTCATAAGCATTTCTTTCTGAACCTTAGATCTCATTGCAACTGCTTCTCTTGCTTTCTGTTCTGCAACATACAGAGCTTCAGATAGTTTGGCAAAGTTATCGTTAATTTGAACTTCTTGAAGGCCTCTCCCATCAGCTGCAAGGCGCTTGTCAAGTGGGATCGTATAACCTTTCGGATTCTTCCAATTTGAAATACAAGGAGGAATCTTCCAGTCCTGCTGATCCTTCACAGTGACAGGACGAGGAGGGGAGTGCATAACAGGCACAGGTGGAGACCCCGAAGCTCTAGGAACACGTTTATGCTTGAACTTTGGAGGCTCAAGCGGATCAACTGGCATCTCCACCATTCTAATTATTCTCTCCTTGGCCCCTGAATTAAATGCAGCTGATTGTTGAGATGGCTTATACTTGATAAACTTCGAATCCGATGATTGTTTGGCAACATTTTTAGGCTGCGCTGCGCTCAATCTCACATTAACTATCTTTTCGAGTGCAGACTTCGTTTCCTCAGTTGTTTCTTCAATCTCTTTCTGTAACTCTTCATCTTCATCACTCACTTCATCATTTTTCAAAATCTTAGGAATAAGGTCTTTATGTTGCGAATAGACAATCTTTTTAGCATTTTCATTCTGCTTGACAATAGCATCATATGTAACATTTCCATGGGCGTCGACTGTAATGGGAAGGATCTTTGATCCAGGCTTGGACAATTTGTCTCTACCCATATCAAGTGGGTATTGAGCAATGTGAATCTCTGGAAAAGCACCACCATCTCCAAAATCCTCTACTTTCCTTGGAACAAATCCACCACGCTTCAAGTAAGGCGGCACAGGATTCACCTTGACAACAGAAGTTTGCTCTGCTTCTGAGGAACTAAACCGCTGCTTAAACCATGGATCGTTTGAATGATCATAATGATTTACAGTGGTTGACTTTACAGCAGGAAGAAGGTCTTTCAGAGTTGCCATGAACTTTAACTACCTAAAAGGACCATCAGAGTTAGTGAAAAACCGTTGATTTTTTTTTAATTGTTTTTATCCATTGAGAGTAAGAATGCTAACAAACACCTTGATCATCCAAAATACCACCAACCCAGAGATCGGAATTGCTGGAAATTAAGAATTAACATCTCTTACAAACAAGCAAGCTTTAAATTGAAAACCCCATTAAAAAGTATCTGAAAACTTCCCAGAACAATAAAGTACAACTCATAAACGGAAAAGAAAGAAAACCCAGTTCAGCTAGGTTAGAAAATATCCCAAATCATTCAAATCCAACAAGACCGAGAGAAAGAGAGAAAGACGGATGTTAACCTCAAAGCCGCAGCAGATGCAGAGTAAAATTAGCCCAAAAACACAGAACCAGATATTTGAATATGTGAGAAACTCAACCAAAAAGTGGGATTGTCTCGTGATAGGGATTGTTCAGCGGCGGGGACTGCAAGAACGAGGGAAGACTGAGGAATACAGGACGGAAATACAGTTCGTAGCTAACAGAAAGCTTCGTGAAAGGAGAAGCTTCGGATGCGGTCACCCGCAGATCAGACGAAAGGGGAAGAAGAATTGCAGAGAGAGGAACGAGAAGAGAGGGTTCGAAGGAGATTCAAAAGGAAAGACCGAACGGGGGAAGATATCGGTCGAGTCGGATGGATCGCCGTCAAATCCGAGATTTTTGGGTTTGTATAGGATCGGGTCAAGTCGATATCGGGGGTCGGTTTATCTCGAGAGATTGAAATCAAAATTCTTCGTACGGTTTATAATTTCGATTTGGGTTTATAATTTTTTTTCCTACGAAATATAAATAATTTTAGAATTTTCCTATTTATAAGAATTTTCTGCTAACACATCTAAATTCTTAAATCAATTTTCAAATATGCAAGAAAAAAAAATATTTGCCATCCTTAAATTTTAAATTTTAACACTTTTAGTCTTCAAATTTTAAATTTAATTTCAATGTAATCCATAAATTTCAAAATATTACAGAGATTTAGGTTTTATTTCAATTTTATTCGTAAATTTAAAGAGTAATTAAAAGAATCTCAACTTTTATTTACTATTTATAAGGATATTTACAAGATTAAAATATTGACATTGATATCGAAATTTTGATTTCACTAAATATATCTATACTTCTACATCTACAAGTTACGAAATATATAAATTTTATTTAAATCAATAATTAAATTATTTTTACTCCCAAACTAGGTTAGGATAATGTTATTAATATTCTTATTTATATCTAATTAAATATATAATACATTTTATGCTTTAGATTTTCATTCATACTATTATTATATATTCATTTAAAAAATCGTCCACCGGCTATTTCGGCACCTATGTTTTGTCTTCGAGCCCCCGAGACGTGCGTTTGAATCTTATCTGATAAAGGTTGGCTTTCATTTATTATTTTAATATTTTTACTGTGCCATATGTGTGATACATTGCTTTTAATTTTTAATTTTGCATTCTGTGTATTTATATATTATTTTAATTCATTTTAACTTCTTCCTTAAATAAAGGACAATTATTTGTATTATTAACCTCTCAAACCCACGGGCTGTAATACATATTTTATACATTACTTGAATTATAAATTTTAAGATATTCTATACTTCTTATAACATCATAATTTTGATTTTCTTTTTCACAATAAGTTGGGTGGGAGAAAAATTGAATCTGAAGTCGATAGGTCAATTGAGTCAGATTGATTTCAACTTTTAGTTTTGAACTTAAATTTTGCAATATATATACTTTAATATTTTCAATCATAGCATTCATATAACAATATAATTGAATCAAATATGAGTCAATATCATTTCAGACAAATGACTCGAGAGATAACATTACATATCAAATTTAGACAACATTTGAGTGATAAAGACAATTTTATTATTGCTATTAATTTTACATCAAGACTAACTTGTATTAGTAAATGTAAGCTTTTGATAATTTATTTTCAATACGTTTTGATGCATGTTTTTATATCGTGTAACTAAACTATATTTAAACTAACCAAATATAGGGAAAAAAACATAATAGTTAGAAAACAAATTTCGGTTTCTGTTATTCCATTTACGTTTAACAAACAAAAATAGTTATTAAAAACGAGATCTTGAGATGAATGGTTCTACAATATTTACCAAGCATGTCACTAATTATTATAAAATTTACCGAATAAAATAGGATATTAAAACTCAGATCCGTAAACTAGCATCTAAAAAGTCAAAATATATAAGGTTTTCTTTTATCTATATAATTACTCATTCTAGTTATAATTTTTTTTAATTAACAAAAATATTAAAGGGATATTTTTAGAGCTCTGAGTTGACTTATTAAATTTAGAGAGTTAATCAGTCCATGGAGTAAAATAATTAGTATTTGCATTTAGGAAGTTTTGAGTTTAGGAGGTTTTCTTTCGAGGTACAGAGTTGTTTAACTTCTTTTTTCTTCACTCTTTTTTAATGTATATACTTTTCAATTGAAGTTATATTTCAATTATAAAAAAATCAAAAATAACATTGAATTACAGCTCCAATGGATAACTATTTTATTTTTTATTTTTTTTAAAAAAAAATTAAGTCTATATCATCTACATTTTTTACCATGATTTACATTTTTTTAAGTACAATAATTGAATTGTTAGTCAAATTCCAAAAACAAAAACTTTTTGAAAACTACTTTTTTTAGTCCTCAATGATTTGGTTTTTCAAACCATTTGTGATTAATAGATAACAAAAGAAGAAATTTGGGAGCAAAAATAGTGTCATAAGCTTAATTTTCAAAAACAAAAACAAAATGGTTACCAAATGGAGCCTAATTTTTTACCTTGTGTGGTTTTTAGTTGCACTCATTTAATCTGGAATTGAATATGAAAATATAACAATTTTTCTTAACTTGATATCATCTCTATATGGCTTGATTTTGAATTTTACTTTTTTATTTTCTTAAATGTCTGGATTCTACCAAAATACTCACCCTCACCCCTCCAAAATTCCACTTTCCTAACCATGGAGGTGGTGTTTTATTTTGCAGTCCATTTACCAATCTATCTACTAAGATGCACTCCAGTTTTTTCCATATTTAAGTTAATTTGAATTCTCCCAAATAAGTGGCGGGGGGAAAAGTTCTCCTCAAAACACTGAAAAAGAAAACAAAGACAAATCTACCCAGCTGAATGAGTTTGAATATGCCAGAGAGGGTAAAAGAAAAAAGGTTTTAAACTACTTTAGGCTGACTTTACAACAACTACATTCCAACACAATTCATTCATTCTCTTAGCAAGAATTAATGAATCCGAAGCGGATCAAATCCAAGTGGATATGAATCTCTGCAGATCAATCAATTCAGAGTCTGAAGGTACTGTAGCCTCCTAAACCAGAAGACCCATATCCACCATATGATTGTGAAGATAAAGAAGATGAAGTATAGGATGAACCTGAAGCAGCCAACTGGGAGTATGATGACCTCAACCCTGTGGCGTCTAATCTGCCATAGCTGCTGCTTGTTACTGGCTCCTTGGGGGCACTTACTGCTTCCTATAAGGCAAAAATAATCATCATAAATATCTAAACAAAGTTTTGCTCATCAATAGATGCATGTTTAAAGTTGAGATCATCTTGATGTGGGAATCAGGATCACAATCGTTTTCAATCTTAAAATAGGTATTTGAGTCTGAATAAATAATAAAAACCATCTGTAGAAGAAAAAATAGAAAAGGAAGAAAAAATCTTGTGACATCTTTTCTATGTTTTGTGGCCTTTAGGCTCACTTATGAAGCCCCTTATTCCATGTGGCAAACCCTCCTAATATTACAAACGATCGTTACAAACAAAAAAGTTCACAAAACTATGGGCCTATATTTGGATTTTGTGATCTATGTGAAAATAATGAAAACAACAACATTTTATCGATTCAATGTTTTTAAATTTAAAATTTGAAATATGAAAACATGGAATTACACCCTTAAAAGATTAGAACTTTGATAAATATACTCTTCCATGTTATGTATTCATTTCATTTATGTTAAAATTAAAACATGTAGAGCATAATATATTGCAAGTCATGCAACATTGTGATATAATAACTGTACAATAAATTTTTAGCCAAGCAAATTAAATAAAAGTAGCTTTTTGCATGACATGAGAAACAAAGTATCCCATCACGACTTGGACCACAAACAATCTCTTAACCACGATGTTATAAGTCATTACCTGAATTAATTGTTGAGCCATCTGAACTTGTGATGAAGTACCTTTAATTTCCACAGTGATCTCATCGGGTAATCCCCTGCTCTCTTGTATGGTTAAGATGGCACCACTATTGCGACGGATGAATGCAATATTTGTTCCTCCAACTCCAATGATGTCCTCAGCATAAGATAACGGGATCTGCATTGTCTGAGTAACCTGACAGGAGCCACAAAGAGGTAACTTGATCAGAAATAACAAACTACAAAGACAAACTCTATAACTAATCTGTTCCCACTGCCTCCCTTCAGCATTATGGTAAAATCTCAATAATACTTATATGCAATATGCCAAACATTTTGGACCTAGTGTTTCCAAGACACGAAGGACATGTAAAGCTGAAAAGCTGAAAAGCTTGCCTTGACCTGAAGACAAAAAACTAATCACCTAACTGTAATAATAATAGACATACAATGATGGAATCTATCTTATAGATTATGAAGGTCAGTAGGTGGGATAGTTTGCTACCTCACCAAGTCAACATAGACCATTTCCTTCTACCAATAACTGGATAAATGACTAAATCAGCTACATACACCAACCTGAGTTACAATAGGTCCCCCAGAGCGACCAACACCTGATGATCGAATTGTAGGAAGCACTCGATCTTGCCCATATAGAGAAATACCAGATGATGGAATATGAGAATCAAGATGAGTTTCTCGGTCAAGAAACAGAGACTCTCTTTTTGTAGACGGAGGATACTCGGTGGAGATTATACTTTGAGATGCAGTAAGAAGTGAGGACTTGTCAGCCCAGGTGTCCATTTGGCGATCTTGTGAGGCAGGTGTGTTAAACTATTTTTTTATCAAAAAAAGAAAAAAGAAAAGGAACAACAATTCATTAGAAATCCTTGAAAAGGTTGGTCATAGACCGAACAAGACAAAACTTACACTCTTCTCAAACAGAGGAAGAACGCTATGATCAACTAAAAACTTCCTTAGGTGGCCCACCACTCCCTCTAGAGCCTTGAGAACCTTTAAGGATTCTCCCTGCAATTCCACCATTCTCTCATCGGCACCAGCATAGAATGGCATCTCATCTGCAAGCATCAAATGTATATGAGTACAGGAGCGTTCAGAGAGTATTCATAAACAAATGAGTATAGGAGGCAATGTATTATTATCTCAGAACATTATTAGTTACTTGGACCTGCTGGCTGAACTCAAGGTTGAAGTTAATAGCCATCAATATAATGGAGGAAAAAGATAATACTTATATTATCCAGCTATTGCCATGAACTTTTAGTTTTAGCCTTTAGGTCATTTTTATCATGTATCAGCAAGAGAAAGATGTTAGTGAATCCGAACAAGATTGCTTCTCTAAGATGACCAGATAATACTAAAAAAAAAAAAAAAATTAGGTAGATAATAATACTCAAAACTTGAGAATGAAACTATACTACAACCTCCAATTATGAAGAGATGATTTACATTCTCATTATCGTTTTTGCATATAATTCATCAATAATAATAAAGTTAGCAATGAGGTCTCTTGAATGAAAGGTCACAGACATTAAATATTCTGGAAGCAACTTTCATGATGTAATGGTGATAAACTCACCAGAACAAAGCTGCATGCCTGCATACAACAATACAAGGGATTGAGGCAAGTACATCTCTTATCATTATACCTTTGAACTATTGTAGCTGATGTAGCTGTTCTATATTTGTTCGCTTGTGTTATTTATTTTTTATATAAAAGCAACATCTTTCATTGAGAAAAAAATGAAAGATTATGATTACAAGGGCCTACAAAAACAATCCCACTAACGGACACCCCTTGAAGGAAAGGGCTCAAGGATGATTGTGTTTTACAGTTTCATTTTCAGTTTCTTAGATTGTATGTTATATCCTAGCTCTCAGGCAATTGAGGTGAAGGCTTATATTGTGTCCAGGCTAGTGTCTCCAAATGGCATGATACAGCCCCTTGGGCAAGGGAGAACTTTTTTTGGTGGAGTACCCGATGAAGAAATACATATAACATTTTTTCCTTATGAAAATGTATAATTTATGAATGATGGGGAAAGGAAAATTTTAAGGGAAAAATTAGAGCTTTCGTAAGATATTTTCTACAGAAATAAGGGTTCATATTTTCTTTTTCTTTTTTTTAAAATAAAATTATCACTTTTTTTTAAATAAAATAAAAATAAAAATATCACTTTTTTTTAATTGAGAGAGAGACCATTTTCTCCAAGGTTTTTCAATGGGCTAATGAATAAAGGGAGTTCAACCTCAAGAGCCCTTCACCTTCTGAAATCAAGAAAGGTAAGGTCTTCGAATTAAGTTAGCTACACCAGACAACCATAAGATGGAGGTATATCTTGTAAAGATGAGGTTTTTTTAGGGGGGGAAAGGGAAGGTACCTTTAGCTCAATGGTAAAAGGTGAAAATACCCATTGACGCTAGTGATTCTGTTAGGATTTTTCTTCCTACAAAGAGAAAATCCCAACAAGTACCAAATATCCAGAAATCACAGGGCAAGTCTCACTGTGTTATATATTCACTCACGGAAATCCTCAACAATTACAAGACGAAAAGCATAAAGGAAAATATAGTAATACTAAGAACCATGAACTAACCCAGCACATTCAAGAGGGCTGAGGATCCTCTCTCAAAGAGCCTATGCTCACCCAAATTCTCCACACCTCAAGCCTCACTCTCATCTACCATTTATAACCCAAAAAGACCTAACAATCTTAGTGTCTAATTACTGGAATACCCCTTGCTACCAATCATATTAATATTATTACTAAAACCATTACTAGGGTCCTCACAGATTCTCGTGGATATTTTTTCCACGGACTAGATATTGAGAACAGTACTTATTCTGAAGATGAACATCTAATTTGTCTACAATAAGACTCTTTACATGGAAGGGGGCCAAACAACGAACCATCGAACTCTAACTCTAACACAGCACAACCTGTGAGATTTCATCTTGCAATGAGGCTTCCCAAATTTCCACTTCTTACAAACATATGATCCCAAACTTAAAGGAGACAAACAAACAATACTTCCTATAACCGAATCACCTCTCTGGTCGAATAACTTATTAATACAAAATTGGACTTAAATGAAAAGGGTTAAGGTGCATCTATATATACATATAAAAACGAAAAAAGGTCAAGGTGTATCTTATCAGAAAATACTATGATTAATACTGCTTGGGATATTGTTCTTTGCAAAAACCAAAGCTTATTATGGTGGACCAATTTTTATAAGACCCATTTGCACCTGTCGTAATGAAGGTGGTTTTCTATTGATTCGCTTGGTTCTTTAGGGGCGTTTTTACTCTTTAGAATAATCCATCTCCTGCAATGAAGTTTTGAAGGGAGTGCTCTGCTTATTTGTCTCTCTCAATAACAACCTTTTTTATGGCTCTACAATTTAGCTATCTAGAAGAATTCAAAATTTAGCTATCTAGAAGAATTCAAGATCTTCAACAAGAATATAGCTAGGTCCAAAACCAATCAATAAAAGATCATGGCAAGTGCATAATAGAGAATGAAAGCATACCTCCTGATAATACTCTAACAGAGGCTCCAGTACTCTCCTGTATAGACTTGATTAATGAACCCTGCTTTCCAATTAGATTGATTGCTTGAGTTGATGCCACCAGTAGCCTAATTGAACAAAATGAGGCTTTAGCCTCATCTTCATTCTCCGATAATCCAGACACGCGTTTGAAGACTCTTATGACTGCATCCATAGCAGGGGAGAGGGGTGCATCAAGCTCTTCTTTTCCTGAAATCAGCACCTGAAGTAAACTCTAAACATTAAAAACTGAACGAACAAGTTTGAACAATTCTCTGAAAATGCATCCAAGTGTTCTTGCAAATCAAAGTGAAGCATCAAAGAATTAAAGGGTAATTGCACCAGCCTCCTAAATGGAAAAGTAATGCCTCTCTTTGATATATTACAGTTCTTCATTGAACCTAATCACAATTATTTGGGCACTCCTCAAAGTACAAAGTTTGTTTCCTAAATAAACTAAGTGCATAATCACAACCTTCTAAAATTCACAGACAATCAGGAAGCGCCTGGTCAACAAAATGAAGTTAAAAGCACCCTATACAAAAACACATGACTTATGGAATGTAATAATCATATAACTGTCATATTTTGCCTCTAAGTGGTTTTTTCAATGGAAGATACAATGAGAAAATTGAAAGAATAGAAGGCATAGAAAAAGGCAGCCCAACATAAGGAGCCAAATCAAGACCTAGACTAAATATAATAAAAAAAAAATAAACCCCCCACAATAATTAAGCCTAAAACTCTTCTTATGCCTACTTCGGGTAATAAGAGGCTTATAGCACCGGGTTCTGAGCATCTTTACTCCTAGTGAAGGGACTAGAAGAATGATATCAATCAGTCATGTTCTTCAAAAATATAAGAGTTTACCTATGCATTTCAAACCAATGTACAATGAATTATTAATTTACCATGTCACTAAATTTTGCCACGAACTCAAAAATGTTGATAAATATTAAAGAATGTCTAGATTATTTAGAGACAATAAGGATGTTGTTAAAAATAACACTTAACGTTTCAACAGAAATGAGGAAGAAAAGAAGTTAAAGGGAATCCATATATATTGAAAATAAAATTAACAAAAAAGGGCTATCAAGCTTCAATTTTGTTTAGTCAGAAACCACACTTCTACGGAGAGAAATGAAATAAATAAGCGCATGCAAAAACAAACCCCAACAAAAAAGGAGTCTAATCCAACAGAACAAGATCAAGCTATTGATAATTGGGGGGAAAACTTAGTGAAAGAGTCAAAGATGCGCACAAGAATGCATTAAACCTAGCCATATCCCAAACCTCTATCCACCCCTCTACTGATTCTATTATCCCTCTCAAGCTAATGCAAAGAAACTAGCATGCCAACAACAATTTGCCCTTCTCCCTAAAGGAAGAATTTAGAAGCACCTCCTCCATCATAGATCAAGCTTAAATACTAAACAACCAAAACGAGGTTTAACATAAGCTCCTTTTCATCCCCTAGGAGTTCCATTTATACAACTAGTTAACCGAATATCAGACAGAAATAGTGCGAAAACTGTGAAGGAAGTAGAAAATAACTAGTAACTGGTATTTAACTGATGGGGGAAAAAATTAAAAAAATAAAACTGATGGAACTAGCCAAAGATAGTAGAATACAATTTTTTCCCCTTTTTTCCCTGGAAGCCTCGGGGGGGCTCGAAAAAGAAGATATCTTTTGACTAGAAATCGTTACATCCAGTCGAATTATCCATCGAGGAACACATAAAGATGGTCGGGCTGAACAAATAACTAACCAGACAGTCCCATAACAAAAACCACGTTGTGGAACAGGAACCAAACGTAACAAGTAAACCTTCCCGATGTAAACATGAGTAACAAAGCCTTCACTACTGCAAAAAAAAAAAAACTACCAGAAAAGAGCTCAGGTTAGAGAAACACTCACAACGCGATCAGGAGTGCCCACAGCACCATCGAGAACACGAATTCTGGCCCTAGTTTCCTCACACATCTTCTTAATAAGATCGCCCTTGCGCCCAATAATGCTGCCGACTTTAACAACCGGCACAATAAGCCGGAAGACGCAGTCGCCGGGCCATCCGGGCCACTTTTTATCGGAAGCGCCAGTATGATTGGGGCCTTCATAAGCTGCAGAATCCGAAGCGGGAACCGATAAGTAGTCTTCGTTAGAAGGATCGATGTCGGATTCAGTGCCACCCGCTTCTGTAGAGTCTGGTTCTGCAGCAGCTAGAGAGGAAAGGGTGGAACTTTGGGGGTTGGAATTGAGGGCGTTGGCATCAGTAGAGCCATTCTCTGTAGTTGTGGTGGTGGCCATCGAGGAAGATGGAAGAAAAGGGAGAAGCTAGGGTTAAGACTTACAGAGGTTTTAAGAAAAATGAAGGAAGAGAAAGGGAAAAAGAGGCAATTACGGGGTTTTTTTCTTTTTCTCCCCTCATATCCATCTTATGTCTTTTTGTTTATTTTTATATATATATTGCTAAATTCTAAATGATAATAATAAATATTAAAAAAAAAACAACCACAACAACCCACAAAACTTTGTAATTTAAACTTTAAAAAAAAAAACTAAAATTAAAATATTCTTTATCATTAGTTTTGAATAGAAATCGTTACTTTTTTAAAATTAACCGAGACGGTGAGACCTTTCAAAAATTTTATTAATATCCTTCAATTTAAAAAATATCAAAAGTATTTTTACCATTAATTTAGAACGAAAACTGCCAATACCTCGTTTAAAAAATATCTATAAACTTTCAAAAGATTCATTAATAACCTTGACTTTAAAAAATATAAAAAATAAAATTTTCACTAATACAATAAATGTCAAACTATTTACATAAATAACAAAAAAAAATATTGTTAGACTTTTATCAATATCTATCGAATTCTATCAATTTCTATCACTAATAGACACGGATAGGCTTCAGCCTCTATCAAATAAGATTAAAATTTTGCTATCTTATATAAATAGTTTTTCTTATTTTTCTATTTTTTAAAATCTTCAAAAAAAAAATGTCCTTACCGTTAGTATCTAAACGAAAATTGTTTATCTACGCTCTATCATCTCCATCTTCTGTTTTCTCAATCTCTCACCTCTACTTCAATTTGTAGTCTAATACTTCATCGTTTTCCTTTTATTTTCCTCTTCTTCAATGTCCTCTTATTCCTCTTTTTTCATTCACAATCTCTAAAACTATCTTATTTAGTTAAGATATATAGGCTATGGCAAGTAGAAATAAGAACAATTTAATCACATAAGATGTTATGACTTGAATGTTTTAACAAGATTACTTGTTAATAGCCTTATTAGTAGTTGAGTACATCATTTGGGTTTAATGCACGAAAAGAGTTAAATGTTTAGATTTTGGGTAATAATTTTAAGGACACCCATAGGGAGAGTACAAGAAGGAAAGAAACATGTAAATTACCAAATGTGTAGAAATAACGACTTTGTTAATCTGCTTTATTATTCAAATTAGTCGGTTTCTTGTGATTAGTTGAGAAGGTTTCCCATGATCAAATATGATATTTCTTTGTCGTCCTTTTTTGTGTTATCGATTCATCATTTTGCCAAGTTTTGAGATGAGATTTTAATTTTGAATCTTTGTGGGATTTTATATTTTAACTTGAAGTCTTGGGTCTTGTTTGGTTATTGAGAAAATTAGTGTAAAAATTGTACAAATAAGAGTACTTATATGAGAGAGGGGACATTTATATGAGTTAATTATTTTCAAAATTGTTCTTTTTCAACTTTAGATATCTTCAAAGAAATTGGTTATTTAGGTGTTAAAATTTCTTAGATTCTTGGTTGGACATGCTAAGAAACAATAGAGTTCTTTCTGTTTATTTAAAGTTTTGTTATTTAACAAGAGAGAGAAATGAGCAAAAATATGGAAGTTTTAGAGATTGAATAATGAAATTATATGCCTAAGAAGGTATAGAAGAAAGGGGTGAAGAAATATAAAAAATGGGACATGTTAATGGATAAATATCATAAAGTGCATGTTTTTACCTTTTATTTTTCTTTCTTTTCTTAAGTAAAATAGTAACTTATCATGATATTTTGACCCCATTTTTTTATTATCGATAGACCGCCATTCTCTGATGGTAATAAGAATTATGATGTTTGAAAAAATAGAATGAAAAGAAGAAACATGCAACATTAAGCAATATGCCTTCTAAAAATAAGCAACAACATTGTAAATTTTAGAATTGAAATAAATTGAACACTCGCTCTTAATAAGGGACAAAAAGACATTTAGCTCATAAATTAACTTGAGGTTAGAAATATCAAATAAATTTTCAAAACGTATTACTCCAAATACAATAGCTCTCCCTAAGGGGCTTTTAGTTTAAGGTTTTCTAGATGCACAAGAATTAAGGATGACTGAGAATTATAAACCTAGGAATAAAATTGATTGAAATCAATGATAACAACATTTGGTTGTGCATGGAAATGTTATCTGAATTTTTATGTGAACAAATTATCTTTATATTTAATTTATAAAATTAATTGTGACAACTCTATAAAATTTTATATATTAATTGGTAAACAATAAATTCAATTCAAAATTTTGAGAAAAATAATTATTTAACAATCAAATAATAGTAATAATTAAATTATTAATTATAAGTATTTGTAAAATGAGTAATTTATAATTATACTTACTAGAATAATGAGCAATTATAAAGTATTGAATTAAATCAAATTTACCTTTCAATAATTAATTTATACCATAATAATTTTAAACAAAATAATTTAATTTAATCTTCATTCATATAATGAAAAAGCATGAGAATAAAATGAAAAAAATGAAAAAAAAAATAAATTAAAAATAGAAAAATAGAAAAAGATGAATAATAAGTAGAATGAAGAAGGAGAAATAAATAAAATAAATATATTAAAGAAAAAATAGAAAATAAAAACATGTAAAAAGATCATATAAAGTAGAAAAATTATTAAAAAAGTTGAAATAGTAAATATAAAAAGAAAAGGAAAAAAATGAATAAAAAAAAGATAATAGAAAATAAATGGGAAAATGGATAAAAACGGAGGAAAAAAAAGAAGCAAAAGTGGGAGTTTATTAAAAACCCACCAATTACGGTGGAAATAGAAAACATGCAAAGAGAGACATCTTTATGCTTGGAAAAATGTTTCCCTATGTAAATACCTCAAATTCTCCCAACCAAACAAGGATTCTATATATCCATGCCCATTCTCACATTTTATTTTCTCAAATCAAACGGCCCATAAAAGGATAAACAATATGCATAAGAGGGATACCTTAACATAACATAACACTATGGAGAGTTAGTATCATCAAATATATTAAATTCACATAAAAAAAAAAGTGTATAGCTCCCCCTAAAATCAAGCATTCTTCTTTTAGTAAGAAATACTAATACTAACCAAAGAAATAAAATCGTTCAAGTAAAACTCAAACAATTGAGATACCAAAATATTAAATATTATAACATAAACTTCAATTATTTAAAAAACAAATAATGACACCAAATAATAGCAAATCTATTTTAGAAAATTCAATACTACCAAAAAGAGAGAATACATTATGTTAGGAATGTCCTAAATTTGTTGTTCATAAATATTATCAACGTATTCTATTTATCAATAAAAATGATGTTGAGTATTTTATTAAACAAATTATTATTGATATTGCATTCTTTTATAAAAATCCAATAAACAAATTCATGGCTATAACATGAATATTTGAACTTTATGTGGCGACATAAGACATTATCAAGTTTTAATATGTAGCCAAAATGGTCTATAAGTATACGGATGAGATTGGGTGCTTCATCCTTGTGACATTATTGGATGCGGCCCTTTTTATATACTGATACAAATGATGTGATCCAAAAATCATTCATGTGGAGGCATCATGTACAATGAGTTTGCATAAGACCGAACCTCGAATAGTCACTTTTCTTTATAACAACCGTTTACTGTTAAAACTCACTATTTCAAACTCAAATGACCTAGGGTAACTCGATCTAAATCCTGAGCTAACTATGAACTCCTGTTTATTCGGTATTATCCTTTGATCTGCATAGGTGAGAGTAGTCCAACAGCACTGCTCAATAAGCCTCCCATTTTGGGGATAAGACCGGATAGATAGCTAGGGACATAGCTTTGCAATATGAAATTCATTCCTACCCGATTTTGGGTTAGCAGATGGGTTGTTCTCTTAAGTGCTGATGCCCTGTCTTGAACAATGGGGTCCCACCCTCTCATGAAAGAGAGGGTTACGATTTATAAGTTGGACTATAAATCAATTGTTCAATGGAGGATCAGTGGGAGCTTAAGGAGCAAGACGTATTTGCAGGGGTAAAATGGTAATCTTTGACCCAACTGTAAATATGAACGACCTGTGAAGGACTGACTTACCGATTATGGTTAAAATGGACATAAATATATCTATAGTGAGGAGAGTGCAACTATCGAGCTATAGTGGAATATCTTGGTAGTTAATGAATAGTGATTAATTCGGTTTAAAGAGTTTAACCAATTAATTACTAATCGTTGGAGCTCATGATCTGTTCCATAAGGTCCCTCCACTAGCTCGTAATTTGGATTATAAATTGAGTAATCTTGATGAGATTTGAAATTAGGGTTTAGAATTTGAAATGTTCAAATTCAATTAGGGTTTCTATTAATTGTATTCGATATAATTGAAATGTTTAATTTTATCAAAACTAAAAAAAATTGGAGAATCAATTGATATTTAAATTATGATTTAAATATTAATAATATGAAATTAAATTCATGGTAGTGAAATTAGTTTTTTATTATTTTAATATTAGATATTAAATTAAAAAAATTAATTAAAAGGTTTAATTAATTAATTTTATTTAAAATTAATTTAAGCGAATTAATTTTTATAAAACTAATAAACAAATAAATTAGTTTATTTGTAAATTGATTTTAGAAATCAATTTTGAAAACAAAAATTTGAAAAAACCAACAAAATGGAAATTTCCAAAAGTTGGAAATCTCCATTATGGTGGAAGCACCTTATTCATCCAATTCCAGTCAATCCATGAAGAAGGAATTGGCCTTCATGCAAGCTTTGAGATTGTATGATGAAAGCTTTATAAATTAGAGTGTTAGGCTAAATGATCAGCAAGTATTCAGAATTTGAAACTCTCTCCAAACCGTCTTCAGTCTTTATCAAAACCAGCCGATCAATTTAGTGTTTCCACCACAAATCTTGGCAAGAGAATAATAGAGAAGATCTTCGTGGTGGTCTACTTGTAGATTGAAGCATCTTTACGTGGAGCTCAGCTAGTTTTTGAAGAATTTTCATCAAAGGTATTGTGTTCAACAAACTCTCTTCTATAATAGTTATTTTGAAGCATGTTTTAAACTCAAATTAAGTGTAATTAGGGTGCTTATTGATTCTGATTTTCTCCGCTGCATATTAATTTAATCCATCACATTATCAATCAAATATAAGCATGGTAGCAACACAATAAAGCATTACACAAATTTAGATAAAAAATTTCAAGAGATTTAAGAATATCAATTCGATAAATATTCCACCAATGGAAAAAAAAAACTTTTCCAAACAACATGCTCTATTATTAATTTCATCCAATAGTATATGTGATTTCGTAGCTCAAAATTGCTATGCAATAACGAGTCTATGCGATCAATCTTAATAAACATACACCAGTCACAAGTTTTCTCATTTACAGGCCAAATGTAACCTGATCACAAGTTGCTTAGGGTAACCTAATGTTAAACACAGGGATTTGAAACGATTGCGCTGAACAATGATTCATGTAAGGGGATTAACGATGCGATGAGTTTATGAGAAAGTTGAAATGAATGCCATAAAGGAATTCTAAACAACCAACACCGGGTAGTTGCAACTGAGTAAAAGTGTAGTAAGAGTTTATGGATGTGAAAAGGCTTGAAGGAAAGTGACTAACTAACTCAATAAATCTTATTTGTGATGTTATCACAATTCATACCCCTGATTGGCATATACCTCTCGGTGATTGCCTCAACTGGTTATATTGAAGGAAATCTTATACAATAGTACCTTTGAGAAGAAGCGAATCTTTCCAATTCATTGTGACAGAATTTCCACATTTACATCCACACAAATAAATATGTATTAAATAACTAAATTACCAACATGCTCAAAGAATAAACAACACAGAGAACAAGACACTTACCAGTTGAAGACTCTCTTCTCAACAAAACTCACTCTCACATGAATGGACTCCTTGCACTCTGGCTAGAACAGCAAGCTATCGTTCAGCAACACCCCGGTCATCTACCACGAACGACTTAACACGAATAGCAAGAAGATGAGGATGACACCACCACTTGGAGCCCTTAATATTCTCGGAGTGAGAATCCAAAGTGTGGGCTTTGTTCATATTTGGTAGAGGTGAGGAGGAAAAGAAATTGTGTATAACGATCAAGCAAGTGGCAGAAGACAACGAATATCGTATAGTTAAGATGCTTGATCGTTTAGGCGAGGTACACGATTGTGTAGGAAAAGCTAGGCGATCGTCTATACAATCGTTTAGTAAAGCTCGGGTGTTAAGCGATCGTTTAGTAAAATGTAAGTGATCGTTTAGAGAAGCGCACGCGCGGGTGAGTGGACGTTTAGCAAACGTGAGCTGATCGTATATGCTCTCAATTACTAAGCGATGGAATGCAAACACCTGGTGAGCAATTTTAGCGTGTTCTTTGCAAAATGAAAACAATTTTCATTTTATTCTCCAGTTATGAAAATCGAATTAAACTCCCACTAACGCATGGTCACGGAGAAAAAGTTGGGCAATTATCCCATAACTATCTAATTAATAAAATAATAAATATAATCATATTATATTCTAACCTATAGTTTGATATCATATATCAACTATAGCATTTTCTCCTCTACTTGATATAAATCATATCTATATCCAATTTCTTCTAAGTTAATGTATCTCATACATTTAGTCAATCATATCATATATAATCGAACTCCCTCTTGTCAACTTGAACATTTCAAACTGACCTAAAAACTGATTCCCTACTTGAATCTACGCTATCAAGGGGATCTTATGGACCTATGGCATGAAGCTTCAACGGTATGTGAATAACTGACTAAACTCTTTAGCCACGAGATCCATCATCTGTTAACTGCCAGACATTCCACTAAAGACCAATAATTGAATTCTCCTTACCACATATATATTTTTGTGTCCAGTGGATATAACCAATCATCAGTACGATAACCCCTCACAGATGTTCATAAGTACAACTGGGCCAATTTACCGTTTTACCCCTGTAGTTACATCTTTCTCCTTAAGTACCATTGATCCCTCTAATGAACAATACAACATAGTCCTACCATATGTGAACACCTCTTGGGCCATGAGAAAGTGTGTGGCACCACATCGTTCAAGTCCCGGGATCAGTCTTTAAGGGAATAATCTATCTACTACTTCGGGGAATGAGTGAATTTCATCTTGTGTAGATAAGTTCCCAGCTCCTAAATCAGACGAATCCTCAAAGTGGTAGGTTTGCGTTGGTGACCTAGCCACTCGCATCCATGCAAATCAAATGATCGTCCTCAATGGTAGGAGTTCCCAACTCACTCAGGATTAAGGTCATGTTACCTATTGTCATCCTAGTGAAGTGAAGTCTCTGTCATAAACGACATTATATAATGAGACATTAACACTTCGTGGACAGTCCTTATACAAACTCTTTATATAGGACTCCCCCGCTCACATGTCCCTACACGAATGATCAGGATCAGACCATCTGTGGCATGTCACAACACTTGTAACCATTCCACAAAGCAGGCCGCTTCCATAGTGTTACAAGGATAATGTTTCTCTCCTATATCCATATACTACAGACCATTTTGGTTATCACTTAAGACATGATCCACTTGTATGTCACCACATGCATGCTTGAGTTACATAATGACAATCGGGATTTAGTTTATTGGTTTGTGATAAATCAAATAAAACATCCAATATGCAAAGTCAAGAAGTGAAGTAAATATCATAATTATACATCACAAGTGTTCGTACAAAATGTGTTTACAAACTATAGGACACGAGACTTTAGGGCATCATCCCCAACACATATTTCAATAATGCATAGAGGGAGTACAAAAAATGCAAGGTTGTTTCTATCTCTAGAAATATTTCTTGCTTTACTTAACAGATTCTGCTACCATTTCTCTCTTGAGCTATGTCACTTAGTTCTGTTTTCACAGGCAAATATAACTTCAAAATATATGTTAAGCAAACATGATAGAACCTTCAAACTTGATTTAAATCATAAGAGTGCCTTTCCCCCTTGCCCTATGGGATTTAGTGATGCATGGGGAAGATAATGACACTTGAACAATTATGAGATGAGATAAAGATGAACATGATGATGATATTAAGTTAATAAAAGAGTTCGAATACAAGCTGCCTAATATCTTAGTCAAGCAAGTACTACAACACGTTAAAAACAGAAGAATGAAATGGATTCGTGATTAGTATCAGTATCTCGTAATTGGTCTGCTAGCTTTGATGTAGTGGATGAAGTGGGTGAGACCCTCTTGGAATCTTTCTTCTTCGTTGATGGGATGGAAGTGATAGTGGAATCTTCTCTGCAACTCTCGGTTTGTTCAATTGATTCCTTCTCTTCTAGCACTGAGGCTCTATTTATAGAACCTTGCTTTGCTTTACGTTGGGATTCTTGCACTAATTGGTTGTTATCATTTGTCAAGGTCTGTGAGAACGTCAGCACTGCATCATGGTCAATAGTCAAGAAATTGTCAGAGTATCAGCTGATACAACTTCAAAAATCTCGAGGCATTCATCCTTTGCATACTTCTTAAAGGATCAGTGCATGCGATATTCTTGAGTTTTCCTATAAAATTCAAGCTTTGGCATACTTTTCCGATTAAATGCGGTCAGTGGGTGCGTTTTAAGTATCTTCATGCAACTTTGACTTTTACATATAAATTCACTCATGAATGGTTCATTTTCTTCCTTCTTGTTATCGAATGTTCTAAGAAAGAGGCACAAATAACTTATATTTCTACACGTTATCACATCTCCAAATTTAGAATAATGCTTATCCTCAAGCATATCTTATATTAAGAAAATTCATAGTCAACTTAAATCATCACATTACGCCAGCTAGCAGCTCAAAATGCTTCATTTTTTTTTACACAAACTCTTTAAATCATTTGTTTATTTTAACTCTCGGTCGCTTCTTCAGGGAAAATGTTTCGTAGCCTTAGATTAAAAAAATTTCTGCTCAAATTTCTTTTTCTAGTTTTAAACATCATGTGTTTCTTGCAAGGAGGGGCACAATTTGCGTTAAAATCATTTATTCTGCACTCAAGACGCTGAGCTTGGTCACACTCTTTATTTTGGCTTGCCCCCATGGGTGTCATGCGGACATCCAACTACGATTGTATTCTAAGCTCAACTTAACTTTTATCTTGGCTCAGTTTCTACTCCTGCCAGACAGTGGAGTTACCTTTATTTTATTAATTTTGCCTTGCGTTGATCCAAGTAACCTACTTTCGTTTTGGCTTACCTGCATGGGTGTCGTGTGAAGTATCCAACTACAGGAAAGTTCCTTTCACAACTTAACTCATTTCAGGTTAGGATTTTTCCTTTGTGCTGAAAATGGAGTTTATATATATATATCTCATACTCTTTTTTTTTTAGATGAAAAGTGAACGCATCTGTTCACACCTCTCCCACCCCCAAATTTTAGAGGTGCAAGGTCCTCATTGCATTTAAAAAAAAACACATTTGTTAAAAAATCTTGAAGAAGAGGTTTGAGCAGAGGCTTGTGTAAATACAAAGTAAGAGGGAATCATCAAAGAAGGTTCGAGGGTAAAAAGAAACATGTGATTTACTGAGATGCGTTAATTACTTGCATACATAACATCATGGCTGCTTAAACAATGCAAAAAAATGAATGAAAAGAATGAGTCATACACAGGGTAAAGGCATACGAGAAAGGAAAAAAAACAACGCATATCAATTGAAATTTAAGAAGTAAAAAAAAAAAAAAAAGATAGATCGTGAGATATACTTAAAACAAACACAAAAATAACAAGTAGAAGGAAAAAAATATTCAGAGAAGAACTTACAAAACACACCCCCAAATTTACATTGGTGGCGGAGGGTCATTGTTTTGGGGAGCTATCAGCGCATCATTGGGAGGAGCTTGCAGAGTAGGAGCTAACGGCTTTTGGAAGAATAGGGGCTGGTGCAAATGAGGAGGAACCATGGGACCATGTAAATATGTTATCAAGAAATTAAAGTACTTGTGGTTGCGCTCAACCTGTTGTCGTTGATTTTGTTAGATGGTGAATATGTTGCATTGCACATTCACCAGAGCTTGGCGCAGCTTGGCATTGTTAGGGTGCAAATCTGCAAGCCATTGTCAAAAGAAGGAGAACTCACGGCTAATGAGTGCTCAAAACTCATTAAAGGCAGCAATTGTGGATAATGGAAGTGGAAGATGTCATGATGCCCCGGATGTCTTGCTAGCTACAGTTTTGGGCTGATGAGAGGGACCAGTATCCAAGTCATGTGGGTCATCAATATGAGGCGAGCACAGAGAAGATGGATGGAGTTGCGGTGATTGGTGGGGTGAAGTTATTGGAGATTGATTATCCGAATCAGGTAAGAGAAGGAGGTTGGTGAAGGCTTCTGGAAAAGGAGATAAAGGAGCAAGAGGTTTTGGAGGGATAGTTAATAAAAAGGAAGGGGAGTCAGTGCGCTCATCCATTGGGATGCGCTGGGGGCTTTCGAGAGCCATTTAACAAGAGCCAATTATAATAGTTACAACATAATTGAAAAGAAAAGAACGCCAAAACTCAAAGAAACCATATCAGTTCATTATTTTCATACAACTTATGAAACAACACCCACCAAGCCAAACTTACACTGAATTAAATGCTTAAATGATGCTCTGATACCAATTTGTGGATTGAGGAAACAGGCAGTGGAAGTAAAATAAGATCATTATGTTAGGGTTGATGCCCTAAACTCTCGTTGGGTCATGTAGTTTGTAAACACTGTATTGAACAAACGCTTGGGATGTAATAATATATGATATTTTTTTCACTATTATCTATGAAACATTGGATGTTTTATTTGCTTCACCATAAACCAATAAACTAAGATCCTTGGTTGTCGTTGTAACTTAAGCATGTATGTGGAGACATACAGGTGGATTATACCTTAAGTGATAACCAAAATGGTCTGTAGTATATGGATATAGGAGGGAAACCTTATCCTGGTAACGTTACGGATGCGACCCGCTTCGTAGAATAGTTACAATTTTTGTGACTTGCTACAGATGGTCTAATCCTGATCATTCTGTGGAGATATGCGAGTGGGGGCGTCCTATACAAAGGAATTTATATAAGACCGGACTATGAACTGTTATAGTTGTTAGGGTTGATGCCCTAAAGTCTCGTGTCCTGTAGTTTGTAAACAGTTTGTACGAACGCTTGTGATGTATAATATATGATATTTACTTCACTTCTTGATTTTGCTCATCTGGATGTTTTATTTGCTTTACCATAACCCAATAAACTAAAATCCCTGGTTGTATTTATGTAACTTAAGCATGCATGTGGTGACATACAAGTGGATCATGTTTTAAGTGATAACCAAAATGGTTTGTAGTATATGGATATAGGAGGGAAACCTTATCCTGGTAATGCTACGGATGAGACCCGCTTTGTGGAATGGTTAAAAGTGTTGTGACTTATCACAAATGGTCTGATCTTGATCATTCGTATAGGGGACATGCGAGCAGGGGCGTCCTATACAAAGAGTTTGTATAAGACCGGACCACGAAGTATTAACGTCTCGTTATATAACACCGTTCATGACAGCGACTTTACTTCACTCGGATGACCATAGGTAACATGACCTCAATCCTGAGTGAGTTGGGAACTCTTGCCATTAAGGGCAGTCATTTGATTTACATGGGTGCGAGTGGCCAGGATGCCGACTCAAACCTACCACTTTGGAGATTCATCTGATTTGGGAGCTGGGAACTCAGCTACATAAAATGAAATTCACTCATTCTCCGAAGTAGGGGCAAGTAGATAGATAGCTCTCTTAAGAGCTGATTCTAGGGCTTGAACGATATGGCGCCACACACCTTCCCATGGCCCGAGAGGTGTTCACATATAGTTGGACTATGTTTTATTGTTCATTAGAGGGATTAGTGGTACTTAAGGAGTGATATGTAGCTACAGGGGAAAAACGGTAAATTGGTCCAACTGTACTTACGAGTATCTATGAAAGGTTATCGTACTCATGATTAGTTATATTCGAAGGACATAGAAATATATTTGTGGTAAGAAGAGTTCAGCTGTCTATCTTTAGTGGAATGTCTGACAGTTAACGAATGGTGGATCTCGTGGCTAAAGAGTTTAGTCAGCTATTCACGTACCATTGGAGCTTCGAGCCATAGGTCCATAAGGTCCCCTTGGTAACTTGGATAAAAGATGAGAACCAGTTTTTGGGTCAGTTTGAAATATTTAAATTGACAAGAGGGAGTTTGATTATATATGATATAATTGAACTGGTTAATTATATATGATATGATTGACTAAATGTATGAGATACATTATTTTGGAGGAAATTAGATATAAATATGATTCATATCAAGTAGAGGAAAAAACATTATAGTTGATATATGATATCAAACTATAGGTTATGAATATAATATGATTATATTTATTATTTTATTAATTGGGCAGTTATGAGATAATTGACCGACGTTTTCTCCGAATTAATGCATTAGTGGGAAGTTCAATTCAGTTTTAGTAACTAAAGAATAAAATGAAAATTGTTTTCATTTTGCAAAAGAGACGCATTGATGACATGCAGAAATGCACGTCATCTTAGGCTTTTTATTTAGAATTATGAGGGTTGTTAAGCATAATATATGGAAATTATATTAGGAATTCATGAGAAAATGAGTTTTCATTGTTCAGCATCAAGAATCTAGGCTAACCCACTATTATGTGTTATTATGCATTCAATTATCTATCTTTGTAGCTAACGCAGGAATCAAACGCAGACGCGAAAGACGGGTTATCGCATAGACGACCGCATGTGGAGCGCTTCTCCATCGCAAATGCGAATGCATATGATCAATGCATGGATGTTGCGGTAATCAACCGCATGCGTCCATCGCATAGGAGTTGCGATCGTCAAGCGATTGCGATCATTGTGTAGAAGTTGCGGTAACCAAGCGATTGCGGTCATTTCAAGATTGCGATTACACGATGATAACCATAATAGCAAGATTATCGCAAGGTTTGTGGAATGGAAGCATCAATGCCTATCTCGGAAAAATCAAAAGATGATGTTGAAATTTCACCTACCATGCTGTTAGCATCCGAGATTCAGAAAAAGACCAACGCGTCGCTAATGTCAAAATCAGAGCAGGTCCATTAATGCTGTCGGCGATCAAGCTCTATAAATAGAAGCCACTGAGCAGAATTTTAAATCATTCAAGGTTTTCATCCAAGGTTTCCTACCTTCGGATGGATCCTTGTGATCCAGACGAACGCGTTAGAAGAAAGCTTGAGAGTTCATCATCTACTTCATCCATTCCAATTGACGACCGGAGCCTTCGTCAGAGTTGGATCTCGAGAGAGTCAGCTTCACTGCCCTTCCATGGCACTACCGGCAACCTTGACACACATCCGCTGGAAGCAAGATATTGCTTCTAGCTGGTCCTTTCATTTTTTTTCTTTTCTTATATTGTATTGTATTACATTTTGGATTAAGAAATTAATACATTGTGTGTTCAATGCATTTCTATGTTTCCTTCGATTCCATCTCCATCTTCATTTACTTAGTATCCTTAATCTTCATTGTATCACTTAGTGAGACTGTTAGAGTATCGCATACTTAGTCATGTAGATTAGAGATATGAAGCATGTAGCAAATCACCGGAAGGTGTGCGTTGTGTGAGTGTGTGAGAAAATCTTATTTGCTCAGTGTGAAGCTGTAGCAACGCCTTTCTATAGGCGGGCGCAATGCTTATCTATGAGTAAAGTCAGCAACAACCAACTGCCTGGGAGGGTAAGTGGTTAGTCGCATTAAGCAATGTAAGCCAGTGTTCATTAGAGATAGGAATAATCTTATGTCAGCCAAGTTTATACAGTTACCTTGTCTTATGAGTGCATCACTCATCATTTAGGCATACTTGGAAGAGTAGTCTAAAATCCAAATCTAAGACTCGAGAGAGCAGATTGGGAAGCATAAGCAAGAATGGGGAACTTAGGAATAAGCTCCATTTGCTATTACACAGCGTATGCACCCTACGGAGAGGATATTGCATGCGTCCAAGAAGTAGGATATGGTGGTATGCGGTCATCCCGACATTTCGCATATACATCGCATGCATCCTAGAATTAGGCTTAAGTGTGTGTAGTATGATCGTATAGCTTGCATTGGCTGTGGTTGCCCTTGCGGTCAATCTTAAGGGTTGCGATGAAGACATCCTCATATTTTATCTATTTTCCATCCATTTACTTCACGTTAACAGTTGTTGTGTCTCTACCTCTCGTGCATACTTCTTATTGTGTTGTCTGTTAGTTAGGAGTAGGAGTAGTTTATAGCTTATACCCTCCATCATTCTTTTATTCAACCACCGCAAACACATTACCGCATAGCATTTAGTTACAAGTTCCTGATTTCGACCTCGGATCACACGAGAAAATTGCGTTTGCATTGTACTTTTCATGAGCGTAAGAAAACTTGTGATGGGAATGCATGGTCATCGCATTCATTCGTTAACACATAGTTTCATTCCAACGTATGACCACTGACGCATGAGAATCAATGCATAACCTAAGACATGCATCGCATATTGTGTCCCACTAATTTTAGTCATCAAGTCTTTGACGGCTAATTTACGTCACCAAGTTTTTGGCACCGTTGCTGGGTTCTTGGCAGCTAATTATTTGTTGAGTTTTATGTCTCTACAGGCAACCTTTTTATCTTGGGAGTAGGTGATGCGCCGAAAGCCAATATTGACCCTAAGATAGAAGTTGAATCAGTCGCATGAGCTGAAGATAATTCTAAGCACATGGTGGCCAACATGCGCCCAACAATTGCCGGAAGTTCCAAGGGTCAGGACGAGCTTCTTGACCCAAGCAATTGAGAGCCATCTCCTGCATGGGAGACTCCTTACGGTGACAAAACTCCAATTTCTCTAGAGACGTCTTCTACTCTATCTTTACCTTGCTTTCTTAGGTTAGTTTATTTTTATTTTTATTGTTATTTTGGATTTGCGGCTGCTTCCTTGGTTGTGCTGCGTTTGCTCCTTGTAGGTGCGATAATAATTCTCCTCGTTGCGCAGTTACAACGGGAGAATTCTCTTCATCCTTCAACGCATGTCTTCGATCGCGTGGATTCCAACACATGATCACATGTGTTATTCCCCGAAGATCCTTTCTTGTTATCCTTCATGCATTATCCTTTTGAAATTCTCCTTGTCTGATTGTGTTCCTTTGCAATGCATCTATGATGGTACGTATAATTCTTCGCATCTGATAACTAAGCATTGCAAGATACTCCTTACTTTTAACAGCTTCTTCAAATTTTGAAAGTCTCAAGTTTTATTATCTGTAAACTTTGGCTCAAACATTTGTTACCGCATTCCTATTAATTTTGTTTTTAGCTTTGCGGCGAGAGCGCTGCCAACCTCTAAGTTTGGGGGTGGCAGCGATCTTGGAGAATTGCGTTCATCTTCTAAAAAAAAAATAAAAAAGAGAGAGAGAATTTTGAGAATAACAACTCCACTGTCAACGCAATGGGGAAACCCATGTTGATAAGAGTTAAATTGTGAAAGGCACTTACCCGTAGTTGGATGTCCGCATGACACACGTGGGGGGAAACCAAAACAAAGGTAAGTCGCCAAGATCAACACATAAGCGCAACTTCGAATTAGTGTGTTAGTGGGAAGTTCAATTCAATTTTAGTAACTAAAAGTAAAATGAAAATTGTTTTCATTTTGCAAGAGAGACGCATAATCCCTCATGGTGTGTAAGCCTTTTATTGTTTAGTGTTTGAGAGCCTATACGATAGCGTCTGCTTACTCAATGACCGCACACTCGTGCTTTCCTAAACGATCGCCTATGATTTCCTAAACGTTCGCTTACCTTTTCATAGACGATCGCTTAGCATTTGAGCTGAACTAAATGATCGTATAGACGATCACTTAGCTTTTACTACATGATCGTATACCCCGTACTAAATGATCAAGCACTCGACTATACGATAGTCTTCCCATTCTCCCACTTTCTTGATCGTAGTACATGATAGCATTTCCTCATCCCCTCTACCAATTCCATAAAAGCCCACCCTTTGGATTCTCACTTCGAGAATACTGAGGGCTCCGGGTAGTGGTGTCGTCCCTGTTGCCTATTATTCGTGCACTGCTGTTCGTGTAGACGACCATGGTGTTGTTGGGTGATTACTTACTGGACGAGAAAGAGCAAGAGGAGTTCGTTCATGGTGAGATTGAGTTTTGAGAAGAAAGTCTTCAACTTGTATGTTCTCTCGGTCTTTTGTTTTTAATCCTTTAAGCATGCCAATAATTTAGCGTTATCAATGCATATCTGTTTGTTTGAATGTATACGTAAAATTTTGTCACAATGAATTGGAAAGAATCGCTTCCACTCATAGGTACTCTTGTATAAGAGTTCTTTCATTTGGTATTAGAGCCAGGTTTCTGATATTCCAATTTCATTAATGCAAGGAATTTCATATACATTCTCGGTGGGTGCAGCATGTCTACGCTCATTAAGTGGAATGTTGATGTGTAGCTGCTTTAGGAGCTCAAGAAAACGCTTGAATTGATGTTCAACATTCTTCTTCATCAGACGTCTAGAGAATAGTGCATTCAGCAGCACCTCAGGCTTTCCTGCGGTAGACGTACTGGTTTCTGAATGGCTTGTAGTCTCGGGCGTTCTTTCTTCCTAACCCATTGAACGTGTAATGCGTTCTTTCGAAGGACTACTGTTTCTTGGATTCATTCTTCTATCTTCAAGAGCTATTCCACTTCGCAACGTCACCGCATAACATTGCTCCTTCCCATTATTGTTCCCAGGTGTCTCGATACTGCTAGATAGAACTCCAGGCTGCCTATTTTTCAACTCGCTTGCTATCTGTCCTACCTGGATCTCCAGGTTTCTGATTGATGACGCCTGACTTTTCAGCAACGTTCGTTCTGGGCTATGTACTTCTTCAATAGGTGTTCAAGCGGAAATCCTGAGCTCGACGCCTGTCCTCCTCTATTGAGTGTTGTTGATGTTGCTGGTGCGTTTGTTGAAATGCAGGCGGCGGTCCATTCCTTTGCTAATGGTTCACCCCTGGGTTGTGCTTCTGCTGATTTCCTCCTGTCCAAGAAATATTTGAATTGTTTCTCCATCTAGCGTTATATGTATTAGAGAATGGGTTGTTTTTTATGAAGCATACTGACTGAGGGTTTTATGGACACTCAACATATGAGTGATGATCTCCGCACTCCACACAACTTACCATGAGCTGCCCAAACGCCTCTACCTGATTCACCTTCTCTAGTTTGATGCGTTACCCAGCGTTATATTCTGCAGACCCTGGGCCAATGCAATTAGTCGATCAAAGATGCCACGAGCTGATGAGTCGGTAGCCAGCACAGACAGGAGACCGACATGCCGTAGTGCTGGCAAGAGGCATTTTAGGGCATGCTATAGTGGTTGAGGTGCATTTTTCTAATGCGGAAAAACAGGGCATTTCAAGAGGCACTGTCCTCAGATGAACAGGGATGTTCCAACAGCATAACAGTCGACCTTTAAGACAGTCAACCAAAGAGTGCTGAAAATAGGGGCGAAGGGTCGAGTGGTGCCAAGCAGAAGAATGTCGTAGGTAGACCCCAGCAACAGGGGCGAGTGTATGCCGTGACATACCAGGAGGCAACGGAGTCTCTAGATGTTGTGACCGGTAATGTTATGTTATGTGGATAGTCTGCTTATGTTTTATTTGATCCTGGTGCCCCACATTCATTTATATCTAGCATGTATGCACCTAGTATAGATAAGTTGGTTGAACCTATGCCTGAAGAGTTATTTATCTATACCCCTTTGGGAGATGTGATAGTAGTAGATAGATGCTATAATCATTGTGAGGTACTGATCAATGGTTAGAACTTCTATGTTGATTTACTTCCTTTAGAATTGTTAGAGTTTGATGTTGTCCTGGTGATGGATTTTCTAAGTAAGTATCATGCTTCAGTAGACTGTTACAAGAAGGAGGTGGTGCTCAAAAAATCAAATAGCCAGGATGCAATGCTGACAGGAAGCAAACGATTAGTTGCGGGGAATTTGATATCGTCAGTGAAAGCTCAGAAGCTATTGAGCAAGGGATGTAAAGGCTATCTGGCTCATGTGATGGTTGCTCAAGGGAAAGAACTAAACCCAGAAGATGTCTAGTGGTAAATGAATTTCAAGATGTATTTCCTGAAGAACTATCGGGATTACCACTCGACAAGGAGGTGGAGTTTACTATTGACTTAGTTCCAGGAACAACTCCTATATCGCAGGCACCGTATAGAATGGCGCCGACTGAGTTGAAAGAATTAAAGGTTCAGCTGCAAGAGTTAATTGACAAGGGATACATTCGACTAGTGTATCGCCTTGGGGAGCTCCAGTATTGTTTGTGAGGAAGAAAGACGGTACATTTAGATTGTGTATCAACTATAGGCAACTGAATAAGGTAACATTAAGAACAAATATTCGTTACCACACATTGATGATTTGTTTGATAAGCTAAGAGGAGCCACGGTGTTTTCAAAGTTAGACCTGAGATCGGGTTATCATCAACTGAAAGTGAGAGAAGCCGATATTCCTAAAACCGCATTTATAGAGATATGGACATTATGAATTCCTGGTAATGCCATTCGGATTGACAAATGGCCCTACGGTATTCATGGATCTCATGAACAGGATATTTCATCCCTACTTGGACCAGTTCGTGATAGTATTCGTTGATGATATACTGGTGTATTCTGGCAGTAGGGAGAATCATATTACCCACCTGAGGATAGTATTGCAGACGTTGCGAGATAGGCAGTTGTATGCTAAATTTAGTAAATGCGATTTTTGGTTAGATCGGGTAGTATTTCTTGGGCATGTTGTTTCAGCAGAGGGCATTAGTGTAGATACCCAAAAGACGGAAGGAATAGTTAATTGGGAACGACCCACGACTATTTTAGAAATACGCAGTTTCTTAGGTTTGGCAGGTTAATATCGGAGGTTTATGGAGGGTTTTTCTAAGATAGCCCTTCCGTTGACGAACCTGACCAAGAAAGATGTGAGGTTTGAATGGTCGTTGGAGTGTGAACATAGTTTCCAGGAGCTGAAATGGAGACTAGTATCAGCCCAGTGCTTACCTTGCCTATTCCAGGTAAGGAATTTGAGATTTATTGTGACGCATCCCGACAAGGATTGGGATGTGTGTTGATGCAGGATGGGAAGGTGATTGCATATGCCTCTTGTTAACTTAAGAAACACGAGGGCATTTATCCCACGCATGATCTGGAGTTGGCAGCAGTTGTTTTGGCTCTGAAGTTGCGGAGACATTACTTATTTGGAGAGCGCTGCACGATATTTATAGATCACAAAAGCTTAAAATATATCTTTGATAAAAAAAAGTTGAATTTAAGACAACAAAGATGGATTGAATTGATTAAAGATTACGATTGTTCCATCGAGTACCACCCTGGTAAGGCTAATGTTGTGGCAGATGCACTAAGTAGGAAATCCACGGGACCGAAGGCCATTATTGGTTCAATAAGAGAAATGCTATTGTAGGAGTTCAGGAATTCCAGAACCACCTTATCAGTGGAACCGTCAGAAGGAATGATAGTTATTTTTCAGATAAGGCCGACCTTAGTTGAAAACCTTAAGCGGGATCAGTTGGAAGACCCTGATTTTCAGAAGATTGCTGATGATGTAAGTAAGGGCATCACGGTTGACTTTCAACTGGGAACAGATAGTGTACTGGAAAAGGAGGGGAGAATGTGTGTGCCTAACAAGCTACAGCTTAAACAAGTCATTCTAGAGGAAGCACATAGTTCCGTTTATGCCATGCATCCAGGTAGCATCAAGATGTATAAAACTTTGAAGAAATCTTATTAGTGGCCTGGGATGAAGAGAGACACAACAGAATATATGGACCGATGTATAGTCTGTCAACAAGTAAAACCTGAGAGACAAAGACTAGCAGGATTACTCAATCCACTTCTAGTGCCTGAGTAGAAATGGGAACATGTGACAATGGACTTTCTATTTGGATTACCTAAGACACTCTCAGGATTTTATGGCATTTAGGTAATAGTCGACTAATCAAGACGGCCAAGTTTATACCAGTAAAAGTTACTTTTACACTGGACTATCTAGCTAAGATTTATGTGGATAAGACAATCAGTCAATACGGAGCTCTAGTGTCGTTAGTGTCAGACCGAGACTCGAGGTTTACTTCAAAATTTGGGCCTAGTTTACAAAAGGCTATGGGCACTAAATTGCATTTCAGTACGACTTTTCATCCGCAAACAGATGAACAGCCGAAAAGAACTATACAGACACTGGAAGATATGTTAAGAGCTTTTGTATTACAATTCAAAGGAAGTTAGGATATGCACCTACCGTTGATTGAATTTTCTTACAACAATAGCTACCATTCTAGTATTGAAATGGCTCCCTATGAAGCATTGTACGGCCGACCTTACAGGACCCCAGTATTCTGGAATGAAGTTGGAGAACGACAATTATTGGGTCCAGAATTAGTTCAACAAACAACAGAGAATGTGAAACTTATCAGGGATAATCTTAAGGCGGCTCGCGATAGACAGAAGAGCTACGCCGATAATTGAAGAAGAGACCTAGAATTTGAAGTCAGAGAACGGGTATTTCTCCTACTATCCTCATGGAAAGAAATTCTCCGGTTCGGGAGAAAAGGGAAGTTAAGTCCACGATACATTGGACCATATGAAATTGTGGAACGGGTTGGTCCAGTAGCTTATAGGCTGCAGTTGTCGATAGAGCTAGCTCATATTCACGACGTATTTCATGTGTCAATGCTAAGGAAATACGTGCCTGATCCCATGGACATACTAATAACACAACCAGTACAACTCTAAGAAGATTTATCTTACGAGAAGGAGGCCCTTGAGATCTTGGACAGGAAAGATCAGATACTCAGAAATAAGACGATTCCTTTGGTGAAGGTGCTATGGCGTAATCATGGAGTCGAGGAAGCTACCTAGGAACCTGAAGAGCAAATGAGGAAGAGATATCCTTAACTTTTTTAATGACATATCAGGTAAATTTCGAGGACGAAATTTCTTTTAAGGAGGGGATGATTGTAAACCCTAAACTCTAGATTCCTAGATAAGCATGTTTAGCCAAAGGAATGTTATATTATATATTTTTTTTCTTATTTTTATTAAAGTAGTAATTCATGGTTATTCATAGGAATTATGATGGAAGGGAAGGAAAAACATATTATGTGAGGGTGACGTGGCAATTAATCCTTGAACTTGGGGGGCGATGGGAGGTGTTTTTGGAAGAAGAACGTCAAAATCTTGGTTTTGGCAGTTGACATGAAAATTCTAGTGAATTCGGTACCATTTGAAAGTTGAGAGAATTTAGGTTGTGAAATTGGCTTGCCGAAGGAAGATTTCAGGAGGAGAAGAACAAGGAGTGAAGAAAACCAAGAGAAGGCAGAATCTCGGGTTTAAGCAGGGCCGAGGTGAAGTTTGGAAGTTCCAAGCCAAACTATAAGGAATTCTGGGCTGAAATTTTAAGGTGAGGAATGAACTCAAATCTAAACAATTTTGTAGAAGGAAGTTTCTTGAAAAGAGCTTTGGATTTTGAGTTATGAATTTTTGAAGTTATAACAGGGAATTGGTGCATAAGCAGACAGCTTCTTGTGAAGAACAATCATGCAGTTCATCGTGGAGAATTATAGCGAGATTTGGGCATGAGGATCTCACTTATAAAGGAAATCTCACTGATTTTGTAAGAAGGATCTCGCTTTAGGGGGAAATCTTGCTAGGATTTAGGCTGAGTATTGCTGGTAAGGTGAGTATCGCTAAGATGAAATTTGACAGGAAAAGCTTGATCTCGCTAGCATCGCTCTAGAGGATCTTGCTAGCATCGCTCAGGGGGATCTCGTTGACCTCGCTCAGAGGGATCTCGCCAGTAAAGCTGTCTGTGTTGATGAAAGTTCTTTTAATAAATGAATTAATTGAGGTATTTTATTAAGAATTCTAAGTAGTTTAATCGGGAATTATATCTTTTCTGGCCAAGAAGAGTTCAGGGAAGCGTAGAAACCATTAAGAGCCTGACGAGCGGTAAGTGACTTAAGGTTTCCAATACTCATGCATATATGATCAAGTAAAGCACAGTGACATTAATGATGAAATTATACTTCCTCAAGCAACAAATGGTGGGAGAATAATTTAATGCATGTTTCCGGCTTGTATGTGTGTAACACAGGCCAAGGTATGTCGTGTAACCATTACAAAAGCTATGTTCTGATTTTGATATATGCTTCCTAGAGGAAGGCTATGGGAAAATGAGTTCTTGTGTAAATGAGTGGCAATGGAACAGTTCTTGTGCAAATACTAGGCAGTGGAACTTAATTTGATGTTACAAAATACTCATTTGATACCGAAGGACATTTGAGAAGGTATCTAACCAATTTGGTACCGAAGGACATTTGAGAAGGTACCTGGCCAATTTAATACTGAAGGACATTTGAAAAGGTATCTGGCCAATTTGATACCGAAGGATGTTTGAGAAGGTATCTTAGTAGCTCGATACTAAAGGACAAATTTGAGAAGGCATCTGAGTAGAAGTACCTAAGATATGATGGTACTTAGTATGGCCACGTGCACGTAGGCAGTTATGAATGAGAGACCGAAGTATGGGTCTCTTGGTCGGTAATAAACGTTTGGGAGCTGGAGCGTTTAGGCTCATTATCATTGGGGAATAATAATGTTTAATGATGTCTGAGAATGGCTTAAAGCTACATTTATAGACAATTTCTTGAGTTTACTCGTTTGTATATTTACATGTTTATAGTATTGCTACGCTTATTGCTTTACGATTCTAAAGTCACTCACTGGGCTTTTAGCTCACCAAGTCTCTGTGTTCTCCTTTTCCAGGTAGCGGTCGGATTCCTCAGGGTTGATCATGCTGCTGCTTGCCACCTAAAGACTCAGCTTAATAAGAGGACTTAGTTGATGAACTGTTTATGTACACATGTTTTGTGAGGGATTAGGGTTTTGTTAGAGATGTTTGGGCCATTCGTGAATGTTTCTCCCCTTAGATGTTATATCATAGCTGTACGCATGTGTTTATATTATATTTTGTTGTCCTTTTAAAGAGGCATACCATATTCACACATTATTAATATTTAGCAGGTTGACATTTAGATTAAAGAGCTTTGGTGGTGGGTGCTGGCAGCGGGGCTAGCAACTATCGCGGTCATTTCCTCTTTTAGATTAGGAGGGAATCTGGAAGAGGGTGTGATAGCTTTAGCAAAATCTAATACAGTTTTGATCGTATTTTCAGCAACTTTTTGAAAATGGCGACATCCTCGTTGGCATTGTTAAGTTCCGAAAAACTTACTGGCGATAATTTCGCAACATAGAAACACATGATCACGACGATCCTGATCATCGAGGATCTCATGTTTGCTTTTATGGAGGCTTGTCCTCCTATTCCAGCTCCTAATGCTGTTCGAAATGTTCGTGAGGCATACGAGCGATGAACAAGGGCAAATGAGAAGCCCCGAGCCTACATCTTGGTAAGTCTTTCTAAAGTCTTGGCCAATGAACATGAGCCTATGGTCTCAGCGTGTGATATCATGGAGTCCCTGCGGGGGATGTTTGGACAACCGTCTGAACAGCTTATGCATGAGGCTCTTAAATACATATTCAACTCCAAAAATGGAAGAAGACACCTCTGTTCGTGAACATGTGCTAAACATGATAGTCCACTTTAATGTGGTGGAGTTGAATGAGTCTACCATCGATGAGGGCAGCCAGGTTAGCATAATCTTGCATTCTTTGTCAGAGAGCTTTTTGCACTTTGTTAGCAATGTGATTCTAAACAAAGTGAAATATAACCTTACAACTCTCCTCAATGAATTGCAGACATACCAATCTTTACTAAAAAGTAAGGATAGTCAGAAGGGTGAGGCAAATGTTGTTTCATCCTCAAGGACATTCCATAGAGGTTCGACCTCAGGAACAAAGTCTGCACCTTCTACTTCTAACTCTGTAAAGGGGAAGAAGAAGAAGAAGGGTGGTAAGAGAAAAGGGAAGGCACCTGCTAACCCACCGCCTGTCGCCCCAAGGAGGCGTCCACAGGTTGCTAAGGGAAAGTATTTTCATTGCAACCAAGATGGACACTAGAAGAGGAACTGTCCTCGGTATTTGAAAGAGAAGAAAGCAGCCAAGGCTAAGGCCAAGGCTGATAAAGGTAAATGTGATTTACTTGTTCTTGAAACTGGTTTAGTGGAGAATGATGATTCTTCCTGGATCATTGATTCGGGCACCACTAACCATGTTTGTTCTTCTTTTTAGGGGATTAGATCTTGGCGATAGCTGGAGGCTGATGAGATGACGATGCGAGTAGGCACCGGGCACGTCGTTTCAGCTGTTGCAGTGGGAGAAGTCCAGTTAGCTTTATACAATAGGTTTCTTGTTTTACATGATGTATATATTGTTCCCAAACTAAAGAGAAACCTCATTTCTGTAAAGTGTTTATTGAAATGTAAATATACTATCTCGTTTAATGTGAATAAAGCGTTTATTCATAAAGATGGTGTTTTTATTTGCACAGCAAATCTGGAATCAAATTTATATGTGCTAAGGCCATTAGCCATTAATTCCCCCCATAATACTGAATTCTTCAGAACTGCCGTAACTCAATTAAAATGTCGATGAATTTCTCCAAAAGAAAATGCCTAACTTTGGCATCTTCGTTTAGGGCACATCAATCTCAATAGGATTGAGAGATTGGTGAAGAATGGACTTCTAAGTGAGTTAAAAGAAAATTTTTTACCAGTGTGCGAATCTTGCCTTGAGGGTAAGATGACTAAACGACCTTTTACTAGAAAAGGTTATAAAGCCAAGCAGGCTCTTGAGTTAATACATTCTGACCTTTGTGGTCCTATGAATGTGCGAGCCCGAGTTGGCTATGAGTATTTTATCAGTTTCACTGATGATTACTCCAAGTACGGGTATGTTTATCTTATGCAACGGAAGTCTGAATCCTTTGAAAAGTTCAAAGAGTTCAAGGCTGAAGTTGAAAACGCATTGGATAGATGGATTAAAACATTTCGATTAGATCAAGGTGGAGAGTTTTTGGACTCGGCATTCCAAGACTATTTAATAGAACACGGAATCGTTTCCCAACTCTTAGCGCCGAGTACACCTCAGCAGAATGGTGTAGTAGAGAGGAGAAATAAGACCTTGTTAAACATGGTTCGCTCGATGACGAGTTACGCTTCTTTACCAAACTCATTTTGGGGTTTCATAGTGGAGACTGCGGTATACATACTCAATTGTGTTCCCTCCAAGAGTGTTGCAAAACACCTCTGGAGTTGTGGAATGTGCGTAAAGCTAGTTTACGTCACTTCCTCATTTGGGATTGCCTAGCACATATGCTTCAGGCTAATCCCAAGAAGTTGGAACCACGGTCGAGGTTATGCCTCTTTGTAGGCTACCTTAAAGGCACAAGAGGGGGTTATTTTTATGATCTGACGAAAAATAGGTGTTTGTTTCAACAAACGCTACTTTTCTAGAGAAGGATCATATAAGGGAGCACAGTCCACAAAGCAAAGTCGTGTTGCGTGAGCTTTCTAATGAAACTACTGAAACTTCAACAAGAGTTGTGAAGAGCTTGCTACATCAGCAAAGGTTGTTGATGGGAGTTTATCCAGTAGGTTGGTTCCACCTCAAGAGTTGAGTAAACCTCGATGTAGTGGGAGCATTGCGAACCCACCCGTTCGCTATCTAGGTTTCACAGAAATCCTTGTTATGGTAGCAGATGGCGACGTTAAGAATCTGTTGTCGTATAAGAAGGCAATGGAGGATGTTGACCAGGATGAATGGGTCAAGACCATGGATCTCGAGATGGAGTCGATGTACTTCAACTCAGTATGGGATCTTGTAGATCAGCCTGATGAGGTTCGCCCTATAGGTTATAAATGGATCTACAAGTGCAAACGGGGTGTTGATGGGAAGGTACAGACCTTCAAGGCTCGACTTGTGGCAAATGGTTACACCTAAGTAAAGGGAGTCGACTATGAGGAGACTTTCTTGCCTGTTGCCATGTTAAAGTCGATCCGCATCCTCTTGTCCATTGCAGTTTATTATAACTATGAGATTTGGCAAATGGACGTCCAGACAGTATTTCTGAATGGTAATCTTGAGGAGACCATTTATATGGTGCAATCCGAGGGATTCATAGCCCAAGGTCAAGAGCAAAAGATTTGTAAACTGAATCGGTCCATTTATGGACTTAAACAGGTGTCTCGATCTTGGAACATACAGTTTGATACTGCGATCAAGTCGTATGGCTTTGACTAAAACGTCGATGAACCTTGTGTCTACAAGAAGATCATCAACGCTTCAGTAGTCTTCTTAGTGTTGTATATAGATGATATCCTACTCATTGGGAATGATGTAGGTCTACTGACTGCAGTTAAGAACTGACTAGCGAACCAATTCCAAATGAAAAATTTGGGAGAGGCTCAGTTTGTTCTAGGTATACAAATCTTTTGGGATCGTAAGAACAAAGTGCTAGCATTGTCTCAGTCATCGTACATTGACAAAATGTTGCTCAAGTACTCAATACAGGACTCTAAGAGGGGCCTACTGTCGTTCAGACATGGAGTCACTTTATCTAAGGACATGTGTCCTAAGACGCCTCAAGAAGTTGAGGAGATGAGAGGGTCCCATTTGTGTCTGTCGTTGGTAGTTTGATGTATGCAATGCTCTGTACTCGTCCAGACATCTGCTATGACGTGGGCATAGTCAGTAGGTATCAATTTAATCCAGGCCAGGGTTACTGGATCGCAATGAAGAACATCCTCAAGTATCATCGAAGAACGAGGGACTACATGTTCGTGTATGGTTCTAGGGATTTGATTCTTACAGGATACAATGATTCTAACTTTAAGACTGATAAGGACTCTCGTAAGTCCACATCAGGGTCAATCTTTACTCTTAACGGAGGAGCTGTAGTATGGCGAAGCACCAACAAGAGTAGATCGCCGACTCCACTATGGAGGCGGAATACGTAGCGGTTTGCGAAGCTGCTAAGGAGGCTTCCTGGCTCAGAAAGTTCTTGACATAACTGGAAGTTGTTCCAGATATGTCTAGGTTCACTACCGTCTATTCTGATAATAGTGGGGGCAGTGGCAAACTCCAAGGAGCCGAGGAGTCACAGGCGCGGCAAACACATAGAGTGAAAGTATCATTTGATCCGCGAGATAGTGCATCGAAGGGACGTGATCGTCATGAAGATCGCTTAGAAGCACAATGTTGCTGACCCGTTTACGAAGGCTCTCACAGCTATAGTGTTTAAGGGTCACCAACGGAGTATGGGTCTACAGGATTGCCTACGGCTGGACTAGGGCAAGTGGGAGATTTTATTGTACTGGGTTTTTATGCCCTAATTTATTGTTTTGTACTAGTTTATTGTACACCCCACTTTGCTTTAGGACAAGTGGGAGATTGTTGGGGTTGATGCTTTAAAGTCTCGTGTCCTGTAGTTTGTAAATAGTTTGTACGAACGCTTGTGTTCTATAATATATGATATTTACTTCACATCTTGTATTTTGCTCAGTTGCTTTTTTTATTTGCTTTACCACAAACCAATAAAGTCAAAATTCCTGGTTATCTGTATGTGACTCAAGCATGTATGTGGTGACATACAAGTGGATCATGTCTTGAGTGATAACCAAAATGGTTTGTAGTATATGGATATAGGAGGGAAACCTTATCCTAGTAACGCTACGGACGCTACCCGCTTTGTGGAATGGTCACAAGTGTTGTGACTTGTCATAGATGGTCTGATCCTGATCATTCGTGTTGGGGACATGCGAGCGGTGGCGTCCTATACAAAGAGTTTGTATAAGACCTGACCACGAAGTGTTAATGTCTCGTTATATAACATCGTTCATGACAAAGACTTCATTTCACTGGGATGACCATCGGTAACATGACCTCACAGAAAACTGGAGGAATTACAATCGGGTAAACGATTAAGCAAGTGGGAGATGGAATAACCTATCGTAAAGGTCGATGCCTAATCGTTTAGGAAAAGCTATGCAATCGTCTTGCAAAAGCTAAGCGATCATTTAGCTCATCGTTTAGCTGAGTGTCTATCCACAATCGTTTAGCTAACTCCAAGCTGTCGCTTAGTAAATCTAATTTACTTGACAATTTCTCTGTGAGTATTTTCGAGATTGGAAATCTAAAAAAAAAAACCTTTTTTTCTTTTTTTTCCTTCCTAAAATTAGGAAAACATTTTTCTTTTTATATCACGGTTACCATGAAACCACCAATAACCTCCCACTCAATTGATTATTAGAGAAAAAGAGATAATTATCTAATAATTAATATTATTATAAATATAAATGATAACTAACTTATCATAATATATTTATAACCTATAGTTCTAATATTTCATTTCATGAAACATATAAACCATAGATTTTTTTCTTTTCCATGGTTCTTAATGTAAATCTCATTGACATTAATCCTCCACTTGATGTATCTCATACACCATATTGATCATATCATATATAATCGAATTACCTCTTGTCAATTTGAACATTTCAAATCAACACCAAGAACTGATCCTCAGCTTGAATCCATTGAGCTACCAACGGGACCTTATGGACCTGTAGCTCGAAGCTTCAATGGTACTTGAATAACTGACTAAACTCTTTAGTCATGGAATCCACCATTCGTTAATTGCCAGGCACTCCACTAAAAACCGACAGCTGAACTCTCCTTACTACATATAATTATATGTTCATGTTAACCAATCAACAGTGCGACAACCGTTCACGGATTGCTCGTAAGTACAACTCAGCCAATAACTGTTATGCCCCTGTATTTACACCTAACTCCTTAAGTACCACTGAATCCTCTAATGAACATAAGTCATAGTCCTACTATGACTGAGTCTTCTCTTCCAAAGAGAAGCTGTGGCCACTATGTTCAAGCTCTGGAATCAACCTTTAAGGGAGAAATCTATCTACTTACCCCTACTTCGGGAAGGAGTGAATTTCATATTGTGTAATTGAGTTCCCAGCTCCCAAATCAGACAAGTCTCCAAAAAGGTAGGCATGTTGAGTTGGCAATCTAGCCACTCTCACCGATACTAATCAAAGGACCGCCCTCAAAGGTAGGAGTTCCCAAAACACTCAGGATTGAGGTCGTGTCCCCTATGGTCGTTTAGGTGAGATGTAAGTCCCAGTATCAACGGCGTTATATACAAAGTCTAGTCATCTCGTGGTTCGGTCTTATACAAACTTTTTGTATAGGACACCCCCGCTCTCATGTCTCCACATGAATGGTTAGGATGTACCATCTGTAGTAGTTTACAACACTTGCAAGCCTCTACAAAGCGGGCCGTATCCGTAGTGTCACCAGGATCAGGTATCTCACCTTAATCCTTATACTACAGACCTATTTAGGTTATCACTTAAGGCATGATCCACTTGTATATCACATATACATGCTTAAGTTTAAATGAGATACTCATGGGGCTTTGTTTATTGGATATGAGTAAATGCCAGAATGAAATAACAGTTATTTTATTCAGAAAACAATGTGTATAATTACAAACAATGAGACTTCGGGAGAATTAGGACACCAATCCCAACATACCAAATGTGCAATTTTTCTTTGTTGGATTCAAGCAAGTGATATTAGTTGCTCCAATTTGAATTAATTCTTCATTTGAAGTCCAAGCAACAATTGCTTCTTGGATCAACCTACAAGTAAAGCTCAACCAAAAGATTTTGGTACCCATTTCTTGGGTCATGGGTCCTTCATTATTAGTGAGCAAGGACTTTGGAACCCATTTCAAATTAGTTCCAAAATACTAGCATTCATTTTTGGCAAATAATAAGTATGATATTTATGGCCAATTTTTCTATAAGAATAATATACAACATTAGGTAAAACTTTCTTTTTAACTAATTAATTTTTCACAATCTTTTTCTCAAAGAAAATTTTCCTTGGAGCATTTTTCAATTGAAAACAATTTGGTCTAATATGACCTTTAACTCCACAAAAATGATATGTAGGTACAAACTTTAATTTCACATGCATATCTCTAACATTTCTATGATTAGGCACAAATTTAGCACTATTCTTGCAATTAGTTTTGGCACAATAACGTTTAGGCATAAGGTTTGATTTTTCAAATTCATTTCTAGACTTTTCTTGCTCATTCACAAAATTCACATTATGAGCACTTCTTGATCTAGCATGAGAATGTTTATGCACAAATTTTGAATTCCCATGACTATATTAAACTTTTTCATACTTTGGCATAAGTTTAGTTTCAACAACATTAGATACATTAGGTAAAGCATCTTGAGACATACAAGGTTTACCTATGTCAATAATCTTATCTAGTTTTTATGTACCAATAGTAAATTTCTTTATAGACTCTTTTGCAATTTCAAGTTCTTTATTAGTAAGCATTCTTTCTCTTTAAACATATGCAAAAGATTATTTTTCTCATTAATATCAAATTTAAGAAATTGAATCTTATCAACAAAAGCAATTTTTCTCTTTTTCTAGTGCTATATTGCTAGATTCCAAATCAATCATTTTATTTTTCAAACTAGCAATTTCATCATTTAATTTCAAAGAAGAAGATCTAATTTTCTCATTTTTATTTTTAGAATCATTCAAATCAATTTTCATTTTACATGACAAAGATCTAAAATCTTCATTTTTAACTTCAAGAAATTTAATCTTATCTATCAAAGCACATTTCTCATTATCACAAAAATTATTATCATGCAAAATATCATAAGTAGCTCTCTTTTTCAAACAATCATTTTCATCTATCAAAGATTTATTTTTACTAGATAATACCTTAAACTTATTTGATAATTTCAAATATTTAGAGCTAATTTTTTTCTAAATAATGTTGCATGCTTTCAAATGCATCATATAACTCATCATTGGATATATAATTTACCTCATTTTTTTCACTTTCATCTCTGGAGTTGTTCTCTGAATGAGTCATTAAGCACAATGAGGATCTATCACATTTATCTTTCTCTATTCTATGGATTTTTTCTTGATTTTGAGAGTTATAATTGTTCTTCACATCAAATAAATCATTAGTATTATAAGGAGAATTTTCTACACAATACATATTATCAAAATATATCAAAAGAATTTTCTACACTGTACATATTATCAATAGAATTTTCCAAATATCAAATGCATAATCAAAATGTAAAATTTTGTCACATATTTGTCTATCTAATACTCAATATATGATATTTATGGCTTTAGCATTAAAAGTAAGCAACTCATTATTCAATTCCAATTTAGCCAAATCATTCTCATTCTCAAAAGCATACAAAATCTTGAAATCCTTAGCAAGCATAAATATTTTTATTCTATTTTTTCAAATATCATAATTTCTATTACCATTAAAGAATGGAGGTCTATCAATAGAATGATCTTCTAAAGTTGTCACAACTCTAGCAATTAAGCTTTTCAAATAATTTTTCAAAATATTAATAAGATACTTTAAATATCAAAAAAATATTTTAAAAAATAATTCACGAAGAAGAGCTCCTAGCTTCAATACCAATGATAGGAGTGAGAAACTCAAACAATGGGTATCAAGATAAAATGATTTATGAAAATTTTTATCACAAACAAGAGAACAACCGACTCTGGTACCAATTGTAGAATCAGTATGGTAACCCTAGAGGAGGTGAAATAAGGTTTATTTAAACTAGTGAAAAACTTTTTACTAATGTGAGCCCAATTAAACAAATTAACAAACTTTTGTTAATTAGTAATTTAAATAAGAATTTTATGTAAATACATTCAATTAAAAAATATCAATAAATTGGCATAAAAAAATTCAAGAACAAACTACAATAATTAATTCTATGGAATGAAATATATTAATAAATTAATTACAGTATTAAATAAGAGATGATAAAGAAATTGACACTGAAAATTTTATAAGTACAACCGGCCTATGTCCACTTCCAATGCTCCTCTTGGGTACTTCATTAAAAGTATTTCTTTTTCCATGTCTTAGAGTCGAACCACTACAACGTTCTTTTTCCTTGGCACAAGAACAAACTTGATCTTTTTCACGGTTGAGGATCAAACTGTTACAATGACTCTTTTTCTTGGGATCAAGAGTAACCCTTACAATAGTTTGGAAAAATAAATAGCACACTTGACAAACTCTCTAAAAGAGTGGGTTTACAAATTTAGCACTCAAGATACCAATCCTCACAACATAAAATATCTTTTTAAGAAAGAAGATGAAAAGAAGAAAACTGAAGCTTGGAGAGAGAATAACAATAGTGGCTTAATGAGTCATGGATGATTGAAAATAAGAAAAACTGTTGTTATAATTTTGGAGAAGATGAAGAGTTTAAATAGAGAGGAAAATTGTTGAAAACCACATTTAATTTAGACCATTGAATGATAGTAAAAGAAAATTGAAAGGTGAAAATTTAAACTTAACTAGTCATTAGACATAAACAAAAAATAATATAATAATATATATTTTTATAAATCATTTTTTTTAAAAATCCAATAAAAACAATTCCCACCATGTGTCCAAAACTAGCCTTTAGACACAAACATAAAATAATATTAAACTCATTTTTTTAAAAAAATCAATCCAAAAGTCAAAACCTCACAATGTGTCACTTCTCCATTGGTCTAAGTAGCATATTTCAACTGGTTCACTTTGATGAGAAAAATTCTACCACGTCATCAGCTCAAGATTTTTAGTTAAGCTTGTTTTGACCAAATCTTCTTCGTTTGATGTCCGATTTAGGTGATTCAAATTGCGTTGGAATCGTTGTACGATGTGATCCTAATCGTTCATGTGGAGACATGTGAGTGGGGAGTACCCTATACGAAGAGTTTGTATATCAGACTATGAATGATTAGTCTATCTTTATAACGTAGTTACTTGAAGAGGTTAACATTTCAATAAGATGGCCATAGGCGACTCGACCTTAATCCTGAGTGAGTTGTGAACTCTTGTCTATGAAGGCGATCCTTTGATCTATATGGGTGGGAGTGGGACGCTCCCAGGCGCCTTGAGGCCAAGCATGAGTCTCACGGTGTGAACATTAAGGAAGAAACGTGAGTGAAAAATCGACGTATCGCATACATCTTTTTCCTCCCACCGGCTAATTATTTTTACTAAGTGATTGTTTAAGCTTGCCCAACAGTAACACGTACTTTGGATAGTTAAACAATTTTGATTAATGTTTGTAAAACACTTTAACAATCTTTAATCAACAATTGCATGCTTGTAGTAAATCTATCTAATTCACCTTTCCAGGCCAGTTCCCAGATTGGGATGTTTTTTTTTTCATCAACTTAAATACCACTACTTAGATAGAACTAGCCTTAGACAAAAGATCCCTTATAGATATGTTTGCTACAATTTTAATCTTTTATGAAAATCAATTTAATTCTATTAAACTGATTAAAAATATTAAACTTAATTTCTAATCTTATTAGAAATGTGATCTTAGGTCTATGTGAATCATATTTTAAAACTATTTTTAAAAAATGATTTTAACCTAAGGTTTGCTAGCAATTCTGAATTATTGATTTTAATTTCTAATTTCATTTAATTATAATATAATTGATGCATGACTATATTATTAATGTATGCAAACATATACTATAACACTTATATTATATGATGCATGAGCATGCTATAAAAATTAAATCATGCAACTATATATTATAACATTTGTAATATAAATGATACATGAATAAAGTATAACCTATGGTGGGATTTTCACTATATGACATACATTATGACATATATAAATTTAAAATTAAATCATACATCAAATGCATAATTTAGAATAATTAATAGACCAGGATTGGACACCTAAACAATTAATTAAATTAATATAATATTTATATTAATTTAATTAATTTAAAAAGATCTAACTATTACAAAAGAATAGTCAATCAGTTCTAGATAGGTGAACTGAGTCTTGAACCTCTCGAACCGAGCCGCCTAACCCTCGAATCGGACCTAAACCGCTCGAACTGATCGAATTCCAAGCGAACCAATCAGATCAGGAACTGAATCAGGCGAGAATTGGTTTGTTCTTTTTGTCTCAGAGCAGTGAAACACTGGGCTACAAAAAGAACAAAATGTTCTTCCTTATTAAAGCGTTGCAACGCTAGGGCACAACATTGCAACGCTGTGATACAGACAACACTGTACAACTACGATCTTCTTCGAAATTCCTCCATTTTTGGCCTCGTTTTCTCAAAAAACACACCGAAACAACCACGAACGACCCCAAAAAACAACAAATTACATACTCGATTGCAAAGAATTATGCCCAAAACAGGGACACTTACAAATCAATTTGTAAACAAAAGCAGTAAATTCTAAATGGTCAATCCTGAAAACATCTATAATTGTAAACCGTTCATCACAATATTCATCACATGAATACAGAATGCATAAACCCACCAATACTGTAAATTAGTTCTGAAAAAAATAGAAAAAAATTGGGCAAAAAACTATTGGGTTTTATGTCCTAAAACTCGTAGTTTTGTAAAATAGAAAACTTATTATGTAAATCAATAAAGTTGTTATTAATGTGTGGATTCAATAAAATTGTTATTGAATATATGAATTGCTTATTTTGTTTCAGAAATAAATCCAATAAACTAAAAGATCCATGACTATTACATTAAACTTTTTGTGGAGACATAAGAATGAATCATGTTCGAGTAAGAAGTCAAAACGATCTATAGTATACGAATAAGGTTGGGTGCCTTATTCTGGTAACACTATCGGATGCGACCCACTCTGTAGTTGTTACAAAGAGTTGTAAAGTGCTACAAACGAAGTGATCCTGATTCGTTTATGTGGTGACATGAGGAGTGGGAGCGTCCTGTGTAATGCGTTTGCATAAGATTGGACCAAGAAATAAGTCACTCTTACTTTATTATATTGTTTACTATTTAAGACTGACTATTTCAAAGCGACGACCTGGGTAAATTAACCTTAATCCTGAGCTAACTATAAACTCCTGTTTATTAGGAGTTATCCTTAGATTTGCATAGGTGAATGTTGGCTCAATAGTGCCAGCTCAATAAACCTCCTATTTCAGGGGAAAGACTGGGTAGATAGCTGGGGACATAGGGTACAAGATGGGACTCACTCCTACCCATTTAAAGGGATAGTAGAGAGGTTGTTCCCTTAACTGCTGATTTCGGGTCTTGAACAAGGGGCTCCACCCTCTTATTGCCCCGAGAGGGATTCTATTTGTTGATTGGATCACAAAAAAATTGTTAATTAGAGGATCAGTGGAACTTAAGGAAGAAAAGGTGATCTCGAGGATAAAATGGTCATTTGACCCAGTCGTTATTACGAACAACCTGTGAAAGGTTAACTTACTAATCATGGTTATATCGAGTGAATACAATATATCTACAGTGAGGGGAATGCAACTACTGGGTTTAGTGGAGTGACCCGGTATTTAATGAATGAGGGTTAATTCGATGTAAAGATTTAGCCTATTAATCTCAGACCATTGGAGTCCATGATCTGTAGGTCCATTAGGTTCCTTTACTAGCTCACAAATGGAATAAGCCTTAGAATAGCGTGATGTGTTAATTTAAAACATTCAAATTCGAATTAAGGAAATTAATAATTATGTGTAATATAATTACACGTTTAATTTTGAAATTAAATAAAATTGGAGAATCATTTAATATTTAAATATTATTTAAATATTAATTTCATGAATAAGGATTCATGGAGGTGGAATTGATGTTAAATTAATTTAATATTTGATATTAAATTAATATATTTAATTATTAATTGTATTAGAAAAATTAATTATTGAATTAATTTTTGTAAAATTAATAAAATTTTATTTTTAATCAAAAATTAAAATTGAAAATCAGTTTTATTTATGAAAATTAGATTTAAAATGAAAAAAAATTTGAAAAATGGAAAAAATCCCAAATGTGGGATTTCCCACTTTGATATTCAAGCACCTTAGTCACACCTCACTACATTTCCACCTAAAAATCTCAAGGTGGAGCTGGCCATTTTTGATGCAAGAAGATTACATTCGTGGCTGGATAAAAACACTCATAATTGGAGTGGGAAAATCATGCAAACACTTTGATTTTTGCTTAGAAGTCTAGAGGTTGAAGAAGAGTCTTAAAAAATGAGAACCAGTGACCTTTCTCCTTAATTCCCCAAATTCCAGCTTATTTTGAGTCCCACAACTCAATCTAAGGATCCTAATGGTTAGTAGGGAAGCTCTAGTGGTGGTTCACGACCGAAGAAGGGAGAATTGCAGCTGACTTTTGAGTTTGAAGTAGATATTCAAATGTATGTTTGAAACTCTATTGTTATTTAATGAGTATGCTTAATTTTGGGCCAAAATTGATGAATTAGAATGCTTTATGATCCTGTTTTCTTCTGTTGTGTGTTTTCTTAAACTAACAAAAACCTGGCTATGATACTAATTGAAGAAACCTGTGAAGGCTCTGTAGTAGAAGGGGATTAATCCCAATTTTAATTTTTCACATAATCTCAATTTACATAACAGAAAATTATGCATAGATAATAAATTTACAACATGCTTTGAGAAATAAGAAGGAATTAGGGAAAAAGAATGCTTGCCCTTGAAACCCAATAATTCTTCACGTATTCGCACGATTCGGATCACAAACCTTTCGTTCTGGATCTCGATCTCCAAAAATACAACAATTCAAATCAGGTCACCACCACTTGAAAACCTTCTGCTCTTGGGATTGAGAATTAGCAGGCGTGGTGGGCTCTATTAGGTTATCTGGGAAGGGGGAGGAAAGGATCTAAGAGAGGTAGAAGACATTTTATTCTTTATCTTTTTGTGAATCCTAGAGCAAATCACTCCGACCATTAGAGAATTGAGGAAGAAGTTGACAAAACCAACACACATCCTCACGTTTTAGTTGAGAGAATTAAGGAGAGAGAGTTGTAACTCCCTCCATTTAATTAAATTAAAATTAAATTAATTATTATAGTTTTAACCCTTTAATCAAATACAATATAATCTATAGTTTTATTTCTCTCAATTAATTATAATTTTTTTAAAATATAAATCATATTTACACTAAATTCAAGTATATGAATCTCATCCATATAATTAATATTTGAATCATATTCAAATATTTAATTCCTCTCAAAGTAAACTTTATAACGTATCAAAATAAACTTTATATGTACATATAATTAATTTAATTAATTATATCATATATAATTAATTCCCTCAATTAATTTGAACAATTCAAATTAATCCTAAAATAATACTCAATAAATCCCTGTTGAGCTGTAGAGGAGATCTTATGGACCTATAAATTGAAGCTCTAATGGTACTTGGATAATTAATTAAACTCTTTAATTAAATTTACCCAGCATCCATTAATTGTCAATCACTTCACTAAAAACCGACAACTGTACTCTTCACACTACAGATATATTTTTGTATCCATTGAATATAACTAGGTCACAAATTGCTCATAAGTATAGTTGAGTAAAAATTACCGTTTTCCCCATATAGTTACATCTAACTTCTTAAGTACCACTAATCCCTCTAACGAACAATAAGTCATAGTCCAACTAGACCAAGTCCTTCTTGGGCCAAGAAAGGGTGTGGCCACATTGTTTAAGCTCCAGAATCACCATTAAGGGAGCAATTTATCTACTTACCCCAACATTAGGGAATGAGTGAATTCTATCTTGTGTAGCTGTGTTCCTAGCTCCCTAATCAGACGAATCCCTAAAATGGTAGGCATATTGAGTTGGCAATCTGGCCACTCTCACTCATACAAATCAAAGGACTACCTTCATAGGCAGGAGTTCACAATCCACTCAAGATTCAGGTCATGTCACCTTTGGTCATCCTGGTGAATGTAAGTTTCTATTATTAACGGTGTTATATAATAAGACTAGTCATTTCATGGTTCGGTCTTATACAAACTCTTTGTATAGGATACTCCCGCTCACATGTCTCCACATAAATGATTAGGATCAGATCATTTGTAGCACTTACAATACTTGTAACATCTATAAAGCGGGTAGTATTCGTAGTGTCACTAGGATAAGGTACCTAACCTTATCCATCTACTACAGACCGTTTAGGTTATCATTTAAACATGATCCACCTGTATGTCTCTACATACATGTTTAAATTACATAAAATAACCTAGGAGCTTAGTTTATTTGATTGAGTGTATACTTATAAAATAACAATTATTTCATTTATAACAATTGTTTATACAATGTTTACAAACTACAAGAATACAAGAGAGATTTAGGATACTGATCCTAACAACAATTTCATTCCTAGTTTGAGAATAGCGAGAAATCCAAGTGATCGTGTCTGCAAGTGAAACCATCACCGAAGGAACAAAGTTGACGTTGGCCTCTATGTATTTGTTTGATGATGCAAAGTTGTGGTGGAGGTAAAAAATGAATGATATTCAAAATGGTCTGTGCATCATCGATAAATGGGAAAATCTCAAGAAAAAACTAAGGACTCAATTCTTCCCCGCGAATGTTGAGTTTATTGCAAAAAGGAAACTACAAGAACTTAAACACACGAGGACCATCAATGACTACGTGAAACAATTCTCGGCTACTATGTTAGACATTAGGGACATGCTCGAGAAGGATAAAGTGTTTTGCTTTGTTGAAGAACTAAAGCCATGGGCGAGAACTAAATTATACGAGTAGGAAGTTTAGGATCTTGCTTCTGCTCTAGCCACAACGGAGAGATTACTTGACTACAGCGATGAACAAACTCCTGAAAAGAAAAATGTACAATCATTGAATCAAGGGAACAAGGCTCCCAAGCCTAATTCCCTAAAGAACTTTATGAATGACAAGAAACCACAAACCACGGGTGCAAGCCACTCCTGAGAGTCCTATCAAGCAAACCCAAACCAACAAAGGCCCATCTTTTGCTTTATGTGCAAAGACCCTCATCGAGTAGCCGAGTGCCCATAGCGAGTTGCCTTGACAGCCTCAGAACAATATAGTAATGAAATAGAGGCAAAAACTAAAGCTAAAAAAGAAGAAGAAGAAGGGGAAACTCCTCGAGTGTGAGCGTTAAAATTCTTGTCAACATTCCAAAAGAAAGCTTCTTGTCATAAGGATGCTTCATAAAGGGGACTTATGTTCATTGACACAGTCATCAACTCTAAACCTGCAAAAGGCACCATGGTAGACTCAGATGCAACTCATAACTTCATTTTAGAGAAGGAGGCTCGATGTCTGGGATTGAAGATCGAAAAAAACACGGACAAGATGAAGTTGTTAACTCTGAAGCCCTACCAGTTGTAGGGATATCAAAAAGGGTATCTCTGGACATGGGCGAATAGTCGGGAAACATTGATTTAGTTATGGTGCGTATGGATGACTTTGACATTGTGCCTGGAATGAAGTTCCTCTTAAAGATAAATTTATCCCCATGCCCTTGGCCAAGTGTCTAATCATTACAAGCAACAACCTTATAGTAGTCCCAGCTAGCATCAAGCATCCTAGTAGGGTGAGGATGATCTCCGCCCTACAGCTGAGGAAAGGGCTTAGTAGAGAAGAGGCCACCTTTATGGCTATCCTGACCGTTGATGAACCTACTAAGACAGAGCCTATTCTCAGGAAATCTTGAATGAATATCCCAATGTTATGCTGCAAATCTTGCCAAATACTTCACCACCCCGAAGGGGTATCGGAAGCCAAACCGTCAGTAAAAAAATGCTTACCGAATGGCTCCTTCGGAACTCGATGAACTCAGAAAATAACTAGACGAGTTATTGAACGTTGGCTTCATCTACCCAGCAAAAGCACCCTATGGGGCCCATGTCCTTTTTTCGAAGAAGAAAAATGAGACTTACGGTTGTGTATCAATTATAGAGATTTGAATAAAGTCACAATTTGCAACACGTATCCCTTACCGACCATATTTGATTTGTTTGATCGGTTAAATAGAGCTCGATACTTTACGAAGCTCAACCTCCAATCTGGCTATTGTCAAGTTCGCATAGCACAAGGTGATAAATTGAAGACCACTTGCGTGATTAGATACGGGGGCCTTTGAATTTTTTGTGATGCCCTTCAATCTGACGAATGCCCCTGAGACATTTTGTACCATGATGAACCAAGTTTTTCACGAGTACCTCAACCAGTTTGTGGTGGTTTATCTTGATGACATAGTTGTCTATAGTCTTACCCTAGAAGAACATTAAGTTCATCTCTTATTAGTCTTTATTAGTTGCGGTAGAATCAGTTGTGTATCAAGAAATAGAAATGTGCTTTTGCGAAAAGGTGAATAAACTTCCTGGGGCACATAATTGAATATGGAAGGATTGGAATGGATGACGAGCAGTTACAAGCTATACAGAAGTCCTGAGCTCCCACCTCTGTGACTGAGTTGTGTTCCTTCTTAGGATTAGCTAACTATTATTGTCGATTCATCGAAGGATTTTCAAGAAGAGTCGCTCTACTGACCGAGTTATTAAAGAAGGGCACAGTTTGGCAGTGGTCGGTAGAATGCCAGAACGCCTTTGAAGAGTTAAAAGCAACTGTGACAAGGGGTCCTGTCCTTGGTCTAGTTGACTTATCAAAGTCGTTTAAGGTAGAGATGGATGCGTCAGAGTATGCCTTCAAGGGTGTCCTCATGTAGGAAGGCCATCCTGTGGCCTATGAAAACTAGAAACTTAATAGCACAAAGAGAAGATATACAATCTTTGAGAAGGAAATTCTGGTTGTGGTCTATTGTCTGAGGGCCTGGAAGCAGTATCTATCGAGGTCTTCTTTCATAGTGAAGACCAATAACAATGCTATCTATCAAATCTTCGACCGGCCCAGGTTGACTTCTAAGCAGACCCGATGGCAAAAATTCCTGGTTGAATTCGATTTTAATTTTGAACACAAGAAAAGGACAAATAATTAAGCAATCGACGCTTTGAGTCGGAAGGGTGAGCATGTAGGCCTGTGCATGTTAGCCCACATTCATGCAAGCAAGATCGACAGATCAATGCGCGACATCATCAAAGAGTTCTTACGGGAAGACTCTTCTGCCCAAGCTGTCACTATTCTAGCTAAAGCTAGTAAGACAAGGCAATTTTAGGTGGAAAGAGATTTGCTATTGACAAAAGGGAATCGATTGTATGTTCCCAGAGTAGGAAAATTAAGAAAGAAATTGTCACATGAGTTCCATGATACCCAGTGGGTTAGTCACCTGGGTTGGCAGAGAACTTATGCATTATTGAAGAAGGGCTATTTTTGGCCCAATATGAAAGATGACATCATGCACTCTACCAAGACTTTTCTTATCTGTCGGTAAGACAAGGTGGAGAAAGCAAAGATTTCTGGGCTCCTTGAGCCTCTGCCTATACCAACCAGACATGGGAAAGTGTATTTATGGATTTTATTAGCCATCTCCCGAAGGTGGGTGATCATAAGGTGATCTTAATTATCATTGACTGGTTATCGAAATATGCCACCTTCATACCCACTTCGAAGCAATGTTCCACTGAGTTGACAACTCAACTGTTCTTCAGGCATATAGTGAAGTTGTGGAGAGTTCCAATGAGTATTGTTAGTGATAGAGATGGCAGATTCATTGGCATGTTTTGAACCGAATTGTTTTCTTTCATGGGGATGAGCCTGAACATCTTCTGAAGTTACCATCTGCAAACTGACGGCCAAACAGAGAGATTCAATTGTTTGTTGGAGGAATATTAATGTCACTTTGTCGTTGCCCCCAGAAGAATTGGGTCCAATTACTTGACGTAGCCCAGTTTAGTTTCAATTGTTAAACAAGCTCGTCGATAGGAAAAAGCCTCTTTTAAATTGTAATTGGGAGGCAACCTTTGTTGCCTCATATTGTTGATCATCCTTATGTAGGGAAAAGTCCTCAAGCCCACAACTTTACCAAATAGTGGAAGTAGAGTATCGACATCGCTCGAGCATACTTGGAGAAAGCCTTCAAACTTATGAAGAAGTGGGCAAATAAGAAGCATTGCCTTCTCGAATTTCAAGCAGAAGACCGGGTCCTCATAAAAATGAGGCCAGAGCAGATCCATTTTCGAAGTTGCAAGGACCAACGTCTCGTCAGAAAGTATGAGTGACCAGTAGAAGTTTTTAAGAAGATTGAGAATAATTCATTTATGATGGTGCTGCTTGCATGGATGAAAATTCACCCAGTAATTCATGTAAGAAACTTTAAACCTTATCATCCTGATCCTGATGATGATTTTCGCAATGTGACCATTCGACCGAGAATTGACCCAAAGCAGAAAAAAGACAAGGAAGTAGAAGAGGTCCTTGTCGACAGTCAGAAAGGCCAGAAGATCCACTCGGAGAGTCCACGAATAACTGATTGAGTGGAAATACCTCCCTGTGAAAGAAACAAGTTGGGAACGTGTCGAAGATTTGGAAGCTTGGAAGCAAAAGATCGTCGAGTTTAAGCTACATCAGTCGATAGGGATGTCAATTCGTTAAGTGTGAGAGAATGTCTTGGGCATGCTCGTTCGGGGTAATGTTCGCCCATGGACACATATCCAAACCATCCTCAACCATCTAATATTTAAGTCTTGTAATTAGCTTAGCAAGTTGTTTTTTTTATTTCATGTTGTTTTGTATGGGAGTGACCACTCGCCACTTTTGACATGAAAGCTAGGAATATTAGAATTCGCTTAGAATGTACTATAAGGGAACCCACTAGTCAACTCCCCGAAAAATGTATTTATGTACTCTTTGCAGCCAAAGCTTTCTGGCAACTGCCAATCTTCAATGCATTCTTTAACAATGTTTTCAATGTTTTTATTCTCTCACGTTTTATAAAACCATTTTCTCTTAAAATGTGAAGGGAGGCTACATCATATATTGACGTTGTCTGCAACTTTCGATTTTTACACAGCTGACTTACTCGTTGGATTAGAGCAAATGCAATTGCTCGTCCCGTATTTGAAAGTTTGCGATCATGACACTGAGTGCTACAACACTAGGTGTTCACAATAGGCATGATCGTTGGGGCATGCACGCGAAGCTGCTTGGTGTGTAGCAGTCCTCGCACAACATAGGTGCTGAACGCTGAGGCTAGACTCCCTGTGTGCTTCATGAAGAAACTCGTTTACAAGGAGATCTATGAGTGGAAATAGATCGTCCAAATTCCATTTAAATTGAAAACAAATATTTACAGTAAACATAAAAATTATGCATCTTAATAAAATTACAACATGCTTTTAAACTAGAAAAAGAGTTCAAGTGATTATACCTTTGAAGAATACTTCTTCTCGTAAATCCCTCGAACAATCACGAACTCCTCAAACAGCAACAGAACTCGAACTTAAGGGGAAGACACTACCACTTAGTATCTTCGGTATTCTCAGAGTGAGAACCCAGGAGTGGTAGGCTCTGACTATTTTGGTTAGGAAGGTGTTTGAGTGTTTGGAGGAGGAAGATGATTGAAGAAGAAGACTATCGTATACAAAGATCTTCAATCGTGTAGATCTCAAAGTCTATCGTATAGGCTCTGTTGAAATCGTGTAGCTTCTTTTTGGAAAAATAAAATCATATTTTATTTATTCCATTTTGCAATAAAAACCAACTAACCTCCTACTAAGGTGGTTAGAGAGAAAATGGGATTAATTATCCAAATAATTAATAATATAAATAAATATGATAACCAACTTATCATATTATATTTATAACCTATAGTTTTAGTATTGCATCATATTCAATATAAACTATAGTTCTTTTTCTCTATTTTATGACATTTAATATAAATCATATTTATATTAAATTTAACAACTATGAATCTCATTCATAGAAAATATATTTGAATCACATTCAAATATTTGTTCCTCCAATTAAACTATAATGTATTAAATACATTATGTCAATTATATCATATATAATTAAATTCCCTCTTATTAATTTAAACATTTCAAATTAACCCAAAAACTGACTCTCAACTAAATCTTTTTGAACTACCAAGGGGACCTTATGGACCTGTAGCTTGAAGCTCCAACGGTACGTGAATAATTAATTAAACTCTTTAATTACATTATCCACCATCCGTTAACTGTCGGGCACTCCACTAAAGACCATCAATTGCACTCTTCGCACTACAGATATATTTCTATGTCCATTGGAGATAACCAATCAATAGTACGATGACCTTTTACAAATTGCTCGTAAATACAGTTGGGCCAATTTACCATTTTGCCCATGTATTTACATCTAATTCCTTAAATACCACTAATTTCTCTAATGAACAATAGATCATAGTCACACTATGACTAAACCCCTTTCGAGCCAAGAGAGGGTGTTACGCCACATTGTTCAAGACTCGGAAAGGAGCAATTTATCTACTTACCCCTGGTTCGGGGAAGGAGTGAATTTCATCTTGTGTAGCTGAGTTCCCAGTTTCCCAATCAGACGAATCCCCAAAATGGTAGGCTTGTTGAGTCGGCGATCTGGCCACTCTCACCCATACAAATTAAAGGACCGCCTTTATAGGTAGGAGTTCACAACTCACTCAAGATTAAGGTCATGTTACCTATGGTCGTCCTAGTGAAATGAAAGTCTCTATTATGAACGATGTTATATAATGAGACTAAGCATTTCGTGGTCCGATCTTATATAAACTCCTTTGTATAGAATATCCCTGCTCGCATGTCTAATACATGAATGATCAGGATCAGATCATTTGTACCACTTTACAACATTTGTAACATCTACAAAGCAGACCATACTCGTAGTGTTACCAGGATAAGGTACCCAGCCGTATCCATATACTACAGACCATTTAGGTTATCACTTTAACATGATCCACTTGTATGTCTCCACATACATGTTTAAGTTATAACGAAAACCTTGGATGTTAGTTTATTGGTTTGTGGTTAATGCAACTAAAATATCATATATTTCATAGAAAAAGTGAATAAAATATCAAATATTATTAATCACATACAAGTTTATTCATACAAGGTTTACAAACTATAGGATCCTATGAGATTTAAGACATCAACCCCAACACTTCACTCCCCTCGTGGCAACTTGCTCCTTGGGCTCTCAACACGCTCGGCCACCACAAGGTTGGCGTGCATTCCACACCTAAGATGTGCAGCCTTGGACGCCCACCAACAGGCCACCGTTCTTTGCCTGTTGTCTTCAACCTCCATTTGATAACCCCTCTTCCAATTCTTCCTAATTTTTCTCATATTCCAGCACTTAAAACATTATTTCCAACCTAATTAAACTAAATTTCCTTCATAAAACTTGTTAAACAATGTCTTAGGAAGCTTACATCAAAATTGGGCCTCTAATTCTTCCCCAAGAACTCAAAATCTTTCAAACTCTTCAACTTGCTCCGATTGTTCCAAAACTAAGACTTTCCTTGAGTTTTCTTCAACTTTCGGCATCTTTTCCACCAAATCCTTCCATGGCAGCCTTGGGTGATCTTCTATACTCAAAGAGCTTCAATCTGGCTGAAGAATTTCCTCCTTTGCACGAGCTAAATGGGCAAAACAAATCCATCTTTCCAACCTCTATTTATAGACCCACTTGCATGATTCTTTTGCCCACAAGCTTGACATCTACCCTTACTTATCAGTTTATTTACACCTAGCTAATCTCACATCTTCCCACCCCATTCTTCATGCAAAACCCTTAAATTGACCTCCCACATCCAGCAACCAACCAAACTAACGCATGGCAAGGTCAAGTCTCCCATGCATGGGCATCCTAAACCTTCCAACGCATGTCCCAAGCATCCCACAACCATGAGCTCATCTCATCGCCCAATGTTTCCCTTCTCATTGCCTCAAGCTTTACTTCTACATCGCCCTTCTTCTCTTCATCGCCTAGGCCCTCCTGGCAAGCCTTTTCACCTCATGCCAAGCCTCACATGACTTGCCCGCCAAGGCCTCCTAGGCACCTCCTTCTAGCCATAAGCCTCCATGCCTAGTTTTCGTTCTTTCAATAACTCTTAAGAATTTTCACTAAGTGTTTAAAACACTTAACTACCCGAGAGTCTTACTTCATGATTTTACTTAGTTCTTCACAAGCTTAACACTTAAGCACATTCTTCTCCCAACCATCATCTTGCTACACCTTAGGCTCTATCAATCTACCTCGGGCTCCTAGCTCACCTTTTCCTTTGGTAAAACCTCTCTTCATCACCCCTCAAGTCTAACTCAAGGCCTATTTCCTTCAACACTCCAACGCCTAAAACCAAGCTCACACATTTTAAGTACCTTGAGCCAACTACACAAATAACCCATCTTGGAAGATTTTTTAAGGAAGGAGGTTCAAGGCTGACAAACTCGCCCTCTCCTTAAAAGAATTTCGCCCCTGAAGTTTAGTCAACACCCTTCAGAGGATTTCACTTCAACCTAGATAAAGTCCAACAAAAACAACAACCAACAACAATAAACACAAGATGAAAGAAAACTTTCGATAAAGAACTTATTTATAAACATTCATACAACATCTACAAACTATTTAGTACATTGTTCTTTGCAACCCTTCAAACACTTAAAACCATATTTACAAACTACACACTCGAACTGGATTGCTACTCTTCCTCTTCTGTGCCTTCGGACTCTTCTTGTGCATCCATGTCTTCTTGGAACCACTGCAGACACTCTCTTTTGAAGTATTCGACCTACCCACATTTATAACAAACTCGAGTGATATATATAATTTTCTATATATATATATATATATATACATGATATAAACGATTGTCACATGACCTCATTCGTTGTTACACCCGTTTCACACCCCATTGCATGCCATAAGCTTTTCGTCGTCGACATCTTTACTAGCAGTGCCTTCGACACTTTTTTCGCTGAGGTAAGCTTGTAACATGTTTGGAGTCATCGGTAAATTTCTGCAAATTCATCTTTGTTTTTACTTTAATCTGAATTCTATTTTACTTTTAGTTTCACTGATTTTCTTGATCTCTTTTTGCTCTTTTCTTCTCTGTTTGCAACTCGTTTCTCTTTTTTTAAAAAAACTTTTTTTTTTTTTTTGGAAACTTTTGATACATAACAACTTTGATGGATTTTAATATTAGTAAAATAATTTGACTTCTTTTATACTAGAAAAATCTAATTCAAGAATAAATAAATAAATAATGAAGGTATGAAACATCCAAGAAACAGATTAAGAAAAAAATAAAAGGTTGACATTGTTTTGAATTTGGTAAAGAAGTAAGGAGGAAGTTAAAAGAAAATGAAGAAGTTCCCACTCTTTCTTGAGACATTCCAAAGCTGAAGGCATCAAACAATTGACATCAATCCCATCTCTCCAAGAAACTCCCTAAATCCTTCCATATACTTCAGCTTCATTCCCCCACCATCATCATAATCATAATCTCCCCATATTCTCTTAGATAACACAAACACTTGGCCTTGGTGAGCCTCTTTCTTGAGATATTTCAATTCATTACTGTTAATGCCTAATTTCCTTTCCCCTCTACAAATATTGCTTTTTCAATCCACCAATTTTCCTACTCATTTCACTCATTTTAACTTCCCTATTCCTTAATCTTGGCTTCACATGTTTCATAAAATGCCTTTGAATACCCAGCGTTGTTCCCTGAGAATTCGTATTTCAACACAGTGATTTCATCTTCTTCCTCCCATTCCAATGATCGCCCACCTGATGCTGATGCTGATCTTTTCTTCTTCTCTGAGGTTTCCTCCTTAATTTTGACCAACAATATTCTGATTGTTCTTCACTACTAATTTTCTCTTCCAACTACAAAACCGACATTGGTCAATCAGTTAAGAGAAAACTTCAGTCAGTGTCGATCTTTTGTAAATAAAAATCCCAAGTTAACCAAAACTGACCGAAATTTTCAAAGAATACATTTGAATACTTGATCCAAACTATTTTATAGTTAATTAAACAAGTAAATGTGTGTAAGTTCTACTTATGTCCATGGTCTCCACTACTCCAAACCCCATAAGTAAAAAGTGTATTTTAAACTTTTTTTTTTTTCAATTTCAAGGACAAAAAATGTCACTTTTGAAACCTTAAGGACGAGATAGATGCTTAGCTCAAACCTTCTAATGAGAAATTTGGTTTCCGGCCCATCCTCACTTACCTTGGCCTATATGAAAGGATGAAAGTCTCATGATTCAACAATCTCCACTCTTAAAAAAATATCTCACAAGCTACATCAAAAAATTCTTTAAGGACAAGAATTCTTAAGAAGAAGAATTGTCTTTAGGTCACTCCTACTCGTAAGATTGTGTGTAAAAACCTTGAAGGAGATTGAATCTGTCATAGAGAACCTTTGAGAGTGAGGCTTTGATTCAAGGAGTATAAGTTACTATTTTCCAAGCACCTATTCATTAATTTCTTGTTGCTTTTACATTTCGTTAATTTTTACTTTTTTTAATCAACACTGGTAACTCATGCATCAATGAAGTTTATTGTTTTCTAATTTATAATCTTTACTACGCTTCCTTTGGATAAACATCGTATGAAACTTACAATTTTATTGATTAAACTCTTAAAGTTTTATAAACAAATAAATTTGCTCTCACTAAGGATTACATCTAAAATTTTGTTCATGCATCAATTACAACCCACTTTGTTAATCCAATATTAGATGTATTCACAAATTTTAAAGATAATCTTAATAAATGGTTTTAATTGATTTATTTGGAATAATTAAAAATCTCACGATATTTTTCAAACAAAATTTAAAATATGGTGTAAATTGAAATACTTACAAAAGTCGAAAGTATAAATTGATACCACCTCAAAGTTTAAATATATAAACGGATATTTTTCTTAAGATTTATTTAATAAATTGATCCATGTTTGATTTTGAAAAATAAAATATTATCATCAATGAGTGAACTCATAATTATGCAAGGAGAATTTAAACGACTTATGATGATTCTGTTAAAGAAAAAAGAAATATGGAATGAAATTAGGTTTGGAGGTGATGTTCATATGTGTGTTTCCTCAGGCTAAAAGTGAAACATTGAAAAATGAATAGGAGTTGTTTGGGGGTCCAATATGAGATGGTATGTTCCCACATCCTATATCATCTCAGGTCCATTATCCTATCTCATCGATTTTAATTGTTTGTAGGCCCCTTTTTAGAATGTGTTTTGTATCTCACTGTCATTTTCCTTCCATGTATCGTATATCATCTCAATGCTTGAACATACTCAATCATACTCGATCGTTCATACTCGATTAGAACTCTCCAGACATCAGAACTCCTCAGACATCAGAACTCCCCACATCCTATATCATCCAGCGCCCCAAATAGCCCATAGTGTATTCTCATTTGTCACCCAATGGGAAATTTGGTTTGAGTTTATAGGTTTAGGGTGACAGTGAGTGGTGACATATCTCTCACTTCACATCTGCTAATGTTAGCTTGTGCTCACACCGTTCTATTTACTTGTTGACTTTATTTTAGTACTTGAAAAGCTAGACTAGGATAAACGGAAAGAGTGTCTTTAGAAGGCTAGAATGTATTGAATGGGGTATTTGTTTCAAGGTTTGAGGCATGGATTTAGGAAGTCTGGCTTCCTACATCTTTTTTCATGGGTTTGAATAGTGTTTATTATTCAAACCCATCGATTATTTTGTTTCCTCCTTATTTAATTTAGGAAGTACGTCACCAACCTCCGACACACCACCTTCGGTGACCACCGCGGCCAACTCTAGCTGCCGCCTCCAACAATCGCCACCGGCCAACTCCACCTGCCACCTCAGCGACCGCCAACGACCAACTCTGGCCGCCACTTGGTGATCATCATCAACCAACCTCCAATCGCCACTGGCCAACTCCGACCACCATTGACCAACCTCTGGCAACCTCCCTACCCCCCACATTGGCAAAATTCCACCCACCAACTCTGTTGGCCACCCCGACTACCACTTCTGGCGACCGCCACCAACCAACCTTGAAAAACATTAATAAAAATACTCTTAATATATAACAAACTAGACAAATTTGTATATAAAAACACTTTTAAGAAAGAATTGCAATACATGTATGTTTTTTTTTTTTTTTTTTTGATGAGTTTTCATTAAAAGTGTTTAATTAAAAATGAATTTTTGAAAGATATTTTTTTCTAAGTCATTCCAAACACGCTAATAGACTGCAATTGTATAGTTTTATTTATTTAAGTTATATGTGTAGAACTATGTATGTTTGAAAGCTCTTATTTAATTTAATAACATTTTGATTTTTTTTTTGTTGGTCAATTTAACTAGCTCGAAGACTTAGAATCATTTTCTAAACGTAAAAATTTAAAATGTTTAAAACAACTTAGCGACTAAATAAAAACTAAAACTCAAAATTTATTATTTTTTAGTCCTCAAATGTAATTTGATAAAAAAAAAAAAAGTATAGTTTTCCAATCATTGAATTTAATATTAAAGTACTAATTTAATTCAATTTTAAGTCTAAAAAAAATTGATCATTTTCAGATTAGTTAAACTGACAAAAGTCTATAAAATTTTATTTCAAAATCTAGTAAGATTAAAATATCAAATTATTAAAATAATATATTAAATAATATTATAATTTTAGTCAAAATCTCTATTTCAATTTTTTTTAAAAAATATTCTTCTAAATTTTTTTAGTTTATTTTAAACTTAACTATATTAAAATAATTAAGATGACAAATTTAAAATAATCTAAAATTTAAACGGTGATTAAATACAAGAAATTTTTTTTCATAAACTAAATATTTATAAATCCATACTTCATTCCCCAACTATTTAAGTTCGCACTTTAAACACAGGCTTACTTCCAAAACTTGCACTCCAAATACAATTTTCTTAAACCTAAGCTATCTAAACCTTCTAGCCTAATCCCCATACATAACATTCCCAGGTTTAAGATTCCAAACATGCACGCCAAACGCCCCCTAATAAAGGATTATAATTCCAAACCCATATTTAGATTGAGGACTTTAGACATGATTTGTAATCCCTATTACATTCCCTTCCAACTATTTTCAACCCAACCATATTTCCCATTTTTTTTCAGTTTTACGATCTCATTCCAATACCGATTTTAACATTTCATCATAATCTTGATTCTCAATAATTTCAATTACATTTCACCCTCGGAAATAAGCTCTATATTTCCATCAATAGAAAACCAATATTTCTATTTGCTTTCTTATTACTGTACATCGCGTACGCTTCAAAGTTTCACCTCCAATTTGAAATGGCAAAATGGTGGCATTATAGAAGGTAAGAAAAAGACATCCGAATTTAATTTAATGGCATAAGAAACACTATAAATTCTTCAATCTCGATGCTGCTTAAAAAATAAAATAAAAAACAGTTACAAAACCAAAACTCCAAATTTTCACATTCGCCCTTTTCTAATCATTTTGAAAGCCAATAGATAATGAGAAACAAAGTACATGCTGCAATGACTCCAGACAGAATAATTGTGTCCCTTGACCGTCTTCTTCTAATTGAACCTGATCGTGTCATCAGAAACTAATTATTGTTAGCCCAAACGGACCAGAAAACAATAGTGACTGACTTTACCAATGTTTGTAAATTACCTAGAAGGCCACGTATAACTGGGAATTTGTCACTTAGAAGCTTCACTTTTCCTTGAACATCACCAAACAAGGCCCTTTGGTTTCCCAAGACTGCCCTTGTAGTTTGGGCTTGACTTATTACTTCGTCCATCTGCAGAAGACAAATTTAAAAAGAAAGGAAAAACATGAACTGCGGCAATACATCAAAATCCATGATTGAAAAGGCTAATATCATAATGCTAAACTACATATCAAATCCATGGACAGTTATGCGTTTCTAAATTCCAAGGTTAAAGCAAAACCATACTCGAGGGGAATGATGAAAGACGAATATTGACTGACAAATAAAGTTAGTTTTCTTTTTCATTTTCCTCCTTACACATATGAGTGATTTTTGCACGTCTAGCAAACAACCTAATGCTCCCAAGTGCTTATCTCTATATTCTCACATCTTGCTTCAAATAAAACATTTTGCTCAAAAAAAAAAGGCTGCATTGCAAGGGAACTGAAGGAGGAGACTAGATCACCAATAAATTTTATTGAGGCTTACATGAGCAATACTTCCATGAATAGCAGCTCTTTCCCGCACTAATTGCACCCTCGGAGACATGGTTCCAGGTAACTGTACGAAACAAATTGGGCAAGAGTTACTTTCTAACATGCATTGAATATATCTCTGTCAACACATTCCATGTAACAATGTCAACCCAGAGGTGGTCGTGCTAACCTTATACTCGTTGATGTCATCCCTAACAGAACTCAAAAGTTCTGCATGTTCCCTCATCGAATTAATGTTTCCTTTGATCCGTTTGAATTCCTGAAGCACATCAATAACTTTCATTCTTTACTACTTCAATGTTGTTGAATAAAGCATTTATATCAAGGAAGTGGCAAGGTGGATCCTTAAATCATTAAAGCAAATGACGTACGCAATTTCAAATTTCAATCAGAAATTAGAATATGGCACAGAAGAACTATGAGGTCAAATCATTACCTTACCCCATATTCAAAGTTCACCCGATGCATTGTAAATTTGCTCCAATATTTCATGACTAACGAATGAACACAGAATATTTTGAATGATAAGGTGACAAGGTCCTTGATCCAGCTTATTGGTATTCCTTTTCATGGATGGGTTAAAATCCTCTAGTCTCGCACGGTGATGGCATCGCATTCCTGCGGAATTTCTATAAGATATGCATCCATTTTCTCTACATGTTCTAGACCTTTTTGTAGCTATGATTGTGATCAAATTTTTTCCAACAGGAGATCCATTTTGTAAGCCCAGCTTGAGGGGATATCTCCTCTTGTCATTTTTTATGCTTTCAGCACTAATATGTTTCAACTTTTTTTCTAGAAAAGGAAACTATACTTTTCATTGAAGAAATAAAAAGAGACTAGTACTCAAATTACAAGAAAACAAAAGTAGTTAAAACAAAAATACGGGAGAAATACAAAAGCAATCAACATAATATAAAGACCAAGTTGGAAAGACAGACATTCTAATCTAAAGCATAAATCTTGAATAGAAAAATCTGTATGAAACTTGGAAAGAGAGCACCAAGAAGAAGCATTAATCCTTATGATTTCAAAAGGATCCATCCATACAAGTGATTTATCTTGGAAGACTCTAATTCCTTTCAAACCAAATTTCAGCAAGGATTGCTTTGACCGCATTTGACCATAACAGCTGAGACTGTGGGTTTAAAGATGTTTCAACCTTACTACTTGAGTGACCCTCCAGTACTTGAGGTACAATGACACTCCAGTACTTGAGGTACTTGGAAATCCTTCTTGAGTGAGAATCAGTTAAACAATTGCTTATCTTACAACTTGATACCTTAACAACGTTCCTTTTTTGTTTAAAAAGAAACAATTTTTCATTGATAAAATGAAAAGAACCTAATGCTCAAAGTACAAGAAAAACCTTAACAACGTTCCCAATTACTCTGATAATATTTCTATCATTATCTGCCCTTGAAACACGCCTTGCCTTGTCTAGTTAAACAATAGGTTTGCTTGCAAGAGATGTAAAAAATGTAGAGGGAAAACGTAAGCTCTCTCTGTCCTCTTCACTTCTTTTTCTTTCTTCCTTTTCTTCCTTCTTTCTTTCTTCTTTTTTCTTTTTCTTTCTTTTTTTTTTCTGTTCACTTTTATTTATTTCGTTCTTTCTTCTACTTTCATTCAATAAACAAATTAATGTAACCCAATCCACAAGGTCACATCAAACACCCTCAAGAAATTTGACTTTTAGCCTAACAAACATTTGGTACTATAAAGTGCAACTGGATTAATTTGATGGGGTGAGTGACAATCAGTTAGTTGACTATAATCAGCAATAGTAGTCGAGATGGAGGACAAACAAATGTGTGGTGAACAACAGATACATGCAGCATGATGAAGAAAGATGCCATTCGCACAAGCATCGTGTGGCAGCCAAATGGACAGGGGGTCTACTACATAGATAAAACATCACCTTAGAACCCCAAATATATTGAAATACAAAAGATAAAAGAAGACAAGACAAGCCAATGAATTCAAGATACTGGGACCCTCACTCTCTTGTTAAGTACTCTCACTCAAGCCTAAAGCCAACTAAATCAATGCTTGCCTTCGTCCTTTTTCCCTCACTATTTATTACAACTCTCCCTAACAAACTCCTTAATTAATTGGTAATATACCCTCAACATCCTAATAGTATTCCTAGCCACCCTAATACCCTTCCTATCATAGTTCTGTTAGACCATCTATAATTCATCAATATAAGAGGAGGGGTAAGAATGTAATTGTGGAGGGAGGTTAGTTATTTTGTGGGAGTAAGGGACGTTAACGAGAGTCTGTTCTCCCCCATACAAGCTGCCTACTAACCTACTCAACAACTCTCCATCCTCTCCCTCATATACCTTCTAACACATCTGTTGGATTTAGTGTATTTACATTTGTAGTATTTTGTTATGCCCCCCATTAAGAATGTTTATAAAATAAGGGGTAGGAAAAGTTATACACCCTAGACAGGGAATTAGCAGGGAATGTTGGTATTTAAGCTTTCTCTTTAGTTAGGGTTGTTATCTTGAATATCGTGTAATAGAACGGTAGTTCTTGTGGAGAGCTCCAGCCCTCTCATATGGGCTGGTGGTTTGGTTTTTGCTTTGAAGAACATTTCCCTGTAGTTTTGTCATTCTGAAGTTTAATATCACAAAGTGAGAAAGAATCCTACATATTTTTCCTTATTTGTAGATGGTCTTTCTCCTATCATAGAAGATGTGTACTTGATTCAAACTATATCGAAGAAGATACCAATTTTATTGCTTCCAAAATTCTAGTAGGTAATAAAGCATAATCTGTGAGAGCCCTATATTAGGATTATTAGTAGGATAATAGTAAGGGCATAAGGGTAATTAGCTAGGGGCCTTGGTTATAAATAGTGTGTTAGGGACCTTAGAAGGTGTAAAGATTTTGGTAAGAATTTTCCATTGTGGGAATTTTGGGAGAGAGATAACCCTCTCGAAAGACTAATATTGAAAATCCATGAGTTTTTTTCGATTTTAAAGAGAAATTACATAAAACCAAAAACTGAGCCCAGGAACCAAATAGACCAAAAACCAAACCATTAGTTTTGTCCTTTATTGAACATTGGTTGGTCTTGGTTCCCATTTTTACAAAATCAACTGGTTTGGTTTGGTTCTCAGTTGGGCCCAAAACGGAAGAAACTAAACCAACTATCACCCCTACCTGTGTCTACTCGCTTATAACCACTTGCATCCATTCTAAGGTGTGCACTTGCCCGCCAATGTGCATTTGCGTCCACCCGCTATTATGAATTTTGGGGCATTGGCCCCCATTAGTGCCTATGTGTGCCCATCACCAACTATCACCCCTAACTGTGTCTACTCACTTATAACCACTTGCATCCATTCTAAGGTGTGCACTTGCCCGCATTATGAATTTTGGGGCATTGGCCCCCATTAGTGCCTATGTGTGCCCATCACCACATGCTCCATATATATGTGTCGCCTCACCTTGTATTGCATTCTGTTAGACCTCCAATTACAAAGGTGGCTCCAAGAAGGGTAAATGAGGAACTTCAGTCCCACGTAAATGAGAATAGTAGTTATTTCATTTAAAAGTTGATAAGGATGGTTTGTTATTCAAAATTAGATAAGGATGAGTAGTTTTCTTATGGAGTTGTAACTCCCTAGGTAGTTACTTTTGTTGTATAAATAGCCCTTCTTGGGAGAGATGTCGTTCTTTTTTCTTGTTCAAGTCAAGTATAAATATTAAGATCAAGGGCCAGACTATTAGCCACTTCAATACTATGACTGGGAGGTTATGAGAGCTACCTTACCACATATCCCCCCAAACCAGCGGCCTAATTTTCTCAACCACAACTATTCAGCTACCTAGCAATCTATTAGCCGTCCCGTTAGATTTATTCCTCTCTAGTGGTAAGTAAATCTAATATGACGACAACTATTCAAGTCAAGTATAAATATTAAGATCAAGGGTCAGACCATTAGTCACTTTAATATTATGATTGGGAGGTTATGACAGCTACCTTACCACGTTTCCCCCGAACCACCGGCCTAAATTTTCTAAACCACAACTATTCAGCTAAATAACAATCTATTAGCTGTCCCGTTAAGATTTATTCCTCTCTAGTGGTAAGTAAATCTAATATGACAGACAAATGTTGCTACCCAAAATTTCAACTAGTTCTCCAAGGTGGACGGGAATGTTGGGTTGTATGTCCTAAAACTCGCAATTTGTAAGATTAAACATATTCTATTTTTCAATAAAGATGTTATTGAGGTTTTGTTCAATAAAACCGTTATTTTTTTTTTTGAAAAGGAAACCAAACTTTTTATTAATGCATAAAGAGAAAGTACAAGAGATGTGTACTTAAATAGGAGCGATACAAGACACGAGATCAGGAGACGCACCCGGGCATCTCAACTAGGTTGACACCCTCTTAGCGTCCTCATCACATCCATAAAACTCAAACAAAACGGAAAAGATGGAACTTATAAGAGAATTGAATACAGAGAAAAAGCATCCTCTTTTGATAGACAAAATACATAACAAGAGGGAAAACAAGAAACTAAGCCTAACTACTTAAGTCTTCAAGGTTGGAGAGCAGTGTCCCTTCTCCTTAAAACACAATCAATCCTCAATCTGGGAGGATGAATGCTTGCCAATTCAAACATAAATCCTGAAGGGAGTATGCTGCAAAATGCTTTGAAAGAGAACACCATTGAGAAGCATTAAGTTTAGCAGCCTCGTAGCGGAAGAACCAAGTGTGTTCTCTACCTTGAAAGATTCTTTGATTTCTTTCGAACCAAATTTCAACTAGTATTGCTTTTACTGCATTGCACCAAATCAGATTTAGGGCTTTTTTGAGGATAGGACCAGTGAGCAGCTGCTGAACGTTATTTTTACAAGTAATGTCGAAAGCCCAGCTCATGTTGAAGGATTTAAATAGGACTAGCCAACAATTTCTTGCGAAGAAGCAGTCAAAGAACAAGTGCTGTAAATCTTCTCCAGCTGATTTACATAAAACACACTAATTAGGAGAAAGAAAATGGGAGGGCAGCTTGTGTTGTAGAACTGAGGCATTGTTTAGGATTCCAAAAAGCAAGATCCAAACCATAATATTCACTCTTCGAGGGCTATTGGTCTTCCAAAGAGCTCTTAAAAGGTGGGTGTCAAGAGGTGAGGCCAAGGCAAGATGGTTAGACAAAGATTTTACCGTGAATGAGCCATTTGCTTCTAAAGACCAAGATCGAGAGTCAGGTCTGAAAGAAGGCTTTATGTTGGAAATCAATAAGAGTAAAGCCTAGAAATCTGGTATTTCTTCTTCTTTTAATAGTCTTCTGAATGGTAGAGACCAAGAGAGGGTTTGAGAATCCCAACGATCCAAAATAGATCCATTTTGGTTGGAAGCAACTCTAAATAAAGAGGGAAAACTGAGTTTAAGGGGTGTGTTACCAGTCCAAGAGTCATGCCAGAAGGCTATTCTGCTTTCATTTCCCAGTTTGAAGACTGCCAAGACTTCTACTTTCAACCAGATTTTTGAGATGCTGATCCAAGGACTATGAAGACTGCAAAATGACTTTCCAGAAGTGTGCCATTCACCAAAATTTCTACCATGAATACTCTTTATAACTTGTGTCCATAGAGAAGAATTCTCATGGATAAATCGCCACCCCCATTTGGCAAGAAGTGCCAAATTTCTTCTTTTTAAGCCTCCTAGAGCCAGTCCCCCATCCTCAATTTTTTTTTATACAATCTCCCATTTTACCAAATGATTTAGCTTCCCTCCTTTATGTCCTTCCCAAAAGAAATTTCTCATAATTCTTTCTATAGAGGAAATAACCTTTTCTGGAATTAAGAAGGAAGACATATAATAGGTTGGTAAATTTGAAAGAACTGAATTGCATAAAGTTGCCATACCGCCTCTTAAGAGGTTATACCTTCTCCATTTGTCAAGTTTGCTCTGAAGTTTGTCTATCACCGGCCGCCAAAAGTCCACTTTTTTTTGGATATCCGCCCAATGGAAGACCTAGATATAGAAAAGGCAGCTGCAAAGATTTACAACCTAACCTTGAGGCCACGGCTGCTTGCTTGGAATCTTCAATATTAATTCCACGTATGGCTGACTTTTCCCAATTTATTTTCTGACCGTGGCACCATTCGAATAATGCAAGAGTTTTTCGGAGAATCTCTAACATTCCATCATCATTTCTACAAAATAAGAGGGTGTCGTCTGCAAATTGGAGAATTAAAATATGGATATTATCCTTTCCTACCACAAATCCTTCAAACAATCATTTTTCATGAATTCTGTTGACCAAGGCTGAAAGAACTTCACTAACTAAAAGAAAAAGAAAAGGAGAAAGAGGGTCTCCTTGTCTAATTCCTCTTGTTGCCATAATTCTTCCTCTAGGTCTTCCATTGATGAATATGGAGAATTTAGGATTGGATATAAAGCCAATAATCCATGAGATCCACTTTGGATGGAAGCCTTTTTCATGGAGAATTTTTTCAAGAAACTCCCAATCAACTCTATCAAAGGCTTTTTCCAAATCAAGTTTTAATATCCAACCTTGCTTCTTTTTGACTCTATACTCCTCTACAGCCTCATTTGCTATAAGAATTGGGTCAAGAATTTGCCTTCCTTCTATGAAGGCACTTTGTGTTGAATTTATTAGGCTTGGCATGATCACTTTGAGCCTTTCCGCAAGCACCTTAGCTATTATCTTATAAACAATAGTAGAAAGGCTTATAGGTCGAAAGTCTTTTACCATGACTGCTTCCTCTTTCTTTTGAATTAAGCAAATAAAATTCTCCTTAATACATGAGTTGAGTTTACCGTTGTGATAGAATTCCTGGAAGACATCTTTAAATCCATCCATCAACAAGTTCCAGAAATGAAGAATAAATTCCACTGTGAAACCATCTGGTCCAGGAGCCTTATTTTTTCCTAAGGCTTGAATAGTAGCTTTAATCTCTGCTATATTGAATTTTGCAATCAAATGAGTATTACCTTCAGTTGAGACTCTTGACCAAGCCATATTCAAAGGTATTGAACGAGTACCCGTGCATTTTGTGTATAAATTGGAAAAGAAATCCAATATGATTGTTTCTATCTCTCAGAAAGATTTGGTTGGCAATTCTTGGTCGTTGAATAATTCAGCAATAAGACTTTTCCTCCTTTTAGCTGCAAGGAAACGATGAAAGAAAGAAGTATTCTCATCCCCCAGAAGTAGCCAATTCAGCTTGCTTTTTTGAGTTAGGTCTCTTTCCTCTGCTTGGTAAAGAGATAATAGGTCAGCCTTTAAAGACAATCTCACATCTTCTTCTGCTGAAAAGTTCTCAAGGCTGTCGGTTTGGAGGTCTTTTTCATTGATTTCTTTCGGCAGAGATTCTTCTCTGATTTTCTGGTCTTTTTCGTGCTCTGCCAGCCACCTTTTAACACTCTGTTTTACCCTTCTTAGTCTGGAATATAAGGCAAAATCAGCCCAATCCTGCTGCCCTTTTATCAACAAAGAATTTTCAATTATCCAACAGTATTCCTTATTTTTTTAGCCAGTTGTTACAGAATCTAAATGGGGAGGGACCCCACTCAAAAGCACCAGCTCCAAAAAGAAGAGGAAAGTGATCTGAAATAGTTCGAGCTTGTCTTGACACTCTTGAATCTTCAAAGAACTCATCCCAATTTTGAGAAACAAAGAATCTGTTGATGAGGGATCTTGATACCATTACTCCTTCTCTTGACCAAGAGAATTTTCCATTGGACATACAAATTTCAATTAGATTTGACTCTCTAATAAACTTATTGAAGTTTCTTATTTCTCTTGAAGATCTTCCTATTGGGAATCTTTCTTGTCTTCTTCGGATGCAATTAAAGTCCCCTCCAAGGCACCATGGAACATCACAAGAATCTAATATGGAAGACAATTCAGACCATAGGTTGTCCCTTTCTCTGTAGCAATTCGGACCGTACACGTTTGTTATCCAGTAGCTTTTTCTACAAATTGTTTGACATTTTAAGGTCAAAGAACCGGTTGAATTGAAGAATGTGGAAATGCAAGAGAAGGTGGAACTATCATTGAACTCCTTACTCGGTTTCTCAGCAAAGGGAACAATGAAACTCAAGGGCAAAATCAGGGGCAAGGAAGTGGTAGTACTCATTGACTCGGGAGCTACTCACAATTTTATCCATCAAGAAACAGTAAGGGAGCTGGAAATACCATTGGAACAACAGAAGAAGTTCGGGGTGGTGATAGGAAATGGAAGTGAAATCGAAGGGAAGGGTATTTGTAAGGGGGTAGAGCTCACACTCCCAAATTTAACAGTGAAGGCAGATTTCTTGGCTATGTAGTTAGGAAGGATGAATGTGGTACTCGGAATGCCATGACTTTGTACCACAGAGTTCATAGGAATTCATTGGCCTTCATTGACAATGGTTTTTTGGTCGAATGGAGCACCTATCATGTTGAGAGGGGATCCCTCCCTCACTAAAGCTGAAATTTCTTTTAAAATGTTGAGTAAGCAGTGGAATGATGATGATATGGGCTTCTTGGCAGATTTCCAGCATCTTGAGTTTGAAGACTTAATGGAACGGAGGAAGGAAAGAAGAAGGCCAACCAGCATTACCTGTCATGATTCAAGAATTATTAGATCAAAACCAAGATGTTTTCAGCTTACCTACTTCACTTCCCCCTAAAAAGGCAATTGACCACCGAATAACCATTAAGGATGGTACCAATCCAATCAATGTGAGGCCCTACAAGTATGGACATGCGCAAAAGGAGGAGATAGAGAAACTGGTTCATGAAATGTTGCAAGCTAGTTTCATTCGACCTAGCAGGAGTCCTTATTCAAGCCCAGTGTTGTTGGTGAAGAAGAAGGATGGTGGTGGGCGATTTTGTGTAGACTATAGGAGGCTGAATCAAGCTACAATAGCTGACAAATTCCCAATTCCAGTCATTAAGGAGTTACTTGACGAGTTACACGGGGCTGTTGTATTCTCCAAGCTTGATTTAAAGTCAGGATACCACCAAATCAGCATGAGGGAGGAAGACATCGAGAAGACAGCATTTAGAACCCACGAAGGGCACTACGAATTCTTAGTCATGCCTTTTGGGCTAACGAATGCACCTGCAACCTTCCAATCACTTATGAACCAGGTCTTTAAACCATTTCTACATCGCTTTATACTTGTGCTTTTTATGATATTTTGGTTTATAGTCCAGATGTTTCCACTCATGGGACTCACTTAGGGGTGGTGTTCAACATTCTAAGAGACAACCAACTCTTTGCTAACCAAAAGAAGTGTGTGTTCTGCCGGGAAAGGATTCAATATTTGGGGCACTAGATTTCACACCAAGGGGTTGAAGCTGATGGGGAAAAGATCCAAGCTATGGTCAACTGGCCATGCCCCACAAATGTGACTGAATTGAGGGGTTTCTTGGGTTTAACCGGGTATTACCGACGTTTTGTTCAAGGTTACAGCATCAAGGCAGCCCCATTAACACGTTTGCTCAAGAAAAATAGCTTCAAATGGGATGAGGCTGACACTCGAGCATTTGAAGATCTGAAGCAGCAGATGGTGGCATGTCTGGTTCTAACATTACCCGACTTCAACCAATCCTTCATCATAGAAACATATGCCTCTGGAACAGGGGTGGGGGCTGTGTTGACTCAAGGAGACAAACCAATAGCTTTTTTCAGCCAAAAGCTCTCACAGCGTGCTCAAAACAAGTCCATATATGAAAGGGAATTAATGGCAATCGTGTTGGCTGTCCAAAGGTGACGTCATTACTTGTTAGGAGGAAGATTCACTGTGATTTCAGATCAAAAAGCCTTGAAGTTCTTGGTGGAGCAGAAGGAAGTACAACCACAATTTCAGCATTGGTTAACCAAGCTTTTTGGATATGATTTCAAAATACTTTACCAGCCCGGATTGATGAACAAAGCAGCAGATGCCCTGTCTAGAGTACAACTACCGTCCGAACTTATTAGTTTGTACTCATCAGCCGTGGTAGATGTGGAACTCATACCAAAGGAGGTGGGGGAAGATGAGGAACTATAGCAAATCATTGCCTTGTTGAAAGATAATCCGGAGGGCAAACCTAACTACAGATGGACAAATGGAAGGCTACTCTATAAGGGGAGGTTAGTAATTCCTAAACAATCGACTTCGATTCCTTCTTTGCTGCACACTTACCATGATTCCATACTTGGAGGGCATTTGGGGTTCTTAAGGACCTACAAACGCATGAGTGGGGAGTTATATTGGCCGGGAATGAAGAGTGATATCAAAAGATATGTGGCAGGCTGTGATATTTGCCAAAGGAACAAATCAGAATCTCTAACCCCTGTAGGACTGCTACAACCGTTACCTATTCCCGAGCTAACCTTAGAAGAGTGGACCATGGATTTTATTGAAGGCCTTCCTAGGGCTGGGGGCTTTGATTCCATCTTAGTAGTGGTTGATAGACTGAGCAAATATGGGCACTTTATTCCTCTAAAGCATCCATTTTCAACGAAGCAAGTGGCAGAAATCTTCATACAAGAGATTATCAAGCTCCATGGCATTCCCAAGTCGATTACTACATATAGGGATAAGATCTTTTTGAGTAATTTTTGGAGAAAAGTCTTTGCAGCATTGGGAACCAAATTAAGGAGAAGTACGGCCTTCCATCCTCAAACAGATGGACAAACTGAGCGAGTAAATTGGTGTTTGGAGACTTACTTAAGGTGTTTCTGCAATGAGCAACCTAATAGATGGAATAAATGGCTGGCTTGGGCAGGAGTATTGGTATAACACCACTTTCCATGCTTCAATAAGGGCCACCCCATTCCAAGCAATCTATGGAAGGACTCCCCCATCGTTAATCCATTATGGGGAAACAAAATCAAGCAATGACAGTGTTGACAACCTCTTAAAGGAGCGGGACTTGGCTTTGAATGCACTTAAGAAGAATTTGGAAATTGCACAAAATAGAATGAAGAAGCAAGCCGACCAGCATAGACGTGAGCTGACATTTGAGGTAGGAGGCGAAGTTTTCCTCAAACTAAGACCCTACAGACAACGGTCACTAGCAAAAAGGAAAAGTGAGAAATTATCCCCAAGGTTCTATGGTCCGTATCAAGTAACTGAAAAAGATAGGAGAAGTGGCATATCGACTGAATTTGCCACCAGAGGCAGTTATACATGATGTATTTCATGAGTCTCAACTTAAGAAGAAATTGGGTAAGTCGCAATATATACAGCCATTACCTCCTATGCTAATGGAAGAATTTGAGCTATAGATTACCCCTGAAGTGGTGCTTGGAGTAAGGTGGAATGGAGAGCTGAACACACAAGAATGACTTATTAAATGGAAGGGCCTTCCGGATAGTGAGGCCACTTGGGAGTCGATAATGAACATCCGACAGCAATTTCCATCCTTCCACCTTGAGGACAAGGTGCATTTCGAGAGGAGCGGTAATGTAAAACCTCCCATTATATTCACATACAAGAGGAGGGACAAAAAGGGAAAATCACCACAAGAGTTAGTTAGAGGGATAGTGGAGTATGAAGATATGATGGAAAGGGGCAAATTTGTTGAGGAAACTGTTGGGGGTGGGACCACAGGGAGCTAAACAAATAGGAAGAGAAAGAGAGGAGGAGGAGGGAAGAATTTTGGTGGAAGATGGTTCGTCCTTCAGGAGAGGGTCCAGTACCTCTCGAATTCTAGGCTGGTGGCTATCGTTTTACATTTCTGGGTTTCCATTGAGTTTTGTTAATTACTCTCTTGTTTGGGTTTATTCTTATTCCTCTGTATTTCTTGGCTGAGACGATTGCTGACAAGTTTATAAATAAAAGCTGGAAGAGTTTGTTGATTGCCATTGTTCCTGTTCATTTCTTAATTTTCTTGTTATTCGATTGGAAGAAATAGTAGGGAAGAACCAGTGGCTTAACAGTATGATGCTTTGGAAATCTTTGAAACTGAAATTTTGCCTTCATCCCACATTGATAAAATACCTCCTGCCCTACCCGAAGCTTCCACAAAAGCTCAGCCAACTTTTTTAGAGCTCCATAAGCTTTTAATAAAAGGTAGATCGAAGTTGTCTCTTTTTGTTTCTTGGAGAAGTACTATGTCAGGGTTTATTTTTTTCCAGAGTCTTTTGATTGCCAACCTTTTATTTCTGTCACCAAGCCCTCTGATGTTCCATGAAAGAATCTTCATTATTGCTTTTAAGGTTATTGAATTCTGGACAGTTGGTTAACCCAGAGTAAGTTCACACTCTTCAATCAATGAATTGAGCTCCTGAGGTATGCAATCTTTGATAAATGGTGGTGAAATCAGGGATCTCTTCCTTTCAACCCCCTGTTCTTCCTCTGTATGGAAGAGAAACTTTAAAGCATCTCCACTGCCAATTAAGTCTTCTGCTGAAGTTTGATCAATTTCCTTGATGTCTTTTTCAAGTTCTTCATTGCTTACACTTGTTACTGATGCATCTTCGAAGTCATGAGAGATTCCATGAATTGGAGATCCTTGCAAAAGAGAGATATTTGGATCTGAATCCTTGAAAGATGGATGATTAAGGGGAGGCCAATTAGTAGAACAAAAAACTGACCTTTTTTATTTGTTTTCTGGGATTTGAAGCCTTATGCAATAGTCCTCAATTAAATTAGAATTTGAGATGGAGGACCACAATTTGATAAGTGATTTATGTCTTTGCACAAAATGATTGGGGAAAGGTTTGAAGAGGTGTGAGCCTTTTTCGGAAGTTGCAGGAGCCTCAATGTCATTAACTTCTCTTGGTTGCTGAAGGGGCGTGATTTGTGAAGGGCTGGCTGCAGAATCAGCCTCAATGTCATTAATCTTTAATGATTTTTCTCTTGCTGTAACTGAGATGATGGAGCCCGATTTTTCAATTGGAAGAGAGAGTGTGTGATGGCTCATAATAACTAAGGGAGAGCCGTTTTTTTTTTTTTAACTTTTCCGCTGTTAGAGGGAGAGAAACATTGAGCATTAAATCCACTGGTTCTTTCTCTTTCCTCAATAAATGTGGTTGTTCAAATTCTTCAACTAATTGTCACCAACCGGCTGATTTAAATGTTTCTTTTGCTGTAGAAAGAGAGGAAACTCTTCTACTTCTGCTGACACACTCGAGTTCTTTTGTAAAGGGAGATGATTCGTCTTCTTTTTCCTTTTCCGAGGTGACTCTTGGCATTCTTCTTCGCAGAATTCTGAGTTAAACAAAACAGTCTGAGGGTCTTGTTGTGACTCTTCGTATTCTTTTGATATTTTCTTGCAGGTTGAATGAGGATGGCGCTTCAAATTCTTTTGATTTTGATTGGGAGATCTTATTAAGGCTGCATACGGATTTCTTGCAAACTTCGACTTAGAGTCTGAGGAAAGAAGAAAAGACCAATCTGATCCAAGCTCTTCAATGATTGCCCCTTCATCTTTCATGGCTTGATGGATTCGACATAAATCAATTGGATTGGAGAATTGGTTAAGAAGAAGATCGCCCTTGAGATTTTTGAAAGACTCAACACACTTTATATCACCAAAATTCAAAAAGATATTTCCACGCTTTTCATCTTTAATTTCTATGGTTGCTGGCATGAATCCATAAATATTCCTTCTTACTTTTATTCTTGCTTCCGCACAATTGATGAGATTAAGAGTATCACTTGCTATGCTTTCAAGACCTCCGAAGTATGCTCCAATTGCTTCAAATGTGGCTCTACACCAATAGTCCAAAGGTAGGTTGTTTATTGAGATCCAACCCCCAAATCCTTTCACAACTATAGGTCTGTCGTGCTTCTCTTTGTTCCATCTTTCAAATAAAAGATGATAAGGCCCTATTGACTGCCACTTTCCAGGGGCTTCTATCAGATCTTCCAAATTCCCTTGGTTTAATTTGACTAAAGCTTTGTCTTCAAACAGGGGATTGATGATAACAGGTATATGGAAGCCTTGAATCAAACTTTTTTCTATTTCCTTCCACTCATTAAATGCAAAGAGCTTGGAAATGGTCCATAACTGATTAAAATCTTCTTCGAATACCTCTTGGCTTTTCTGAACCCAAAAGGCTTGCTTGTGAAGTATCATCATCAATTCTGAGGTAGGCTACGAGGTATATTCTTTTTTTTTTTTCACTACATCCGTGAAACTTGTTCTTCTACAGCTATTTCCTTTTTTCGTGGAGCTTCTTTTATCCCATCGATGTTGAAAGCTCTATTTACTATCTTAGGAAATAGGGGATGCAATCTGGGAAGGTTCTGATGAGGGCAAGGGGAAAAGGGAGACTTTTAAGAAGCCACTTACCATAGTACTGAAGTCTTGCCATCCGGATGTTCCATCACCATAAGGGATGTGAATGTTTTTTCTTCCTCCCGTCCACGGCCAGACCGCGCATTCCACGAACCATCCTTTGTTGTCACGAAATTTGGAGAGACGGATGACACTTTGATCGACTCTTTCCTTTAGAAGAAAGAATTCAAAGTTGTGCTTTTAGGTTGATTGGTGACTTCAATAAAACTGTTATTGAATATGTAAATTGCATTAAATCCAATAAACTAAGATTCATGACTATTACATGAGTACTTGGACTTTATGTGGAGACATAAGAATTGATCAAATTCGAGTAGATAGCCAAAACGGTCTATAAGTATACGGATAAGACTGAGTACCTTATTCTGGAAACATTATCAGATGCGGCCCACTTTGTACTTTGTACAAACGATGTGATCCTGAATCATTTATGTGGAGACATGCGAGTAGGGGTATCCTATGCAAAGAGTTTGTATAAGACCAAACCAAGAAATAAGTCATTCTTACTTTATAACGTTGTTTAAGACTGACTATTTCAAAGTGATAACCGAGGTAACTTGACATTAATCCTAAGCTAACTATGAACTCCTGTTTATTCGAGATTATCTTTAGATTTGTATGAATGAAGGTCGACTCAACAACATCGACTCAATAAGCCTCCCATTTCAGGGGTAAGACCAGTAGATAGTTGGGGACATAGGGTGCAAGACGAAATTCACTCCCACCCGCTTTTAGGGATAATAAAGAGGTTGTTGTCTTGAACAAGGGGCTTTACCCTTTCATTGGCCTGAGAGGGACTCGATTTGGTGATTGGATTACAAATAAATTGTTTATTAGAGGATCAGTAAGACTTAAGAAGCAAGATGTAATTTCAGGGATAAAACAGCTTTTGACCCAGCCGTTATTAGGAACAACCTATGAAGGGTCGACTTACCGATTATGGTTATATCAAGAGGACAAAAATATATCTATAATGAGGGGAGTGCAACTACTAGGCTTTAATGGAGTGACACGGTAGTTAATGAATATTGGTTAATTGAGATCGTTGAAGCCCATCGGTAAGTCCATTAGGTTCCCTACTAGCTCACAAACGGACTAAACCTTAGAATAGCGTGATGAGTAAATTTGAAACGTTCAAATTCGATTTAAGAGAATTAGTAATTTCAAATTGAACGAAATTGGAGAATTGGATAATATTTAAATTTGATTTAAATATTAATTACATGAATAGAGATTTATGTTTTAGGAATTGGTGGTTTAATAATTTGATATTTGATATTAAATTATTTAATTAATTAAAATAGTTTAATTAATTATTTTGAAATAATTTTATTAAAAATTAATTATTAGAATTAATTTTTGTTTAAAATTAATTAAATTACTCCATTTTATTTTTGAAATTGGATTTCAAATTAAATTATTTTTTTTATTAAAAACCAATTAATTTGAAAATGGTTTTCAAATTGAAAAATGATTTTTTATTAAATAAACAATTAAAAAATTGGAAGAATGAATGATGGTGGGTTTTTCCCACTTTACACACCAAATTCCCACTCATATTTGAGTTGTTTTGGTGTCAAGCAACTATGCAAGCTGATTGTATGGTGATTTTGAACAAAATCAGTTTAATGTTGTTGAGATACAATTCATGCAAATGGAATTGAGCAAGAAAAAGGAGTTCTTATTCTCATATCACACCAAAACCAGAAATTGCTTATCAATTTCCCTCAATCCTAATTCATTTTGGATCCCACCATCCAATCAAAAGTCCTAGAGAATAGTAAAGAAGATCAAGTGGTGGTTCACAATCTTTTGAAGAGGAGATTCAAGCTGGAGTTGGTGATTTGAAGAGTTCAACAAAGGTAATATCAAAACCCTATTTTTCTTGTTATGAACATGCACGTTCCTATGCTAAAATTGATGGAATTAAAGTGCTTAAGATCCTAATTGTTTCCGCTAATTGCATGCTAACTCCAACAGGGAATTAATTGTACATGCCTCAAATGATTCCAGGATCATCTTGCGCTCTTGCAGCCCATGCCATAAAATCGCAACTGAAGTCAAGCCAGCATGGAGCCAAGAACATTTCTAAATCTGAACTAATATGTGAAAGAAGCCCAATAGGGAAAAGAGAAGAACCACCTGCTGGCTTTAACAAGGGTTGATGAAAAACCAAACATATACAAGCAAAGTAGTCAACCAAAGACAATTAGGTTGAACCAAAGAATTTGGAACTACAAATCATCAATTCTCATTAGGTTATTTTTTATTATTATTATTCTTATTAATGCGCTCATTAGGATCTTGATGATACAAAAATAATTAAAAAAAATAACTAAAAGAGGAAAAGAAAGTCAAAACCTGTGTAAATTCATGGAGGATATCCTTGTGTCTTGCTAGTTTTTGATTTATGGAGGTAGCTGGTGCTGCAGATACAGCACATCGACTCATTGAATCATTAACGTCCAACAATTTCTCCAGTAAAGATTGGATTTCCATTTCCATAGACTTCCATGATCGGTTGGAACCAACAGATTGTGAACTAGAATCCACATAAGCTGATCACAAGCACAGAAACTATCGTCATATAATTTCATCAAAGTATAAAGACAACTGTATAAGACAGTACTTAATCAAGGACTAGTAGTACAAAGGTTTAACTCAGTGGCATTGCCTTGGATTGAGGCAAACAATCTTTGCCATTTAGAGTGTTTAAACAGGTGCATAGAAAGATTAGGGTCGTGGATGTTCTTTTATTTACTTAAAAAATAAAATATGTTCTGGACTAATTTATAAGCTGCAATGCTGATGTGATGTTTTGGAACCATTAAACAAATTAGGAACATAAGCCAATTGACTCAACTTCAATTGATTTAACTTTATTTAGCAGTATGGAATGAAGAACACAGAACAATGAATATGCTTTTGAAGCATTGGGGGCATAAGACATATATAAGATCTTTAACTACGAACATCCAAACATTCAGTCAATCAGAGGTTCCATAGAGGGGGATGTACATAAATTTTTCTTAAAAAGGGAAAAGGGAAAAAAGTAAGCTGTAATGCAAAATTAATGCCGAAGTTCCAAACCAATTCGATAAGTGATTCTAAGCCTGAATGCGATCACAAGTGCTTGTGGAAAAATCATTCACAGCGAAGTATTCAACATCACATAACAGATAAATGAAATCATCTTTGTGAAGTTTCCAAGTTAGATCTTCGATTTGATTACTTACATATCGGCAATCTAAGAAAAAGAAAATTAGAAAGCGTAGCTAGAGTTATCCTTGACCATCTCACATAAACACTACCCTTCGTTAAGGTTCCACCAAACAGGAAGGGCCAATTCCATCCATCTCTGCACGATGAGAAATAGTAGCAACTGAAATTGAAGCTTTACCCAGTACGAATTTGGATATAGCGATTGTAAAGCATAAAGGAGTAAGGAATGAGAAGATAGTGCAATGAAAAAAGGTAGAGAAAACAAACCTCCTTGAGTGAACCTGGTACCGAGCTTTGCATAGGAGGAGAGCTTGACATCGAGATCGCCCTCGATCTTACGAGCTTCACGCCTCAGCTCCTCCCAACCGGACTCCTGCAACTCAAGGCTCTGATCCTTCATTGCCATCTACAAAATTCACACCCAAAACCCATTTTAGTTTAGTTATCAGTATCACAGTGCTTAATTGGGCTCAAGGTAAATGCCGTTTTTCTTTTTCATACATGTCCGAATATTTACAGTGTGCCGAAATATATAAATAAATAATAATATGACTAATCACCTACGTGTATAACTCAACCGTATCTCAATCTGTTAGTATCGGCTAAATTTGTGATTCGAATCCCTTCCATTCTTATTATATTGGAAAAAAAAAATATTCATTTGACCAGCGAGAATAAAGTCCCTTGGGATCCTGAACTCAACCAAAAATCTTAGTTTACCCAAAAATTGGGAAAGAGAACGCTGAGAGATTTTTCTTTGGAGATTACGCTGAGAGATTTTTCTTTGGAGATTATGTTGTGTGTAATTAACTGAAACTTAGTAACATGAATCGAATTCAACACCTATTTAGCTCTCTTTGAGAATTAACTTTAGAAGACTAAATAATTAAATACATATTTCTATGACTAATTTAAAAACTTAGATAAATGAGCATGCAATTCTAGTGATTCTATAGGCATTAACATATTTCTAGGGGTTAGACGAGATCCTACATCTAGATTCGATATTAGACTCAACATGGTATACTGACATACATAATTAAGCTAGTTTAACCATAAGCAATAAAAGCAAATAATATTAAGTATTAAGCAAAAAGATCACAAGTGGAGTTTTTATTCATTTCTTAGGATATCCACATATTTGAATCCCAAATAAAACTTATACTCAAAATGTAAACTAAAGAATATAAGATAAAAAGAATGATAGAACTCATATTAATATGTACTAAACAAATAAAAAAGTGTTCCAAGATAAATAAAAATGAAACATAACATCAAAAACATATAATAGAATTCATAAATAACAATAAGAGTACAAGAAGATGGAGAAAAACAAGTAACAACTCTCTAGAGTTTGCTCGTTAATATAGTTAAATTAAATTAAACCTCTTTCAAGGTATATTAAGTTCTTGTACTTGTTCTTTTGTATCAAGTATTTGAAAAATGGCATGCAATTCTCCAAGGAATCTCAAGCAAAAGTTGGGAGTTTTTTAGAGTTCCTTGAGAAGGTGAGACTTGATGATTGGGGGAAGAGTTTACAACCTTGTATAGATCTTTAAGAGCTAGGTTTCCTTCAAAATGGCTTGGAGATCTTTCCTTACCGGCCTCAGTGAAATGTGTGGGAGATTTGCCTTGATTTTGAGGAAGATTATGCAAATCTCAAGATTTCTAGAATTTGTTTATTGTAATTTGGATACATTTTGGTCTCAATGATGATTCTTCGAAACTATTATGCATTTTGTCATCTAATGGATTGCAGCTACAACTTGGTTTGACAATTTTCTACAAATAACATAAAAACATAATAGTAACTCAAAATTTCAATCCTTTTACACTTATTTTGCTTTATTTCACTAATCATATTTAAGAACACATGCTTGACTTGTTTGTACATAAAATCACTCGTAACGCCATTAGAATATGATATTAAACTCATACTTTTTACTCAATAACTTAAGCTTTTAAGGCTAAATAACTAACTTATAGAAAAGTTATCAGTAGATCCATGAGCTCTAGTACTAGCTCATATGAACAATTAGTGACCAATTTCATTAAAAGAAAGTTTGAAACAATCAAACTAATTTTGATATTTTTGATACATTATCAAAGAAAAACTAATATAATGTATTTGATATATTAACTATAAAAAAAATAAAATTATTGATGTATTCAGATACAATAAATAAAATTATAGATATAAAATTTGAACGAGATTAAAACACTTTAAATATATTTTTTTCAATCAGTGAGGCAATCTTAAAAACTTTTGGTCATTCATGCAAGAACAATGTGAAAAGACATACTACTTAAACCTCAACAAGCTCGAAATGTTTTTATATGGCTCCCATTTGTTTTTCCCTACTCTAGCCTAAAGGCTTTAGCACTAAGCTCCCTCGACTCGAAGCAACAAAAAAAAAACACTATGAAAGCCAAACTTTTATTCTTTTCTTTATTATTTCTTTTATTTTCGTTTGAGCTAAATCTTTATTCTCACCTTCATCCCAACTTACCAACACTTTATAGGGACGGCATAAAAGCAAGAACTTCAATTTGGCCTTCTTTTTTTTTTTTTCCAAAAATTTTTTTTAGTTTTTTCCCTATCTCTTTAACATAGAGGGATTGATTAAGATCTAAGCATGCACCATTAAATTGAGCTTTTGACGACTTAATCATTATTACCAAGATCTTTTGGAGTGACAACAAAAATTTAGGTCATATAATATATATATAATAAAATTCTAAACTAATGAGGCCTAAGACAGAGAGGAAAAGCACTTCCATATGCATGAGAGCAGATAATTTTCTTTTTAGAAAAGCTTAAAATCAAGCCAATGCAAACATGCCACAAGAAAAATATTCTCATAAACTATCCTAATCATAAGGCAAATGATACGCACAAGCGCACGAGTCGAGTAATAATATAATAAATGGTTAGAGACTGAGTATCGTCCTCCGGGGATTAGATATCTAGGGCCTGCTTGGTAGAGAATCTAGATTCTGTTTTATGTTTTTAGATTCACTAAGTTCAACAAATATGCATTTGGCAGACAATTTTCGAATTCTGTTTCTGAAAATTGCTTTCGGGTTTGGTGATCCAACTCGTGTAAATTCTGAAAACAACATTTTTATATTTTCATTGAATCCAGATTTTGAATTCTAAAATTTAAAATGCATAATTATATTAAACAGAGATAAACACACTTAAAACTACAATATGTCATATTATAAACTTAATTCATTTTTGGAAAAATAAAACATGTATTATGTAATGTATTATAAATTATATCATATGACAAAATAATAATTATAGAAAAAAATTTAACATAAAACATGTTCATAAATAAATTACTAATAGTTTATTGTTAATCTAATATTTAGTATGTAACTTCAACAAGTTTTATGATTTATAAATATAATATCAATCACATTTTAAAAAATTATTTAAACTAAAATCTTATTTTGAATCTGTTACTAAACACATATCTGAAAACATAAGATACAATTTTGTTTTCATTGAATCTCTTGTTTTCAAATTTCTGTTTTCAGATTTTATACCAAATAGGCACTTAGTTATTTTAGCTATCAAAAAAGCAAGCCACTTTTATCTGGACAACTACAATCGATGATGATTTTTTAAAACCAAGGTAAAAGCAAGTACATATTCAACTTGGAGAAAAATTTTAGCAAAGATTATCCTAGGGTATCGATTTCGTTCAATAGATTTATGGATTCAACAGATTACACATTAGACCAAATATTCATTACATATTGGCTTAAAAGTCTAATATCCATGTATCCTTCAACCTCATCAACGGGCTCGAAGCTAAAGGCCAGCCCAAGCCAAGCTCAAACTCGATCCAAGCTTAGCCTAAAGTCAACATTTGATTGACCCAACTCATTTATTCATTGATTGGATTGGAATGATTTGAATTCCCCGAAGTAGAAGCAATTGAATGTGTTATGTCTCTAATTTCGTTTTACAGAACAGTACAATGCAGAGGACAGAAACTAACAAAATAAACCAATTTACTCTTAAGCATGCTTCTATTGAAATAAGAGAGGAAAAGAGAAAACATAATCCTAACCCTTGAAGATCTAATTCTTCACGTTTCCTCTTCCCAACCAAATATCACAAATCAAACTTCTCTTTGTTGATCCCGAACACTCGAAGTTTCAACAAAAACACTGGTTCTTGAATACCATCACAAGAATTTTCTCGTTATTCTCAAGGTGAGAATCACAAAAGAATTAAATAGCTTTCTAATTTAATTTTTGTGTGAAAGGGAGAGATGTGTTTAAAAAAAACACTGGTTCTTGAACACCATCACAAGAATTTTCTCGTTATTCTCAAGGTGAGAATCACAGAAGAATATATATCATCTTAAACCAGATGTTATATTACATATAACATATAACCTATATTTTGTATTATATCACATATAATATAACATATAGTTTATAATTATCTCATATAACATATAGCATGATGGAATGTATAATCATGCAAAGCAAACAGAATCAATAAGCACTTTAATTACATTTAATTTGAGTTCTAAAAGTATGCAAAACATATTTTACATAGGAGAGTTTCAAGAACATCATACCTTTGTAGAATTCCTCCAAATCCAAACTGCTATTCACGAAATCTCAGCTCCAAATCTACAGTGAACCACCAAAAGATCTTCTCTACTATTCTCAGTCTTGAATTTGAGTGGGGGAACTCAAGATTAAAGTGAATTGTAAAGGAAAATAGAGTGGGTTTGAGAGAAGAAGAAAAAATCTGTGGAAAATCATAATTTTCAGCAAAATCTCCACCTAAATCTGAGTCAATTTGATAGTTTTATTCCTTATCTTCATGCAAGCACTAATAGGGACTGCAATTGACACTTCAATTGCAACAAATTTTAGGCCTAGGTGTTTGGATTGAGAAGATGATAGCTCATAATCCAAAATTGTGGAAAAATCCACTAACTCAATCCAATCTTCCAATTTCCATTTTGATTTTAATTAATCCAAAAATTAATTAATTTTAAAAATCAAAATTCAATTTCTCAAATTGAATTGAAAAAATGGAAACTAATTTGATTTTTAATTAATTAGTTAAATAATAATTTGATATTAAATATTAAATTAATCAAACACTAATTCATACATGAATCCTATTCATGTACTTAATATTTAAATCAATATTTAAATGTTATAGACTCTCCAATTCGCTTAGTTTTGATAAATTAAATGTTAACTATATCGAATATAATTATACAAACCCTAAATTCAATTTGAACACTTCAAATTGAAATCATTTCAAATTCACTCAATTTACTAATTCAAGGTGTTCATGTTTTACGAACTGGTAGAGGGACCTTATGGACCTACAGATCATGAGCTCCAACGATTTGAGATTAATTGGCTAAAATCTCATTAGACCGAATTAATTAATATTTGTTAATTATCAAGTCACACCACTATAGCTCGATAGTTGCACTCTCCTCACTGTAGATATATTTGTGTCCACTTGATTTAAATATAATCAATAAGTCGACCATTCACTGGTTGTTCGTAATAATGGTTGGGTCAAATGTTGTTTTACCCCCGAAATTACATCTTGCTCCTATCTACTGATCCTCTAATGAACAATTGGTTTGTAATCCAATCACTAAACATAATCCCTCTCGGGCCAATGAGAGCCCCTTGTTCAAGATCTGGATTCAGCACTTAAGAGAACAATCTTTCTCCTATCCCTAAATCGGGTAGGCGTGAATTCCATCTTGCACCCTATGTCCCCAACTCTCTACCCGGTCTTACCCCTAAAATGGGAGACTTATTGAGTCGACGTTGTTGAGTCAACCCTCATCTATGCAAACTTAAGGATAATTATGAATAAACAGGAGTTCATGGTTAGCTCAGGATTAAGATCGAGTTACCTAAGTCATCTAAGCAAAATAGTTAGTCTTAAACAGTAAACGGTGTTATAAAGTAAGAGTGACTTATTTCTTGATTTGATCTTATGCAAACTCATTGCAAAGGACGTCCCCACTTCTCATGTCAATACATGAAAGAATCAAGATCAATTCGTTCATAGCACCTTATGACAAATTGTAACAACTATAGAGTAGGCCGCATCCGATAGTGTTACTAGAATAAGGTACCCAATCTTATTCGTATACTATAGACCGTTTTGGCTATTTACTCGAACTTGATCCATCTTTATGACTCCACATAAAGTTCAAGTATTCATATAATAGCCATGGATCTTAGTTTATTGGATTTAGTCTTTAAAAATGCAATTTACAAATTCAATAACAACTTTATTGAATAAATGTTGAATAACATATTTATTGATAATAGAAAATGTTTAACTTTACAAACTGTGAGTTTTAGGACATACAACCCAACATAGCATTAATATGAATTATATTCATATTAATTTTAACCTATTGTTTTTATATGAATCACTTTCATATAATATAATTAATATTATTTATTTCTCTCATTAAAACTTTATATTATAATATATCAACATACATTATATTAATTATATCATATACAATAATCCCCTTTAATTAATTTGAACAATTCAAATTAATCCAAAATTAATTTGAACAAAATTAATTTGATTCTCATTAATCCTTATTGCGCTAACAAAGGGACTTGTAGCAATCCAAATTTCAGGAAATTGCATTTATTTATCTTGATTTATTGGGGATTGTATTTCAATATGTTTATTTAGATAAAACAATTTAAGTTAAACTTGGTAAAAGATATGGATTTAATTCAATTAGTGAGAATTAAATTCAATTTTGGGTTTTGGAGTGGGTGGATTTTATTTGGTTTTAATTGGATCAACGATGGAGATTGAAATTATTTTGGAATTTTAATTGTTGGGGTTGAAGTGAGGAATTTTATTTATATATTTTAATTGGGGAAAAATAATTTTTATGTATATGGTTTAAGGAAAAAGGGGAGGAATTGGGGTTTTTAAAGAAATTTTATTTATATATTAGGGTTGCCTCGTTCAACATGCAAGTTAAAAAGAAAAAAAGGGAGAAATTTCTCTCTTCTTCCCTCATGACAACGCCCCTATTCTGGTTTACATCCGTTCACACCACTTAAGTCGCAGTTGACTGTGCCTTCATCGGAGCATTTTGTCTGCCTGACTGTTCGCGTGTAAATCTAATGTTATCCATCGCTTTTTTACTCTCCCTCACTAAAGTTGGTTTTAGAGGTGGTTTTAGTGTGTTTCCGTTGAATTTCTTGAAGATTTTGGTTACCCATTAACTTGTTGGCCTCAATTGGTTGGTGTTCGTTATATTTTGACTCTTAGATTGAAGATTGGGAAGATTTTGAGCTACTGATTAGAACGTTCGAGGTTGCTTTTAACGAGTTCTAGGTAAGTCCTAAAGGCTAGTGAACCTTTTAGGTTGCTAGTAAAAATGTCATGTAGGTTCCCTTCAAATTGTTGTGTTTAGGTTAGGAACATGTTGAATTTTGACCAAGTCACCTTGGTTAAGAAAAAAAATATTTTTTGGAGTTACTTGGATAAATTGGTGAATAGAACTAAGCCCTAGAGGTTGAATTTAATTTCACTTTTGTAGGTTATAATTTGAGTATCAGTATTGATTGATTGCTTGGTGAGCAATACATGGGCATAAATCGAGGTAAGCCACTTACTTTCAGTTTGCCCTCGAACCTAAATGGTGTTAAGTATAAGATTGCATTCTGTATGTTGGTTTGAAATTCCATGACTTATTGTGTTTGAATGTTGAGGGGGGTCATGGAGGCTTATGTTTATGACATGGAAATCTATGATTTCATGTGAATGTCGCAGTGTTTGAATAGTGGTTAGACTTTGTGACTGTTCTCAAAACTTTTAAGCATGATTTAAGATCATGATTGTATGCTTTTGACTATGTTAGACTGATAGTGATTATTAGTGTTTTTACCAGGATATACACATCGCTTGTTGTGAGACTTCGAGTTCACACCTTATGTCCATGTTTTGGTGCTCCTCTAGGATCACTGGTTATGCTTATGATTATGCCCCTCCAGGGTCACTACACATAAAAACGTGTCTTCAGTTTCGTCCCTTATACTTATGCCTATGTCTATGTCTATGATGCGTACTGTGCACTAGGGTCCCGATAGAAAGACTAACAGATCACCTAGTGGGCCCAGTACTGAGCTGCTTACTGGGTATATTTATACTCACTCTTTCCTTTTTATGTGTTTCAGGTAAGGGAAAGGACCAAGCGACGAATGATAGGAAGAACCTGTGACTTGACCGTTGGGACTCACATTGCTTCCTCCCTTAGGTTTTCTTTTAGTTAGACATGATTTGATTAGGATCTAGTATTTGAAACTCATGGTTATTTCATGTATTCATTTGTTAATTTATTTATTTTCTTAATTTGTTCTAAATTAGAGTCAGGGGTACCCGAACATATTTTCAATAATTTATCATTATTGAGCTATAATAAATGAAATAGAGGTTTTATTTCTTTTTTTTTTTCCAAACCCTTTTGCAAGTAATATACTATCAAGTCTATGCATGCATGCAATAATGCCCTAGATAGATATTAGAGAGTCGAGTCGTTACATTATGAACCTATAGATTGAAATTCCAATGATACGAGATTAATTAATTAAACTCTTTAATTAAATTAATCTCCATTCATTAACTGTCAGTCACTCCACTAAAGACCGACAACTTCACACTATAGATATATTTCTATGTTCATTGGATATAATCAATCAATAGTGCATTGGCCCTTCACAAATTGCTCGTAAGTATAACTGGATCAAAATTACTGCTTTACCCTTGTAGTTACATCAACTTCTTAAGTACCACTGATCCCTCTAATGAACAATTTGTCATAGTCCAACTATAGCTTAACCCCTCACGGGCTAGGAGAGGTGTGGCACCACTTTCTTCAAGACCCGTAATCAACCTTTAAGGGAGCAATTATCTACTTATCCTAACAATCATACGAGTGAATTTCTTCTTATGTCGTTATGTTCCCAGCTTCCCAATCAGACGAATCGCTAAAATGGTAGGCATATCTGTTTATGGGTATCTGATGCCCTTTGTATTTATATTTATTCTCTCATATTCAACATTGTATATATTTGTATATATATAAACCCACTAGAGTTTTTGTCCAAGTGGGAGGCTATTGGGTTGTATGTCCTAAAACTAGCAGTTTATAATCTTTAAACATATTCTATTTGTAATAAAGTTGTTATTAAGTTTTATTCAAGAAAGTTGTAAATGAACATGTAAATTGCACTTGTAAAGCCTAAATCCAATAAACTAACAAACCCTTGGCTATAGCATGAATGCTTAAACTTTATGTAGAGACATAAAAGAGGATAAGTTTGAGTATATAGCAAAAACAATCTATAAGTGTAAGGATAAGGTTGGGTACCTTATCCTAAGAACACTATGGATACGACCTGCTTTGTATTTGATACAAACGATGTGATCTCGAAATCGTTCATGTGGAGACATCCGAGTGGAGGCATCCTATGCAAAAGATGTTTGCATAAGACTGGACCACAAAATAGTTACTTTTTCTTTATAACATCATTTACTATTAAAATTAACAATTTCAACTCGATGATCTAAGGTAACTCGATCTCAATCCTGAACTAACTATGAACTTCTGTTTATTCGGGATTATCCTTTAATCTGCAATAGTGAGAGTAGCACAACATCGCCGTTCAATAAACCTCCCATTTTAGGTGTAAGACTGAGTAGATAACTGGGACATAGTTTGCAAGAAGGAATTTATACCTACCTGATTTCTCTCTATGACTGAAAGGGACTCATATCACACTCCTTTCAAGCTTATCTTCTTAACCTACAAGGGGATGTGACGGCAGCAGTTACCGACCCTCTCGTCGGCACTTACTGCCTAACTTACATTTTAAACCTGCTTTAGAACCCTGATATGCATTTATGGCTTAATATCGACGATAATTATAACAAGACCAGCAAGTGCAATATATTTACAACCTCAGAGCTTAACATAGTAAATGTACTAAATAGATTAACTGAAACTTAACATTCTTACATCCATAGGGTTCCATAGTCACTATTTACATTCACAACTATGTACACTATAAAATCCAGTGAGCCTATGACACTAAATTTAGTCCCTATACGCACAAAACGTGTGTACTAGTATTTACAGAACAAACACCTAGTTTTCCTTTAGCTTTGAGTGGTAGAGCAACAAGAGAATTAGCTTCTGGGGAGTTGATCACTACTTGGGGAGGGAAAAACATTTAAAAACAGGGTAGCTACTAGCCCAGTGAGTGACTTAATAAAAACATAAATCTCATGTTTAAATTGAAAGCAAGAAAACTAAATACTGAAACTGAAAACTTGCCAAGCAAACGTGTACATAAAACTTTTAAAAACATCGTATCTAAAAACATAGCTGAACTGATTCCCAGTTGAAAGAGAACCCTTTTGTTCAATCTCTCAACGTTGAATATCCTTGTTTAAGAGAGAACCCTTTTGCTCAATCTCTCAAACATAAGTCTGCGCTGGGGTGAGAACCCTTTTGTTCAACACCTTTCAGCCAATGCTAGGAAAGAACCCTCGTGGTTTAATCTTTACTGAACTGATTAACTGTCATACATGCACGTAGAGAAAATTTGATCCTGACGTCAAGGATCATAACTGAAGCAGGGTACCACTGCTTGTTACTGAACTGAGTGAATTATTCAGATACCTTCTCTATGTACTTCAGTATCAGAATCATAACATCATTGAAACTAGGTAGTACAGCTCAGATACCTTCTCCTTATACTTCAGTATTGAGCTGAAAATACCTTATAGGAAAAAAATTTCATAAAATAGACCTACTGAAAACTTAATTTCATAAAACATAGTTTTCATAGAATATCATTTGTTAACGCATGCCCATCAACATCAAGAGCACATATGCTTTAAAACATAATACAAATACTTGTAACTTAAACATGTCATAGAATCTTCTTTTCAGAACTACCATGGTTCAACCATTGTGCTAAAGCATACTTCATAAACTTTATAACTAGCATGCGTTTATAAACTTAGGAAAATATGTTGCTTGAAAACTTCTTGTAAAATAACTAGCATAAAAGTAACTTTCAATAAAACACGGATTATTAAAGCATTTGTAGCACATTTATAAATCATTTATAGTCACTCACAGTTCTTGGGCAATCCTTTAAGGGTCAGTACGCTTCCTTATTGATATCAATCTTGAAAACATAACATTATGCTTTAGCTTCCAATAATGGTCTCCTTGTGAGGCTAACTCTCCTAAATAACCTTGCATTTAGCCTTTCCTAAAGTGCATACCTTACTATGCATTCAACACTTAACAAATTCCTTGGAGCTTTAGGTCTTTACCTTGCGTCCGCCTTACTATGCCTTCAACATGCTCCAAGTCTTTGCCATGCATCCTCCTTACTATATGTTCAACATTCTCGATCAACGCATCCCACAATGAACCATCGCATGCTCCAAACGTTTCCTTCAACCGCACAAGATCACCCACACTACCACCTATGCGTCCAAGTTCTCAACGCATAGAATTTAACACTGCCGCTCAGCTTTGCCTGTTCCCTTGCGCCAACTTGAGCTACTTGCTTATTCAACCCAAGCAGCTGCGTGCTTATTCAAAAAAAATTTCAGATTCAAATTTCTCTTCAAATAACTCAATTTCCAGAGCTTATCTCAAGAAATTTCCTTCTACAAACTTGTTCAAAAATGTCTTAGGAAGCTGACCTTAAAATTTCAATCTAGAAATCATCGTGGTTTAGTTGGAAACCTCAAATATTCAGTCATGGCTCTAGATTACAAGAGCTCGACCTTGCTGTAGTTCTTCAAATTTCCAACTCGTTACTGTTGGTTTTCTTTTCCGGCAGCCCTACACCATCAACTAATCTTCTTCAAATTTTAGATGGCCTTGGAATCTCTTTAATTGCTTGAGTAGTTTGTCCAAACCGAGCTTTTGAAGTCAGTTCTCTTTTTTATACTAGGGTTTGCTGGTCATGCAGTGCTAGCAAGCTGCCACCTCCAACTTTAAGCATGATGATCTCTCAAGATCAGGACAGCTGGCATCCATAAACGATAATTAATGCTAATCAGCTTCCCTTGCTATCAATGCAAGCCTTGCCTTCAGCTAGCTTTAATGCACAACAACCCTCACACATGCCAACTTCAACACATATTCTAGGAACAACACTTGCGCCTTGGCCTCTTGGCTTCAATCACCATCACATCGTCAGCCCTTAACTTCGCAAGATCTGACCGATGCAAGACTTACCTACCGCATGCTCAGCCTGATCATCACATAGCACCAAGCCATCACCCAAGCAAATGCTCACTTCATTACCCATGGCTTGTCTTGTCCCGTGCCCCTCATCGCATACTAACCTCCAAGACCTTTATCAACGCGCGTTGCTTTCAATGCACAGTCCACAATCATCGCATAACTCTAGCACGCATCGTATACCTCATCGCACGCTTCCTAATCCCATTAGAAATAACATAAGCCAGTTTTAAACAATTTTAAAAAAAATGGACTTGTGTTTGCATGCAATTTAGATTATAGTTTTTAATCAATTTCATTAATACTAAAACTTTTTATAAATTAATGAGTTATTAAATTTATAAAAACATCAAACATTCACATACATCATTCCACTATTTATTAGAACAATTTTAATATATAGTATGATGCATGGAGATGCTTAAGCTAATCATACATCACTAACATAACTCTTATATTATGATGCATGAACATGCTAATTCAATCATGCATCTAAAAAATATAACTCTTTATATTTAATCATGATGCATGTACATGTTTATCCTAAGGTGGCCATTTTTTAATCTATATGACATACAATATGTAATAAGAATTCAAAAATAAATAATTTAAAACATACATCCAATGCATAATTAAATTAAACAGCAAAAATTGACACCCTAAAATAAAATTAATCGATTAAATTAATATGACCATTATATCATTTTAATTAATTAATATACAAACAAGGAAATTAGGTTAAGAGTCTTCAGCCAACACAAGCCCTCGTGTGCACCACAACTTCTCCATCAACTCTCTAAGCCTTGCAACACTGAGGGCAGCGGTGCAACATTGCGAGTGTAGTGTTTCGCCTCTACCTTGTAGCGTCGCGACACTGCGAGTGTAGTGTTTCGCCTCTGCCTTGCAGCGTCGCGACACTGTGCGATAGATTGCTTCAATCTTTCTCATTTTTGGCTTCGAACTGTTGGATTTTATGTCCTAAAACTTGTGGTTTGTAAACACTAAACTTATTATGAAAATTCAATAAGTTGTTATTGAATATATGAATTGCTTATTTTGTTTTAGAAATAAATCCAATAAACAAAAAGATTCATGACTATTATATGAGTACTTGAACTTTATGTGGAGACATAAAAGTGGATCAAGTTCGAGTAAATAGTCAAAATGGTCTGTAGTATATTGATAAGGTTGGGTGTCTTATTCTGATAACACTATTGGATGTGGCCCATTCTATAATTGTTACAAAGAGTTATAAAGTGCTACAAACGAAGTGATCCTAATTTATACATGTTATGACATGAGGAGTGAGGGCATCCTGTACAATGAGTTTGCACAAGATCGAACCACGAAATAAGTCACTCTTACTTTATAACGTTGTTTACTGTTTAAGACTGATTATTTCAGCGATGACCTAGGTAACTTGACCTTAATCCTGAGCTAACTATGAACTCCTATTTATTCAGGATTATCCTTAGATTTACATAGATGAGGGTTGGCTCAACAGCGCCGGCTCAATAAACCTCCCATTTTAGGGGTAAGACTGGGTAGATAGCTGGGGACATAGGATGCAAGATGGAATTCACTCCTACCAGCTTTCAGGGGGTAGTAGAGAGTTTGTTCCCTTAAGTAATGACTTTGGGTCTTGAACAAAGGACCCCGCCCTCTCATTGGCCCGAGAGAGACTCGGTTTGATGATCGAATCATAAACCAATTGTTCATTAGATGATCAGTGGGACTTAAGAAACAAGAGGTAATCTCGGAGGTAAAACAACCTTTTCACCTAACCATTATTACAAACAACCTGTGAATGTTTAACTTACTAATCATGGTTATATTGAGTGGACATAATATATCTACAGTGAGGGGAGTGCAACTACGGGTTTTAGTGGAGTGACCCAGTAGTTAACGAATGGAGATTAATTCGGTATAAAGAGTTTAGACAATTAATATCAGATCGTTGGAGCCTATGATCTGTAAGTCCACCAGGTCCCCCTATTAGCTCACAAATGAATTAGTTTTAGAATAGCCCGATAAGTTGATTTGAAATATTCAAATTTGAATTAAGAGAATTAGTAATTATATGCGATATAATTACATGTTTAATATTGGAATTAAACGGAATTGGAGAATCGGTTAATATTTAAATATGATTTAAATATTAAATTCATGAATAGGGATTCATGGTAATGGAATTGGTGACAAATTAATTTAAATATTTGATATTTAAATTAATTAGAAAAATTAATTAAATTTTTTAATTAATTTTATGAGAAAATTTAATTTTGAATTAATTTTTGTAAAATTAATATAATCTCAGTTTTAAATATAAATTAAAAATTGAAATTTAGTTTAAATATGAAAAATAATTTCAAATTAAAAAAGAAAAAGAAGAAAATTGGAAATGGAAAAGTTGGGATTTTCCCACTTCTTCTCCTATTAATTTAGTCATTAATCCATTATACTTCAGCTCAATTAATTCAAGCTGGAGTTGTGATTCATGCAAGGCTATTAGTTGCATGATAATCATGCAATAAATACTTAAGAGTCTGAGTGGATTTTTTCATGCAATTGTTGCTAAAACTCTTAGAATAGCGTGATAAGTTGATTTGAAGCGTTCAAATTTGAATTAAGGGAATTAGTAATTATATGCGATATAATTACATATTTAATATTGAAATTAAATGGAATTGGAGAATCGATTAATATTTAAATTGTTGAATTGTATCAGCAAGCATTGGAAGTAACAAGGACCAATAAGCACTCTAATTCATTAATTTTGGCAGAAACTAAAGCATGCTCTTGCAGAAACAAGTGGGTTTCAAGTTATACCTTTGTAGAACTTCTTCAAAGCTCGATTTCCAGTTGGATTTTCTCCAAATCTCATTGTAGACCACCAGGCCCTCTTTTTCATGTGGCTATTGTAAACGTACTTTATAGCATCATGCCTCAGGGTGAAGGACGGTTGTCCGAACATCCCTCGTAGAGATTCCATAATCTCTTTGGCAGTACCTATATCCTCATGTTTCTTCGCCAAAACATCAGATATGCTGGCGAGGATATAAGCACGGGTTTTATCATTTGCCTTGATCCATCTATTATACGCATCTTGAATAGTTTGATTTTGTTAGTGCTCAAAACGGGAGGACAATCTTCTATTAAGACGAATCGTAAATCATCTATCACCAGTATAGTATTCAAATTTAATTTTCAGGTTGCATAATTATCCTCGGTCAGTTTATCAGACGCCAACAATTGTACTAGTGAACTTGGCATTTTGAAATTATAAATAAATTCTATAAGTGAATTGCTTTTAAATCCAATCAAGTTTTAGCAAAGTAATAATATACCCAAGATTTATTTTTTTGCAATGATACTACAACAAGACATTCTTGACTAAATACTATCTTCAGAATAACTCATATTCTGATAGTCATTTAGGTACCACTTTTGGTCAAAAATTACTAACACTTAATAATTCTGTAAGTGTAACCCTCCATTTTTAGATATCAGAGGTCGGCCCCAACTATGCTACCGAAATGGAGAGTCCAGGTTGGGAATGGACCTAAGAAATCCTATCCATCTCTGGAGCTTGAGTTGTTCCAAATCCTATGTTACAACCCTCCGTGGGGATAGCCGCCGTTAAACGACTAGCAAAGGGCTGCTTAAAGCACACTAGCAGGTGCACAATAGAAATCTCACGGTTCAAACTAACAGAAGAGACCGTAGGATATGTTGACACATATCCTTTACCCATTTACAATAAACAACTTCCCCCGTTTACCTTGTTATTGACTCATACATCCATTTTTCCGTATGGAGGTCACTCCCAGGGTGACACTAAGCATCATATAAATCTCACGATGTGAACTATGTGGAGATGTGGCAGTCTAAATCTATATATCATATAATTGATTTATGTTTGAACCACTTCCCTTTATTCATTAAAATCTAGATTTATGCTAAAAAAATACTTTCTGAATGGAGGTCACTTCCAGGGTGACACGAAGTATTGCTTAAATTTGGATTGTGAACTCTTAGGGACGTGAGAGCTAAAAATAACGTATCGTATATTTTTTTAGTCTCCCACTGAAGTGTTCTATTAAATTAGTAAATTTATACTTAGGTTCTTTTTGGCTAATAAAAACAACCCTAAGTCTTAGTGGTTTATCCAAGTATAACACTTATAAATGGATTTAAACCTATGATGTCTAGGTGATAAATCATTTTATTACCTCACATCGCTCACATGTGCTCATAAAACCGGTTAACAACACTCAATAATTCGATCATAATCCCCAGGTAGGAGGTGTTTCGTAGACCGTCAACTTAGTACCCCTAACCTTAGATAGGATTATATACCGATTGAGTTCGTAACCCGAGTTTTACAAGTTTAACGACCTATTTTAACTATTAAAATGACTGGTTAACTTACGAGCATGCAACTGTTCTTTGTTATGGATTTTAAATGTCTAACCAAATTTTATAACAGCTTACAAAATTTTAGACATGCTAAACATCCACAACATCTACAACAAACATCAAAGGCATTCAATATTTAATATAACAATTATATTAAATATAAGGAACCCTAACATGCATACTATATATTATAATATATTATAACATACTTTCAATGCATGTAACATACTTCCTATGGTGGGATTTTAAATTTACATGGCATACTGTATGCACATACAAGATTTATTTAATTATAACATACATCAAATGCATAAATAATTAAAAACAAATTGGTATGATTTTGGTTTTGGCATAAATAAGTAAACAAAAGTCTGACTATTACAAAACAGCTTCAAAACCACTTTCGGACTGCTCGAACCGCTCCAAATCGAGCCCAAACAGCTTGAACCGGACCAGAAAAGTATGAACCGGACTAGCCAAAAACCTTTTAAGCTGAACCAGATAGGACCTTAAAAGAATCAGTCGAGCCGATTGCTCTTGCTCCATGCTCGAAATCTCGCTGAGGCTCATCGTGTAGCACTAAAGACTATCGTCTAGCACGACCGTCTAGTGTTTGCCTGATCGTGTAGCACCATCGTATAGCATCTGACCAAGCTACATGATCATGTAGTGTCTTCCATCTATCATCTAGTGTCAGACAATGCTACATGATCGCCTAGTGTCTAACACTATCGTGCAGCGCCATCGTCAAGCGTCGGACAAACTACACGATCGCTTAGCGCCATCGTTTAGTGCCTCTTCTTGATCGCTTAGCGCGCGCACAAAACTACACGATCGTGTAGTGCTATCGCATAGCACCTCTTCACATCGTTTAACTGCCACACAAAGCTATACGATCGTGTAATGCCATCATATAGCACTTCAACGCATCGTTTAGCCCCCATGCAGAGCTACACGATCGTGTAGCGCTATCGCATAACGTCTCTACGCATCGTTTAGCTCATGCAGGTACACAATCGTCTAGCGCACAACACGTCAACGATCAGCGCCCATAGCTACATGATCGTCTAGCTTTTCTTCACATCGTTTAGCTCCCGAAGCTAGATGATCGTCTAGCATTTAAACCTCAACAATGATATTTGAGTAGAGGCTTAAAAATTGGAATTTGCAACTCGGTCTTCTTCATTGTTTCTTTAATTACAACTTAATTTCAACTCTAATGATTCCAAATAAATTATAGACTCTTGAGAACACATATAAGCTCATCAAACAAGAGCCAATTACAAATTTAATCAGGAAATTAAAGAGAAATTAAATGCCAAAACTCAGAAAACCATATCAATGCACCGGTTTCATATAACTCACGAAAAACACACACCACACCAAAATTAAACCAAATTGAATGCTTAAATGATGCTTTGATACCAATTGTTGGATTGTATCAGTAAGCAGTGGAAACAACAAGGATCAATAAGCACTCTAATTCATTAATTTTGGTAGAAACTAAAGCATGTTCTTGTAGAAACAAGTGGGTTTCAAGTCATACCTTTGTAGAACTTCTTGAAAGCTCCATTTTCAGCTGCAAATTTCTCCAAATCTCATTGTAGACCACCTCAAGATCTTCCCCACTATATTCTTGGTACTCTAGATTATGTTGTGGGACTCAGAATAAACTTGAATGAATGGAACTTGGAGAAAAGCTCACAACAGTAACCCACTTGAAGAACACCTTCTTCACCACGAATTTTTCAGCAAAAATTCTATTGATTGCATGCCTCAATTCCACTCCAATCTTCTCAATACATTGCAGACTATCATGCAAATAAGATGGTTGCATGAGATGCATCTCATGCTTGGAGTTATTGAAGCCAAAGTTAAATGGGTTTTGTGTGAGCTACTTTGACGATGATAATGGAAAATCCCATAAATCCATTCTTGTGTTAATTTAATCTTTTTCAATTTTCAATTGATTTCAAAAATCAATTTGTTTTCTAAAATTGAAAATATTATTAATTTTACAAAATTCATTTCATAAATTAATTTTTTTTAATAAAATTAATAAATAATTATTTAAATAATTTAAGTAATTCTAATTAATTTAATATCAAATATTAAATTAATTTTACACAAATCCACCTTCATATATTTAAATATTAATTCTTCAATTATGTTTAATTCTTAAAATTAAACATGTAATTATATCTCATATAATTACTAATTCCTTTAATTCTAATTTGAACGTTTCAAATTAAGTTATCACGCTACTCTAAAGTTAATCCATTTATGAGCTAGTAGGGGGACCTCGCGGACCTACAGATCATGGGCTCTAACAATCCGAGATTAATTGGCTAAACTCATTACATCGAATTAACCCACATTCGTTAATTAATGGGTCACTCCATTAAAGCCCATAGTTGAATTCCCCTCACTGTAGACATATTATGTCCACTTGATATAACCATGATTAGTAAGTTAACCCTTCATGGGTTGTTCGTAATAACGGCTAGGTCAAATGTCTGTTTTACCCCTGAGATTACCTCTTGTTTCTTAAGTCCCATTGATACTCTAATGAACATTTGATTTGTGATCAGATCAACAAACCGAGTCCCTCTCGAGCCAATGAGAGGGTGAGGCCCATTGTACAAGATCCAGAATCAGCACTTAAAGGAACAACCTCTCTACTATCCCTAACAGCGGGTAGGAGTGAATTTCTTCTTGCACCTTATGTCCCCAGCTATATATCCGGTCTTATCCCTGAAATGGGAGTTTATTGAGCCGACATTGTTGAGCCAACCCTCACCTATGCAAATCTAAGGATAATACTGGATAAACAGGAGTTCATAGTTAGCTCAGGATTAAGGTCAAGTTACCTAGGTCTCGCTTTGAAATTGTCAGTCTTAAATAGTAAACAACGTTATAAAGTAAAAGTGACTGATTTTGTGGTCCGATCTTGTACAAACCCTTTTGCACAGGACACCCCTACTCCTCATGTCATAACATGTACGAATTAGAATCACTTCATTTGTAGCACTTTACAACTCTTTGTAACAACTACAGAGTATGCCACATCTAATAGTGTTACCAGAATAAGACACCCAACCTTATTTATATACTATAGATCATTTCGACTATTTACTCGAACCTGATCACTTTTATGTCTCCACATAAAGTTCAAGTACTCATGTAATAGTCAATGGTCGTTTAGGTTTATTGGATTTCTTATAAGCAATACATATATTCAATAACAACTTATTGATTTTTCAGAATAAGTTTTATTGTTTATGAACCACGAGTTTTAGGACATAAAACCCAACATAAATATTATTTAAATATTAAATTCATGAATAGGGATTCATGGTAATGAAATTGGTGATAAATATTTGAATTGAATATTTGATATTTAAATTAATTAGAAAAATTAATTGAATTTTTTAATTAATTGTTAATTATTAATTTTATTAGAAAAACTAATTTTCAATTAATTTTTGTAAAATTAATATAATTTCAGTTTTAAAATATAAATTAAAAACCGAAATTAAATTTAAATTTGAAACGGAATTTCAAATTAAAAAAGGAAAAGAAGAAAATTGGAAATAGAAAAGTTGGGATTTTCCCATTTCTTCTTCTATTAACTTAGTCATTAATCCATTATACTTCAGCTCAATTAATTCAAGTTGGAGCTGTGATTCATGCAAGGCTATTAGTTGCATGATAATCATTCAATAAATAATGAAGAGTCTGAGTGGAATTCTTCATGCAATTGTTGCTGAAACTCTAAAATTCTGTGTGTTGAAGAAGAGTTCTTCAAGCTGTTGAAAACCAGTACTATTTCCTCCAAATTTCCTTCAATTCAAGCTTATTTTGAGTCTTACAACTCAATCTAAGACACTTAGAGGATAGTAGGGAAGACCTTATGGTGGTTCACGAGCTGAATACAAGGAGCAGTTGAAGATCTTGAATCAAAGGTGTTTCAAAGATTAGTGTTGAAACTCTGTTTTTCAGTTGATGAGCATGTTTAGTTTAAAGTCAAAATTAATGAATTAGAATGCTTAATGATCCTGTTTTACTTCCGCTGCTTGTCTCTTCACTCCAACATAAACTTGCCCTAAACACTTTTGTTTCTTCCTGATCTCTTAAGAAACCATTGCTCTATCAATCTAAACGGACTTACAGACTCGAAGTAGAATTAGAACGCCCAAAAATACAATGGGCCCTTACCATTTAATCGAATTAAAAAGTAATCTAGGACCAAAATCGAAAACATCCAATTTTGCAAACCAACATTTAAACATTCACGATGAACAATATTAAAACCACCATTAAAAATTTTTGTTTTGAAAAATACGAAGAACAAGGATGCAAGGAATTGGCTCTGATACCAATTGTAGGGATCGGGATCGAATCTCATTGCAGCGGAAGCATCTTGTGTGAGATCGCCTTGCATCCTGCAATTTGAATTATTGTTAAACAAAATTATTGTACTAGATGGAATAGATAAACAAGTAAATTAACATGCTTTTTGGAAAAAAATTTTAGAACGATTCTTACCTTTATAGATTCCCCAAGTGCTACGAACAATCCTCTTCAAGGTTCTAATGAACGGATCTCCGAACGGTCTTGGTCACGAACAACTCCTTGAGCGATCTCGAACACTACCACAAGAGTTGCCTCGTTATTCTTTTGGATTCCAATAGAGGGATATGCGATATCCAATTATTGGGCGAGAGAGAGAAGAAAAGTAATTTGGAAAGTTGAGAGGATTTATTGCTTAGAGAAAATTCTACATAATAACACTAAGGAGTTGTGTGTTGTCAGAGTTTTTCTACAATCAAAGTGTGTTACCAAAAGGCCATGGGGGAGGGGGGTCTTTATTTAGAGAAGAGCCAAGCACCTTTCCTAATATATTTTCCTTTTCTATAATTGATTAAATAACATTTATTTAATCAATTAGCCTATTTAAATATCACTTATTTAATTAATTAGTCCAATTAAATAACATTTATTTAATTTTAATTTTCACAATAATTAAATAATATTAAACTTAATTTAATGTATATATTTAATTATCATATACATCCCATGTATATGTGCAAAAACTCTCTATTAATAAATTCTTTATGAATCTAATTCACTTGAATTAATTTGAATCTTATTCAAATATTACTCTCCAATTAAATATCATATCCACAATTAATTATATATTGAACACATTAATATATAGTTCCCTCAAATTAATTTGAACAATTCAAATTATCTCTTTTAAGTATCCTTTAGTGAGCTAACAAGGGGACCTGGTGGACCTGTAGATCAGAAGCTCAAACGATATGAAATTAATTGGTTAAACTCATTAACCAAGTTAATCAATATTCGTTAACTGTGAGTATACTTCACTAAAGACCCACAGTTGCACTCTTCTCACCACAGATATATTTCTGTGTCCATGGATATAGACCAATACCATCAAGTTAGTCCTTCACGAGTGTTCGTAACACCAACTGGATCAGATTACCATTTTACCCTTGGGTTACCTCTAACTCCTTAAGTACTAGTGCTCCTCTAATGAACAACTTGTTTATGGTCCAACCAATAAACAGGAATCCCTCTCGGGTAAATGAGAGGGTAGGGCGCTTTGTTCAAGTTTCAAAGACACCACTTAAAGAAACAGTTATCTACTTACCCTCAAGGAGGAAACGAGTGAATTCCATCTTATATTATTATGTTTCCAGCTTCTCACTTGGTCTTGTCTCCAAAATGGTAGGCATATTGGATTGGTGATCTGGCCACCCTCACCCATACAGGCCAATCCCTCATAAACAGAAGTTCATAATATACTCGGGATTAAGATTAAGTCGCCTAGGTCATCCGATTGAAATAGAAACCTAACTAGCCAATGGTGTTACATCTAGTGGTTACTATTTTTCGGTCCAGTCTTATGTAAACTCATTACATAGGATACCCCCACTCGTGTGTCACCTATACAAACTCGTTGAATCATTATGTTTGTATCAAATACAAAGTGGGTCTTATCCATAGTGTTATTAGAATAAGGTACCCAACCTTATCCTTATACTATAGACCCTTTAGGTTGTATCTGAAGGAACTTTTAAAATAGAGAACCAATGAGCGGAAGCATATCGTTCTAAATCCCATTGTGACAAAACATTAACATTTACAATCTAACATAGAATAGTTATGCATCAAGTCTAAGTTACAACATGCTTCAAGAATAAAATACAAAGTTTCGAGTAAACATACCATTGAAGCACATTTCTTCTTGTATTTCCTCAATCCAACAGCACGAACACAACACGAGCAAACTAGTGAACAACACGAATTGTAGGATCCTCGATCACAATCAAGTTAAACTCGATACTCGACCCTCGAATGCAAACTCGACACTACCACGAGGCTACCTTGGTATTCTCGATGTGAGAATCCAAGAGGTGTGGGCTCTGTATGGATTTGGTAGAGGGAAGGAGGAATTGGACGATTGGGTAGACGATCGAGTAAGTGGGAGAATGAAAAAGTCTATCGTATAGACTTAGGTACTCGATCATTTAGCAGTGAGTAGCTATCATATAGAAAAACTCGATGTTTGATCGTTTACTCTCTCAAAGCTATCATGTAGCTTTTTCTTCTCGTGCATTCGATTATGAAAAAATGAAAGTGATTTTCATTTTATCCATCAATTACCAAAAACTGATAACATCTTCCCACTAAGTCGGTTATTAGGAGAAAAATCGAAAATCAATTATCATATAATTGATTTATTATAAATAAATATAATAACCAATTTATCATATTATATTTATAGACTATATTTTTAATATTACATCATATGTAATATATAAACCATAGTTCCTTTTCTCCTTTATGGTATTTAATATAAATCATATTTATATTAATTCCCCCAATTAATGTATCTAATACATCAAATCAATTATATCATATATAATAAAATTCCCTCTTGTTAATTTGAACAATTCAAACTAACCCAAAAACTGATTCTCAACATGAATCCATTGAGCTACCAAGGGGACTTTATGGACCTATAGATTGAGCTCCAACGATACGTGAATAATTGACTAAACTCTTTAATCACGATATCCACCATCCGTTAACTATCGAGCCTTCCACTAAAGACCGACAGCTGCACTCTTCGAACTACGGATATATTTCTATGTCCATCGAATATAACCAATCAACAGTACGATGACCCTTCACAAATCCTTCGTAAGTACAGTTGGGCTAATTTACCATTTTGTCCCTGTAGTTACATCTAACTCCTTAAGTATCATTGATTCCTCTAATGAACAATACATCATAGTCCCATAATGAATAAACCCTTCTCGGGCCAAAAGAAGGTGTGACGCCACATTGTTCAAGTCCCGGAATCAGTCTTTAAGGGAGCAATATCTACTTACCCCTGCTTCGGGGAAGAAGTGAATTCCATCTTGTGTAGTTGAGTTCCCAGCTTCCCAATCAGACGAATCCCCAAAGTGATAAGTTTAAGTCAGCGATCTGGCCGCTCACACCCATGCAAATCAAAGGACCGCCCTTATAGACAGGAGTTCTCATCTCACTCAGGATTAAGGTTATGTTACCTATGGTCATCGTAGTGAAATGAAAGTCTCTGTCATGTAAGACATTATATAATGAGACTAAACATTTCGTGGTCCTGTCTTATACAAACTTCTTTGTACAGAGCATCCTCATTCGCATGTCTAACACATGAATGGTCAGGATCAGACCATTTGTAGCACTTTACAACACTTATAACACCTACAAAGCGGGCTACACTCGTAACGTCACCAGGATAAGATTCCCCTCCTTTATCCATATACTACAGACCAATTAGCTTATCACTTAAAGCACGATCCACTTGTATGTCTCCACATACATGCTTAAGTTACAACGATAACCAAAGATCTTAGTTTATTGATTTGTGGTTAATTCAACTAAAATATCTCATATTTCATAGACTGAAGTGAATAAAATATCTCATATTATACATCATAAAGAGTTTGTTCATACATGTGTTTACAAACTACAAGACCCTACGAGATTTAGGGCATCAACCCCAAAAATATCTTGGACATTGATCCCTATATGTCTCCACATACAGTTCAAGACCCATAAGGCAGCCTTGGATGTTAGTTTATGAAATTAGGGTTATTTAGAAAAAATAGACAATAATACAAATAATAACATTTATTGAGTAAAATCTATAACTCTTTATTGATGACGGTCAATTAATAATATTTACTATCTACGAGTTTTAAGGCATAAAACCCAACATGAAGATGCATAACAATGGCCCACGGATGTGGACGCTATTGATTGGGCAATGGCCAAGCCTCAACCTCCAACCGATCCTCTTATTGAACACCATCACTTCCTATCAAAATTTTCCAACCTTTCCAACCTCCAATCTTCATGGCAGCCCATGGTGCCCTTTTTCTTATCCATTTCCCTTGAACCTCCTTGAAGAAAATTCAACTTTTCATGAAGGATTTTGAAAATCCAATCACAACTTCCTCTCTTTCAAACCTTCGTGAGCCAGCTTCTAGCAAGCCACAGATTTCCCTTCCAAAACTTACTTTTCTGCTTGAATCTTCTTACGATAACCCAACACCTCCTTCCTTACTAGCCCTCTTCACTTAGGCTAAAGTTTTTTAAAGTTTTCACGTAGCCCATGTGTCTAACCAAACAAGCTTTTCCTTCCTTCTTATGTTGACAACTCCTACTTCCACCATTTCTTAGGTGTCTTCTCATCATCACCGCACATACTCTTCTCCTTTTGAGGTGGTTTAACCAACTCTCACCATGTTTTCTTACTTACTCCAAAAGTAGCCACCTCCACCTTAGACTTAAGTCAAATTTCCTCTTATTTTGCCACCTCCTACTTCCAAGCTTTACTTACTTGGCTCCAGGTGTCAACTTAACCTTCCTCTTTAAGCAACCCCAAGTGAACACATATACCATAGGAATGCATTTATGCTTCTACCATGCGTTGACATGCTTCCACCTCCCAATCTTCTTTGATTTTGGTTTCTTAATGCATGATTTATCTTTTATCCTTAAGTACAACCTTAGGTACTCTAATATTAAATGTTAGCCAAATCAAATTTACTTGGGGGAGGGAGGTTGATTTTGTTGAGTTTTATGTCCTAAAACTTATGGTTTATAAACAATATAACTTATTCTGAAAATTCAATAAAATGTTATTGAATATATTGCTTATTAGAAATCCAATAAATCTAAAAGTCTCTTGACTATTGCATGAGTACTTGAACTTTATTTGGAGACATAAAAGTGGATCAGGTTCGAGTAAATAGTAAAAAATGACCTATAGTATATGAATAAGGTTGGGTGTCTTATTCTGGTAACACTATTGGATGCGACCTACTCTGTAGTTGTTACAAGAGTTGTAAAGTGCTATAAACGAAGTGATCTTAATTCGTACATGTTATGACATGAGGAGTGGGGGTGTCCTATGCAAATGAGTTTTGTACAAGATCGGACCACGAAATCAGTCACTCTTGCTTTATAACATTGTTTAATGTTTAAGACTGACTATTTCAAAGCGATGACCTAGGCAACTTGACCTTAATCCTGAGCTAACTATGAACTTCTATTTGTTCGGGATTATCCTTTGATCTGTAAACGGTATGAATAGACCAATGTCTCTGCTCAATAAGCCTCCCATTTTGGGGATAAGACCAGATGAATAGTTGGAGACATAGGGTGCAAAACAGAATTCACTCCTACCTGATTAGGGTTAGTAGAGAGGTTGTTCCCTTTAAATGTTGATTCTAGGTCTTGAACAAGAGGCCTCACCCTTTCATTGGCCTGAGAGGCGATTTGTTGATTGGATCACAAATCAAATGTTCATTAGAGGATCAGTGAGATTTGAGGAACAAGAGATAATTTCGGGGGTAAAACAGAGATTCGACCCAGCCGTTATTACGAACAACCTATGAAGGGTTAACTTACTAATCATGGTTATATCAAGTGGACATAATATATCTACCGTGAGCGGAGTTCAACTATGGGCTTTAGTGGAGTGACCCATTAGTTAATGAATGAGGGTTAGTTTGGTCTAATGAGTTTAGCCGATTAATCTCGGATCGTTGGAGCCCATGATCTGTAGGTCTGCGAGGTCCCCCTACTAGCTCGTAAATGGATTAGCTCTAGAGTAGCGTGATAAGTTAATTTGAAACGTTCAAATTAGAATTAAACAACATTGGTGAATTAATATTTAAATATGATTTAAATATTTGAAGATAAAATTGTGTAAAATTAATTTAATATTTGATATTAAATTAATTAGAATTATTTAAATTGTTTAAATAATTATTAATTTTATTAAGAAAATTAATTTATGAAATTAGTTTTGTAAAATTAATAATATTTTCAATTTGCTCACACAAACCCACATCTTTATCAAAAGTTAGTTATGAAATCAATTTATCAAAAGTTGAAAAAGAAGAGAAAAATACATAATGGAAAATTGGTTTTCTCCATTGTCTTCTCCAAGTTGCTCACACTAAACCCACATCTTTAAGTCTTCATTTACTCCAAGCATGAGCTACATCTCATGTATTCATTCTCATTGCATGATGGTTTGTAATATATTGAAGAGATTGGAGTGATTTTGAGGGAATGCAATCGATAGAATTTTTCTGAAATTTGTGAGAAGAAAGAGTTCTTCCATTGGGTTGCTGTTGTGAGCTTATCTCCATATTCCCTTAATTCAAGCTTACTTTGAGTCATATAACTCAATCTAGAGCACCAAGAGGATAGTAGGAAAGATCTTGGGATGGTCTACATCAAGATTCAGAGAGATTTGCAACTAGATACAAGCTTTGAAACCCATTTATTTCTGCTATAGCATGTTTTCGTTTATGCCGAAATTAATGAATTAGAGTGCTTATCGATCCTCATTGCTTCTGCTGCGTGCTGGTACGTTCCAACAGATTCAAGGTTATAAGGCTTACAACACCATTGAAGTTCTAACGTCAATTTAAGCTTTTTCAAGCCTGCTCAAATGTCTCATCAATGTCTAACAAGGGCTAGCTCACCATCTCCCCCGACCAAATCAAAGCATTCAAGGGACGAACAAGAAGGATATTAAATGTTCAAATTCGAATAAAGAGAGATGGTAGGCCCATTAAGACACCTAGAATCCCTTAAGTACCAACTAAACTCACCAAACTCAGAAATAGGTCATGCATGAGAAGAGTAAAACAAACAGAAATGAAGACAAAGAAAAATCAAAATTTAATTCAAAATGGATCATTGGGCACAAAGTCATTACAAGAAAAGAGTCAAGCTCGCAAGCCCAGTGAAGTAGAATTCAAAAGATCCCAAAAGAAGAGACTGAGTCCTAAACCTAGTATTGGTTGTAAATATGTTGATTTATTGTAAAATCATTTGAGAATTTATTTTATTCTTATTAGGATACTTTCCTTTTATGTATAGTCTTTCTCTTACATAAATTATTGGAATATAAACAATTTTTATTCCATTCAAACTTAGACCTAGTCTACAAAGAGTAAGGGAGTCGCCTGCTTAGCCAAGCGGATGCTTATTAGTGGCAAGTTCGACTTCCTCATCGACCACCTTGGTTGTCTCTCTCTAATTGACATCTTCTTCAGGACCTTGCTCAACCTAGTATTGGTTGAAGGACACCTTGACACAAGCCTTTTGCTTAAAGGCCGCTGAGGAACCTGTCAAAGCATGAAGTTGAAGCCTGAAGAAATTGAATTCCTCGCGAAAATGTGTGAACGTCGTGCATTTGATAATCAATTTAAAATTTGTGAAATATATAGAAGAATAAATAGAATAATACAACTTAATAAGCATGCTGCTGAGATTTGGAAAAGAGTTCGTGAGGAACTTACCTTTGAAGACTCCTCTTCATGGTATTTTTCCTCTAAGTCAAGATCTCCTCTAGGTCACAAACACACGAACCCAAACCTTACCTGTATTACAGATTAATTATGAAACAGTGTTCGGATCGAGAATTGATGTCGTTAATTCTACTCCAAATCAAAACAAAAAAAATTGTAAGATCACCGAACTACTTCTATTACTATCAACGGTGGTAAGTGTGGGGTCAAACCACAGAGAAGCGAAGAATTAATTTTTTTTGGGTTAGATTTGACCGTGGAAAAACAGTAAAAACTGGGTTTTGGTTTTTGGTTTTAAAATTGAAAACATGCAAGAAAAGGAAATTGCAAGGGATCTACTGAACAGTAAAGCATTCATCTAGTTCTCGGATCAAGTAGCCATTCAATGTAAATTAAATCATTGTTTTCTGCTAAAATATCATGTATTCGAATTATGCATGCGTAGCTACCCAATCGATGTGAATTAACTAATCTCTACAAAGGCCGACAATCAATTAATCCGAACCAATCGAGCATCCTAATTCGTAATTAAGGTTGGAAAGACCATGCCTCAATTAACCTACATGCTCTTAGATGCAATTGGGTCTTTAGCTGCAATAAAGAACTTGAAACACATACATTAAGATTCAAGATTCAACTATGTTGATTAAGTGTCAGAAAAACCATTTTCAAATAATCAATTTATTCTTTAAATATGGATTAACGTACGATGCAGAGATTCAAGGTCAGCCTATACACCTAAGCATGCTCATCTAATCTATGCTACAAGGGTAAATTCAAACATAGACGGTTGCAAGGATTCGTGCGAGCTTGAATTTAACTAGTGAAGACATGCGATCATGATAGGGGCGTCAATCCAACACACAAAAGCAAATCTAAATCATGCGAGATTCAAAGAAAAACAGAATTCTAATTCAAAGCACAGAATTGAACAGAAAACTCATCAAAATACAAGAACGCTTTATCCAAGAACTAAACGAAAGATTACCTCATCGATTCATAGAAAAACCAATGGGATACAATCTAAAACACATCCATAATTCGAAATTAAAATAAAAACCAATCTAAGGATACTGAAAACATAAAGGAAAAGGAAGAAGTCAAGGCCTCTCCTCGTCCTCCATTGAAGAACAATACAGTTTTCAGCATATTTTGACCTAAAATCGAAGAGGAGTCTTTATAGAAATCTTTGCAGCATTGCAATGCTCGATAGGAAAGGCCACGCACATTGGAGTGGAGCGTCAGGCTGTGTTGCAACGGTAGCAAGGTTGAACATTCGAAGCGTTGTGACACTCGAGGCAGCGTTGCAACGCTGAGCATTCTGTCAAAAACTCGATACTCGACAGCCTTTTACACGATGGTCCTCGATGATACTCGATGGAAATTTCCTTAATGGTTGATTATACTCGCTTATACTCGATGCCACTAATAAAAATATAGAATACTCGATGAAACTCGATAGTAATTTGGTAATTTCAACTACTTTGAAGCCCGGATGCTCAAATCAACTCTAAATTGCTTCAAATTAATCCTATCGGCTCCAAATCGTCAATTCTACCTCTTGGTTGCTCGATACTTACAAAATAGGGAAATAAACACGTAAAATCCAATAACGAGCCCGAATTAAGCTAGGAATAATAGCTTTTTTTAGAGCTAACAAAGAGGGGGGATGAGAGTTATTTCAACCTCCATCTAACGTGAAAAAGAAAACAATTCCCCTATAATGGGGTTTATTTAATATACATTATTATCATATATAAAGTATATTATATGATTAATTAACTAACTTAATTAATCATATACTATGCATTTTAATCACATTAAAATGCATATCTCTCTTATAACTTATAGTTTTAATATGAATCATATTGATATTAAATTTTAATCTATGGTATTTATATATAAATAATATTTGAATTTTATTCAAATATATCACTCCATTATATTATATAGTATTAATTACAAATCATATTTATAATTATTTATATATTATAATGTATCGATATACATTATATTTATTTGAATCTCATTCAAGTATTTATCTCTTTTATTGATTATAAATCATATTCATAAGAAACCATAATGTATCAATATACATTATTTAATTCCCTTATACATAGTATTAATTATAAATCATATTCATAATTAACTATGTACTATAATGTATAAATATACATTATAATTTATATTAATCACATTAATATAAATTTTCTCTTAAATAATTTGAACAATTCAAATTATTCCAAAACTATTTATTCCTTGTTTGATCCTTAGTGAGCTAGCAAGCAAGAAGACCTAATGGATCTATAGATTTAAAGCTCCAGTGATACGATATTTATTAATTAAACTCTTTAATTAATTGATCAACATTCATTAATTGTCAATGACTCCACTAAAGATCGACAGCTGCACTATTCATACTGTAGATATATTTATGTGTCCATGGATATAACCAATCAACAGTGAGTTGACCCTTCATTAATCGCTCGTAACTATAATTGAGTCAAAATTACCGTTTTACCCCTCTAGTTACATCTAACTCCTTAGGTACTACTGATCCCTCTAATGAACAATTAGTTATAATACAACTATATATTAGACATCTCTCTGACCAGTAAGATGGTGAGGTACCTTATCGTTCAAGACCCGGAATCAGTACTTAAGGGAGGAATTCATCTACTTACTCTATGATTGAAAAGGGGTGAATTCTATCTTGTGTAGTTCTGTTCTCAGCTCCCCACTCAGACAAATCCTCAAAATGGTAGGCATAGTGAGTCAACGAATCAGGCCACTCTCACCCATACAAATCGAAATATTGCCCTCATAGGCAGGTGTCCACACCTCACTCAGGATTGAGGGCAAGTTACCTATGGTCATCCTAGTGAAATGTAAGTCTTTTCAAGTAACGGCATTATAAAGAAAGATTAATCATTTCACGTCCGATCTTATACAAACTCTTTGTATAGGATTCCCCCACTCTCATGTCTCCACATGAACTATTAGGATCAAATCGTTTGTAACGTTTTACAACTATTGTAGTAATTACAAAGTGGGTCGTATTCGTAGTGTCACTAGGATATGACACCCAACATTAACTTAAACATGATCCACCTGTATGTCAACCACATACACGTTTAAGTTACAATAAAAACCCTAAAATATTGTTTATTGGATTGAGTTAAACAATTCTAAATGTCAAATAAAATAGCTTCTTATTTTATTAGATAAATGAATATCGTCATTTATACATTACAAACCACGAGATTTAGGATACAACCCCAACAAAGTCATCTAAAAGCATCTCGAAATAGCGTGTTGTAAGTAGCCAACTCCTCGAAAGTAGACTCCACGTCCTCGACACTCTGCAAGCATTGGCCTTCAATTTTTAGGTCAAAAGCAACCCGAGTCGATGTTTCGCCCTCTGCCATGTCGAATTTTGGAGATGCCACCTTAAATTGGAGACACTCCACCACAACCTCACTCTTCCTCTGGTTGTCCCTCAGACGACCTCTCTCTGCCTTGATCTCACGAGTTAAAAGTTAAGCACATGGTGATGCGGTTAATGACATGCAGTTCGACCAACAAAAAACGGAATCTTAAAAGGAGGGGAAGGCGAAATGAGAATGGTGAGAGAAGGAAAGCGTACCTTTTCCATCACCCCCTCAGTCTAACTGAGCTCTTGCACAGGTTGACCCAATTTTCCCAGGACGTATTGCGCTTATAAAAAGCCAAGGCGCGTCACGGTGTTAACGATCTCTTAATAGAACTCTTGTTCGTGCATTCTACAGCTCTCCTCGCCACCCGAGGGGCATCCACTCCACTAGGATGGTTCAAGAGTTTGCTCATCAGATGACTCCACATTCACATGATCAACGGGAACATACGGAACCATGTGATCCTGTTTACCCCCACGAAGATCGACATGCAACGGAGAAGGGGAGTCCACCTCCCGTGGAGCCGAAAAACTTTGACCAAGATGAGATCACTTCCAACCAAAGCTAAGATGAAAGGAAGCCGGTCACTTGACCTCGCAAACTAAAAATCCACTCAATTGACCTTGCAGCCTCAAGATCCATTCCTAGTTCGACTCATGGTTGCGCTCAAATAATCTGAAAGACTGGAAATTTAGGACAAGAAAACCTAAAAAACTTAGCGAAAGAAAGGGAAGACGACAATGACCAGAATACTCACCACTCTACTCATTCTCTGACTTCGAGGAAGAACTGGTGCTTGACTTTGCGTGTGAAATCGCCTCATACCTTAAAGCCAATGCCTTCATAATAGTTGCATCATGGGTGCTCACCTCTCCTCAATCAATGGTTTCCTTCGGTGCAACCTCCTAGGCAAGGTAGTTCAAAAGAATGTTGGAATTGACCTCGCACGGTGGAAGGCAGGGTTGGAAGATCAGTAGGCTTCCTGGTGAGCCTAGAAGATCCTAGTATCTTGTGTGTTTATTTTTTTAGGATCATAAGATTGTTTTATGCTTGAACAAATATGCAAGCTTGACCTATTACTTGATCCATGTTAAGGTAAATATTCTAATCTTTATTTAATGATAATACACGTTTGATTAAAATATTTGTTTCCTTATAATATGAGTTGAAATATATGGGTATAATAGTGTGCTCAACAACCAGGTAGGTCGGAGTATGGGTATTATACTACGAAGTTTATATGCAATATAGTAACCTGTATGAGCACAATAATTATAGACTTGGTGTGAATTTTCTTACACTATCTTCTTTAACTACAATTTTTACACATTATAATTTTTTTAATCAATTACATATTCTTGTTCGTTTTCAGTTGACAAGAAAAATATTTTATAGTCAATTAGAATTAGATGCACTGAGAGTTGAGTATTGTGACTTTATAAGACGCTACATGTGATGCATCAATAGTTAATTTTGTTAGGTTTAGGATATATGATATGATGTCGATTTTGGTGGGGTTAAGTCTAATATGATTCTATTTTTAGATACTAATTGCTTATAGAAAAGTTATTTTATGGGTTGATTTATGAAAATTACTTGGTTCGTTCATTTGTAATATAATGTTTATGGATGGTTTGTTGTTATATTATTCTGATTTGATAGAAAGTTTATAAGTATGTTACTTGTTTCCATGAGATGATCTGAGACTATCAATTTAGATATGTGTTATTGAAATTTTGGAGCTGTGTAGTTGGTGACTTGCAAGAGATCTGTGTATATAGTTGTTGGTGTGAAGGAGTTATGTAGTTGTTGGAGTTGTGTAACTATTGGTAGATGGTTTTATAGTTGTTAGTTTTATGAGGAATGATACATTTTGTAATTGTATGATTCTGATAACATAGACATGCATGATTGAAAAGTTAAGTATAAAGTGGGAACGTAGTTGAGTTCGCAATAGTTGAGTGAAGTTGTTGCCTTGCAAAAGTGGTGTAAAGTTGTTACTTAGTAGGAGTTGTGTAAAGTTGTTATTTAGTATGAGTTGTGTATAGTTATTGGGTTTGCTTTGTTGTGTAAGGTCGTTGCTCGACGGGAGTTATGGCTAGTTGTTGGGTTTGCAAGAGTTGCGAGAAGTTGTGTAAAATTGTTGCTTTTGCAAGAGTTGTGTTGATTATTGGGTTTAATGTAAAATTGTTGTTTTGCATGAGTTGTTAGACGTTGTTGCTTCGTAGAGTTGTGCAGTTATATATTAATTTGCAAGAGTTGTGTAATCGTTAGTTTATAGTTCTGCAAGTTACATCTTGATGTAGATACAAATTTCAGATTAAAAACTTGTTTTGGGTCAATTACATGTTGCATAAGAGGGGTCCCAATGACTCAAAACTTTTTTTTTTTTTTTTAAAGTTTTTAAATTGCTATAGTTGACAAGTAAAAATAAGGTTAGAAAAGCGTACTTAAAAATCGTCAATAAAAACATGTATTAACAAAAAATAATATAGTTTTCTTGGCATGCAAAAAACGTCAATTAAAAGTGTTTTCTTGACATTTTCAAAAAGTAGTTGGACAAAAATGTCAATATTACCTTTGAAATTCGAAAAGTATCAACAAAAAAGTTTTCATTTGACGATTCTTCTATATAGTTGATGGGCAAAAAATGTCAGTGTACCATTTGTTGAGGGCTAAAAATGTCAACAAAGGGTTTTTAGTGACGTTTGTAAGCCGTTAATAAAATTAGATTTCTTAATGTTCAAGCTTTCTTAATATGGGCCAACTTGACTATTTTGGCCATCAACATAAACATTTTTTTGACATTTTTTACCCATCAACAAAGACCAAATTTATAGTGAGATTATCATAGCTTAGCTCAATATGAATTAGATTTCTTCAAGCGGAAGACAAAATTTTATAAGTGTCAACACAAAGGGATTGACAATATCAACTTGGAAATCTAACAAGTGTTTGGGAGCTTGATCAGAACCTTCAGCTTACCTGCAATAGAAAGTGCGACATGTTAGCATAGATAACAACACAAGAAAGTTGAGTAGAGGTAAGAAGGATCTATCCGACCTCTAAACTCGAGATATAAAACTAACTAAACCTTAGACACGTAGAACCAGTCGTCCTTCCAAGACTTGTTGGAGGAAGGCTTCTCGCTCAATGGAACTCACTTCAGCCTGTGAACCATTCTTAGAGCTTTGGAACTTGCTTCAGCCCATGAACCGCGAGAGTTACCTGGCAGATTGCTAGACCTTACCCTCGTGACACACCCACATCATGGTATAGGCATTGGGCACCCCCATCTGTTTGGTGCTAGCTGAGTTGGGGCGACCCCAAGATGGCATAAAGTGCTGGCAGAACGACAAAAGTGGGAGACAAACGCTAGCCTTAAACATCTGATGATACATCTCGACCTCACCCAGAGGAGGCCTCTTTATGCTCTCCCTTAGCTTGAGAAAACGGAGCACTATGGAGGGATAGATTCGATATTGAGCTCTCAAGTTCTCTAAGTCAAAAGAGATGAGCCTAGATGACGTGTCGACCTCTTCCTCAAGCCTTATCTTTGGAGAATTAAAAGATTGCCCAACCGTCTTACTATTTATTTAATGTGGCAAAAGAAAAGGGAATCAACAACTTCCAAATAGCTCGATTGCTCAGGTCTGATAAAGTTCAGTGCGAGGAAAATGTATATGCTACCACGACCAAATTTCACTATTTATAGGAAATCAACGATCGATGATAACCATTAAATGACGATGACCATACGAGATCTACAAGCTCATATACGAACATATGCTAGAGAGAGATGCAAAACTAACATAACCCCCAATTACCACTCAGGAAGTGCAAAGGTAAAGAGAGAAATGATTACAACATTGTTACACGTAAACTTTTTGCCCCTCTTACAACTTGACCCTTAGCCTCAAGTCAACTCACTAGAGGGCCAATGTTTAGGGTTGCCCTAGGCATGGTCCAAAAGCCCACGGGCGCCTTCAAATCTAAGGAAAATAAGAGACGACATTAAGGAATGACATTCCAAAAAGGAAAAGTCAAACATCCAATTCTGAGTCGATTCGTCGAGTCAAAGGAATCATACTAATTGAAAAATAATTGAGTTAAGCTCGATCCTGCCACTATCCAACCTTGAAGGCTTCAATCTTTCTAACATCGTTGATGTTACACATGACTACACACGATTTTCAGGTGAAGGACACTATAAATAACTCTATTTGATAATCATCGAGGGGAAGAAGTAAGTAAACTCTAAAAGAGAATTCCGACCTTATTCTCTATGTATAGTTGAACTAGTACGGGTGCTCTCATACAAGTTTGTTTGGAAGGCAAGGCGAGACCAAAGATGCGGGCCGATTGAGGATACAAGAGGCTCGTGATGGGTGCAGGTTTCCTATGCCAACGATTATTGTAAATACTAAACTAACAATATGGATAAAGCATAATCTTCATAAAATAAACATGCTTTACTTTTATGAGAATTTTGACAATGAATTGTGTCCATGAGATATCAATGTACATTAAAAATATATTTAATGAAACAATAGAAGATTTATCACAAACACTATGACTTTTTTTCTTATTCACGAACAAGGCAAACTCAATGTTAAAAAATTAAAAGTCAAAGTTTGAATACTATGAGAAAACATATTGAATTTGAAAGAAAAAAAGAGAGTTAAATAAAAACAAAGGGGGAAAAAATGGTAAACCGTAAAAGAATGAATATTTATTTTAAAAATAGGAAAATAAGTGGAGAGATTGTTGGAGAGAAAAAGATGGGAAGGGGAAACATCGAGAGAGGGATGGAGAGAAACGAAAAGAGAATAGTTTGGAAGAATAAACCACTAAATTCTTTCTAGATTTTTTAATATGCGGTATAATGTTTCCCCAGATGTCTTGATGACCATTTAATTTGTAGAAAACTCAAATCATTCTCATTTATGAAAAAAACAAATCAAACAAAATTTAAAAATAACAAATAATAAAAATTAATTAAAGATTATTTGATTGACTTTTAAAATACTTGGCATAATTAGTTCTATCCAAAATTGATTTGGTCAACAAGAAAGATTTAAACATTAATAATTCGAACTTTTATTCTCCGTACACACTTTTTTTTTATTTAATTAAAAATGAAAAAGGGAAATATTTCAATGTTAATTATAAAAAAAAAAAGATATTTATTTTCTGTTTATTTTACTTTCAAAGCTGGCAAATCTTCCAATTATGTCAATGTCACAAAATAACAAATATAGTAATGATGAAATAAAATATCGAACTAATATAGGGGTTTGCGAACATAAAATTCGAAAGTCATATTCTATTTTATATTTTTATAATAAAATTGAAAGTTAAAAAAAAACCTATTAGACATTTTAATTTCAATAACTTTTTTATACAAGTGAAATACAAGCATCACCACGAGAGATAACGATGATGGTGTCAGATTGTTAAAGGAGGAGAACAATAGAATGAGGAAAAACAGAAAGGAAAGATGACCAAATATCCTTGTAAGCATGCATAATTAACATACAAATAATGGACAATTACAAATATAACAACATGACCCAATATTAATAGATATAGCACAATACAAAAGAATTTACAAACATAGCAAAATTTAGATTAAATTCTTAGAGTCTATCCATGATAAACCATATCGCTAATAGAAGTGTATCACCATAAAATTTTATCAACGATAAGATATATCACCGTTAGATTTTGCTATATTTGTAATTTTTTAAAATGTTGCTATATACTTAATTATTGATCCTAAAAGTATTATGCATCGTAACTATTCTAAAAGTAATATTAAATTTGAGATAAATTGTTTACTTCATCCAAATTTGTCAATTCAGTCCCATTTAATCATTAACTTAATTGCCACCTTTAAAAATCAAATGAGCTTAGATTCTACTTAACTAACAGAAATAATTTATAGTAGGGCAAATGGTAGTTGTAATTTTTCAGTAATAAATATTGCACTATCAAATTTATACAGCAAATAAACTTAGAAATTACCATGATTTGAAGATAATTTTTGCAATTTTAAACTATCAACTTGAAGATAAAGAGTCTCGATAAAACGAAAAAAAAAAAGAAAAAAAAAAGGTGGACTAAAACTTAAACTTTTGATTTTTTTTAATTATTATTTTTTATTGTAGGTGAGTTGTAGTTTTCCCAATTTCCCCTTCTTCGTTTTTCTCTCTCTTTTCTCCCCAATCTTGTGCAGTTATCCCCGGCCCGCAAAAAAAAAATCTTAAAATAACCCAAAAGAAAAAACTTTTCTATGGTGAATCTCTTTATAAAAACTTATTTATGACTAACCTTTTATCTTTGTGAAAAACCAATTTTACCTCCAATTTTAAAAACTCTTCAAACCACGCTACGAAACATTGTTCACCCCACTTTTTCGCTTACATCTTCTCTCACTGTGCAATTTTGGCTCTCGTTTTCTCTTGTTTTTGCTCTCATACCGACTCGTCGTCTTCTATCTTCATCCAAGCACTTGGCCACTTTCTCGCCGGTCGTTTGTACACACTACAAGAAAATTAACCTTTTTCGAAGGTTTAAACATTTAATAGACCTTATATTTTTTTTCAAAGGTTATCTCAACCTTTGAAAAGTGTCGAAATAGATCCCGTAAAAAAAAAACTTTTTCAAAGGTTTACTAACCTTCGAAAAATATTATTTTTCAAAGGTTGATTAACTTTCGAAAATTATTATTTTTCAAAAGTTATATATCTTCGATAATTGTCAAATTATTTATCGATAATTATCTATTATCAAGTAGTCTTTTTCGAAGGTTTTCATTATTTTTAGAGGCTTATCATGTTATTTTCAAATTTTTAAAACCTTCATAAAAACTTATTTATCAACAATTGTATATCCTTCGAAAATTCTCTTACAAAACCTTTTAGCACATTTATTGACAAATCTCGGAAGGTTGTTTTTACTAATTCATCTACATGTAGTACCCCGAATTACAAAGTATAAGAATAGAATAGAAAAATAGACAATGACATGGATGAAAGTAAACTTATATGTCATAAAAGTACACCAAAAGGCTATCAAAATTCTATAACATCAAACTACAATTGATCAACTAGAAACAAATTTTTTACGTATCTCTGTCATCATTTTTTGAAATCTATCATCAAAACGATTTTCTAATTTGCTTATTTGACGCCTAAGTGCTTCTGCCTCAATCTCTCTTTGTTGTTCAGATTCTTTTCTTTGTCGTTTAGATTCTTGAAGTCATTGTTCGGACTCATTAAGACGACGCTCAAGATCGTAAAGCAAAAAGGGAGAAGAATATCTCATTACTTCCTCCCTGAAGAATTTTGTATAACTTAGACTCGTAAAGCAACTGAGGATGCTTCGTCTTGACATTTTCCTGCACATGAGAAAAGTAAAGCAAATTAGATTTATGTTTTACTAAGAACATGAACTGGCTCATAAAGAAAATGAAGACTACAGTATTCAGCTCAATGAAGCATTACTAACACAATGAACAAATAACCATGCATCCAAAAGCCCAACTAAACACATACACAAAACCTATTTGTTTTAAAAATTTTTGCATTCACTATCCCTCCAAGTAGCATAACCAGAGAGGATCAATGTTCCACTCAACTAAACCAGGAAAATTTTAAAGTAAAACCAAAAGAGAACTGTCTGTCTATCAGCATTTGCTATACCAGGAGGAATTCCAGAACTAGTGCCCTATAGAAAAAAAAATTACACTCAGTGCGATTAAAAGAAAGGGCGCGGTTGCACAACAAAAGCAAATCACATATAACTAACTAGGGCACGGATTAGAGGAGTGGCCAGCTGTGACTGTTGATACTTTAAAATGGTCTAGTCAAAGACATAATCAAATTGGAAACCTGTAGCAAGAAAACCAAGAACAGCAAAATAGACAGAATTTCAATAATAAACGATTGTCAACAAGAAAAAAAGCTGCAAGTATGAACTATGAAAGAAAAACTTATTCAAGTTATTCTTTTCAGATAAGCATAATCTGGCTTATACCTTAATTTAGGGGGAATAATGCGCTATGCACTAACATTCAGATAAGCATAACATGCAACATCTTTTCTATAGCATCGAAGAAATTGCACAACAGCTCCTTCCAAGTAAAGATCAACAATACAGAAGGTGTTCATTGAATCATTGGATATAAGTAAGGCACTTAACAAAAGAGAATCAGAAATACATTAGGAGGGAAAACTATTGGTACAATACAAAGGCAATACATGATCGACTTAGTTTACTGTTACTGCCCATGGGGTACAAATCTTCCACCCAACAAAAAAAAAAAAAAAATCTTATAAATCTTGTTGTACATTATGATAGTCACAATTAAACTAAAAAGTAAATAAAGGGGCAATTACAAGGTTTTCAAATGAAGGTCAAGAAAAAATGCTCTAGGTACAACTATGAGTATCAATTAGTTTTGGATTAGAGTCTAATTTAAGTTCTTCGCCTAACTATGCAAACTACAACCAACTTCTATAAGTTTACAATGAACTTTAATACCTTTCCCTTGGTCAGTGCGTTATGCACTAAAATACATCAAGTAATGGATATTTTGAGGAATAAGAAATCTTACTTAGTATCGCTATGAGAATCCAGAAAGTTGAACTCTCTGTAACCACTAAGCTTGATCAATATAGTTCCCCGATTCTCTTCATTCCATACACCCTCATTTTCTAGGAGTTTGATAACCTGCACCATGAACATGTTGATATTATATGATTCCTAAAGATGGGTTTTGAAGAATGTTTGCTTAGTTTAATTTTCCAAAGCCACAACATGAAGTCAAAGCAACATGCAGACTTAATATTTATTCAACTCAAACATGGGTAAGAGCAAGGGATGGTCAACACATACCGAAGTTTTCAACTTTGATCTTCCTATAACATGTGATCCACATCAAGTGATAACCGTGAGAGACTAAATGGCTAGAATAAAAAAGACAGAAAAACTCATTTTTAACCTTGTACTTTAGCTCAATAAGTCAATTTTAACCTTCAACTTTTTCAAATTGAACTCAAACTTGAATAAGTTGAAAAATTATTCCCCCTAAATTAAGTTATTCTTTTTCTATATGAAAGAAAAACTCATACCTTTACGAATAAAGAGATCACGAAATATTCTTTTCAAATAAGCATAATCTGGCTTATCATCAAAATGAAGTGATCGTCAGTAATGGAAATATGATGCAAACTCTAATGGATATCCACGGCATAATGCCAAGAAAATAATTAAATTCTTTAAGACGCAAAAGTAGTGTTAAAAATGCTCCAAAATTTACATTTGAGAACAACTTACCTTAATAGATGTAGAAACTTTTTTCTCACTGATTTGAAGTAAGGTCTTCTCTTATGTAGTTTTCAAGTGATATTGTAAGGTCTTCTCTTATGCAGTTCTCGACACTGAACTTAAATTACAGAATAGACATGTATATATTCTTAGAATTACAAATATGAAAATGATGAGCAGGATTTACCAAACAATCAAATGAATACGTAACTGACCAGATGAACATTTTTCTTTAATTTTCAGAAGGAAAGAAAAGACTCCGCAAAATTTCTACGTCTCATCTCCTCATTATGACACAAATAAATTTCAGATCATGGCAAACCACAGCAAAAATATAAAATTTAGAACTTCAAATTAATTCAAGAATATTTCACGAGCATGAATTCAGGTAGAATATACAACCTTCTCAATTTGAAGATCTTTCTTTTTAAGTAGGGCTGCATATTCAAAACTTGATGAAACAGGGGCAGGGGTCCTCAATTCACTCTCCAATCTCATCAACTCTTTCTGCAAAAAAAATAAGTACAACACAAGATGAATTAATAATAATAATATATAATCGAGTCAAGTGATTCTTGTACCAATCTGGACTACTTTACACTTCGTTTCCATCGCCAATGAAATCTGTCAAGATCTTCCTTTTGTTCTTTCCTAGAAATATGATACAGAAAAGTTCAAGGAGACTGCCTAAAAGCTATATATATATATTCATCCCCAATCAAAAGACACAAGCTAAGATACTTTAATAATACATTGTTTAATCAAAAGAAATCAGGCTTCTTCTTCTACTTAAAGCAGATTATGGAACTGTACAGAGAGATTACAAACCATAAGCTTTCATTGTCATTTTTCATGATTATCTTTAGTTGGGTTTATCTTGAGTATCAAAGGCTACTTGAAATCTATAAGAACATCAGCAACAATCGGTAGCTGACCCGATGTGATATTGTCGTAATCCTCATTTTTGGCCAAAGCTTTATCTAGAGCAAAGCTTTTTTGGTTATTAAAAGGCCAGCAAAGCTTCCAACTATACCTAAGGAACCAAAGTTATGCAGATTGCAAAAGATGTAGAGTTAGCTGAACAAAAGCATTAACTAACAAAGTCCAACAAATATGATTCTATTGCTAAAGGAAACATGGTACACAATGACTGTCAAATTTTAAGAACCGAGTTAATTCTATAGCTAATTTATTCATGTTCCATGACAGCAATTGGGTGTCTCTTAAAAGGAATTCAATAAGACAAATTGAAGGAAACAAAATATTAATCATTAACGATATGATGAGTGTAATCAGTTGATCTAAATACACAATTTGGTTATGTATATTAGTGAATGATGAACTCAAAAGGAGAAAAAAGATCTATAAAATTGACTCTCACAATACTCACAGTAAGGGAAAGAGAACACAACATCTCTCATCATAGGTCTCTTGTTAGGATCCTTTTCTGTGCATCTCAAAGCCACCAAAACCACCTTCTTAATCTGCTCCCTTCGATCAGAATCTACAAGTTCTTCGATCAGAATCTTCGATAAGAATCACCACATAATTTGATACTTCAAAACAAAAACATGAGAATGAAGAGCTAATTCCTAATATATGTGTAGAATGATACCTCGTGCAATGTAGCCAATTGTTCCTGCAAGAGAAGAAGAAGTCGTTGCTATAGAAGTTTGGTTCAGCAGCTTTGCAAGACCAAAATCAGCAATATGAGGTTCCATCTCCGAATCTAGGAAAAGGAAGGGAAAATAAGCGCATTTAAGCGAAGGAAGAAAGAGAGAGTAGGCGGAGCTAGAATCATAATGTTGAATTAAGATAGGAACACTTACGAGTTTAATTGAAACCTCTTCATTCGTCTGTATATTAGTACCTGTAGATAGAATTAAAGCATTAAAATCTAGTTGTTGTAATAGAGCAGCATAATGAGAAGCTGGAATGAATAAAAACCAAACAAACCAAGATAGATCTCCCCGAAGGAGCCGCTACCGATCTTCTGGCCAAGGTGAAGCTTATTGTCGACGCGAGGTTCCATCCGGGAAGGAAAAAAAGAAAAAGAAGCGTAGAAATGGAAGATGATTAGGAGAAGTTGAACATGGAATCGAGGGAATCGAGGGAATCAATGTTGAGAAGAGGAATCAGAGGTTCATCGATTAAGAAAGAAATGAAAGAAAACGAGAAATTACAATTAGAGATCTAGGGCAGGGCAAGGGCAGCTAGGGTTGGGTAGGTTAAAAACTTAGAAATTGCAATTAATATCACTTGCGCATAGCTTATCGTTTAGCTATCGCGCCCATCGTTTACATCCATCGTTTAGCGCTGACGCTTTATCGTCTATGCATTCGCCTATCTCTTAACGTCATTGCCCAGTGCCTGTGTCTATCGCTCAACGCCCATTGCTTAGTATTTCGCCTATCGTATAGTGCGTCTGCTCATCGTTTAGCGCAGCACAACTATCGTCTAGTGCTATCATCCAACTTCTACGCTTATCGTCTAGCGCTTTCACTAATCGTGCAGTACGTCACTCCTCATCGTTTAACGTCGTGCGCGTCTTCACGATCGTCTAATGCATCCGCCTTATATGGAAAGTTCAAAAATCATCATACTTTTTACATCCAAAGGATTTACTTGTTACTAATATAGTCTAGCCTATGTTCTTCTTTAGATCCCTTGTTTCACTCCGATAGTATCATAAATCGAGTCAATGCAGAGGAAATGAATGCATTTTCATACTATTAAGTAAGTGAAATAGATAAAACATAATCTGTATTATGCCATATATATCACCTATTCTACTGGATCTTCTCTTAACGACATCACCCAGTGCCTGCGTCTATCACCCAACGCCCATCGCTTAGTATTCTGCCTATTGTGTAGCGCGTCTGCTCATTGTTTAGTGCAGCACGACTATCGTCTAGCGCTTTTACTGATTGTGTAGTACTTTGCCTATCGTATAGCCCGATCGTCTAGCGCGTCACTTCTCATCGTTTAACGTCGCGCGCATCTTCACGATCGTCTAACGCATCTGTCTATCGCTTAACGTCATCGCCCAACACCTGCATCTATCGTCCAGCGCCTGCGTCCATTGCTTAGTATTCCGCCTATCGTGTAGCGCGTCTGCTCATCATTTAGCGCAACACGGCTATCGTCTAGCGCTATGTCCAGCTTCTATGCTTATCGTCTAGCGCTTTCACTGATCGTGCAGTACTTTGCCTAGCCTGATTGTCTAGCGCGTCACTCCTCATCGTTTAATATCGCGCACATCTTCACGATCGTCTAACGCATCTTCACGATCCTAACCTTTCTCAAAGGTCTTTATTAACCTTCAATAAAAAGTGCATATTTTTCAAAGGACTTATCAAAGCCTCCGATAAATGTATGTCTTTCTCAAAGGTTTTTATTATCCTTCGATAAAAACTACATATTTCTCAAAGGTTTTTTCAAAACCTCCAATAAATATATATATATATATATTTAAAGGTTTTTGTTAACCTTCGATAAAAAGCATATATTTCTCAAAGGTTTTTCCAATATCTTCAATAAATGTATATCTTTCTCAAAGATTTTTATTAACCTTCAATAAAAGGTGCATATTTTTCAAAGGACTTATCAAAGCCTCCGATAAATGTATGTCTTTCTCAAAGGTTTTTATTACCCTTTGATAAAAACTATATATTTCTCAAATATTTTTTCAAAACCTCCAATAAATATATATCTTTTCTAAAGGTTTTTATTAACCTTCGATAAAAAGCATATATTTCTCAAAGGTTTTTCAATACCTTTAATAAATATATATCTTTCTCAAAAGTTTTTTATAGCCTCCGATAAAAGATTGTTGAAATAGCTCAATTTTCTTGTAGTGACATTTTCCACCATCGTCGATCTCTAAAAGATATGTGAATCTTCTCCTTGAATGCATGTTGATATTCGTTTAGTATTCTCACCAGCCGTTTAGAGTTCACAAAGGATTTGTGCCTATCATTTGTTAAACGATCTCTCAGCCTTTGTTAAATGATCGTGTATTCGTTCTTAAAAGATCGCTTAAATTATCCAAGGCAAGCATTTAGTATTCTTTAGACGGTTGATTAGAGAAACGTAAACGATCATTTAGAAAAAAGTGTGATCGTTTAGTGGTGTTTACGCGATCATTTAGTTGTTTGTTATCCGATCGTTTTGTTTTATGTTACATGATCATTTAGTTATTTTTTATACAATCATTTAGTTTTTACTATGTGATCATTTACTTATTGTTGTTATGCATGTGTTTGTTACAGGTTGTTAAGATGGTCGTCCCTACTAAGAAATATTGTCTTGTTACAGTTTCTTGCCAAGCCCACAAAATTGCGTCCATTATTAAGAATAAGTTGACAGAAGAGCATATGAGAATGTTTAGGACAACGACCTTTGGTCCACTGTTGGACGTAGATCTTGCATTTAATGGGAAACTTTTTCACCATTTTCTATCTAGGGAGGTAATGGATGCAAACCCAGACGTTATATCATTCAACATATTAGGAGAAGGTATCATTCTCCCAAGACGATTTAATCTGATAACTGGGTTGTGATCGACCAAGGAAATTGTAGAAAGAGAAACAAGCAGTGAGAGACTGTGACAACTCATTCTTGGACCAAAGGACCCAAATTATAAGGATATTTCTTGCAAGGATGTGGAGAATGCATTCGAGAAGTTCACTTTTGCAAACAATGAAGATGTCGTCAAGGTTGCATTGAAATTATTCTTCAAGGTGATGATTGGAAAAAACAAGAAAACCCAATTTGATGTGAAGACATTTGGGAATGTTGATGACCCTGAAGTCTTTAGACATTATGACTTATCGTTCGTCTTTTTCAAACGTACCTTGAATAACATGAAGACTATCATGCGCGGGAAAAAAGAGGCACATAAGGCAAAGAAAGCAGAAAATGCTCATCATGCCTCAATAATTGTACAAAGGGATTTACACTTGCATTCCAGGCATGTACTTTCATTTCCATTTCACTTTAATCTGTGTGTTAATACTGTATGTGTAATAAAGACTTCCATATTATAAGTTTGGGCTCACAAAATTTTATCCACGTCAAGTAAGTTCATAGCCACCAAAGTTAGCAAGGTTGTAATTCATAGAATTCTTAGATGGACTTGTTCTCGTGCTCCATCTTATAAATCGTTGAGTAAGAATGTGTTTCAACTAAAACAAGTAAGTAACCAATTGCTTCATTTATTATAGTTTCATGCATTCTGACTTACTCATTCGCTTATGTACAAACTATTTTTTTTACGAGATTTATACCAAGTGCAGAGGAAATAAGGTACAAGGAGGACCAGTTGGAAGAAAGAAGGATTAAGGAGGTGATCCATGATGTCGAAGGAAGAAGTATTGAGGAGATTAAGGGGGTTGAGGGGCATGATCACTCTCTCAATATCTATGAGTCCTTCAGGGGCACGATGGGTTAGACCAGCATATTAGGGAGTAAAAAACCCTCCATTTGATGAACCCACGTTGGTAAGCAAGAACAACATGTAACTAAGCATCGTGCCATATAGCCCAAATCATGTAGGTGATGATGGGTAGAAATGTACGTTATTATAAGCCTTTTATTTAGAATTATGAGGGCTGTTAAGTAGAATATGCGACGATTATACTAAGGATTCATGAGAAAACAAGCTTGCGTCGATCGACATCAAGAATCTTAGCTAACCCACTTTTATGCGTTATTATGCGTTCAACTGTTTATTTTCGTAACAAATGCAGAAATCGATCGCATACGCGAAAGCGAGGCTATCGCAAAGATGATCGCATGCGTCCTCGTATGGGTGTTACGGCGACCAAGCGAATGCGGTCATCGCAGGGAGATTACGACTACAGAGTAATAACCACAATAGAGGGATGAACGTAAGGGTGGTGGAATGCGTTGACACTTCAGAAACTAAGCATGAACGCATACCTCAAAAGTGTCAAAAGGTGATGTTGACATTTCATCTACTACGCTGTTAGCAGCAAAGGTTCAGAGTAGTCCATCATGCTGTTAACTGCAGAATTTTAGAGAGGATCATTAATGCTGTCAACAATCAAGCTCTATAAATAGAAGCCTTAGAGCCCAACTTCAGAGGATTCAGGGGTTTTTTGCCTGAGGGCAGATCCTTGTGATCTAGACTAAAGCGTGAGAAGATAGTCTTGAGAGTTCTTCATCCCCTCAACAATTTCAAGTGATGATCGGAGCCTTCACCGGAGTTAGAGCTCGAGAGAGTCTACTCCATCGCCCATCCATGGCACCGCCGGCAGCCTTGACACACATCTGATGGAAGCAAGACATTGCTTCCATCTGGCCCTCCATTTCTCTTCTATCCTTGTATTGTATTACATTGTGGCTTAAAAAATTAATACATTTTGTGATCAATGTATTTCTATATTTTCCTTCAATTCCATCTCCATATTCATTCACTTAGCATCCTTTACTTTTATTGCATCACTAAGTAAGACTACTAGAGTATCAAATACTTAATCATGCGACATAGTCATATGAAGCATGTAGTAAACCACCGGAAGGTGCGTTGCGCGAGTATTGTGAGAAAATCCTATTTGCTTAGTGTGAAGTTGTAGCAACGGTTGCCTATAAGCAGACGCAATGCTTGTCTATGAGTAGAATCAGCAGCAACCAACTGCCCAGGAGGGTAAGTAGTTGATCGCATTAAGCAATGTAAGCAAGTGTTCACTAGAGATGGGAATAATTATGTTAACCATGTTTTATGTGATTACCTTGTCTTATGTATGTGTCCATCGCCCCTTTAGAGCTGCTCGAGAGAGAATCTAAAGAAAGAACCTAGGCTCGAGAGAGCTAGGTTAGAATCTAGGCTTGAGAAAGCTAGAGCAGAATCGCATAAGCAAGAATAAAGACTTATGAATAAGCTCCGTTTGCCATTACACATTGCATGCGTCTTCGTCAAGTGTGTGTACAGCTGATATATTGTAGAATTACAAGTTATTTATACTACTTTATTTAGATATTCGGGTCAAAAGAGAGGAAAGTTGCGTCAATTGTATGAAAATTAGCTAAGAAATACAATAATTATAAATTGTCATCAATACACCCATTAACACCATTGTGATGGTAGAAAAGAATATTTCAAGTCTATTTGCAGGAAATCCAGTCACCATATGCGTTCACGACTCAAGAGAGAAAGACTAACACATCTACGTCGCATTACGCCCATCATTCAGGAATGAATAGACGATCAATGCAATGACGGCGCACGTGATAATCGATCCAGAGCTAAACTTCAACCGCATGCGGTAATAAAAAAGAACTTCGCATGCAGGCACACGATCAAAAGATGCAAATGAACAATGCAATCATGGAGGATTTTGACACGTGTACAACTAATCGTTGTGCATTTTCGACGGATTGATTGCATAACAGAAGGAATATTTATTCCACCATTCTCAGAATTTTCATAACAAAAAAGTGGGGACTACATGACAGAGAGTTAGAGCATTCATCTATAAATACCCTCAGAGAATTCACTGAAGGATATACTTGATATGAGGGATAATTGATACGAGGCTATTGAGAGAGAGACTGATCTGAGTGCTGATTGGAGAAGATCCGGGAAGAAAAGAGACAAGGTCGAGAGGTGAGTCTCAGGGCGAATTATTCCAAATCTTGGCTGTGAAGCTCTGTACCTAGATCAACTCTACCGGTTGAGCAAGCCTGAGAGGGAAGCTCATCCTTCCGTTCACTCATCTACGTCGGCAAGAAATCTCTCCATCCAGATCGGTGTCAAGACATTGACACTCTTCTGTATCTGTTTCTAACTCTTATTCATCAATTGTATTTCATCTTCTTAGTCTAAATCATTCACAACCATGAATCAGACGCTTGATTAATTGTCATGATCATTTTCATTTCCCCATTTTTGTCCTTTTCCGTTCCTCTATTAATCACTTTCTCTACGATGTTTTCTTAATCCTTTGGTAATTAATATGAATTAAACAAATAACTTAATCTGTGCTAAAGAAATAAAGATGTTTAACTAAAGCATGCTAGACGACATCTTCACCTGTGAGAGCAGAAGTGAAGATGCCATTCTGATCTGTCGAGAGAAGGTTAGAAAAATGCGTTAACTAAAGAAAGAAGTACTTCCAGAGATGGAAGCAACCTTGCGTTCATTACGTTCGTTTCTGTTTCACCACAGAGATGTGGGAAATGCGGTCAATCATCGAGAGGTGTACGCCAAGGGAAAGCAAAACCGTACTTATATCTTTAACGCAATTAAGGAACTTGCGCTGTTTATATTAATTATCCTTTCTCTTTTTGTTTCGCACATAAGCCTTGCCACCGCATAACACGATCTTTGTATATTCTTCACAGCCAGTCTCAACCTCGATATCTTGTATCATGTAATCTGTATCTTGTATCATCATAGCTTAGGTTTATTTTATCACACTTTACTTTTATCGTAATTTACTTTATTATCACATTTTTATCGTTTATCTTTACTTTACTGCACAATTTAGTTTATCGCATCTTTAAATATTTGTACACACAACTTTTATTAAATTGAAAAACTCCCAGTCACATATATCACGAATATAACGCAATTAACCTAAAATAATCCCTGTGTTCGACCTCGGATCACACTAAGAAACTTGCGGTGGAATTATACTTGGTTTCAACGCAAGGAAACTTGTGACAACGCATAGATAAAATGTGTCTGAATAAGCATAACACATTTCCATTCCAAGTCATTGAGTTTAGGGTAACATAAGCTTGTATGATCCATCATTCATCACAGTCCATATGAATATTTAGAATCACCGCATCTTAAGCGTTTTATGACATAAGAAGATAAATTTTATACTTACAATTTTATGGCATCATCAAATTTTATGTCACGACAAGTTTATGGCACCGTTGCCGGGGAACTGGTAACAGAAACATGGACTTGTAGCTTAGATTAAAATTATGTCAACAATTTTATGGCACCATTGCCGGGGAACTAGTAACGAAAACATGGACTTGTAGCTTAGATTAAAATAATGTCCACAATAGCATGATCGCATAGCTTGCGCTGGCTAGGGTTACCCTTGCGGTCAAGCTTAGTGTTGCAATGAAGATATCCTCGCCATTTTATCTATTTTTCCCAAGCATTTTACTACACGTTAACAGTTTTCGTGTCCCCATCTCTCACAGTCATACTTCCACTGCTTAATCTGTCAGTTAGGAGTAGGAGTAGTCCATAGCCCATAGCCCATAACCTTCAACATTCTTTTATTCTTCGTCGCAAACACACTACCACATAACGTTTAGCTACAAGTTCCTGAGTTCGACCTCGGATCACCTGAGAAACTTGCGATCTCGTTATACTTAGCGAGAGAGTAAGAAAACTTGTGATAGGAACGCATGGTCATTACATATGAGATAAACGCATACTATCCATTCCAACGCATGACCACCGACGCATGAAACAAACGCATAGCCTAAGACATGCAACATATATTGCGCTTCAAATTTTCATCATTAATAGGCCAGTTCAGATTAATTAGAAGAAGAGTAAGAGGGGACAAGATGAATCGTCAAATATGCAACATAAGTCCTTCAAACATCGCCATTCCAAATCATACAAAGTTCTTAGGAGGAAATTAAAGAAGTTCGAAAGGATTTGGCGAACCTGACTACTATGGTTCGTCAGATGGGTGATACCTTTACTGTCCAGCATCATCTGATAGGCCAACAACTGAACGAAATAAAGCTGCTAGTCCAGCATCTATATGAGGTATGAATGCATATAATCCTAAACGATCATTTGGATAATCCTGAACAAACATGTAGATAATTCTAAAAGATCGTTTGGATAGTCCTAAATAATTGTTTGAATAATCCTAACGATTGTTTAGAATTCTCTAAATGATCGTTGAGGAAACGATTTTTTAGAAAAACTTAAACAATCGTGTATAATATTTTAAACGATCATGTAGAAAATCTCAAACGATCGTGTAGAAATTTCTTAAATAATCATGTAGAATATCTTCTTTACTTCTATTTTTTATGTGATTTGTTCAGGATAACAATGAAAGGACTCGTGACGGTAATAATAATGATGGTAATGATGATGATGGTGGTAATAATGAATGGACTCACGATGATGGAAATAATAATAATAATCATGATGAAGGAACCCCCCACGATGAGCAGTCCAAATGTATCAGTGATCAATGCGTGGCTGTTGAGCACACGGAAGCAACAGTCGATGAGACTTGAACTCCCCATCCAATCATTCAGTCCTAGGAGCCACTTTAATGTTATGGAGAGTGAAACTCAAAAGGAAGCCATTGAATTAAAGGTACGACCGTTGTATGAATTAATCATCTTAACATTGAAATCAAGGCCATTATTATTTGACTAATTTAAAATTTAAATATAGGAGAAAAATGACCTCCCTGAGTGTCGAAAAAGGAAGAAACCAACCAAGTTTTCACTTGAGGATGTGAAAAGGGGGAAAAAAGTCACATGCGGTTGGTAACAAAGAGGGAGAATCTCAACCACCTTCAAGTGAGCATCAACCATCTCTTCCAAATGATCCTTAACCACTTTCAAGTGATCTACACCCTCAATCACCTTCAAAATCTTACCAAGAAGCTCAACCACATGTAATAAAGCCTCAGCCACAAGCACCTGTAGTGGAATTGAAACCAGCAACAGGTGTTATCAATCCCAACCCCTTGGTCCTGGTTTCGGACTTTCCTATAAGAATTGTTACTAAATATAACTCGTTGTTCCCAATCCTAAATGAGCTGTGGAATGCATACAAAAAATGGAAAATCCATCCAAAAACTAAAAATGAGGAACAAATGTTTGTATACACATTCGGAACCAAGGAGTTCTTCAGGACACTTGAACAGAACACATGGGTGATTAGGGACGTGAATAATTCTGTAAATTTTGTAAAAATTTCTATACAATCGTTTAGAAAATGTTTAAATATTGCTAAAAAAATCCTAAACGATCATTTAACAATTATCAAATGATCGTTTAGCAAATATCATACGATCTTTTAGAAAGTCCTCAACGATCGTTTAGACAATCGTCAACGATTGTTTAGAAATACTTGAATGATCTTGTAGTAAATCTTCAACGACTGTTTAAGAACAGGTAAGCGATCATTTAGTAAAACTAGGTTTATACTTATATCATTTTTTTATCAGAATATGGATATGTTATTGGTACACGTGCATCATAAGTTGTAGTTGAGACTTAGCCTGTGCAAGTTTCGGTTCACAATGGTTAATTCTAGCTTCATGGTATGCAAAATTTCACATTAATAATAACTCTTCATTCAACTTCATATTTATGTATTGCTTTGCCCCAGGATGCAATAATGTCGCTAGAAGGAATTGCTTCCAAGATCCGGCCAGAAGGTGTGGAAATGGAAGAAGGAAAAATTGCAGGTTGGTTGGATTAAGATAAACACATGAGGTTTTGGGCAAGGTCGTCTTACTTCATTGACTATGTATTTGGACAACACAAAGAATATAAACCATCATGGACAGAGGTTGACTTCATATTCGGGCCAATCAACATTAAACAACACTGGCTCATGCTTGCCATCAATTTAGAATCGTGCACCGTCTATGTATTTGACTCAATGTCTAACTACATATGTAGTGATATATTTGATGGTTATCTTCAGCTAGTGGCTAGATCAATACCTTCGATGTTGATTTCTGTTGGATATGACAAGTGACATCGAAAGTTCAAGTATGGGCCATGGGAAGTGAAGAGATCGAAGACGACTCCAATAGGGCATGTCTCTTGACTGTGACATTTTTTTGCTAAGTTTATAGAATATCTTGTAACAGGTACATATAGGGATAGCTTAGAACATAACAATATCAAATTGTTTAGGAAACAATATGTTGCCTAGTTGTGGGCTAATCAATGTATATGGTAATCTATACTTGAATTTCTTGAGGTGAATTTGCATAATATATCTATTTTGAACCGAACAATATTAAAAAAATTCAACAAAGAACAAAAAATAACATGAATAAACGATGGTACAGAAATAACTAAACGATAGTCCATATAATACTAGACGATCGGTTATAAGTAACTAAACGATCGCATATATATAAGTAAACGATCGCATATATAAGTAAACAATCACATATATAAGTAAACAATCACATATATATAAGTCAATGATCGTATATATATAAGTCAATGATCGTTCATAAAAAAAAAAGTGAACGATCTCACAAAAATAAGTACATGATCGCATATACATAAGTAGACAATCGCCCATGAATTATATATCATCGAGCCTAGATGGGCCAGTGCCAGGTGTTATTAATGTTTGTTTGCACATTTTCTTGCTATGCCCTCTCTGACCACATCGTGTACACCTGTGGATCTATCATGGCTCCTCTCCAATAGAAGGTATCTTAACGGTTTAACGCCGACCTATACTTGGTACCTTTCATGGTGGTAGAAGTTCAAAGTCTTCAAAATCATATCTTCGACTCCATTCTTATCTATATCCAACAAGGAAGATTGATTCTGCATAAGCAGCAAGCACACATTCAACTGTAAACCATTTTGCACATAATGTTTGAACATTAATGTTTCTAAGGGTTGCTGCAGATATTTCATGGGAGCATGGGATCTCTATGCAATTTAACTTCATGCAAGTAAATGTCTGTGAACGAAGATCAACCAACCCCTCCCACCAAAATATCCATTGTCCACATTAATTATATGCATGTCCACTAGCGAAACACGATATGTTCTAGACATCAATTCTGATTCCTTAAGAACACTCATTGCATAATCAGCTACAATGTTTGTGCATGTCATTGCATGTGTGCATTGGACATAGAACCAACCTTGTAGCCACTCACGGATATGCTCCAATAGCTTCGTGATTGGTAGTTCTCGTGCGTCTTTCAACATTCCATTGAGGCATTCTACAATATTTTTCGCCATCTTTGAAGGATCCCTATGAAGGGTCCTTGAGTGGAAGAGACGAATCGTCCCAATTCTCAAAATTTTACAGAACATAAAATTTCACAGAGACAGAATGAAATTATGCATTTAACAAGAAATAATTATAGCATGCTGATAAAGAAATTACAGAAAATTAAAATGGGTTATGAAACCCTTACCTTTTGAAGAACGTTTCTTCAATTGGAAAAACTCGATCTCCAACCGGACACTATCATGAACTCAACCTCGATATTCTCAAGTGAGAACCCAGGACTTTTTGGGGCTCTGACTATTTTGGATTTTGTGAGGGAATGGATTGAGAGAGGAGATGAAGGAGCAGCGAAATTTCTAAAACACAGAACAAGAAATAATTATAGCATGCTGATAATGAAATTGCAGAAAATTAAAATGGGTTATGAAACCCTTACCTTTTGAAGAACGTTTCTTCAATTGGAAAAACTCGATCTCCAACCGGACACTACCATGAACTCAACCTCGATATTCTCAAGTGAGAACCCAGGAGTTTGTAGAGCTCTGACTATTTTGGATTTTGTGAGGGAATGGATTGAGAGAGGAGATGAAGGAGCAGCGAAATTTCTAAAACACAGAACTTTTCGGTTCAGCGACATCTATGAATAATCCACCAAAGGTAGAAGATGAATCCCCTCTCAATGGCAACCATCCACCGATGTGATGTGGAGAGAATTAAGGGGAGGGAAGTTATTTCCCTCCCTTTAATTTAAAATTAAATTAAATTAAACTATATGTTATATCATATCTAACATATAACCTATAGTTTTTTTATTGCATTAAATACAATATAACCTAATGTTTCAATTCTCTCTTACAAATGGCTTTTAATATAAATCATATTTATTTTAAATTTAATTATATGAATCTAATTCACATAATTAATATTTGAATCATATACAAATATTGAATTTCTCTCAATTAAACACTTAATAATATAATGTATCAAATACATTATAGTAATTATATCATATATAATTAATTTCCTCAATTAATTTAAACAATTCAAATAAATCCAAAAACTTATTCTCATTAAATTCCATTGAGCTACCGAAAGGACTTTATGGACATGTAGCTTGAAGTTCCAACGGCCGTGAATAATTAATTAACCTCTTTAATTAAATTATTCACCATCCATTAACTGTCGGGCACAGACCAATGGCTGCACTCTTCGCACTATAGATATATTTATGTGTCCATTGGATATAACCAATCAACGGTACACTGACCCCTCACAAATTGCTTGTAAGTACATCTGGGCCAAAATTATCGTTTTGCTCCTGTAGTTACATCTAACTTCTTAAGTACCACTGATCCCTCTAATGAAAAATAAATCATAATCTAACTGTGAATAAACCCCTCTCGGGCTAGGTGAGGGTGTGGCGACACATTGTTCAAGTCCCGGAATCAATCCTTAAGGGAGCAACTTATCTACTTGCCCCGACATTGGAGAATGAGTGAATTCCTTCTTGTGTAGTTGTGTTCCCAGCTCCTCAATAAGATGAATCCTCAAAATGGTAGGCATGTTGAGTCGGTGATCTGGCCACTCTCACCCATACAAATCAAAGGACCACCTTCATAGGTAGGAGTTAACAACTCACTCAGGATTCATGGCATGTTACCTATGGTCATCCTGGTAAAATGTAAGTCTCTATTATGAACGATGTTATATAATGAGACTAAACATTTTGTGATCTAGTCTTATACAAACTCCTTTGTATAGAATATCCCCGCTTACATGTCTCCACATGAATGATCAGGATCAGATCATTTATAGCACTTTACAACAATTGTAACATCTACAAAGTGGGTCATACTCGTAATGTCACCAGGATAAGGTATCCAGCCTTATCCATCGACTACAGACCCTTTAAGTTATCACTTAAATATGATTCACTCGTATGTTTCTACATATATGTTTAAGCTACAAGATAACATTGGATGTTAGTTTATTGGTTTGTGGTTAATGCAACTAATTTTGAAATAAAAAATCACATATTTTATTACACAAATAAAATTTTTGTACATTACAATTACAAACTATAACACCCTATGTGATTTAGGGCATCAACCCCAACAATCTTCCACTTGACCTAAAGCTTGAGAGGTGTACAATGTAAAAATCATACTAAAATAAAAAGTACACAAATCAATAAACTAGGGCATAAACCGCCCAATACAAATCTCCCATTTGCTCTAATTTAAACGTGGTTTGTCCCATAGACTCATACTTTGCAGGTGATCCTCAAACACCTTAGTCATGAAGGCCTTTGTAAGTGGATCGGCAACATTGTGCTCCGAAGCTATCTACATGACGATCATGTCCCCTCAATGCACAATCTCTGGGATGGGATGATATTTCTGCTCTATATGTTTCTCGTGCTTGTGACTACTAGGCTCTCGAAAATTAGCCATAGCACCACTATTATCACAATAAAGCTTGATGGGCTTTGACATGTCTGGAACGAATTTTCGATTAGTCAAGAATTTCTTGAGCCAAACAACTTCTTTAGCAGCTTCACAAGCCACTACATACTCGGCCTCCATAGTAGAGTCAGCAATGCACCTTGCTTGGTGCTCCTCCAAACTATTGCCCCTCTATTAAAAGTGAACAATGATCCTGATGTGGATTTCCTGGAATCCTTATCAGTCTAGAAATTAGAGTTTGTGTATCTAGTAAGGATCAGATCCTTAGAATCATACATGAGCATGTAGTCCTTCGTTCTCTATAGATACTTGAGGATGTTCTTTACGACGGTCTAGTGATCAAATCCTGGATTAGACTGATATCTACTGACTATCCTCACCTAAGGTCGACAAAATTCCCCATGGGGTTGGGTCCCCATTGGGAATCCCTGGTTTGACCGGGGATGGGGTCAAACCGGGGAAATTTTTTGGGACGACGGGGCGGGGATGGGGACAGTATCCCCGCCCTGACCCTAACCCCGACCCTGACCCCGATTTGATAAATCTATATTCTTAATATTTTATAAATATATATTTATAATATATAAAATAACTTATTTATATGTATATTTATAAGGTATAGACTTATAGTGTTATGGAGCTCAATATTAAATATCTAAATTCTAAATCTAAGCCCAAAAGTCAAGCTCAAATTTTAATCAAATTTTAAATAAAAAAAAATGGGGAATCCCTGCGGGGAATTAATAGAGGATTCCCCATGGGGTTTGGGGAATCCCCACGGGGAAACGGGGAATGGGGCCCTGCGGGGACCCCGTTTCCTTGACGAGGAATCTCCACCCCCGTCCCCGCCTTCAAATGGCGGGGATGGGGGAGAATTTCCCCCATGGGGCTGGTGATGGGGGACGCCCTCCCGCCCCGTCCCAGCCCTGTTGCCAACCCTATCCCCACCGCATAGAATATGTCAGGTCTCGTACATAACATCGTATACATCAAGCTGCAACAACCAATGCATAGGAGATTCATCTTATTTCCTCAACCTCTTGAGGTGTCTTAGGACACTGCTCCTTAGACAATATCACTCCATTCCTGAAAGGTAGTAAGCCTCTCTTGGAGTTCTGCATCGAATACATGACAAGCATCTTGTCAATGTACGATGCTTGAGATAGAGCTAGCGTTGTTTTCTTTCGATCTCTAAAGATCTGAATTCCTAGAACAAACTGAGCCTCTCCCAAATCTTTCATTTGGAATTGGATCGCTAGTCAGTCCTTAACGTTAGTCAGTAGACCTACATCATTCCCAATGAGTAGGATATCATTTATATATAACATTAGGAAAGCTACTAAATTGTTGATAGTCCTCTTGTATACATAAGACTCATCAACATTTTGATTAAAGCCATAAGATTTGATCGCAGTATCAAATCTTATATTCCAAGATCGAGAAGCCTGATTCAGTCTATAAATGGACTGATTAAACCTACAAACCTTTTACTCTTGACCTTGAGTAATGAATCCCTCAGGCTGCTCTATGTAGATGCCCTTTTCAAGATTGCCATTCAGAAAAGCAGTCTTGATGTCCATCTGCCAAATCTCATAGTTATAATATGAGGCAATGGGCAGGAAAATACCGATAGACTTTAACATGTCAACAGGTGAGATAGTCTCCTCATAGTCGACTTCTTTAACCTAGGTATAACCTTTTGACACTAGTCTAGCCTTGAAGGTTTGTACCTTCCCATTAGCACCCCATTTTCTCTTGTAGATTCATTTACAACCACTATATAAAGAAAATCGGATTCGATATTTCCATGAGCAGCGGAAGAATGATAATTCCAAATTACAATCATGAATAAACAATGCATTTACAATCAACTTCAATACAAACGATTATGCAATTAATAGAGAAATTACAGCATGAACAACAAAAGAACAAGGAAGAACTCTACGAATAATGGCAGAAACGTCTCCACGCTCTGCTGCGCACGAACGCTCGAACAACAGCGACCACGAACGCTCGATCTACACGAACACTCGATCTACCCGGCCGCAACACTGCACAAACATAACACGAACACTTTAAACTCGTCCTCAACGATCGCCTCGGTCACGAACTCTTTTGCAACACGAACGACCTCCACAACACCACGAACGACCTCTAGAAAACCTCGACGATATCGAGTTGAGTTTGACACCACCAACAAGGCGACCTTGGTATTCTCGATGTGAGAATCTAGACGGTGGGCTCTGTCTAGACTTAGTATGAGGCAGATAAAGGAGGAAACATTGATCGTGTACACGACTGGGCAAGTGAGAGATGGCGGAGACCTATCGTATAGGTCGATGCACAATCATTTAGATAAAGCTAATCGATCGTCTAGCAAAAGCTATACAATTGTTTAGCTTGGTCTGTCGCCTACAGACTCTACACAATCGTTTACTTAAGGCAAGCGATCGTCTAACAAAACTATGCGATTGTTTAGTAAATACTGCACGATCATTTAGCTCGCCACTACACGATCATTTAGTTCGCCCAACCATTGTTTAGTAAATTCGTATTTACTTGATGACCCCGTGAGTTTCTTTTGTGCGAAAGAGAAAACTAAAAAAAAAAATTCAATCGTTTGTAAAATCTTCTTTTCAAAATAAGAAAACCATTTTATTTTTAAACTCACGGTTACCATGAATCCAATAACCACCCACTAACTTGGTTATTTAAAGAAATAGAATTAATTATCCAATAATTAATATTATTATAAATATAAATGATAACCAACTTATCATACTATATTTATAACATATAGTTTTAATATTTGATCTCATAAAACATATAAACCAAAGTTCTTTTTCTATTCCATGGTACTTAATGTAAATCTCATTTACATCAATCCTCCACTAGATGTATCTTATACACCATACCGATTATATCATATATAATAAATATACCTCTCGTCAATTTAAACATTTCAAATCAACACCAAGAACTGATCATCAACTGAATCCATTAATCTACCAAGGGGACCTTATAAACCTACAGCTCGAAGCTTCAACGGTATGTGAATAGCTGACTAAACTCTTTAATCACAGAATCCACTATTCGTTAACTGCTAGGCACTCCACTAAAGACTGACAGTTGAACTCTCCTTACCACAGATATATTATGTGGCCATCTTAACCAATGAGCAGTGCGACAACCCTTCACAGATCGCTCGTAAGTACAGTTGGGCCAATAACCGTTATGCCCCTATAGTTACATCTATTTTCTTAAGTACCACTGATCCCTCTAATGAACATAAGTCATAGTCCTACTATGATTGAGTCTTCTCTTCCAAAGAAAAGCTCTGGCTACTATGTTCAAGTCCTTAAGGGAGCAATCTCACTACTTATCCCTGCTTCAGGAAAGAAGTGAATTCCATCTTGTGGATTGAGTTTCCAGCGCCCAGATCAGACAAGTCCCCAAAAAGGTAAGCATGTTGAGCTGGCAATCTGGCCACTCTCACCCATACTGATCAAAGGACCGCCCTCAAAGGCAGGAGTTCCTAACACACTCAGGATTGAAGTCGTGTCACCTATGGTCGTTTAGGTGAGATGTAAGTCTCTAGTATCAACGGCATTATATATAGAGTCTAGTCATCTCGTGGTCCAAGTCTTATACAAACTCTTTATATAGGACATCCCCACTCCATGTCTCCACATGAATGGTCAAGATCTACCATCTATAGTAATTTACAACACTTGCAAACCTCTACAAAGCGGACCGTATCCGTAGTGTCACCAGGATCAGGTATCCCACCTTAATCCTTATATTATAGACCTATTTAGGTTATCACTTAAGGCATGATCCACTTGTATATCACATATACATGCTTAAGTTCACATAAGATAATCAATGAGCTTTATTTATTGGATATGAGTAAATACCATAATTAAATAACACTTATTTTATTCATTGAACAATGTGTATCTTTACAAACCAACGAGACTCCAGGAGAATTAAGACACTAATCTCAACACTATAGGTTTGACCCCATCAAGTAGATCTACAAGATTTCAAATCGAATTGAAGTACATCAACTCCATTTCGAGATCCATTGCTTTGATCTACTCATCTTTGTCAACATCCTTCACTACCTTATTGTAAGACAATGGGTCCTTAATATCTCAGTCAGTTACTATAGCTAGGATTTCCATTAAACCCATGTACCGGACAGGTCGGTTCGCAACCCTCCTACTACGTCGAGGTTTCCTCAATACTTGAGGTGGATTTGTCCTTCTAGATGATCTAACTTCAACAACTTTTGTCGAGATGTAGGTTCTTCAACAACTCTTGTTGAAGGTTCAGTAGTTTCTTTGGAAAGTTCATTCAACACAACTTTACTGTGAGGCCTGTGCTCCCTTATGTGGTCTTCTTCAAGAAAAGTAGTGTTTATTGATACAAACACTTTGTTCTCTTTAGGGTCAAAAAAGAAACCACCTCTCGTTCCATTGGGATAGCGTACAAATAGGCACAATTTTGAACGAGATTCCAGTTTCTTAGGATTTGCCTCAAGCACATATAATGGGCAACCCTAGATTCTGAAATGACGTAAACTAGCTTTACGACCATTCCATAACTCCAAAGGTGTTCTGGTAATACTTTTGGATGGAACACAGTTCAAAAATATACGCTATAGTCTCTACTGCATAACCCCAAAACGAGTCAGGTAAGGAAGTGTAACTCATCATAAACTGAACCATGTCCAACAGGGTTCGATTTCTTCTTTTTGATATACCATTCTACTGAGGTGTACCAGGTGCTGAAAGTTGGAATACAATTCTATATTCTGTAAAATAGTTTTAGAATGTTGATGCATGTCATCTTAGGCCTTTTACTTAGAATTATAAAGGTTGTTAGGAAGAAATTGCGTCGATCATGATAGAAATTCACGAGAAAAAGAGTTTGCGTCGATCAGCATGATGAATCTCAGCTAACCCGTTACTTTGCGTCAATTATGCATTCAATGTTCTATTTTTGTAGCTAATATAGGAAATGAATGCAAATGCGGAAACTAGACCATCGCATAGACGACCGCATGTGGAGAAACACTCCATCGCAAAGGCAAACGTATCGATCAACGCATGGATGTTGTGGTAATCAGCCGTATGCATCCATCGCATGGGAGTTGCGCTCGTCAAGCAAATGCGGTCATCGTGTAGAGTTGTGATATAAACGAATGTGGTCATTGAATGATTGCGGCTGCGCAACAACGCAACTAATGGGATCAACGCAAGGTAGATGGAATGAATGCATCAACGCATCTACCTCTAGAAAATCCAAAGATGATGTTAATATTTCACTTACCACGCTGTTAGTTGAAGAAGATCAGAGAAAGGACGAACGCGCCGAATGTCAGACTCAGAGCAGTCCAATTAATGCTGTCGGGGACCCAAGCTTTATAAATAGAAGTCGATGAGCTGAAATTCATTTTATCTAAGGTTTTCGTTTGAGGCTTTCCTATGGCGGATCCTTGCGATCCAGACAAACGCGTGAGAAGACGGCTGAGAGTTCTTTACCTCCTTCATCCATTTCAAGTGACGACCAGAGCCTTTGATCGGAGTTAGATCTCGAGAAAGTCAGCTCCTCCGCCCATCCATGGCACCACCGACAGCCTTGACGCACATCCGGTGGAAGCAAATCTTTGCTTCCAGCCGATCATTTCTTTTCTTTTCTTTTCTCATATTGTATTGTATAACATTTTGGAATTAAGAAATCAATACTATCTGTTTTCAATGCATTTCTCTGTTCCTTCGACTCCATCTCCATCTTCTATGCTTAGCATCTTTACTTTCATTGCAACATTTAGTGGGATTGCTTGGGTATTGCATATTTAGTCATGTGGATTAGGGATATGAAGCATGTAGCAAACCATCGAGAGGTGTGCATTGCGTGAGTGTGTGAGTAACCTTATTTGCTTAGTGTGAAGCTGTTGCAATGCATGTCTATAGTCTAACATATTGCTTGTCTATAAGTGAAGTCAGTAACAATCAACTGTCCGAGAAGGTAAGTGGTTGGACGCATTAAGTATGGTATGTGTTGTTCACTAGGGATAGTAACAATCTTGTGTCAACCAAGTTCATACGTTTGCCTTGTCTTATGTTGTGCCCAACACCCCTTTAGAGCTACTCTAGAGAGAGTCTAAAGAAAGAACCTAATGACTCGAGAGAGATAGGTTAGAATCTAGACTCGAGAGAGCGAGATTAGATCGACATAAGCAAGAGATATGAACTTCGAGATAAGCTCTATTTGTCAACACTGCATCGCATGCACCCTAGGAATAGGAATGATGATATGTGGTCGCCTTGTTTGTGTATCATCGCATAGACAAGAATTAGAGCTTATGTGTAGGCCCTATAGACATCTTTGCATATATATCGTATGCGTTCTAGCATTAGAAGCCGTAGCGTTCGCACCAAGAGGTGGTTTACTATTGTATGAGTGTTGCATGATCGCATTAGTTTGCGTTGACTAAGGTTGCCCTTGCGGTCACTCTTAAGGGTTGCAATGAAAATATCTCCGCATTTTATATATTTTCCATAAATTTATTTCATGTCAAGGTTTTTCGCATCTCTACCTTTCATGCATATTCTCATTGCGTTGTCTGATAGATAGGAGTAGGAGTAGGATTAACGTAGCAATATTCCCTCCATTCTTTTATTCAAACTGCCGCATGCACATCACCGTAAACATATAGTTACAAGTCCCTGTGTTCGACCTCAGATTACCCGAGAAACTTGCATCCATGTTATACTTTGCGTAAACGCAAGAAAACTTATGGTAGGATGCATGATCATCGCATACATTTATGAATGCATATTCATTCCAACGCATGACCATCGATGCATGACTATCAATGCATATCTTAGGAACATGCATCGCATACTGCATCCAGGGAAGTTGGTTGTCGAGTAAAATTGACTTTCAATTTCCCGTCATCAAATGTCAGATCCATAAACTCTCCACCTCGGTCAGATCAAAATGTCTAATTTTTCTATTTGATGCATTTTCAACTTCACCCTTGAATTTTTTTAACTTTTCAAAAGATTCAGACTTGTGTTATATTAAATAAACATAACCATATCTTGAATAATCATCAGTAAAGGTGATGAAATATTCAAAACCTTCCCCTACTTTGATATTTATCGGACCACGAAGGTCTAAATGTACCAACTCTAGAGGTCCTTTGGTACTGTGACCTTTTCCAGTAAAAGGTCTTTTAGTTATTTTGCCTTCAAGACATAACTCACACACAGGTAAAGAATTTTCTTCTAACTCGCTTAGAAGTCCATTATTCATCAATCTCTCAATCCTATTAAGATTGATATCTCCTAACCCTAGGTGTCAAAGTTGGGCATTTTCTTTAGGAGAAATTTTAAGTCTTTTATGTTGAGCTACCGCAGTTTTAAACATCTCAATGTTATGTAGTGCCTTAGTTGCTAATGGTATTAGCACATAAAGGTTGTTTTCCAGTTTAGTAGAATAAATATCAACATCATTTTTCGAAATAAACACTTTATTTACATGAAAGTTGATACAATAAGATTGTTCAAGTAAACATTTTACAGAAATTAGGTTCCTTTTTTAACCAGAATATACATTTTCTAGTAAAATATATTTATTCTGTAAAGCTAATTGGAGACCTCCCACTTCCACAGCCAAGACGATGTGCCCAGTTCCAACCCGCATCGTCATCTCACCAGCATCAAGTTGCCACCAGAAAATAATTCCTTGAAATGAAGAGTAAACGTGGTTAGTGGCGCCAGAATCTATAATTCTGGCAAAATCATCATTTTCCACTAAATAGGTTTCTAAAATAAGTAAATCACATTTACCTTGCTCGGTCTTCTTCCTTTTTGCCAAGTTCTTGGGACAGTGCCTCTTCCAATATCCCTCCTAGTTGCAATAGAAACAAATTTCCTTTGCAACCTAGGCTTTCTTGCCTTTTTGGGTAGCAGCTTATAGGTTATCTTTCCCTTTTCCACCTTTCTTCTTCTTCCACTTATTGATGCCAGAGGAAGAAGGTACAGACGTTGTCCCAGAGGTCGAACCTATGTGGAACTTCTTAGAGGATGAAGCAACATTTGCCTCACCCTTCTATTTCTTGCTTTTCATCAAGGACTGGAAGGTTTGTAGCTCGTTTAGCAAGGTGTTAAGTTATAGTCAATCCTGTTTAAAATAGCATTGCTACGGGTGTGTAGGAAACTTTCAGGTAAAGATTTCAAAATGAAGCTAACCTGACTGGCTTCATTAAGGACGGACCCATTCATCTCCGCCACGTTGAAGTGGACCATCATATTGTGAACATGTTCTCGAACAGATGCCCCTTCTTGCATATGAGCATTGAAGATATGTTTGAGAGCGTCATGTCTGAGCTATACTGACAGTTGTCCGAACATTCCCCTCAAGGATTCCATGATCTCACAGGCTATGAGCATGGGCTCATGCTTCTTGGCCAAGTCTTCGGAAATACTTGCCAAGATGTACACTCGAGCCTTCTCGTCTGCCCAGGTCCAATGCTTGTATGCTTTTCGAACATTTCAAGCAGCATTAAGAGCTAGAATGGGAGGATAGTCTTCCAGAAGAATAAAATGAAGGTCATCGATGTTGGATCGACACCAGCACGCGGCGGAAGAAATTAGGATCCATAGGCATTCTAATTCATTAATTTTGGTTGAAAAGAAACATGCTTAAAACAAAGTATAATGGGTTTCAAGAACATACCTTGGCCGAACCAACGAAATCTCTATTTCCAGTTGCTAAATCCTCCAAATCCTTGTGTAGACCACCACAAGATCTTCCCTACTATCCTCTTTATGCTCTAGATTGAGTTGTGAGACTCAAAATAAGCTGGAATCAAAGGGAATATGGAGAAAACTCATTGAACCAACCCATTGAAGAACACCTTCTTCATCCAAATTTTTAAGCAAAAATTCAGTCGGTTCCTCCTTCATTTCTTCACTCTAAACTCTTCAATATAATGCAGACTATCAAGCAAAGAGATCTGCTGCAAGGGATGCAGCTCATGCTTGGAGTAAACCAAAAAAGAGGTAGTGGGTTCCTTGTGAGCAAGTTGAAGATGAATTTTGAAAAACCCATTTTTCAAGTTTTGTGTAATTTTCAATTTACAAAATCTATTTTGATTTTAAAACCATATTTTATTTCTAAAATCAAAATTTATTAATTTTAAAAATTAATTTTCTAATAAAATTAATAAATAATTATTTAAACAATTTAAAAAAATTCTAATTAATTTAATATACAATATTAAATTAATTTTTACACAAATTCATCTTCATATGTTTAAATCATATTTAAATATATTTTCTCCAATTCCGTTTGATTCTAATTTAAACGTTTCAAATTAACTTATCACGCTACTCTAGAGCTAATCCATTTCCGAGCTGGTAAGGGGACCTCATGGACCTACAGATCATGGGCTCCAACGATCCGATATTAATCGGCTAAACTCATTAGACCGATCTAACCCTCATTTGTTAACTAATAGGTCACTCCACTAACGCCCATAGTTGAACTCCCCTCACTGTAGATATATTATGTCCACTCGATATAACCATGATTAGTAAGTTAATCCTTCATAGGTTGTTCGTAATAACGGTTGGGTCAAATCTCTGTTTTACCCCCGAAATTACCTCTTGTTCCTTAAGTCCCCACTGATCCTCTAATGAACAATTCTTTTGTGATCCAATCACAAAACCGAGTCCCATGAGAGGGCGGGATCCCTTGTTCAAGCCCCAGAATAAACATTTAAGGGAACAACATCTCTACTATCCCTAAAGCGGGTAGGAGTGAATTCTCCCTTGCACCCTATGTTCCCAACTATTTATCCAGTCTTATCCCTGAAATGGCAATCATATTGAGTCGGTGTTGTTGAGCCAACCCTCACCTATGCAAATTTAAAGGCAATCCCAGATAAATAGGAGTTCATAGTTAGTTCAAGATTAAGGTCAAGTTACCTAGGTCCTCGCTTTGAAATAGTCAGTCCTAAACAGTAAACAACATTATAAAGTAAGAGTGACTCATTTCGTGGTCCAATCTTGTACAAACACTTTTGCACAAGAACACCCCCACTTCTCATGTCCAACATGAACAAATTAGGATCACTTCATTTGTAGTACTTTACAACTTCTTGTAACAAATACAGAGTAGGCTACATCCAAATAGTGTTACCAGAATAAGGTACCCAACCTTATGCATGTACTATAGATCATTTTGACTATTTACTTGAACCTGATCCATCTTTATGTCTCCACATGAAGTTCAAGTACTCATCTAATAGTCAACGGACTTTTAAGTTTATTGGATTTCTATTCAATTAATGGATCTATTCAATAACACCTTTATTGAATTATTAGAATAAGCTTCATTGATTTACCACGAGTTTTAGCACATAAAATCGAACAATCGATTATAAGGATTGTATTGATCGTGTTTTTCCAAGAAGTGTATTTTTCACCTGTAAATTTATTAGCAACGAGTAAATTTAGGGTTGCGGAAGTCATATTTAAAGAAATTTGCTGAAACCATACAAATTATTTATAATTAGTCTATTTGCAATAAGCAATCAAGACAACCAATCAATTCTAACAAAATAGTCTAGTGTACCCTTTGTAACATCTATTTTGCAATGACGTTCCAGTGAGGCAAGACAAAAGTAACCGTAGGCTGATCAAGTGCCCATTCACTGAAATGAGACAATCTCAACTAATAGATAGAACAACTCCTTGTTACTGTCACCATTAGTCACCATTGTTCGATCTAGAATTTTTTAAACTCGCTTAACAATTCTTGTAAGTGTTGTTGAGGGTGATGCCCTAAACTCTCATGTCCTGTAGTATGTAACCACAGTTTTTAAAAAACACTTGTGATGTATAATATATGATATTTTCTTCACTACTTGTCTTTGAACATTGGATGTTTTATTTGCTTTACCACAAACCAATAAACTAAAATCTCTGGTTGTCATTATGTAACTTAAGCATGTATGTGAAGACATATAAGTGGACCATGTCTTAAATGATAACCAAAACGGTCTGTAGTATATGGATATAGGAGGGAAACCTTATCCTAGTAACGTTACAGATGCGACCCGTTTTGTAGAATAGTTACATGTGTTGTGACTTGATACAGATGGCCTGATCTTGATCATTCATATGGGAACATGCGAGCAGAGCGTCCTATACAAAGACTTTGTATAAGACCTGACCACGAAGTGTTAACGTCTCATTATATAACATCGTTCATGTAGAGACTTCACTTCACTAGGATGACAATAGGTAACATGACCTCAATTCTGAGTGAGTTGGGAACTCCTACCTTTGAGGGCAGTCCTTTGATTTGTATGAGTGCGAGTGGCCCGGTCGCCGACTCAGACCTACCACTTTGGGGATTCGTCTGATTTGGGAGCTAGGAACTCAGCTACACAAGATGGAATCACTCCTTCCCCGAAGCAAGGGTAAGTAGATAGATTACTCCCTTAAGGGCTGATCTCGGGGCTTGAACGATGTGGCGCCACACACCTTCTCATGTCCTGAGAAGTGTCCACACATAGTAGGACTATGTTGTATTATTCATTAGAGGGATCAGTGGTACTTAAGAAGTTAGATGTATATATAGGGGCAAAACGTAAATTGGCCCAACTATACTTACGAGCATCTGTGAAGGTATCGTACTGTTGATTAGTTATATCTGATGGACACAAAAATATATCTATGGTAAGAAGAGTTCAGTTGTCAATCTTAGGTACAATGCCTGGTAGCTAACGGATGGTGGATCTCGTGGCTAAAGAGTTTAGTCAGCTATTCACGTACCGTTGGAGTGTCAAGCCATAGGTCCATAAGGTCTCCTTGGTAGCTCAATGGATTCAAGTTGAGAATCAGTTTTTGGGTAAGTTTGAAGTGTTCAACTTGACAAGAAGGCATTCGATTATATATGATATGATTGAACTGGTTAATTATATATAATATGATTGACTTTATGTATGAGATACATTTTTTAGAGGAAAATGGATATAAATATGATTTATATCTAGTGGAGGAGAAAACAGTATGGTTATATGTGATATTAAATCATAGGTTAATGAATATAATAAGATTATATTTATTATTTTTAATTAAACAATGTGATAGTGAGAGGTTTCATTCAGTTTTTCTAACTGAAGAATAAAATGAAAATGGTTTTCATTTTGCAAAAGATCACATAATTTGCTCACGAGTTGTATACAGCCTATCGTATAGCAAACTAGGAGACTACACAATAGCTCAACGTTGCTACACAAACGTATACATGCACGCCTCTTTGTAAACGATCACATAGGATTTTCTAAACGATCGTCTAGCGCCCGAGCGTTTACTAAACGATCGTCTATATGATTGGAGCTTATTTACTACATGATCGTGTACTTTCTTCTAAACGATCAAGAATCGTCTATACAATAGACCCTGCCTTCTCCCTCTTGGTTGGTTGTTGTACACGATCTTCATTGCCTTCTTCCCTTTACCAAATCCAAAAGAGCCCACACCTCCTAGATTCTCATACCAAGAATACTGAGGGTTCTAAGTAGTGGTGTCATCCCCATTATTGCTCTGTTCGTGTGGTGGCCATTCGTGAGTAGATGATCAGGTGATTTGGTGAACAATTGCTTGGATGTACCAGCGAGAGCGAAAGAAGCAATCCCTTGTGTAAGAGTTAAATAACATGTAGCGGAAGTATCAAGGACTAATTTTGGCAAAAACTAAAGCTTACTCTTCATAAAAATGAGTTTTTAGAACATACCTTTGGCGAACTCTCCAAGAAAACGTCTGTTCAACTACTGTCTTCACTTGATATCAATGTGAACCACCTCAAAGCCTTCCCTACTATGCTCTTGGAGCTTTAGGTAGAGTTGTGAGACTCAAGAATAGCTTGAAGATGTCAAGAAACAAGGAAAGCTCACAGCAGCAAATTGAAGAAGATAGTTTCTTCTTCACCATAATTTTTCTCTCCGAATTCTGTATCCCTCTTCTTCTCCCACAACTCCAATCTTCTTTATATATTTAGATGAACATGCAAAGTGATGGAGTGCATGGCTTGCAGCTCATGCTTGGATAATCAAAGTAGAGAAGATAATTGTTTGTGTGTGAGCATAAAGATGATGATAATGGAGAAAACTCTTTTTCCATTTTGTGTAACGATGCAAAACGTTTTTCCATTTTCTTTTTAAAATACAAAATGAATTTTAAATCATTTTAATCAAAAATTGATTTTCTTAAATTAATTAATTTAATATAAAATATTAAATTAATTTTTGCACAATAATCATCTTCATATATTTAAATCATATTTAAATATTTATTCACTTGTTCCATTTAATTTGAACATTTCAAATTAATTTCTCAAGCTACCCTAAAGCTTACCCATTTACGAGCTAGTAGGGGGACCTCGCGAACAGATCATGGGCTCCAACGATCCGAGATTAATCGGCTAAGCTCATTAGACCGATTAACCCCCATTCGTTAACTAATGGGTGATTCCACTAAAGCCCATAGCTGAACTCCCCACACTGTAGATATATTATGTCCACTTGATATAACCATGATTAGTAAGTTAACCCTTCATAGGTTGCTCGTAATAACGATTGGGTCGAATCTCTGTTTTACCCCCGTAATTACCTCTTGTTTCTTAAGTTCCACTGATCCCCTAATGAACAATTGATTTGTGATCCAATCAACAAATTGAATCCCTCTCAGACCAATGAGAGGGTGAGGCTTCTTGTTCAAGACCCAGAATCAGCACTTGAAGGGAACAACCTCTCTACTAACCCTAATCGGGTAGGAGTGAATTCCCTCTTGCATCCTATGTTCCCAGCTATTCATCTGGTCTTATTCCCAAAATGGTAAGCTTATTGAGCAGAGGCAATTGGTCTACTCTCACCGTTTGCAGATTAAAGGATAATCCCAAACAAACAGAAGTTCATAGTTAACTTAGGATTCAGGTTAAGTTACCTAGGTCATCACTTTGAAATAGTCAGTCTTAAACAGTAAACAGTGTTATAAAGTAAGAGTGATAGGTTTCGTGGCCCAATCTTGCACAAAACTCATTTGCAGAGGACACCCTTACTCCTCATGTCTCAACATGCACGAATTAGGATCACTTCATATGTAGCACTTTACAACTCTTTGTAACAACACAGAGTAGGCCGCATCCAATAGTGTTACCAGAATAAGGTACCCAACCTTATTTATATACTATAGATCATTTTGACTATTTATTCGAACCTGATCCACTTGTATGTCTCCATATAAAGTTCAAGTACTCATATAATAGTCAAGGGACTTAGATTTATTGGATTTCTAATATATTCAACAATAACTTTATCGAATTCTCAGAATAAGTTCTAATGTTTACAAACCACGAGTTTTAGGACATAAAACCCAACACCTTGGAGAGAACGAGATTTTCTATGGAGAAGTGTTCTTCAACTAGTACATTTTCTTTTTCTCTTGTTATTTATTGTTCAAAGCATGCCGGTAATTTGTTGTTTATTGCATAACTTGTCTGTTAGATTGTAAATGTGGAAATTCTGTCACAATATATTTGGAACGATCCGCTTTTGCTCAAAGGTACTCTTGTATAAGAGTTCCTTCAATTGGTATCAGAGCCAGGTTCTGATATTCCAAATTCATTGATGCAAATAATTGCTTTTACATTCTCGGTGGGTAAAAGCATGTTTATTCTCTATTTAATTTTTAAATAGTTATGTGGATATGGGATTAATGGAGTTTCTGGGATGAAGCCTCTGGATTGTTTAAATTCTTTTACATTTGAAGTTAATTGTAAGGGCCCCTGAGTTTTTGGGCATATTAACTACTATCGAGTCTGTAATTTCAAAGAGTTTGAGTCTGTGAGTCATTCATGAAGAAGCTTCATAGCAGGGTTGCTATTCTTCGAGGATGAAGATGACCAAACATTGGACGGGTCATGTAAACAATGGGGCAGACAATTGTTGAGTATCGGATACTCGGGAGCTGGTTGACGCACGTATACTAAATGATCGTGTAGCTCAGCAAGCTTCAACGCTTACTTCCTGACTACACGATCGCAGAGTAAATCGTTTACTTTAGTGTTTGTTAAGTGATCATCTAGACGATCGGGCTTTGTAGTTACGTTGTCGTCTAAACGATCTTTTAGCACCCGTGTGTTTTTGTCTTATGCGCTAAACGATCGTATACCTGGCCACGTTTACTAAAGATGGGAGCTTCGCCCAACGGTTCAAGACCCAGTTTTTGAGGAAAATGTAATTGATAGATTTTTTCCTTTCCGATTTTTGAGGCGATGCATCCCGATCCATTAATCTGTATGAATGTACATAGGATGTATGTTTTATTTATATGTCATATGGTATGCCATATAGAAGAAATCCCACCTTAGGTTATTCATTGGTTATGCATCATCTATTTATTATAAGTGTTATGATTTAGAGAAGCATGATTTAAAATACGTAAGAGTATGCTCATGCATTATATAATATAAGAGTTATATTTATGCATGCGTAAAGCATTGACATGCATTATCTTTATATTATAAGTGTTATAGTATAAGGGTGTATGGAAAGCATGTTTGCTTGGTTCGTTACATGTATATAAAAGTTATGTATAGTAATGAACGGACATTGCATGAAGCACGACACATAGGTTATATTTATAAGTGTCATGAATACCTTGTTGTGTGGTAATGTCTGGTTTTAGTTGTTTCTTTTATAAAGGTTATAAGGAAATCAGAACTAAAATCAATAAGAAACACGTGCATGCCAACTTAGGTTTATATCATGGTTTTAAAAATGTTTTAAAATTTGGTGGAGTTAGACCTAAGATCACGGTTCTAATCTGATTAGCAACCTTAGGCTTTAATCTTTTAATGAGTTTAATAGGATTAAATTGACTAATAAAAGGTTAAAATGTAGCAAATCTATCTATAAGAGACATTTTTTCTAAGGTGGGTTCTGTCTAGGCTAGGATATTTAAGGTGACGGAAACGGAACAACCCTACCTGGGAACCTACCTTGAAAGGTGAATTAGATAGATTTGATGTATGCATGCAAGGTTAAGGACAATCCATTAAAGAGTTTAATGTGACTACTTGAACTTGTTTATTTTCAAAGACAAAAGTTGTTTTTGAGCGGATTAAAAGGACTTAGACTAAAATCAGTAGCCAGATTGTCTAGGTTAATGAACCCCTAGGTAGAACATTCAGTGGGAGGTACTTGAGGTATCTGATGCCTCATTTAAACCTCCCGCGTTTCTCCCTTTATTGTTCACACCGTGAGATCTATCCTCAGCCTCGTGGCACCCTGAGAGTGTCCCCCTAAAGGATGGTGTTTGGGTAGGTCAATATCAAGGTGGATGGAGAGAATGTTCATAGTAAGTGAGAGCGGGATGTGCGACAGCATATCCCACGATCTCTCTCATTAGGTTAGATAAGGTTTCTGTGCATCGCTTCGAGGCACCCTGAGAGTGTCCCCTTATAGGATAGGAGTTTTGCACGTTTCTTTATTTGATCTTCTGTATAGGATAAGGTTACTTAGTCTCCTATCCTAATCTGCTTTTTCCCTACAGTGGGCACATTAGGGTAAGACTCTAGGGCCGAATACGAGGGGTTACACTTACGTGGAATTGTTCAGGGTTAACAGCTCTGGACCGAACAAATTGTGACTGTTAGGTTCAGTTTCAAGAGTTGGTTTTGCCTAATGGTTGAGAGTGTCTCATCCCAGTGAATGGGCATCCAGTCACCCCATCAGTGATGTTTGTCCTACCTCGTTGGGGCTCATTGCGAAATAGAAGTCTTATCACTTAGAGTACTTGGTAACTGTTTTACTAAAACTAATTGGCATTAAAATGTGGTTTAGGAAAAGACTTAAAGTTTGTTCATTTTTTAGCAACGGTTTTAAATGGCTACAACCACAATTGCTTTGCTAAGCATCGATAAGTTAACTGGCGACAATTACGCTAGTTGGAAACATATGATCATGACTATACTAATCATGGAGGATCTTATGTTCGCCCTTATGAGGGAGCGTCCTCCTATTCCATCTTCTAACGCCACTCTAAATGTTCGGGAGACGTATGAGCGATGGACACGGGCAAACGAGAAGGCCCAAGCCTATATCTTGGCCAGTCTTAGCGACGTGTTGGCCAAGAAGCATGAGCCCATGGTCTCAGCGCGTGAGATCATGGAGTCCCTGAAGGGATGTTCGGACAATCGTCTGAACAGCTCAAGCACGAGGCTCCAAAATACATTTTCAACTCTAAAATAGAGGAAGGCACCTCTGTTCGTGAACACGTGCTTAACATGATGGTCTACTTCAATGTGGCGGAGATGAATGGGTCTAGGATCGATAAGGGCAATCAAGTTAGCATAATCCTACATTCGTTGCCGAAAAACGTCCTCCACCTTGTTAGCAATGCGATTCTTAACAAAGTGGACTATACCCTTAATACTCTCCACAACGAGTTGCAGACCTATCAATCCTTATTGAAAAGTAAGGAGAAGAGGAGAGGTGAGGCAAATTTTGCCTCCTTTTCAAAGCAATTCCATCGAGGTTCAACCTTTGGGACTAAGTCTGCATCTTCTATTTCTAACATTGGAAAGTGGAAGAAGAAGAAGGGTAGTAAAGGGAAAGGGAAGGCACCTGCTAACCTGCCATCTGTCGCCCAGTGCAATAGGCTTCCGGTGCCGATTGAAAAAGGAAAGTGTTTCCACTGCAACCAAGACGAATACTGGAAGAGGAATTATCCTCGCTGGTTGAAGGAAAAGAAAGCGACCAAGGCGAACAAAGATAAATATGATTTACTGGTGTTAGAAACTTGTTTAGTGGAGAATGATGATTCTGTCTGGGTTATTGATTCAGACGCCACTAATCATGTTTGTTCTTCTTTTCAGGGGATTAGATCCTGACGGCAACTGGAGGCTGGTGAGATGACGATGTGAGTAGGCATCGGGCACGTCGTCTCAGCTATAGTAGTGGGAGGAGTTCGTTGACTTTACAGAATAAATTTCTTATTTTAAAAGATGTATTTGTAGTTCCTGAGTTGAAAAGGAACTTAATTTCTTTAAAGTGCTTGTTACAATGTAAATATACTCTTAATTTTAATGTGGATAAAGTGTTTATTCATAAAGATGGAGTAGAAATTTGTATAGCAAAACTAGAAAATAACTTATATGTGTTAAGACCGTTAACATTAAGTTCTTTCCATAACATAGAGATGTTTAAAACTGCCGTAACTCAAAATAAACTTCAACGTGTTTCTCCAAAAGAAAATGTCCAACTTTGGCACCTTCGATTAGGGCACATCAATCTCAATAGGATTGAGAGGTTGGTGAAGAATGGCTTTCTAAGCGAGTTAGAAGAAAATTCTTTACCGGTGTGTGAATCTTTCCTTGGGGGTTAGATCACTAAAATACCTTTTACTAGAAAAGGTTATCGAGCCAAAGAACCTCTAGAGTTAGTACATTCTGACCTCTGTGGTCCTATGAATGTGCGAGCCAGGGGAGACTATGAATATTTTATTAGCTTTACTGATGATTACTCTAGGTATGGGTATGTTTATTTGATGCAATGGAAGTCTGAATCCTTTAAAAAGTTCAGAGAGTTCAAGACTGAAGTTGAAATGCATTGGATAGACGGATTAAGAAACTTCGTTTGGATCGAGGTGGAGAGTTTTTGGATTCGGGTTTCCAGGACTATTTGATAGAACATTGAATCATTTCCCAACTCTCAGCGCTGGGTACACCACAGCAGAATGGTGTAACAGAGAGGAGAAACAAAACCTTGTTGGGCATGGTTCGTTCGATGATGAGTTACGCTTCCTTACCGAACTCGTTTTGGAGTTTTGTAGTGGAGACTGAAGTACATATACTCAACTGTGTTCCTTCCTTGCGAGAATACCTCTAGAGTTGTGGAACGGCCATAAAGCTAGTTTACGTCACTTCCGCATATGGGGTTGCCCAGCACATGTGCTTGAGGCTAATCCAAAGAAATTGGAACCATGGTCGAGGTTGTGTCTCTTTGTAGGCTACCCCAAAATTACATGAGGGGGTTACTTTTATGATCCATCGAAAAATAGAATGTTTATTTCTACGAATGCTACTTTCCTGGAGAAGGATCATATTAGGATGCACAGTCCAGGTAGTAAAGTCGTGTTACGTAAGCTTTCCAGCAAAACTACTAAAATTTCAACAAGAGTTGTTGAAGGGTCTGCTTCATCAGCAAGAGTTGTTAATGATAGTTCATCTAGTAGGTCGGTTCCACCTTAAGAGTTTAGGGAACCTCGACGTAGTGGAAGGGTTGTGAACCCACTTATTCGCTATCTGGGTTTCACGGAAATCTTGGCTATTTGAAGATCTGTTGTCTTATCATAAGGCAATGGAGGATGTTGATCGGGATTAATGGGTCAAAGCCATGGATCTCGAGATGGAGTCGATGTACTTCAACTCAGTATGGGATCTTATGGATCAGCCTGATGGGGTCAGACCTATAGGTTGTAAATTGATATACAAGAGGAAACGGGGTGCTGATGGGAAGGTGCAAACCTTCAAGGCTCAACTTGTGACAAACGGTTATACCTAGGTGGAGGGAGTCGACTATGAGGAGAGTTTCTCGCCTGTTGCCATGTTGAAGTCAATCCGCATCCTCCTGTCCATTGATGCTTGTTATGATTATGAGATTTGAAAAATGGACATCAAGACGACCTTTCTGAATGGCAATCTTAAGAAGACCATTTAAATGGTGCAGCCCGGAGGATTCATTGTCCAAGGTCAAGAGCAAAATGTTTGCAAACTGAATCAGTCCATTTATGGGCAAAAACAGGCGTCTCGATCTTGGAACATTCAGTTTGATAATGCAATCAAATCGTATGGCTTTGACTAAAACGTTGATGAGTCTTGTGTCAACAAGAAGGTCATCAACGATTCAGTAGTTTTCTTAGTGTTATATGTAGAAGATATCTTACTCATTGGGAATGATGTAGGACTACTGACTGTAGTTAAGAACTGACTAGTGACCCAATTCCAAATGAAAGATTTGAGAGAGGCTCAGTTTGTTCTGGGTATATAGATCTTTGAGGATCGTAAAAACAAAGTGTTGACGTTGTCTCATGCATCGTACATTGATTAGATATTGCTCAAGCACTCGATTTAGGACTCCAAAAGGGGCCTACTGCCGTTCAAGCATGGAGTTACTCTGTGTAAGGAAATGTGTTCTAAGATGCCTCAAAAGGTTTAGAAGATGAGACGGGTCACATATGCATCTGTCGTTGGCAGTTTGATATATGTGATGCTCTATATTCTAGGCCAGACATTTGCTATGCTGTGGAAATAGTCAGTAGGTATCAGTCTAACCTAGGCCAGGGTCACTGGACCGTAGTTAAGACATCCTCAAGTATCTTCAGAGAACGAGGGACTACATGCTCGTGTATGAAACTAGGGATTCGATCCTTACTAGATACACGGATTGTGACTTTCAAACTGATAAGGACTCTCGGAAGTCCACTTCAGGGTCAGTTTTTACTCTTAACGAAGGAGCAGTAGTATGGCAAAGCACTAAGCAAAAGTGCATCGCCAATTCCACGATGGAGGCCGAATACGTAGCAGCTTGTGAAGCTGCTAAGGAGGTCGTTTAGCTCAGGAAGTTCCTGACAGAGCTGGAAGTTGTTCCAGACATATCTAGGCTCATCACCCTCTATTGTGACAGTGGTGCTGTGGCGAACTCCAAAGAGCCAAGGAGTCACAGGCGCGACAAACACATAGAGCTGAAGTATCATCTGATCCGCGAGATAGTTCATTGAGGGGATGTGATCATCATAAAGATCGCTTCAAAGCACAACGTTGCTAACCCATTTACGAAGGCTCTCATGGCTATAGTGTTCGATGGTCACCTATAAAGCATAGGTCTACAGAACCGCCCATGGCTGGACTAGAGCAAGTGAGAGATATTTATGTACTGGGCCTTAGTGCCCTAGTTTATTCTTTTGTACTAGTTGTATGTACACCCTACTTGCTTTAGGACAAGTGGGAGATTATTGGGGATTATGCCCTAAACTCTCATGTCCTGTAGTCTGTAAACACAGTTTTGAACAAACGCTTGTGATGTATAATATATGATATTTTTTTCACTACTTGTCTTTGAATAATTCGCTTTACCACAAACCAATAAACTAAAATCCCTGGTTTTCATTATGTAACTTAAGCATGTATGTGAAGACATACAAGTGGATCATGTCTTAAGTGATAACCAAAATGGTCTGTAGTATATGGATATAGGAGGGAAACCTTATCCTGGTAACGCTACGGATGTGGCTCGCTTTAGTTACAAGTGTTGTGACTTGCTACAGATGATCTGATCCTGATCATTCATGTGGTGACATGTGAGCAGGGGCGTCCTATACAAAGAGTTTGTATAAGACTTAACCACGAAGTATTAACGTCTCGTTATATAATGTCGTTCATGACAGAGACTTCACTTCACTAGGATGACCATAGGTAACATGACCTCAATCTTAAGTGAGTTGGGAACTCCTGCCTTTGAGGGCGATCCTTTGATTTGTATGGGTGCGAGTGGCTAGATCTCCGACTCAAAGTGGTAGATCTCCAACTCAAACCTACCACTTTGGGGATTCATCTGATTTGGAAGCTAAGAATTCAACTACACAAGATGGAATTCACTCCTTCCCCGAAGCAGGGGTAAGTAGATAGATTGCTCCCTTAAGGGCTGATCTTGGGGCTTGAACGAGGTGACATCACACACCTTATCATGGCCTGAGAGGTGTCCACACATAGTAGGACTATGTTATATTGTTCATTAGAGGGATCAGTGGTACTTAAGGAGCTATATGTAACTATAGGGGGAAAACGGTAAATTGGTCCAGTTGTATTTACGAGCATCTGAGAAAGATTATCGTACTGTTGATTGATTATATTCGATGGACACAGAAATATATATGTGGTAAGAAGAGTTCAGCTGTCGGTCTTCAGTGGAATACTTGACAGTTAACGGATGATGGATCTCGTGGCTCAAGAGTTTAGTCAGCTATTTACGTACCATTGAAGCTTAGAGCCATAGGTCCATAAGGTCCCTTGGTAGCTCAATGGATTCAAACTAAAAATCAGTTTTTGGGTCAGTTTGAAGTGTTCAACCTTACAAGAGGGAGTTCGATTATATATGATATGATTGAACTGGTTAATTGTATATGATATGATTGACTTTATGTATGAGATACATTATTTGGAGGAAAATGGATATAAATATGATTTATATCTAGTGGAGGAGAAAACGGTATGGTTTATATGTGATATTAAATCATAGGTTAATGAATATAATTTGATTATATTTATTATTTTTAATTGGACAATTATGGGATAATTGTGTCGGCGTTTTCTCCGTAACCGTGTGATAGTGGGAGGTTTCATTCAGTTTTTGTAACTGAAGAATAAAATGAAAATGGTTTTCATTTTGCAAAAGATCACATAATTCGCTCATGAGTTGTATACAACCTATCGCATAGCAAACCGAGAGACTACACGATAGCTCAATGTTGCTACACGATCATATACACGCGCATCTCTTTCTAAATGATCACATAGGATTTGCTAAACGATCGTCTAGCACCCGAGCATTTACTAAACGATCGTGTATACGATTGCAGCCTATTTACTACATGATCGTGTACTTTCTTCTAAACGATCAAGCATCGTCTATACGATAGACCCTGCCTTCTCCCTCTTGCTTGGTCGTTGTATATAATCTTCATTGCCTCCTTCTCTCTATCAAATCCAACAGAACCCACACCTCATGGATTCTCACATCAAGAATACTGAGGGTTCTAAGTGGTGGTGTCATCCCCATTGTTGCTGTGTTTGTGTGGAGGCCATTCATAGTATATCGGTTGATTTGGTGAACAATTGCTTGGACGTTCCAGCGAGAGAAAAAGAAGCAGTCCCTTGGAGAGAACGAGATTTTCTGTGGAGTAGCGTTCTTCAACTGGTTCGTTTTCTTGTTTTCTTGTTATTTATTGTTCAAAGCATGCCGGTAATTTGTTATTATTGCATAAATTGTCTGTTAGATTGTAAATGTGGAAATTTTGCCATAATGTATTTGGACCGATCCGCTTCCGCTCAGAGGTACTCTTGTATAAGAGTTCCTTCAAGTGTAACCCCTCATTTTAGGTCCTAGAGTTCCACCCCAATGAGCCAACCGTAGGAAAAAACCAATTGGGACATGAAACTAAAACAATCCTGTCCATTTCTAGAGGTTGAATAAAGTGTCATGCAAAAATGCCATCCTTTAGGGGGACACCCATGGTGCCACGATGTCATGCATGAAACTTTACTTCAAATTAATGAGAGAGACTAAGGGATGTGTTGTCACACGTCCCGCTCCCACTTACTATAAACACTCTCTACATTCACCTTGATATTGATCTATACAACTGTCACACGTAGGGGGGACACCCATGGTGTCTCGAGGCCGAGTATATATCTTATGATGTGAACTTTGAGGAGAAACGTGAAAAGGATGAAATGAAGTATCATATACCCCATTTTCCTCCCACTGAGCATTTTACCTAGGGTTAATTAACTTAGGAAAATCCAGCTACTGATTTTATCTAAGTGATTGTTTAACTTACCCAAAAACAACACTTGCCTTTGGATAGTTTACATAATTTTGATTAAGGTCTATTAAACTCTTTAACAAACTTTAACCAAACTTGCATGCTTGTAACAAATCTATCTAATTCACCTTTCCAGGTTAGTTCCCGGGTAGAGGTTACGTTTTCGTCAACTTAAATATCCCAACCTAGATAGAACTAACCTTAGACAAAAGGTCTCTTATAGATATATTTGTTACAATATTTAATCTTTTAATTAAGATCAATTTAATCCTATTAAACCGATTAAAAGATTAAATATAAATTTCTAATCTCATTAGAAAAGTGAACTTAGGTCTATGTGAATCATATTTTGAAACAATTTTAAAAGATGATTATAAACTAAAGTTTGCATGCAATTCTTAATTATTGATTTTAATTTCTAATGTCATTTTTATAATAATTATAAACAAAAGATCTAAACTAAAACCATACATAGCATGCTTTGACATACTTTAGTAAATTATAACATTTACAAATTAACCTAAAGCAGTGTTATACTTCATGCAATTTCATTTCATTACTAATATATATAACATTTATATAATAAAGTAATGAAACATACTATAGCATTGAACCATATATTATAACAATTATAATATAAATGATGCATGGATATGCTATTAATGCATGTATGCATATATTATAATATTTATATTATATAATGCATGAGTATGCTATGAAATTAAATCATGTGTCTTAAATTTATAACATTTATAATATGATATATGAAATTAAATGCATAACCTATGGTGAGATTTTATACTATATGACATACATTATGGTATATAAATATAATGAAATTCATACATCACATGTATAAAATAAAAGCAAATAATGGACTAGGATTGGACACCTAAAAGGAAATTTAAAACTAACTATTACAAATAAAAGCATGGGTGAAGGTTGACTCAACAACGTCAGCTCAATAAGCCTCCCATTTCAAGGGTAAGACCGGGTAGATATTTGGCGACATAAGTTGCAAGATGGAATTCACTCCTACCCGCTTTTAAGGATAGTAGAGAGGTTGTTCTCTTAATTGCTGGCTCCGGATCTTGAGCAAGGGGCTTCACCCTCTCATTGGCCCAGGGGAGACTCGGTTTAGTGATTGGATCACAAACCAATTGTTTATTAGAGGATCAGTAGGATTTAAGGAGCAAGATATAATCTCTGGGATAAAACAACTCTTGACCCTGCCATTATTATGAACAACCTATGAAGGGTTAACTTACTAATCATGGTTATATCGAGTGGATATAATATATCTACAGTGAGGGAAGTGCAACTACTAGGCTTTAGTAGAGTGACTCGATAGTTAACGAATGGTGGTTAATTAGGTTAAAGAGTTTTAGCCAGTTAATCGTGGATCGTTGGAGCCCATAATCTGTAGGTCCATAAGGTCCCCCTACTAGCTCATATCAGACTAAACCTTAGAACATTGTGACGGACGAATTTGAAGTGTTCAAATTTGGTTTAAATATATACAATATATTGAACCTAATGTTTAATTGTGAATTAAACATAAAGAGAGAAAAAATATGAGATATTTAAATAAGATTTAAATATCGAGATTATGAATAGTGATTCATATTAATTAGGATTTTTGTTGGATTTAATATTTAATTAAATTAATTAAAATTTTTAATTAATTATTTAATTTTAAAATTGATTTTTAGAATTAATTTTTTAAATTAAATGGAATTGGTCAAAATTGCATTAAAAGTCAAATTGTTGACTAGGTCAAAAATGCAATAGAGGTCAAATTTGTTGACTTTGGACTTTGAGAATCATACTTTGACCAAGTTAGTGGAAAGATCCAACATTTGTGAGTGGGAAATATCAACTCTTGCATGACTAAGTGTTATCTTCATTTGAAGACACTTGTCCTACTAAATCTCACTTTGAGTTAGTGGATTTTTTAGTGTCAAATTCTCATTAAACTCAAAGTTGCATGTTTTGCATGTAATAATATTTAAAAGGGAGTGTTTATTGTTTTTCTCTCAAAGTTTTAACCTTTTCCTCTCCAAATTGGTCACTCACCGGATTCCACCATCCCTTTCTAAGGCTAGAGAATAGTCGAGAAGACTCTCGTGGTGGTCTACGAATCATTTGTAAGGAGATTTGAGCTAATTTGGAGGAGATTCAAAGTCTACAAAGGTTGTATAATTTTTTCCCTTTTATTTGTTTCTTTTGCATGCCTATCTTTGTAATTAACCTAACTAGAGTACTTTAGATTCGTTTTTCTTCCGTTGCGCATGTGTTCGTTCCATCAAATTAAGGGGAGGGAAGCTATTTCCCTCCCTTTGATTTAATTCAAAATAAAATAAAATAATTTTAATTTAATTTAATTCCAATAAATTAAATATTATATATATATATACACACACATATATATAATAACTAATTTATTTTATATATATACATAACTATATGTTACATCAAATACAATATAACTTATAGTTTCAATTCTCTCTTACAAATGGCTTTTAATATAAATCACATTTACATTAAATTTAATTATATGAATCCAATTCACATAATTAATATTTGAATCATATTCAAATATTGATTTTTTCTGAATTAAATACTAAATATTATAATGTATAGTATCAAATACATTATAGTAATTATATCATATATAACTAATTCTCTCAATTAATTTGAACAATTCATAATCCAAAAGGTGATTCTTATTAAATCTTGTTGAGCTACCAAGGGGACCTCATGGACCTGTAGCTTGAAGCTCTAATGGTATGTAAATAATTAATTAAACTCTTTAGTTAATTTATTCACCTTCCATTAACTGTCGGGCACTCCACTAAAGACCGATAGCTGCACTCTTTGCACTACAAATATATTTCTGTTTTCATTGGATATAAGCAATCAACAGTACAATGACTCTTCACAAATTGCTCGTAAGTACAACTGGGCAAAAATTACCGTTTTTCCCCGTAGTTACATCTAACTCCTTAAGTACCAATGATCCCTCTAATTAATAGTAAATCATAATCCAACTATGTCAAACCCCTCTCAGGCTAGGAAAAGGTGTGGTGCCACATTGTTCAAACCCCAGAATCAGTCCATAAGGGACCAATTTATCTATTTGGCCCGACATCGGTGAAAGAGTGAATTTCTTCTTGTGTAGCTGTGTTCCCAGTCCCCAATCAGACGAATCCTCAAAATGGTAGGCATGTTGAGTCAGGGATCTAGCCACTCTCACCCATACAAATCAAAGAACCACCTTCATAGACAGGAGTTACTAACTCACTGAGGATTCAGGTCATGTTATCTATGGTCATCCTGGTAAAATGTAAGGCTTTATTATGAACGGCGTTATATAATGAGACTAAACATTTTGTGGTCCGGTCTTATACAAACTCCTTTGTATAAAATATCTTCGCTCACATGTCTCCATATGAATGATTAGAACCAGATCATTTGTAGCACTTTACAACAATTGTAACATCTATAAAGCGGGTTATACTCGTAGTGTCACGAGGATAAGGTGTCCAACCTTATCCATCTACTACAAACCATTTAGGTTATCACTTAAACATGATCCACCCATATGTCTCTACATACATGTTTAAGCTACAAGATAATCTTGGATGTTAATTTATTGGTTTGTGGTTAATGCAATTAATTTTGAAATGAAATATCTCATATATTATTACATAAATAAAATGTTTGTACATTACAATTACAAACTATAGGACCATACGAGATTTAGGACATCAACCTTAACAATATTGTCATACCTACAATGGACTTGATAAACCCTTGCCCATCGTTGTAATCCAATCTCCTCAAGATAGACCGTCACCCCAAGATATTAATGAAGCTTAGCCCAAGACATCTGAAACTCAGACATTCTATAAGATTTCGCTGCTAGGTAGAAGTGTGGAATTATGTCCTTATTCTTAAATTTGTCCACTAAATTGTTCCAAATATGGTATATACATATGGCATGAAATGCATCAGGGAATATACTTGAGATAGCCTTTGCAATTGAGATGTGACGATATGATATAATTACTATATTCGGAATGTCTCCTACCGAAGCCTTCAAATGAGTCATGAACCAATTCCATGATGCATTGTTCTCCTCATCGACAATGCTGAAGGCGATAGGATATATGTTGTTATTGTCATCAATGCACGTTGCTATTAACAACATACCTTTATATTTCTCGTACAGATGTGTCTAATCAATAACGATTACTGAGTGTATATAGTTCAAGAAACCCCTAGTACACGAACCAAGCGCCATGAATACATACTTAAAGTAATGTGCATCCTCAACTTCAACTTCAAAGATCGTATCAGGATTTGCAAGCTTAAGTGCCTATCGATATGTCCTAACAATAGCACATGATCCTTCTGACGACTCTCATGCAAACACCAATCCATACTCTCTAGCGCGATAAGCCCGTCTGTAACTTATATTCACTCCAAAATCTTGTCAGACGTCCTCAATGATATCCCTCGATCGGTATGTTCGACCAACTTGTTCGTATTTGGACTTGATTAAGTGTCCAATAACCAAACTTTTTGCTTGACGATGATTACCCATTCTCATTTCAAGAGAGCATGTATGTTCATTTAGATATTTCGTCACTTTGAAGGAATCGCTTTCTTTCAATTTTGCACGGATCCTCTTGCATTCCTCCACTGAACACCATACAGTTAGCAAGCTCTTCATTGACTTCTTTACATAGTAGCTGAAGTTCTTTTTTATTGCAAGTATTGACAATTTAACTGACAAATCATATTTAAAAAAGAAAATCTGACCGACCTTTATATCCTCATCATTCAGACAGTCATGAGATATTGTGATGATGTCATCATACAATGGGCCCTCTGATGGTTTGGGTTTATCTACAAATGGTTAGGTTGGAGTGGTGGAATGCATTTGAACTGAAAGCATCACAACTGGTGGGATGGGAGCAGGTAGGTTTGGAACATGAATGTAAGGTATTGAAGAAATTTGTGGTGCTGAGGATTGTCCATATCCATGGTCACTATCGAACTGTGGAGTATATCGGGGTCCATTAGTGTGACCAAACCAAGTTTCATTTCAATCTTCCCCCAAGTTACATGGCTCAATATAATCATCCATTGAATACATGGTGGGAATATTACGTGTCGAAATGGTTGCATATCCAAAGTTTTGACTAGTTGGAATGCGTTGATTAGTTGGATTACATTATTGGTACATATTCTTAGTGTGTATTCCATGACTTTCACAAGGTGTAACTGATACAAATAACGACATCCAGGATGCATCACTACCTTCTAAAAAGAAGCTAAAATCTTCATCGTCGACTATGTCAATTAGGGGAGTTGAGACCAATAGATTCTAGCAACATTTGATGTGTATATCAAACATAATTGGATAAATATTCAGTCGTTGGTGCATAATATTCACTAATTCATTGACTGTTATATCATTTCTGACCTTCAAATCTTTCATATGACCTCCAACATAATTTCTTCCCGATTGGTTCCATTCCCCATCAAATCATACAAAGATGCGAAGTAGCGTCATTGATCTGCAATCGAATTAGCAAATTTTAAGCAATACCCAATCAAACTTTAAAAAATCCCCCAATAATTGATAAGCGATCACCCAGTAATATATACCATTGGGATTGGTGTCCTAATTCTCCTGGTAGTCTTGTAGTTTGTAAACCTCTGTAAACATATTGTTATTAATAAAATAAGTGTTATTTTATAAGAATTTACTCAATCCAATAAACTAAGATCCGTGGTTATTTCATGTAACTTAAGCATGTATGTGGAGATATAAAGTGGATCATGCTTTAAGTAATAAACTAAATGGTCTATAGTATAAGGATAAAGGAGGGATACCTTATTATGGTGACACTACAAATACGACCCGCTTTGTAGATGTTATAAGTGTTGTAAAGTGCTACAAATGGTCTGATCCTGACCATTCATGTGGAGACATGCGGGCGAGGGTATCCTATACAAAGAGTTTGTATAAGACCGGACCACAGAATGATTAGTCTCTTTATATAATGTCGTTGATAATTGAGACTTACATTTCATTAGGATGACCATAGGTGACATGACCTTAATTCTGAGTGAGTTGGAAACTCCTGCTCATGTCAATGCTTTTTATGCATGTATAAATATAACTCTTATATTATATGATGCATGAGCATGCTCTTACATAATTAAAATCATGCTTCTCCAAATTATAACAATTACAAGAAAGAGATAATGCATGATCATTATATAACCTAAGGTGAGATTTACTATATGTGCATACTATATGACATATAAAACATACATCGCATGTAATTAACAAAAAGATTAATGGACCGAGATGAGCCTTTACACAAACAACCGGAATGAAAAACCCTATCTATTACATTTTTCATCGAGCAAACCGGTTCACAGGCGAACCGGGCTTTGAACCGCTAGGAGGTCTTCATCGTGTAGCAAACTCCAGCAGGTAGACGATCGTTCAGCGTGCACTAGACGATAGAAGTATAAGCAAACAATCGTGTAGACGTCGAAGAGGCTGCGAAGCCTGATCGTCCATGCGATCGTGTAACGCGACGATATGTAAACGATTTATCTTGAGTTACTAAGTGATCGTTTAGTCAGTTACTAAGCGATGAAGCTTGCTGACCTAAACGATCGTCTAGCGCACATGCTTTAAACGATACGCGAGCGTCTCATCTTCTAATCGATGCATGCAACTTGGTAAACAATTTATCTTGCAATGCTAAGCGATCATTTAGTCAGTTACTAAGAGATGAAGCTTGCTGACCTAAACGATCGTCTAGCGCGGGCTCGTACTAAACGATACTCAGCGATCGCGTGCCTGATCGTCAACTGATACGACCAACTTTTTATCGCCATTGTTTAACCGATGTGTTCAACCACGATCGTGTACTCTTTCATCTTTACGATGCGATGGACAGCGATCGCGTAGAACTTCTTCTGCACGATGTGATCAACCCTAGATCGCCTCCTTCCTCGAAGAGCCATAAACTTTGCCCATAACTTTGACGAACGACTCAAAACTTCAAACAAACTTTGAATACAGCTCGATAACGATTATTAATGCCCAAAAACGTAGGGGGCCTTTACAAACAACCACAAATGTAAAAGGATTTAAACAAATTGAGGCTATTCATCCCGAAAACATCCATTAATCCAGCACATCCACATTAGATTTAACAAATAAAACAGCGTAGAAATGCACCCACCATGAATGTATATGTTATTTCGTTGCAATAGATGAAATCGGAGTATCAAAAACCTGGCTCTAATACCAATTGAAGGATCTTATACCGAGAGTTCCATGAGTGTGATTAGATCACTCCGATTTCACAGTGACCGAAATACAAATGATATACATTCAACACATACATTTATGCACATTAATCTAATTATCGGCATGCTTAGAACAAAAAGAGTAACAGTGAAAGGGTTCTATACCAGTTGAAAACTCTCTTCGAACTTCTGAACTTAATGCATCGAAAACCCTCCAACAGATCTACCAACACCCGATGAGAACGTCGAATGCAACAACACGATCAACACGAACACGAACGCTACAGCGGGGATGACACCACCACTAATGAACCCCGAGTATTCTCGGCGTGAAAACCTAAAGAGTGGGCTTTGGTGAGTTTGGTAGAGGACGGCGGACAACAATTTGTGTAGACGATAAACAAGTGAAAGATAATACGGTGCTATCGTATAGTGGAAATGCTTATCGTATAGAAGAGCTACACGATCGTGTAGGAAAAGCTAAACGATCGTTTAAGAAAAATGTATACGATCGTTTAGAGAAATCGTGAGGCAGACGATCGTTTAGATGGAAGAGCTACTATAGTATAGGCTCTCGAGCGATCGTTTTCACGAATTATTTTGGACGGTCGAAAATAATGAATGCATGATACGAAAAATGAAAACTCTTTTCATTTTTAACCCACCTGTTACCATAACCAATGTTGCCCACTACCCACGTCCGAACGTTGAAGAATTGGTTAATTATCATATAATTAATCAATTAACCAATTAATAAATATAAACATATTATATTTATATCCTATAGTTTGATATAACATATCTACTATAGTATTTTCTCCTTTACTTGATATAAATCCTATTTATATCTAATTTCCTCCAAAATAATGTATCTCATACATTTAACCAATTATATCATATATAATTAACCAGTCCAATTATATCATATATAATTGAACTTCCTCTTGTCAATTTGAACATTTCAAATTAACCCAAATACTAGTTCTCGACTTTATCCAAGCTACCCATGGGACCTAATGGACCTGTGGCTCGAAGCTCCAATGGTATGTGAATAGCTGACTAAACTCTTTAACCATGAGATCCACCATCCGTTAACTGTCAGTGATTCTACTAAAGACCAACAGCTGAACTCTTCTTACCACAGATATATTTTTGTGTCCATTGGATATAACCAATCATCAGTACGATGACCTTTCACATATGCTTGTAAGTACAACTGGGCCAATTTACTGTTTTGCCCCTGTAGTTACATCTCACTCCTTAAGTACCACTGATTCCTCTAATGAATAATACAACATAGTCCAACTATGTGTGAACACCTCTCGGGCCAAGAGAAGGTATATGGCGCCACATCGTTCAAGCCCCGGAATCAGCCCTTAAGGGAGCAATCTATCAACTTATCCTTGCTTCGGGGAAGGAGTGAATTCCATCTTTTGTAGCTGAGTTCCCAGCTCCCAAATCAAACGAGTCTCCAAAATGGTAGGTTTTAATCGGCGATCTGACCACTCGCACCCATACAAATCAAAGAACTGCCCTCAATGGCAAGAGTTTTCAACTTACTTAGGATTGAGGTCATGTTACCTATGGTCATCCTAGTGAAGTCTCTATCATGAACGGTATTATATAACAAGACGTTAACACTTCGTGGTCAGATCTTATACAAACTCTTTGTATAGGATGCCTCCGCTCACATGTCCCCAACATGAATGATCAGGATCAAACCATCTGTGACAAGTCACAACACTTGTGACCATTCCACAAAGCGAGTCACATCCATAGCGTTACAGAATATGGTTTCCCTCTTTTATCCATTTACTACAGACCATTTTGGTTATCACTCAAGACATGATCCACTTGTATGTCACCACATACATACTTGATTCTTATACAGATAACCAAGGATTTTATGTTTATTGGTTTATGGTAAAGCAAATTAAAATAATTAACCAAGCAAAATACAAGATGTGAAGTAAATATCATATATTAACAACACAAGTGTTCGTACATATTGTTTACAAACTACAGGACACGAGACTTTAGGGCATCAACCCCAACACTTCATTCCTCTATCCAAAGTCAGACAGAGCCCACAACTCCTGGATTATCACACCGAGAATACCAAGGTAACTCTTGTGGTGGTGTTCTAGTTTCGTTTGAGGTTCGAAGATCGAGGTTCATCCAATTGTTTGTTGAGATTGTGTTCTGATCGTTGCATTCGAGTTTGAGTTGTTGAACGAGTTGCTAAATGATTGAGGGATACTTGAAGAAATTTTTTTCAAAGGTTTGCATACTCTATCCCTTGTTTTTTCATTTATAAGAAACATGTTGTAATTTATAGTATATGCATAATCGTTTTCATTTAGACTGTAATTGTTTGAATTATTTAACAATGAGATTTGAAACAATCCGCTTCCGCTTATTGGATCTCGATGTTTAGATTTCCTTCATATACACGATCGTGAACTAGAATATAAATGATCATTTACTATTATATAAATGACAATTTAGTATTTTATAAACGATCCTTTAGAATTTTACAAACGATGGTTTATTTAATACTAAACGATCGTATATATAATATTAAACGAGCATTCATATAATACTAAACGAGCGTTTTAATTGTAATGAACGATCATTTGTATATTGTTATAAGATCGTTCATTCAATACTAAACTATTTGGGAGACAAGAAATATTGTAGATAATCACTTACATTCTCTCCGTTTCTAGATCTGACGAACGAATCTTCCTCTATATCCAAAGACACAATAAAATGAACAAAGATGAAAGTGATCGACAATGAGGATGTTGTACTAAAACTTTGAGAGAACAATAAGAGAATGAAAAGTGTTCGATGGAAAAGGAATAACTAAGAGAGACCTTCCATTCTTGATATCAATGTTATTCAATGCTATTGGTAGAATATTAGTTGGGAATAAATGCGTTGGTAGAATGTTATTGTTGCATTGAATACATATTGAATGAAGCTGAAGAAATCGTTGAAGGAAGAAGATGTGTGGTGCGGTTTGTGAACTTTTTTAATTTATAGGTAACTTTGGTATTTCACATAGTCAATTATGGATAAGTTTTTAAGAGGTGATCATAGAAAAGTTTCTGTGATTTAGGTTATTTTGTGACATTTTCCCCCGGCCGCCCATTCTCATTCTTCTCTGAGTTGCCTAGAACTCCGTATTAAATTGGCAGTTAAAGTTTATAGATAGATTATCAAAACTACTGGGTCCTCAGTTTTACCTTTCTAAACTTCATACTTCAACCTCTTCAAATTCAGTTCTTGAATATGGCGTTTTCCCCATAACCCATAAGGCAAAGAAGGAGGTCCTTAATCCCAAGGAGAATCAATGTCACTCATGGCAAATCTCCCCTTGGCTTCCGCTGTTGATTCCTTCGTCGAAGCCGTGAAGGAGGAAGAATCGAAAACTGATGCACGATTGGGGGAAGGCCCATGCCAATCAAAACCAGACCCTCAAGAACCTCCATTTCAGTTTCTGAAATATTCTTATGTTGATGAACTTGGCAGCCTATCCACTGCAATTCGTGCATTCCACTGCCGCTTCAATGAATTACAAGACCATCTAGGTTTCATTCACAACGCCATAGATGCACGTTTCAAACAACATATGTTCGATTCTTCTATTATCGTCGCAACTGCAGAAAGTGGACGAAATCCCGTTTCTTCAAGTAGTCCTAGAAGCAATCTCCCCGAAACTCGTAGCGATTTTGGCAAAATTGACGGAAGAGAAGGTGTAGATAAACAACCAGAATCCTCCTCTCTCTCCGAGCTTCAGCATCTCTGCGAAACCATGTGCAGCCGTGGCTTACGCAAGTACATAGTTTCTCATCTCTCGGACCTCGCTAGACTCCGGCATGAAATTCCGCTTGCTCTACAATGTGCTCCCAACCCAGCCAAACTTGTGTTCGATTGCATTGGTCGCTTTTATCTTCAGGGCAGCAAAGCCTACACCAAGGACTCTCCTATGATTCCTGCTAGGCAAGCCTCCATCCTCATCCTAGAACTTTTTCTGATCTCAAGTGCAGCTGAGACTAAAACCGACAAAAGAACAGAAATTGAGCCCTCCTTGAAGGTGGAAGCTGACCTTGCTGCCATTGCCTGGAGAAAAAGGCTTGTTACTGAAAGTGGTTCTTGTCAGGCTAGCGACATAGATGCCAGGGGTTTGCTTCTTTTTCTTGCGTCTTTTGGAATTCCTACTGTATTTACAAACGATGATTTAAGGGATCTCTTACGATCGAGTAATTCAAAGGGAATATCAAATGCCCTTCGCCGTTCACATTTTCTTATTTCACGTATTCCTGGTATGTAATTTCAACACTCATGACTTATCAAAAGAATACATGCTTTTCCCTTGTCGTTCATCTCTTAATGGATTAGTTCCGCTGCTTTATTGCCTTGCTTAAAAACTGAATTTAGCTTCCCTTTATTGACTGTTTTACTTTGTGGTCCTTGTTTATATCTGATTTTTGTTTTGTTCATCATGTTGCTATTGTGTCCGTTATGTTAGTAAGTTCTAGGCTACTTCCTTACTCCTTACATAAGATGTCCTTGATAAGTGTTTCTCGGCCATCTCCTGGGCTACTCCCAAGTTGGCAAAACCTTATCAAGCTAATTGCTAGTATTGGGAGAATTGTAAAACTGGTTTGGAAGATTGATGGTAGAGCTATTATAGTCTGTATGTTTGGTTGGGTATGGATGGGGACTGTTTTTATTAAATTGTATAGATATTATCATTGTTATTTTTTTTATGAATAACCAACCTCATGCTATGCTAAGAAGCACAAATATGGATAGGAGACATGCCACGCCATTTTTTAAATCTACACGTTTATTAAAATATATATCGATTTTATACTAGAAGGAAATTCAAAGTTAATGACTTTTTGCAACTATATACTTAAAAGATTAGTTTGGTGTAGTTCTCTCACAAAATTTATTATGTTTTTCATATATGTGTCTAATTAATATACTTAGTAACTAGTAAGGATGGAGAAGTTTGTATTAAAAAGACAGCCCGTCATCCACTTCCTGTATCTTTGGGACGAACCCTTTAAGCTCAAGAATGGCATCAAGATAGTCCCAATCAACCTTGTCATAAGCTTTTTCCATATCAAGCTTCAAGAGGAAGCCTTCCTTTTTAATAATCTTACATTCCCCACTGCCTTAGAGGCAATTAAAATCACATCAATAATTTGTCTACCTTCAATAAAAGTTGCTTGGGTGTCACTAATCATGGAGGGGAGAGCTTTCTTGAGGCGCTTGGCCAAGACTTTGCAATCCTCCTATAAAGGGTTTTAACAAGGCTTATAGGTCTATATTCTCCCACCCTATTTGCTTGCAATTTTTTAGGGACGAGGCATAAATAAGTATCATTAGTTTGCTTATTGATGATTCCCTTTTCAAAAAAACTGTGGAACACTTCCTACTAAGTTAGCTTTCAAGAATATCCACCTTTTTTTCATAGGAAATGATTAGAAGTAGGCCATGAAAATCTTGTAAGAGAAATATCCTTGAAAGTGTCATGCCATCCTTCATAAATTAGGAATTGGTCAATTCTAGTAGCAATAGGGATCTCTCTTCGATCAGACCATGTGAAGCTTCCATTTTTCATGGGGACATCGAAAAGATCAAGGTCCTCAATCACCCTATTGAAAATCTTCTTGCTCTTGGCAACTCTGCCTCTATTTGACTTTTCTTTCAGCCATCTCACAACATTAAAGTCACCCCAATACACCAAAGATTAGAGCATATTCCTGCTAAAAGAGGTCTCTTCTAGTTGGAGTTGGAGGACCAAGCATAGACCCCTGAAATCCAGCTAGGGAAAGAGTCATCAAACCAAAACGAAATAGAGAGAGAAAACTTATCAACAAGGGAGTCAGAAATAGAGATGCAGTCTTCTTTCACATAATCAGAGTCCCCTCTGAAGTGCCATTGGAATCAAGGGCCACCCACCCAATTCCTCTGGAGCTCCAATTCAACTTCACGAATGCTCTATTCCACCAATCTTAGTTTCTTGAAGAAGCACTACATCCAGATTATACTTTGTAATGATATCTTTCACGAAAGCTCTTTTGTGCTTTGAATTCCGAACTCTCAGGTTCCATGAGAGAATCTTCATGGAGAAACCTTAGGGCCCTGGATTTCTGCTTCAGCCTCACTAAGCTCTTCATTTTCCCAACTGCGAAGGAGATAGACAATCTCCCTAGTTTTATTCTTGTAAGCTGAGTTACCCCTAGACAAACTTGCTTTAGAGGGAAGGGAACGAATGCTCAAATTCCATCTTTTAAGAGATCTAGTTCTTTTTCTGGAAAAAAGGACATTCGTCATCAAAGGCCGAGTCCTTGGGTGAATGCATAGTTCCTCTTCCATTCTTCATTAATAATCACATTGAACTGGTTTCCATTTTCTACTTCTTCACTATCTTTTTTGTAGAATTCACTTTGATCCTCTTCAAACACGGAAAAAATTGCTAGGATGCTCGATGTATAGAGGCCTTTCCTTGACTTCCTTGTCCTCATCATCCGAGTCTTCGCTTTCAACACTGGAGAGAGAAACTTCCGAGCTAAACTTGATTTCTTTACCTTTTTCCTTTGCAGCCACGTCATTGTGTTCTCTTACAAAAGAGACATTTTTACCCTTACAAACTTCAGATTTTGAAGTGGCTTGGGTTGTCTTTGGATGGGTCACATCTTGTGATAGGGGCAGCAACTTTCTTCCCAAAAGAAGGCTGACCTCGTGGAACTTAATGGTTCAGAAATCTGCTGGTTGTAAAAGGTTGGCAAAGTCCTGCCCAAGATGGTAAGGCTGGCGCTGTTTACACAAAAAGGCTGAACAAATAGAACAGTAGTTACAAGGAAACTTATCCAGTAACTGCAACTACACAGTAACTAAAGAAGCTCTCAAGCTATTACACCAGTTTTCTCTTTCTTCACGATCAGCATGCCAATTTTTAATAACCCTCTTCAAATTTCTGACCTTGGAAATTATTACAAATCCTTCCCATCCATTTGAACAATCTTGAAGGAGATATTGCTCAAGAACAGCCCCACAATCCAGAAAATTTAACTAATTGTTATAAAGCGAAATGGAGAATGGACCCCTACCAAATATACCTGATTCAAGGAGCAAAGAAAAATGATAAAAGGATATACATGCTTGTCTTGATACCTGGTAATTATGCAACAAAAATTATCCCATTCCTTGAGAGACAAGGAATCGATCAATAAGAGAATGTGACTAATAATCATCCAAATGCGATCAAGTGAACTTTTCATTTGATAGCAGTAAGTTTATTAAACCAAGGTCTTCAATTAACTTGTTAAATTTTTTCACACCCTTTGTTTGCTTCATTTTAAAAAAGGTTGAATCCTTGCTAATCCAGATGGGCATGGTAATGGAGATTAGACAGACATGGACATGGCATGGTGACATGCCATTTTTTAAACATTTGGGGCATGGATACAAGGACACATTTATTTAAATATGCATTTTTAAAAATATTTACAATTAAGAAATTCAGAATCAAGTATTTGTATGCCTTAAAAATGATGCATTTTTCCCTTAAAATTTATTAATCTTGTTCCACATTACCTTGAGCCCTTCCATCAGGACATTGACGTGGTCCACTTGGAAAGAAAGAAGCAACCAAATGTTCAATGAAAAGAAGAAAACTTTTGATATTCAAATCTGTCTTTTTTGCCCTCTCTGTATGAAAACTATCCTCAATTTCAGAGTTATAGCCTGCTTTCTCTTTTGTCCAGTTGGAGGTGTTCTTAGTAAATCTCCTTTGGTTTTGGGGATTGACTTTTCTCCCCTAAACATTTTGTAATTCGATCTCATCAGTTTTTGTTTACTTTCAAAAAAATAAAAATAAAAGTGAGTACTTTAAATTGCATTTTCTCCACAATTAAGAATTCGACTTTCAGGTATATTATATGCTGATAAATGCATAAACAGTAACAAAGATTTCAATTTCCTTAATAGCTGTAAGTTGCTTGTTCAACCTTGGAGTCTGATTGGCATATGTTTGATTGTCTGCTGGTTTAGATCAATTCCCATTCTCATTTGGCTGCTTGACTGTTATATAACAGACATTATAAAGGGGATGATGAACAGCAGTAAGAATGTTGAAGCTGTTGATATTATTTATGCTTTTGATATGGAGGATGTATTTCCACCACAGGAAATTCTGTTGTCATTTCTCCAAGAGTGTGATGAAACGTGGAAAAAAAGAATAAATGAAGTACGAGGTTCAACCATGCAACTGGTATGGTTTATCTCGACCTATGGGCATTAATTTAGTCTTTATAAATTATAGTTCATTCATTCATTTTTCTTGAACATAACTTTTCATTGATTAGTGAAAAGTTACGATATCAGGAGTAATTTCCCAACTTTCAAATGTAAGACCAATTGAACAACTCATCGCTTCTAATAACCTGACTAACTCAAACTTGAGTACGAAGAAAAAGTTCTGAAAATATTTGGAAAGAGTAAACCAAGAAGCTCTTTCCTTCGTAAGTTGGGATTACATTCTTTTAGATTCTCTGAAGTCTGAAGATGCTGCCTTTCATTCAATTTGTATTGTTCCCTCCTTTCAAAGTTATGTTTCCCATCCAGAAAAATGAAAAAAAAAAAAAATAACAAAAAAAAAATAGCTATAATATTATATACATAGGATTTTTTTTTTTTTGTGTTAAATTATGTATTTCATCCTTAGGATGTTGGTCTTTATTGTAAGCTTAAGGAGTATGTGAGTTGAGTTGTATTTGATGCTTTATTGGTTTTGAGTTTTTTGTATTGGTTGATTTTTTCTAGTTATTTTCTTCTTTTGTCAGATGTAACTCATTGTAATTTTCACAATCTTTTTTTTTCTCTTGTGAAACATGGACTTTTACAAGTTCCAATTATATTCTCAAACTTTTGATTAGTTCTAGTCTAATTTTCTTTTTATCAAACAAACAATAATGAAGCCAATAATATACCATAAGTAGGAATTTGATGTGATTGAAAACATTGGCTATTGTGTATAACAAAATGAAGTCTTCCCGTCAATGTGGAAAAAGGCACCTTCACTCTTTTTATCCCACGTCGTTTATATTTTTCCTTAGTTCACCTGCCAAATCAAGGGGGAAACCTCATTTGTAACATATTAGCCAATGTTTTTAAGATAATATTCCGTCCGTATCTACATTGATTTATTTAGAGCAGGTGTCTTAAATGAAGTTTTCAATTGAAAATTTTAGAAGTTTATAGACGAGGTTAGAATAAATGCATAGTTAATGGGTGAAATTTGGGATTTGGAGAGGGTTTGCCAAACCCTTGAAGTAGTGAAATCTGAACCCCATCTTTTATGCTGATATTTTATTTTATTTTATTTATTTTTAATTCTCTCAATGTGTGGTTATGTTTAGTTTTTATTTTCAAGCATGCCCACTTGTTAGTTTTGCTCAGTGAATTTAGTTATGTTTCCGACATTTCTCTCAACAAATTCTGCTCCAACATCTTTAACTTGTTCTTCTCCCTGTCATTGAAATTACTTACATTGTAGTTACATTGTTTTTGTCAGAAACGAGTGAGTGAAGAGAAATTGGCTTCTCTGAAATGTGTTCTCAAATGTTTGGAAGATCACAAGTTGGATCCTGTGAAGTCTCTTCCTGGATGGAAAATTCACGAAATGATAAAAAACTTGGAGAAGGATATTGTGGAACTTGGGAAAAGAATGGAAGATAATGCGAGTATGAAGCGAAAAATAGACGAAGCTTCGACTCAGAAGTACCTGAGTCAGGAAATAAAGCGATTGCGAAGGGTGGCTGCAAGTAAAGGAGGATTCCCTGATATGTCCTATCCGGTGAATGGCTTGTTGGAACAAAATGCAGCTACATTTTTGGAGGACAAGAGCTGTTTTAGTAGTGGTAGTAGTTCAATCCCACAAAAGATATTGGAAGGTGGACGTTCTGCTCGATTAGGTAATTACCAAACTGCTTTGTCTTTGCGTGGACCTGGTTTGGTTGAAACCACAGTTTTGCCTGCCGACATCGGTAGTAGTATCTCCAGTGCTGCTGCCTCATTCCCAAGAGGAATAGCAAAGGGAAGGGACAGCATTGAGGCTTCCATTTACAACAAAATGGGGCCAACTCGTGAGTTAGCAGCTTACAAAGATATATCAGTTGGCCAAAGCTTTATTCAACAAGCTATGCCTACACTTAAGACAAACCCTACGCCACCACCACCAACCGTGGAGTCTTATTCGGCTGTAGATGGATTCATGGGACACACAACAAGCAATCATTTTGATCTGTATCATTTTGCCGATTCAGCTGTGTTCGATAATGATGCACCTAAGAGCAGCAGCACTCAAACTGGCAATTTGTCTCGTCTTCGGCTGCCTCATCATCACCATCCCCCCTACTTTTACAATTGATCCTAAATGTTATTCGTTTCATAATATAACAAAAATAGCTGCTTTGAATTCAACTTTTGGATAGGATTGTTGAAACGGATTTTCTTGTCTCAGCAGCAAAGGGATGGATGTATTAGTCTTTAGATTTACTAGGCAGGCTGGTAGAATGTTATTTACTCAACTTATACATGTGAACTTTACATTTCAGTTATATAACAATGTTATTCATCTGTTCCTGTTCATAGCTCAACTGCAGTATCGTTTTTGTGCTTTTTCCTCTCCAACTTATGCCTAAGCCACTTTTTATAGTTTGTTACAATCACATCCTTGTATTTCGAATTTGATCATTCAGCCCCTTAAGATTTTGAATTGATGTAATTAAACTTGCATTACTCCTAACCATTAGTGTTATTTGCAATCAAACTCACAAACTATTGGTTTTTTTTTACCTCCAATGGGTGTGTGTTTAGATAATAGGAGTAAGGGTTATTTTAACTCTTATTTTGCTAAGATAGTATTATTTAGAGCTCTTGCATGTATAGCAAAATGAGGTAAAAATGTTGCAATAACAAATATAGTAAAATTTATCTTGAGTTTATAGAGAATGCCCAAAAAGTCCATTGAAGGCACACAAAAGAACGTTGAAGGTTGGAATTTTTTCATTTAGTGATAAATAGTGATAAACTTCTTTATTTGATACTTTAATTTGTTTGAGGTTTGTGTTTAGCGATAAATTTATTGTTTATCTTTACATATTGCATCTTTAATATATTTTCAAAAGAAGTTAATTTCGTTAAACTAAAATTTAATTTTGAACATCATCTTGGTTAAGTAATTTGAATTAAATTGGGTTAGACCCTAATAGAAGTATGTTGCTAAAAGAATTATAAATATATAATTATTGACCCTTTATTAGACTCAAATAGACTCAGATATACTATATCTTTCATTATGTTTGATAGACTTTGATAGATGTATATAAAAGTCTATTATTGTTTTTTTTTTTCCAACTCCATCGACCACCATTACTGATACACCTTAAGTAACAAATAAAAGTCTAGACAGTGATAGAGATAAAACCAGTGATAGACTTCCACCATTTGTATCACCGATAACACTTATCACTAGTGTTATAACTACTAGACTTAGCTTATTTGATACTTTATTTATTTAAGATTTATGTTTAGTGATAAATTGATAGCTTGTCTTTAAACGTAGTCACGTTATAATTTGACACGAAAGGGACAATCAAAATCTACAATATGCTATTAGAACCTGATAGAAGTATATAAAACTATCAATGATAAAAATTATAAGTATATGACTTTTCTTTTATAGAAGTATGTCACTGATATACTCTTATAGAATTATATGTACAATTGATAATCAAATGAGATTAAAAAAAAGTATTTTTCCTTTTCAAGTTGCAAAACACGATATTTAACCTACCCGTGCTTGTATGATACAAAAAAGAAAGTAAAAAACTATAGGACGAGTTTTTGAGACCTCTAGATGGAATCATTATTACATGCATGTAATTTCAATAACTGAATATGACTGACCACTTAACTTAAAATTAAATTATATAAATACACAAAGGGGCAATTGTAACTTTAATTAAAAAAGTTTCTGAAAATTGGGTGCATGTTCCTACTTAACTTAAAATTAAATTATATAAATAAAGAAAAGAGACAATTGCAACTTTAATTAAAAAAAGATTGAATGGTGCGTATCCCTAGGTTTTGCTTTTATGCAAATATATCAAAAAATTTCCTCTTGAAAATTTGATTGTTATCTGATTTCTATATGATTGTTATATGATTGCTATCTGATTTCTATGATTGTTATATGATTGCTATCTGATTGACACACCTGCAATTACAAAAAAATTTAAGTTATGGTTTTGGTTTTTTAAAATGTATTTGTCATACAATGCAATTTCCCTAAAGAAAATCAGGAATAAATTTTAATGAAACATTTAAATTAAAGGAAACTTTAATTGAAAATAAAAACAACATGCCAAAAATGCTAAAACTTAGATGTTTAAACCAAATCAATAAAATAGTAACAGACCACCTTGTCAAGCACCAAATATGTTCTTGCCCTTAAAACGATATTAAAAGAAAAGGTCCAATAAAAAATACTGAGTGAGTAATCCCACTTTTGGGTTTAGATTATGTAATCATGTTCATATATATGTACTGAAAACTTCATGCTAGGTGGGATCTAAAGATATTTTATTCTTGACTCACTCTGTTTTCCATTCCCTTGGATGTGCATAGACTTCATATACATTAATTTGATGTGTATCAGTTTCATATACATCGACCCTTACTATGTTAATTTCATGCATGGCTACGTATTAATTATATAGTATAAGTGCACCAAGTCCATGCAATTGTATCAATTTCATTCAGCCAAAACACTATGAAAAGGAAAAGAGGTCGCAAAATTCATAATTTAATATAACATGCATGCATCGATAAGGTTCCACATAAAATCACATAATCATCGATCATGTTAAGCATATAACACGTCATGGCAAATAATAATAAATCATATAAAAACTTTTTCACGTCAACATATATCTCACATTGACAATTTAGTTGGCAAGACCAAAAAACATTATTCAATTCCTTTAGCAGGAAAAAAAAAGTTAATACAGAGTTTTACACTTGGCACAAGAGCGTTCTAGTAGTAGTGTCACTTAACTTGAAAATGAACTCCAATTAATATCCAATTGCATCAATCTCCTTTTTTGCTCAGAGAAACTTTGAACCAAATCCTAAAACAAAAGCCAAAATTAACTTCCACCTTTAGGGCCTAATTTCGAAACATAAATTTACCTTAAAATCTCCGAACAACTTATTAAGAATGTGATAGGATTCAAAATCGCTTCAAAATTTTATAAAAAATATTTGAACCTATGGATAATTTATTAATAAGTGTTAGAAACCCAAAATTTCAGCAACTATAATTAACCTAAAAGGTTTTTGAAGCGTAGGGTTATATTTTATATTTTCATGGATACATATTCCCTAGTTTGATTCGATTTTGACTATTTTTCAATTAAAAAAACTAAACCAAACCAATACATTTTAGTCTTATTCATATAAAAACTAAGATGTCCAATTTAAACCAAACCAAAACAATGGCTCAATTTTGTTAGGTCGGTTTTTTACTTCTTTGGGTTTTTTTCACGGATGGCCTTAATTGGGAGGCCTAAATGAAAAATGGTCACCGGTTGAAAAAGAGATGAAAAGTGGCATTATGCTTGCGTCATCCACGCGTGATTTTATCGATTCGTCCCTGAGATACACCCTGTGTGCCTGCCACAACCAAGGTACTCGATCCTCGATGACGAGTCACTCAATACCCGATGCACGGTGCTACATCCATTATACTCGATCATTCCACGTCATACTCAATACTCGATCACTTTATACTCGATTGTTTTGAATTACTCGTGCCCATGCATGACACTCAATACATGTTATATCCATCATACTCGATCATTTTGTCTCTTTGTTTATATTTTGGTTTATTTTTCTTTTTTTTTCCTTTTTTTTTTTGCATGTGCATGTTACTCGATATGCGCTTTCATGTTATTAGATATTTGACTGATATAGTTTTTTCTCTTTTCATTTCAGTTTTCATATCTTGCATGTTTGGATGGAGTTGGAATTTTTTCCGTTTCGATTTTCATATTCTTGGTATTTCGAATGTCTAGAGTTTAGGGTTTGAGTAGGATAAGCCATGGAAGTGGAAAATCAAATTGAATGCTCGATAATCGACCATTGAGTCACATGTACCGTGTATTGAGTCATCGTGTATCGTGTATCGTGCATTGAGTATCAAGTATGATGGATAGAATATCGTGTATCGAGTATCGAGTATAAAATAGAATGATTACTTTCTAGTGTTTTTTGTTATTTTATGCAGTATGGCTAGACAATTCAAAATTCCTCCCCAGGATCGTTTCTCAGACCAAGTGATCAACATATCTTCTCATATTGGGATGACTAATAAGATAGTGAAAGACAAGTTTAACCCCACTGAACTTGCCCTTTTTAAGAAGACAGCATTTGGGCAATTTATGGATATGGACATTATCTTCAACAGTTCATTTGTCCACTACATTCTATTAAGGGAGGTTGTAGACGATAGGAAGGATACAATGACCTTCGATTTGAATGATACGATTGTAACATTCTCCAAAGAAGAATTTCTGTTAGTAACGGGATTGTGGCAAGTCACTTAATCCAGTAGTTGCGATGAGGGTTGAAGTGCATGGATCACTGTGTAATAGGTACTTCAAGAATGATTATGCAGGGGACATTCATATTGGGTTATGTTGGTGATAAACGTTAACCTTGGGCGTATCCTTTTATATGACTCACTCCATAGGTACATCACACAGAGGGATTTGGGAGCATTCTTAGCTCCTCTATGCTACACTCTCCCCTCCCTAGCACACTTTTGCAGCCTATATGCCGTAAAGCCCCACCTTGCACCTAGTCCTTGGAAGTTGAGTCGTGTCAATAAAAACTTCCTATAGGTGTAGATATACTAGACTGTGGGATATTCTGTCATAAGTTCTTTAAATACTTGATGACCGGGACAAGTATGAAGAGCTTGCGGCAAGATAAAATACATGATTTTAGGGTATAGTATGATGCCGAGTTGTGGACCGATCAGTTTTTTTATTAGGTCTTTCTATGTAAATTTTGATATTATTCAATGTAAGAACTTGTGAATTTTATATGAGCAAATTGTGTTTATTTAATTTTTCATATTTCCATATTATAAGCAAATGTATGTTTATTAGGTTATAAGCAACACGTATCGCATATCGAGTAACATGCATCGAGTATTGAGTAACTTGTACCGTATAACATGCATTGTGTATAGAATATATAGTAATTTTGGTTAATGTTTATCCATCGAGTATTGTCAGGTATAAAATAATTGAGTAATGTATAACATGGATCGCATAGTGAGTAACGTGTAACATGGATCGAATATCGAGTATTTATTGGAATGCTTACTATTAGGAGTCCAATGTCATTATAAAATGAACAGTCTATATTGCAGAATAATAAACAATCTAAATCAACATATATTATACATTATTTGACATCTGTACCTGTGTCGATTGTGTCTGGGTCCCCTAAGTCTCGGTCCGTGTCAATTTGTTAAATTTGGACGCATCAAGTGGTTCGTTGCACTTTTGTCTATGATGTCCCAGTTGGCCACACTGGCCACAGATCTTTAATGTGACATGTTCTCCAACAGACGATATCCTGTTTACCCTTCGTCTACCAACCTGCACAACCCTTTTCGGTGGGAGTATTTTTACCTTGGTATACCTTGGTGGCTTTTCCATTCGAATACATGACCAATCGAATTTATCGACTCCGCATATGCTAGTACTAGAGTATCAACACTATAGAATCTGCTACATAGAGTCAATGGATTGATGTTGCACTCTATAGCTGCAGCAATAGCATGCGAACATGGAATCTTCAAACACTGAAATTGTATGCAACTACATTCTCGAGTGTTAAGTCTGGCAATATCGTCTAATCCACCGTCCAAGATATTGGGTCGTATGTCCTAAAACTCGTGGTTTGTAAACTTTATAACATATTCTATTTGACAATAAAATTGTTATTAAGGTTATTTAGTAAAAATGTTATTGAATATGTGAATTGCACCTTTTTTAACCCTAAATCTAATAAACTAAGAACCCCTGGCTATAGCAAGAATACTTGAACTCTATGTGGCGACATAAAAGTGGATCAAGTTCGAGTAATAGCCAAAATAGTTTATAGTATAGGGATTAGGTTGGGTACCTTATCCTGGGGACACTATGGATGCGACTAAATTTGTATTTGATACGAACGATGTGATCTTGAATAGTTCATGTGGAGACATGTGAGTGGAGACGTCCTATGCAATGAGTTCGCATAAGACCGAACCACGAAATAGTCAGTTTTACTTACTGATAAGACTGACTATTTCAATTCGATGACCTAGGTTACTCGATCTTAATCTCGAACTAACTATAAACTCATGTTTATTCAGAATCATCCTTTAATCTGCATGGGTGAGAGTGACTCAACATCACTGTCTTGGCCTTTTTGGTGTTGCGCCCAAAAGACTAAGAATCAAAAGAAAATTTATAATACCAGACTACTCTTATTACTACAAAAACGTAGAAATAGTGGTAAGTCTGAGTCGATTCACAGGAAAGCACGATTTGTTTCATTAAGCCAATTTCCTAACTAGAGCAGTAAATAGGGGGTTTTGGTGTAAAAGAAATAAATGTGTGAAACATAAAATGCAAGGGTAAATGCAATCTAGGATAGAGGTCTATCTAATTTCTAGAGCAAGAGAGAGAATTCTATACAATTTCTATCATGGAAATCAATAATTAAACAAACAATCCATTCTATGCATGCACGACTACCAAATTGGTGTGCTTTAACTAGTCTCTACAAAGGCCGATAACTAATTAAATAAAAATCAATCATGCGTCTTAATTATCAACTAAGGATGGAAAGCCAATACCCTAATTAAACTATAAGCTCTTAATTCTACTGGGTTCTCAGCGATCATATAGAATTAAAAATCATATACATTAAGAATGAGGATTCAATCGCATCGATTAATTATCAGGAAAGTTTTGTTCAATTAACGAACATATTCTTCGAATCTAGATTAAGCATACATTACTAAGATTCAATACCAACTTATAAATCTAGGCATTCACATCCAATCCTATGCTACTAGGGTAAATTCAAGCATAGATGAACACAAGGAAACGTGTGAGCTCGAAATTAACTAGCAGAGATATGCAATTATGATAAGGTCGTCAGTCCAACACACAAATGCAAATCTAAATTACATCAGAATTCAAAGAAGTCATAGAGTTGAAGAAAATCACATTTAATCAAAGAAATTTCAAGTAATTAAACATAGGGACTCTTGCCCAAAGAAATTAGATAGAAGTTACCTCTTAATTCATAGACAAATTCAAGATAAATATCCTATCCATCAATTACAACCCAAAATAAAATGTAAAACCTAACTTAAGATACTAAAATTTGAAGGGAAAAGAAGGAGACTGAAGCTCCACCTCGGCCTCCATCAATTCAACCTCCAAAAGATAGCCTAAATGACCAAAAATTGAAGAGAGGTTATATAGAAATCTCCATAGCGTTGCAATGCTAGGAAGAGCGTTGCAATGCTCTTGTTGATGAGACCTTGATCGTTAGGGGTGTATTGCAACGCTGGCTTGACTCTCCATTGTGACAGACGTGTGCGCGCGACTGCTGGCATATCGTCAATCATCGTTGCGTTGCAAAGCTAAGGATAGTGTTGTGACGCATAGCGTTGCAATGCTACCCTGCTCAACTACTGCCATTCAGCGTCAGGCGAGCATTGGACTTATGCATGTGATGAGCGTTGCGATGCTCTAACAAGGGCAGATTGGCCATTTCAACTCCTTTGAAACCAAATGCTCAAATCACCTCCAAATTGCTTCAATTTAACCCCATTTCTCATCAAATGGCTAATTCTACCTCTTAAGTGCTCAGTATTTAAAAAATAAGACAACAAACACATAAAATACCTTAACAAGCCTAAACTAAGCAAGGGAATATAGCTCTTTTTTAGAACTATCAATCATCGACTCAATAAGCCTTCCATTTTAGGGGTAAGATTGGGTAGATAGCTGGGGACATAATCCTACAAGATGGAACTCACTCATACCCGATTCTAGGATAGTATATAGGTTGTTCTCTTCAATGCTGACTTCGAGTCTTGAACAAGGGGCCCCACCCTCTCATTTGCCTGAGAGGGACTTGGTTTGGTGGTTAGATCATGAACCAATTGTTCATTAGAGGATTAATGAAACTTAAGGAGCAAGATGTAATTACAGGGGTAAAATAGTCATTTTGACCCAACTTTAGTTACGAACAACCCGTGAAGGATTAACTTACTAATCATGGTTAAATCAAGTGGACAAAAATACATCTACAGTGAGGTGAGTGCAACTACTAGGCTTTAGTAAAGTCTCCCGGTAGTTAACGAATGTTGGTTAATTATGTTAAAGAGTTTAACCGATTGATCTCAGATCATTGGAGTTCATGATTTGTAGGTCCATTAGGTCCCCTTGCTAACTCATATCAGACTAAACCTTAGGACAGTGTGATGAGGGAATTTGAAACGTTGAAATTCAGTTTAGGGAATTATTGTTAATTGTCATTTAAATTGTCGAATTAAATGAAATTGGAGAGTTGTAAAAATTTAAATTTGATTTAAATATTGTACACGATTCACATTTGGGGTTGGTGTTTTATTAATTTAATATTTGATATTAAATTAATTAAATTATTTAATTAATTATTTAAAAATAATTATTAGAATTAATTTTGTTTAAAATTGTTTTAAAAGAAATTATTTTTATTTAAAATTAACTATTTGAATTAATTTTACTTAAAATTAAAATTTTGATTTATGAAATTCAGAATTTAGTTAAAATCCATTTCAATTTAAATTTATGAAACTTAAATTCGAAAATGTAATTTAGGGTTAGTCGGTTTTTCCCACAAATCCCACTAAGTTAAACACCTAATTCTACTTATTAGTGGTTTATTTAGTGTCAAAATTACATGCAATTTGATTGAATGTGTTTCTTCTATAAATGGAAAAAAAATATTTGTTTAAATCTTCATGCAATTTGATAATTGAAGAGAAATTGTTCTCTTCATATCCATACACAAACATTCTTCCAAACTCAAAATTCCCTTCAATCTCACCATAATTTGGATCCCACAATCTATTCTAGGGCTGAAGAATAGTAGGGAAGACTCTAGCAGTGGTCCACAATGAGTTCGTGATCAGAATTAACCAAGAAGTTGCATCAATTTTGAGGTTCTACAAAGGTTGTAATCTTAAACCTTAATTTCCTGATATGAACATGCATGTTTTAATCCTAAAATTAATGTAGTTAGATGGTTTAGGATCCAAATCGGTTTTGCATGCTTGTAGTTAGCTCTTTCACATGACATGAAATCCATAACAATTGATTGGATTTACTTGGTATCGCTGGCTTTGTCACACTCTAAACCCATTATTTCGTTTGCATACTTTAAATGTATCGATGTATTATCGGATCACATTGTTTGTCGCTCACAAAACCACTATTGAAGTAGACCTCTTATATATTATAGCAACAAAGTTATTGACAATACTCTTGCCTCTTTGGTAATAGCATTAAAGAATTTGGCACTATTGCTGGTCATATTATCATATCGGTTCCCGAACTAGTAACACTGTGCCCACCCATCGCTGAACATTATCATCCCCCAAATATCTAGCAAGGGAACCATTGTTGTAGTTCACTATTTGGCCCCAACATCGTTTGAACTCTGATTCCCGATACACTCTACAAACATCGTTAAACAATTTTCTAATGAACTCGACCTTGAAGTATTCCTCCACATTCCTTTGCAAATAGAAGGTACAAAGTTTTTTTTATAAGAATCGAGGAATATGACATCAACAACATTAGTTATACTCTGAAGATGAATACGAGGTTAAGGCATTCTCCAATTGTTGTTTTAAGGTTCATCGTGAACCACTTCAAGGGTCGATCATTCTCATTATCAACAGTTGCATATGCTAGTGGATATAGTTGATTATTATCGTCCATTATAACACCAACTAACATTATTCCCTTGTACTTACCCTTCATATGAGTACCATCTACAATGATCACGGGTCAAAAACTCTTAAAACCTCTTAAACTCGGAATTAGTGACTTAAACATGTAGTTGAAATATTGTGGTTTTTTAAGCTCGATCTCAAATACAGTTCTAGGATTTTCTATCTTTAAAGCCTTACCATATGGATGCAAGACAACATATGATTCCTCTAGCATCCCCTTTGCAAGGGCGAAAGCAGTTTCTCTCGCACGTCATGCTTTTTCACAAAAAATATTAACACCATATTGATGCTGCATATCCTCAATAATATGGCACGGTTTGTCACCCCGACCAACGTCAAATCGTCCTCGATCAAGTGACCAATAATGAATGTGTTGGCTTACTTGTGGTCATGATTCAGTACTTCAATTGAGCACGTGTGCTTGGCTTACATCTATGATCTTGAAAATATCACATCCGTCCATTTTAATTGCTCAAACAGCTCACTTACAAGTCGGGTGTAAACATCGAACATTATACAATCTTTTGTTTTATTTTTTAACCCGTAGCTCAAAGTTGTTCTTAATGGCCAAAATTTCTAACCTCATTTTTACATCATTCTTGCTTAAGAAAATTTGACCTACTTTAATGGTATTCACCAATTCTACGGACGACTGTGGTTACTTGGCAAGTCCCCTATTCTGATATTACTACTAGACGGTATATTGCACGAATTTTGGTGAGACACACTCCCAACAAAATAGTCAAAATCATTTGACAGAATCAAAGTTGGTTGTTCTTCATTCACAATAGAAGGATCACTCTTTAAAACAACCAGGGTTGGTTGTTCTTCATTCCCAACCTCTTCCTCTTCTATCGTCACATTCTCATTTACACAAGTTCCAACCTCTTTTCTTGTCACATTCTGATGCAATATGTTTTCTATATTAACATTGATGTTTTTTTTTTCCAATGAGACACTCAATGGACCAACATCATGTTCATTGACATCCGCTCCACACATGGGTTGGTCTTCTCTCGCTGTGTAATCAAATGTTGCCTCGCGATGAATTGCTTGAATTTCCTCAAGACTTACAAATACCTGAGGTCTAGTATGATTATACTCTGAGAGGAGAAATTGGACATCAACATCGTCCATTAAGCATACTGGAGGAGAATAAATATTCATCTTATATGTCACTCTCATTATAATCTTGAACTTTGTTGAACTAACTTGCATTATCTCATATACTAGCTTTACTAGCTCATTATACGTTAATGTGCTCGAAACTAGCAAACCCTTCAAACGGCCTCCAATATAGCCTTCTTCTGTGTCGTCCCATGTACCACGTAACGTATGAATAGAAACTTCTCCATCTTTTAAGAAAAACAATTCAGAAAGTGAGTAGTTGTGAAATAGGTTTCTATTAAATACTCGCTTTTCACTACTCAATGTTCGATATTTGTCACTCGATACTCGATACTATTAACTCGATGCTTATTGTTTCTTAGTTTTCTCTCCCCTCATCCTTGCTCCACTACAAGCTACTCGCTTGTCTCAGTGTGCAACACATATTCACATTCACTCATTCTCTTTACTACGTTCGTATGTTTCGCATAATGTCGAGAATGTAAAAAATGTGAGCAAAAAATGAGAAAAAAAACTAGCACATTAACTTATTGAAGCGTGAAACTAGTTATCTACAATGATCTGAAAGCCTTTATAACTTGATTTCTATCAACAAGATCAAGTTTTGTGAAGTGAGTTTTTTGGATGGAAAGTCGGCTCGATTTTCTCTTTCGTATTTCAGTTCTATTTGTTCGTTATTAATAAAAAATTTACTTCACTTTTTAAGAAATTGATTTGAAAGAATTGTGAGAATTATTAGAAGATCCTCCAATTTGTGTATGTTCGACGCCAATTTGTTCAGCCTAAAAATGATGTCATTAGTTTCAAGCTTAGCTCTAAATAAATAAAATTTGTAAAACACATACAACTACTAATATTAACACGTAGTAATGGTGGAAGCACAAGGTCGATTCTCAGGGAACCTCTTTTAACTAGCAAACTTGACTTTTGAATTCCAATTTTTGTGTGCGTGTGTGTGTTGGGGGGGGCTCGAATTTTTAGAAACAAAGTAAAACTAAAACTAGGATTGATATGAATTTTGTAAGAGACTAATAGTAGAGAACATAAAAGAATTCTTGCTAAGATTTCAATGTAAAAGATCTTCGGGAATTATGTTGGTTAGTCTAATTCAATCATTGGCTTAATTGTATTCATGCAATTTAATTGCTCCATAACCCATTAGAGACATGCCCAAATGTCCCAATTAGTTAATTAACCTAAAATTGTCAATTAACCCTAATTTAGTTATAAGATATTTCCTAAAGAAATTCCACATCAAGTTTCTAAATTGCATTAATTTTCTAAGGTTTTCTAGGTTATAACATGCTTAAAATACTATAGAGTCAATTCAAGAATCATTTATTTAAATGTTGTAAACTAGTCATACTTTCAAGAAAATAGGAAAAAGTCTAAATTTTCATTCAAGATTTCTAGTTCTTGCAACTTCATTACAATTATGCTATAGAGCCATGTAATTTTGCATACAAAAATCTAACAAATTTGAGGTCTCAACTCATTTCTATCAGATTTTATTGAAATTAAAATAAATAAACATTCAAGAACAATCAATTACACAAAATGAAAATACATGAAAAGACCTCAAGAATTTACTAACCTAACAATTTCCTCAAGAAAGAAGATTATCTAGCCATGAAGTGGTAGATTCTTGAAGAAATCCATTGAATTAAACAAGAAAAGTAATACAAGAATTGAAGAAATTATAGAAATTGCTCCCAAAATCATGAAATTTGGTCTCTCTCTTGTAAAAAATGGGCCTCTCCTCGTGAAAATGGGTAAAAAATTGCTCTTATATCAAGGTTATAGCGTTGCAATGGTGGTAGGAAGTGTTGCAATGCTCTCGTAGGCGTACGCATTTGTTTATCTTTCCGTCAAAATCCGTAGTGTTGCAACGCTCCCTTGTATATTAGCTTTGCCTTGACCTTCTAATTGATAGACAGTAAAAATCTGATTTTAATGACGCACAAAAGATGTCGGTCAATAAAAATCTGCACATCTTTATATTTTCTTCCTTCTTTTCTTCTCTTCCTTTGATCCATTGCTCGGTTTTGACTTCTTTAGCTATATTTTTTTGTCCTTTTTGCTCCATTTTAATCCAATTTGTTGTAATGACTCTAAAATGCTCCCAGGACTATTTTACCTATAAATTTGACATATTAAGCAAGTTGATGGTATAAAGTTGAGGGAGTTATGTACTAAAATGTAGTTCTTTTCAAGATCTATCAAAATACCCCCAACTTAGCTCTTGATCGTCCCGAATAAGTAAAATTAGAAACATATATTTAGTCAAGCAAAATATGAAAAATCACTTATTTGTTCATTCAAATTGTTATATGCTCACTTGACTTACACAAATATTTGTTTCTTAACTCTTTTCTCCACAATCTAGGAAGTATTGATACAAAAAGCATTTAGAAAGTTCAAATTTACTAACAAAGAATTGGAATTTATTTTTGAAAAGAAAGCTCTTTTTCTAGCAAAATCATGAAAGAAAGGAGTGCAAAGCTTTAGTTTATTTAAGAGTTGAAGGCTAGTGGAGAGGTGATATCTAACTCCCAATTCCTCTTCGCCCTACACTTGCACGGTTATCGGTCTAAGATATACCTAACTTGCATTGGAGAGAGACAATTCTAAGACAATGGTGCATTTATAAACTCATGCACACAAGTCTTAATTGGCATTTATTTCACCTAGAAGGATAGCGTTCATACTCGACCGTCGAGAACCTATCACTCTTTTCTCCTGGGCCCTAATTAGACACGATGAGGGTAGCTCTTTCATCTCTATCCATGCACACATACTTTAGTGAAAGTTATGTTATTTTGCAAGCTTGCTATATTTTTTTTATGCTAGCAACTTTTTTTCTTTTAATTAACATTAGGCCCCTTTTATTCCTTTTTGTCTAGACTTACTTCTAAAACAAGTTGGTTGTTCTCAAGACCAAAAGTTGTTCTATCAGGGTGACAAACAAAATGAAGTAGATATTACATTTCTAAAAGTCTAAGATTCTAAATAAACATAAAAAAAAAAAAACAAAGCATTCGATTTTTTTATGAAATTAAAAGGAAAAGAATTTTTCCTTTGAAAAATGGTTTTTTTTTTTTTTTTGAAAAATTTAAAATGTCTAAAATTTTGCTTGTATCTTTACTAAAAAGAGTGTCACCAAAATTTCATCGATAATAATCAAGTGATGTTGTAAAAATCAATTGAGAATACAAAACATATTGAATGGTGATTCTTTTACGTAACTTCATACATTCATTCAATCATGCATTTATTCATTTATAACAAAATGAGTAAAGGATCTTATACATCTAGAAGTTGTGGAGTATTTAAAAGGAATATGATGAAGAATCATTTTCTTAATATGAAAGATAGATTTCATCAAGAAGTCAAAAATTCACAATCTCAAAATAACAAAGCCATCATCCAGATATTAGAGCCATAAATCTATAGTCAAGATATCAAAATATCATAATCACAAAATCTAAATCTTGTTGGGATTGGTGTCCTAATTCTCCCGGTGGTCTCGTAGTTTGTAAACTTTATGTACACATTGTTATTAATAAAATAAGTGTTATTTTATTTGCATTTGCTCATATCCAATAAACTAAGATCTGTGGTTATTTTATGTAACTTAAGCATATATGTGAGACATACAAGTGGATCATGCCTTAAGTAATAACCTAAATGACCTAAATGGTATGTAGTATAAGGATAAAGGAGGGATACCTTATCCTTGTGACACTACGGATACGGCCCGCTTTGTAGATTTTACAAGTGTTGTAAAGTGCTACAAATGGTCTAATCCTGACCATTCATGTGGAGACATGCGAGCGGGGGTTTCCTATACAAAGAGTTTGTATAAGATCGGACCACGAGATGATTAGTCTCTTTATATAACGTTGTTGATAATTGAGACTTACATTTTACTATAATGACCATAGGTGACATGACCTTAATCTTGAGTGTTTTGGGAACTCTTGCCTATGAGGGCAGTCCTTTGATTAGTATGGGTAAGAGTGGCCAAATTGCCAACTCAACAAGTTTACCTTTTTGGGGATTCGTCTGATTGGGGAGTTAGGAACTCAGTTACAGAAGACGGAATTCATTCCTTCCCCGAAGCAGGGGTCAGTAGATAAATTGCTCCTTTAAGGGCTGATTATGGGCCTTGAACATAGTAGCCACACCCTCCCTTTGAAAGAAAGGACTCAGTCATAGTAGAACTATAACCTATTACTCATTAGAGGAATTAGTGGTACTTAAGGAATTGGATGTAACTATAAGGGCAAAATGATAAATTAGTCTAGTTATACTTACGAGTGATTTGTGAAGAGTTAACGCACTGTTGATTGGATATATGGACTCAGAAATATATCTGCAGTGAGAAGAGTGCAGCTATCGGTCTTTAGTGGAGTGTTCGACAGTTAACGGATGGTAGATCTCATGACTAAATATTTTAGTCGGTTATTCACATACCGTTGGAGCTTCAAGCTACAAGTTCATAAGGTCCCCTTGGTAGCTCAATGAGTTCAAGTTGAGAATCAGATTTTGGGTTAGTTTGAAGTGTTCAAATTAACAAGAGAAAATTCAATTATATGTGATATAATTGTTGTAATGTATGAGATATATTAATTAGAGAAATTAAAATAAATATGATTTATATTAAGTACCAAAAAAATAGAAAAAAAAACTATGGTTTATGTGTTTCGTGTGATGAAATATCACAACTATAGGTTATAAAGATAATATGATAAGTTGGTTATCATATTTATTTATAATATATTAATTATATGATAATTAATTATTTTTCTCTAATAACCGATTGAATGGGAGGTTATTAGAAGTTTTATGGTAACTTTGAGATAAAAAGAAAATTGTTTTCCAAAAATTAGCAGTTGATCCATTCGGATAATTCTCACGGAAAGAGTCTATCAAGTAAATGAAGTTTTCTAAGTGATAGCGTTGATAGAGTCTAAATGATCGTTTAAGAGTTGACTATACGATAGTTACTCAACTGATCTTTGCTACACGGTCGAGTAGCAAAGTCTATGCGATAGACTTCATTTACTAAACGATCAAGTACATCGTCTACGCGATAGATAGTGTTCTTATCTCCCACTTACTCGATCGTCTACTCAATCGCATAACTCCAGTCTTCCTCAAGCCAAGATCATACAAAGCCCACAACTTCTGGATTCTCACACCGAGAATACCAAGGTAATACTTGTGGTGGTGTCCTTACTCTGTTCGTGAATCGAGTTAGACTTGATTGGGTTCAAGGAGCATTCAGACGTTCGTGGAGGTGACTGTTTTGTTTATTGCGTTTGAGTGTTGTTGTGGACAAATTGGATTACTGATCGAGGGATACTTGAAGAATGGTTCTTCAAAGGTACGCATACTCTATCCCTTGTATTTTGTTGTAGCATGCTGTAATTTCTATTTATGCATGACCTGTTAGTTTCTGTTTAAGACTGTAAGTGTTTGTGTTCAATCTGAATGAAATTTGGAACGATCCACTTCTGTTACTCATGGAGATCCCCATTTGTGATTTTCTTCAAATCTAACCTGAGCTCAAATGTTCAAGAGTTCCAGACATGTATTTATATCATCATTATAGAGCAAAAATTTTAGTAAGATTCATTTTAGTAGGGCTCATTTTTCTATTAAAAATAATAAAAAAAAAAAAAGATAAACATACAATGTTTCTCACCCCCAACTTCAAAATTAAACATTGTCCTCAATGTTTAAAATATGCATGTAAGTTCAAGAACAAAAAGTAAGGGATGTAGAGAGAAACTTTCCTGATTTTTGTGATTGCTTATTCTTTTGATTGTGAGAATTCCTTGTTTTTGTTTTTCTTTGAATTTTCCTTTTTCTTGAGTTTACCTATAGAGAAAAAGATAAATAAATTATTCTTTAATTCTTTTATTTATTGACAAAGTATGCTAAGAAACATAAAGAAAAAAAGTAAAAGGAAAAAAATGAAAATGAGAAGAAAGAGAAAATTCATCTTGTTTTGAAAATTTTTAGCGTCGCTTACTCGACGTTGGTGAAGAGGGGGATCACATGTACGAGGGATTAGTCAAACGCAAGTCCAATTGAACTTTGTTTATGTGCCCTTCGTTGTAGACTTTAAGCTTATGCCTGTTCACCTTGAAAATTTTTCATGTTTCAAGGAACGTCAAAATTCTCGATCTTTTTAGGTCATTTCTTCTTGGGATTCTTGAAACAACTACCCAAGAATTTTCTCTTCTCAGGAGATAGGTGAGTTTTGGACTCAATTCCTTTTAACTGCATTTTAAAAACAAAGCAAAAGTTAGAAGCTTTATTTTTGTTTTGTTCTTATAAACAAATTTAGAATTAGAATCATGAGTTAAAGGTATTTCTTTAAAACAAAAAATATTCAAAGAATCATCAATTGTTTCTTTAGAAGAATCTTTATTCATGTCAAACTTATTTGAATCCTCAAAATCAATATTTTTTTAAGAAGATTGGTCATTTTTGCAAATTTCAAGAGAAGAATTAAATTTTTCACATAAGTTCAGAGAAACGTGAGAAGAATTTTGAGAAGTCTAATTAAAGTCGTAATCTATAGAAGGAACTGTCAAACAATTAAAATTTCCATATAACATGGAATCAACAACATCATCTATCTCATCATACAAATCAATAGAGCAAAGAGACAAGTACTCTTCCAAGAATTTTATGGCATCATAAATGTTGAATGATTTTACTTCTCCATCAAATTCTACCAACAAAGATCCTTTATCTACATTAATTCTAGTTTTTGCAATTTTCATGAAGGGTCTTCCTAGTAAGATAGTAGAAGAAGACGTGGTGTAAGGTTAATCCATTTTCAAGATATAAAAATCAATTCACCTACTCTCAATAAGACATCCTCAACTATGCCTAGAGGTTGTATGCATGACCTATCGGCTAATTGTATGCAAACATTAGTTTTTGGTAGGCCATTCAATTTTAGGTCTTCATAAACATGGTAAGGCATAACATTTATTGAAGCGCATAAATCTAGCAAAGCATGCGTAATGATTCTTTCTCTTCTTTTGCATGGCAAGGTAAACATTCTCGAATCTCTACATTTTTTAGGCATATCTCTCTTTAACAAAGCAGAGACATTCTTGCTAACAGTTACTCTCTCCTTTTCCTTCCCCTTTCTTTTTCGAGTACATAAGTCTTTCAAAAATTTAGCATACCTAGGTATTTGTTGAATAGCATTAAGCAAAGAGATGTTAATTTGTACCTTTTTTAACATCTTAAAAAGCTCTAAATTAGTATCTTCTTCTTTAGGCCTTGCTAATCTACTATGGAATGGTGCTTTAGGTTAATAGGGTTCTACTTTAGGAGGAAAGTAATCACATACCTCGGGAAAAATGGGATTCTCATTTGGTTCACTTACCTTGCTCTCTTGTTCATTTATTACCTTTTCTTGCTTCTTTGAAAAGGCAGTAAACCGGGTTTGCATCTTGAGAGAAGGAGGAGGAGGGAATCTCCTTTTAACTTCTAAGAGTTATTGCACTTACATTCACATGTTCCAGTTGGGCGGGAAGCTTTCCGGAGGACTTGCTTTCTAGCTTGCTTACCACATTTGCTAGTTGGGATATTTGAGTCCCCAAATTGGTGAAGCTTTGTCTTGTTTCTTGTTGGAAAGATTACGTGTCTTGTTGGATTTGAATGTTGTCTTTTTTAAGTTGATGTAATTCCTGTTGAAATTTCAAAGAGTCGTCAGCTAGTGATTTTACAACTTCTTCTAAAGACATACCTGAGGAAAATGATGAGGATGATTGGTTTCAGTTTTCAAATTGCCTTTAAGATCCACACTTGAAGTTAGGATGATCTCTCCACCCTTAATTGTAAGTTTTCCCATGCGGATCATACTTCCTTTGGAAGCCTCCTATTGCATTCATTTGAGCTTGTGATCAAGCTTCAGAAGTATGTTTAGCCACTCCACATGCTTCACATGTCTTAACTTGAGGAAGATCGCCTTGAGCAACTTGTATAAAAAGAGACACAAGATTAGAGACTTGAGTTCTAAGCTCACTTACATTTTTGGATTGAGCAATGTTGTGGTCGAGAGTCCTTGATTCGAAATTTTGAGAATTTTCCACCATGGTGGATATGAGTTGACTAGCTTTGGTGGACACCTTGTCAACTCAAGCCCCTCCGACAGCAGCATCAATATTGCTCCTCTCCGATGGAAGCAACCCTATGTAGAAATACTGGATAAGATATTGTTTAGAGATATAATGATAAGGAAATGAAGCACAAAGTTGTTTATATCTTTCCTATTATTCATAAAGTGACTCTCCTACAACTTGCTTAATGCCATAAATTTCTTTTCTAATGTTGTGTGCCTTAGATGCAAGGAAATTTTTTTTTTAAGAACTTCTTTTTCAAACCATTTCATGTAGTGATGGATCCTGCCGGCAAATATTACAACCAATCTTTGCCCACATCCTACAAAAAAAAGGGAAAGGCCCTAAGATTAAGTTTTTCTTGGGTTACCCCATGCGGACACATTCCATCACATACTAGATGGAATTCTTTTATATATTTGTGCGGATTCTCGCCAAGTTGTCCTCTAAATATAGGCAAGAGATGCACATGTCCCGGTTTACGTTTGAAGGGATCGGTAGTCTCTGGGTACACTATGCACAACGGTTGTTGGTTGTAATTTGGCTCTGCAAGCTTTCGCAAGGTTTGCTCCCTTGCTTCTTCCATAATGTTTGATTGAGTTGGTTCCTCTTCTTCTTGCCTTAGCTCTTCAAATTGTCCTTCTTCTCTTCTTGTTCTTTTCTTTCGAAGTCGCCTTTCCTCATGGTTAATGTCTACAATCCAATCAGAAAGTACACTCCGAGAGCAGTGGGTCATGCACGAAAGGAAATTTAATCACACTAACTATTTTTGGGTTTATTATTTCTCTTATATATATTTTAAAGGAATTCAAAATTCAAATAAGACAATTGCACAGTTCCCTGACAACGGCGCCAATTTGTTTGACCCAAAAATGATGTCGTTAGTTTCAAGCTTAGCACTAAACAAATAAAATTTGTAAAACTCATACAACTACTAATACTAACACGTAATAATAGTAGAAGTAGAAGGTTGATCCTCAATAAACCTCTTTTAACTAGCAAACTTGACTCTTGAATTCCAATTTGAGGGAGAGGGAGGGGGGGAGGGGGAGGTTTGTTGAATTTTTAGAAACAAACTAAAACTAAATCTAGGATTAATATGAATTTTGTATGAGACTAATAGTAGAGAGCATAAAAGAATTATTACTAAGATTTCAATGTAAAAGATCTTAGGGAATTATGTGTTAGAGTATATTAACGTGCAGCGGAGGGAAAACATAATCAATAAGCACTCTAATCATATTTAATTTGAGTTTAAAACATGCTTCAAAGTAACTTTTACATAAAAGAGTTTGTTGAACACAATATCTTTGAAATATCCTCTTAAAGTTCAGCTGAGTTCCACGTGAAAAGAGCTTCAATCTTCAAGTAAACAACCACCAAGATCTTCTTTACTATTCTCTTGCAAGGATTGTGTGGCGGAAACACTAAATTGAGCTGGATGTATATGAGATTTGAAGAGGGTTTGGGGATTTCTGCAGAGTTTCTTTTGAAGTTCTTGTAAGCATGAATCATTATTCAGTTGAGCACTCCAATTTATAGAGCTTTCACCATGCAAATTCATGGCTTACATGAAGGGCGGCTCCTACTTCATGGAGAAAATGGAGATGTGAATAAGGAAGTTCAATACATAGTGGAAATTTCCAACATTTTGGAAATCTCCACTTTGAAAAACAATTTTCAAAAGATTTTTCCAAAAAATGATTTCTAAAACCATTTTTATATTAAACTTATTTAATTTCATTTATTAGTTTTATAAAAATTAATTCAATTAATTAATTTTTAAATAAAACTAATTAATTAAACCTTTTAATTAATTTTATTAATTTAATATCTAATATTAAATTAATATGAAATTAATATTTAAATCATATTTTAAACATTAATCGTTTCTCCAATTTCGTTTAATTTTGATAAAATTAAATATTTTAATTGTATCGAATACAATAGATAGAAACCCTAATTGAATTTGAACATTTCAAATTATAAGTCCTAATTTCAAATCTTATCAAGATTACTTAGTTTATTAATCCAAATTACAAGCTAGTAGAGGAGCCTTATGGACCTACAGATCATGAGCTCCAATGACTTGTAATTAATTGGTTAAACTATTTAAACCGAATTAATCACTATTCGTTAATTACCAAGACATTTCACTATAGCTCGATAGTTGCACTCTCCTTACTATAGATATATTTCTGTCTATTTTAACCACAATCGGTAAGTTAATCCTTCACAGGTCATTCGTATTTACAACTGGGTCAAAGATTACCGTTTTACCCTTGTAAACACATCTTGCTCCTTAAGCTCCCACTGATCCTCCATTGAACAATTGATTTATAGTCTAACTTATAAATCAGAACCCTCTCTTCTATGAGAGGACGGGGCCCCGTTGTTCAAGACAAGGCATCAGTGCATAAGAGAATAACCCATCTGCTAACCCTAAATCGGGTAAGAGTGAATTCCATATTGCAAAGCTATGTCCCCAACTATCTATCTAGTCTTATCCCCTAAATGTGAGGCTTATTGAGTAATGTTGTTGGACTACTCTCACCTATGCAGATCAAAGGATAATCCTGAATAAACAAGAGTTTATAATTAGCTCAGAATTAAGATCGAGTTACTTTAGATCATTGAGTTTGAAATAGTCAGTTTTAACAATAAACGGTTGTTATAAAGAAAAGTGACTATTTCAAGGTTCGGTCTTATGCAAAGGCCAAGGAAAGAACGCTACTCGGACACTTTCCTTGGTGGCTCTTTTATCAGAGGAGAGAGTCAGCAAAAACCTATGAAAAAATGCTACATTGCATAGGATGTCCTCACTCACGTATCTTTACATGAATGAGTTTTGGATCACATCATTTGTATCAGTATACAAAATGGACCGCATCCAATAGTGTCACAAGGATGAGGTACCCAATCTCATCCGTATACTTATCGACCATTTCAGCTACATACTAAAACTTGATCCATTTTTATGTCACCACATAAAGTTAAAGTATTCATGTTATAACCATAGATTCGTTTATTAGATTTTAATAGAAATATGCATTATCAATAGTAATTTATAGAATAAAAAACTCGACAACATTTTTATTGATGAATAGAATATGTTAACAACATTTACGGACTATGAGTTCAGGCCATTCCCAATATTATGTTGATTAGTCTAGTTCGATCATTGGCTTAATTGTATTCGTGCAATTTAATTATTCCATAACCCATTAGAGACATTCCCTAATAACCCAATTAGTCTAAAATTGTCAATTAACCATAATTTAGCTCTAAGATGCTGCCTAAAGACATTCCACATCAAATTCCTAAATTGCATCAATTCTAGGGTTTTCTAGGCTATGACAGGCTTGAAATACTATAGAGTCAATTCAAGAACGATTTATTTGAATGTTGTAAACTAATCATACTTTCAAGAAAATAGGAAACAGTCCAAATTTTCATTCAAGATTTCTTGTTCTTGTAACTTCATTGCAATTATGCTATAGAGCCATGTAATTTTGCATAAAAAAAATTGAGGTGTCAGCTCATTTCAATCAGATTTTATTGAAATTAAAATCAAGAACATTCAAAAACAATCAGTTACACTAGATGAAAATACAAGAAAGAGCCTAAAAAATTTACTAACCTAACAATTTTCCCAATAAAGAAGATTACCTAGCCATGAAATGGTAGATTCTTGAAGAAATCCATTGAATCAAACAGGAAATTGATGTTGGGATTGGTGTCCTAATTCTCTTAGAGTCTCATTATTTGTAATTATACACATTATTTATGAATAAAATAAGAGTTATTTCATTCTGGTATTTACTCATATCCAATAAACAAGGCTCCATAGTTATTGTATGTAAGTTAAGCACGTATATGAGATATACAAGTGGATCATGCCTTAAGTGATAACCTAAATAGGTATGTGGTATAAGGATTAAGGAGGGATTCCTAATCCTTGTGACACTATGGATACGGCTCGCTTTGTAAAGGTTTGCAAGTATTGTAAACTACTATAGATAATAGATCCTGAAAATTCATATGGAGACATGTGAGCGGGGGTGTCCTATACAAAGAGTTTGTATAAGACTGAACCACGAGATAATTAGTGATAACTTGTAGAAATATAAGTCATCTATATAGTTTTATTTAGATTATGCGGCAAAAAGAAGGAAAAGTTGCGTCGACAGTATAGAAATTGGCTTAGAATCACGAAAATTGTAAAGTGTCGTAAGCACACCCACTAACCCCATTGCGATGGCAAAATGGAATGTCCAAGTCTTTGTTTTGCAGAAAATAGGTCACCGCATATGACAATCACTCGAGGACAAAAATGAACAACGCATTATCATAGCATGCGACAATCATTCAAGAACAAAGAAAGAACAACGCAATTGCAACGCATGCGACAATCGATCATGGACGCAAACGATCAATGCATTTCTACCGCATGCAGCAATCGATAAAAGATCAAAACAATTTCACCGTGTAAAACCCAAACCCTAATTACTTTAAGTAAGAGTAAGTAATGAGATGTCTCTTAATGAGTTAAATGAAGCCATATTTTAGGAGGGTTAGAGGATGGAAGCAAGAAGAAATAAGTTCTTGTGTAGCTAAGTGTAAACCCTGAATTCTAAGTTTCTAAACAAGTATGTTTAGCCAAAGGAATAATATATTAAATATTTAATAAGTGAAAATTCTTGTTATTTATAGAAGTTGTGGAGAAAGAAAAAGAAAAACACATTAAATAAGGAAACTCACTTATTGGTTTGGCACGTGGCAGTTAATCCTTGAATTCGGGAGGCGGCAAGAAGATTAAAAAGAAGAGGAACTTCAAAAGTTTGGTTTCGGCAATCTACATGAGCAAATTTAGTGAAATTGGTGTCATTTGAAAGCTGGGAGAATCTAGTTTTCAAGGTTGTCTTTCCAAAGAAAGATTGCAGGAGAAGAAGAACAAAAAGTGATGAAATTTCAGAAGAGACAGAATCTCGAGTTAATCAGGGCCCCAGGTGAAGATTGGAAGCTCTAGGCCAAACTATAAGGAATTTTTGGCTGAAATTTTAAGGTAAGAAATTTACTCAATTCTAAACATGTTTGTAGAAGGAAGTTTCTTCAAAAGAGGTCTGGATTTTGAGTTATGAATTTTTAAAGTTGTAACAGAGAATCTGTGCATAAGCAGACAGCTGCTTGGGAAGAACAAGCAAACAGCTCACTGTGGAAATTATAGCGAGATTTTGTGATGAGGATCTCTCTAATGAAGGAAATCTCGCTAATTTTTGTGATGAGGATCTCGCTCTAGAAGGGAATCTCACTAGAAATTTGGCTGAATCTCGCTGGAAAAGTGAGTATCGCTAGGATGAAAGGATCTTGCTCATGAGGAGGATCTCGCTCATGAGAAGAATTTGCTCATGATGAGTATCTCGCTGGTAAAGCTGTCTTTGATGATGAAAGTTCTATTTGAGGTATTTTGCTAGGAATTCTAAGTAGTTTAATCGGGAATTATGTCCTTTCAGGCCAAGAAGAGTTAGGAGAGGCGTATAACCCGTTAAGAGGCCAACGAGCTGTAAGTGAATATGTGATGAATTGATGTTTTTAATGATTTAAAACCATGATTTCCTTGAAGTTATTTCTCATGCTAAGTGTTAGAAACTATGATTTCTTTGAAGATATTTCTCATACTAGGTGTTTAAATGAAGTGCCAAGCAACCTATTTGTGAAACTGTTTCTCATGCTAAGTAAAGCATGTTTTCCATGGAATTGACATGATGTAAATATGTTATCTTGTCCAAATACTTTCAGCATGTTTAAGTAACTCCATTTTTATGATGAACTACTATGACGAATGAACTAGTATGATGATTTGAGCACTAAGCCTTAATGTTCAACTAAATGTTTATGACTAGTTTTACTTAAAACGCGATACCGAAGGACATTTGAGAAGGTATCCGCCCAAGCAGATACCGAAGGACATTTGAGAAGGTGTCTGACCAACTTGGTACCGAAGAACATTCGAGAAGGTACTGGACCAACTTGATACCGAAGGACATTTGAGAAGGTATCTGAGCAGAAGTACCCAAGGTATGACGGTACCTAGTTATAACCACGTGCACGTAGGTAATACAATGTCGAGGGATTGAGCAAAAGGGTTCTCCCCGACTAAGGTTGACGTTGAGGGTTAGATCTAGTAGTTCACTCTCAACCAAGGATAAAGGCAATCATTTCTTCTCCTAGGCTAGAAGAATAGTTTGGAATTGCTAATGCTTATAAATGTTTATCAACGCATGATGTTACTAATGTATGAGTTTTCCAAGTATGTTTTCCATATCTAACGCATGCTAATAGTTTTTACAAGCTAATTCAACACGATTTAAGCCAACTTATTTTATAAAGTATGAAGCATGCGTTAGGGTTAAAACTAAGCTTGATGTGCTATATTTATATACCTAAGATTACTAAAGTACATGCATTGATATTCCTAAACACAATGAAGAGGAGTACTGAAGGTAAGAAAGGTATCTGAATAAATGTAGAGTACTGAAGGTAAGAAAGGTATCTAAATAAATGTACCTAAGGTGTTGACGGTACATCGAAACCTCCACGTACACGTGGGTAGTTTTGAAGGAGAGGCTGAAGTATGGGTCTCCTAGGCCATAAACCAGCAAAGAGAGGCCGAACCATGGATCTCATGGCCGATAGCAAATGTTGGGAGCTAGAGCAAGGTATGCTCGTTCTCAACTAAGGAATAATGATGTTTAATGGTGTTTAAGAGTAGTTATCAATGCTAATGTTTAGAGGAAGTTGCTTGAGATGCTCATCGATATATTTTTTTTAAAGAGATCGACATAGGGGTCCCTCCTAGGCATAGCTCAGTATAAAGAGATCGAAGTAGGGGTCTCAATTAAGATTCAGATTTCAGATACAATGGTTGTAAGGGTTTTATGTACACGGTTGCTTGGTATATTTTAGTTTTAGTATTATGTTTTCGAGCTTTCAGTTTAAGCACGAAGTTTATGTTTTATTAAGTCACTCACTAGGCTTCTAGCTCACGTTTTCAAATGTTTTCTTTCAGGTAGTGGTCAGTTCCAAAAAGACTATTTTGCTGTTGCTCTGCCACTCAAAGAAGCAGGTTGAGGGAAGCGTAATTGAAGATCTATATTAGTTAGTACACATGTGTCTGTCTAGTGACTAGTATTCTTGATGGGGCTCACTAGGTTGTATTATGCCTAGTATTCTTGATAAGTTTAGCTAAAGCATGTTCGATGGCATCTTCACCTGTGAGAGCAGAAGTGAAGATGTTATTCCGCCTCTCGAAAGAAGGTTGGAAGAATGCATTAACTAAAGCAAAAAGTGTTTCCAGAGATGGAAACAACCTTGCGTTCATCACGTTCATCCCTATTTCACCATAGACATATGGGAACGCGGCCGATGACTAAAAGGTGTAAGCCACGGGAAAGCGGAACCATAGTTACGTCCTCCACAAGATTGACGAACTTGCGATGTCCTTTCCCTCAACTCATTCTCTTTCTGACTCATTTCACAAGACTTGCCAACGCAATCATCAGACATTTTTGCACATCTTCACAACCAGTCCTCAACTTGTATATTAATTTTTTATTCATTTATTTTATCACTGCAATTTACTTATCACCGCATTTACTTTATCGCACTTTATTTATCAGCGCATTTTATTCTTTATCGCAATTTTACTTGTCATCACATTTTATTTTTCGCAAATCAATTCATTATTCTTTATGTTTAACCAGTCGCATATACCACAATAGTAACGCATTAATTACAACAATCCCCGTGTTTGACCTCAGATCACTCTGAGAAACTTGCGTCGGAATTATACTTGGTCTAACGTAATAAAACTTGTGACACGCACACTACACGAACGCATACTACGAAGCATTTAAGCATCATCTCATACATTTAGAACATAGTATCGCATATTATCATCGTCGCAAAGCACATACGTACGTCAACAACCTAACAAGCTGTTGGCAATACAAATCAACGCATAAGCATTCAATTAAATTTATCATTACAATTAGTCTCTATATATAACACCTTTGAAACTGGAGACTTACATCTCACCTAAACGACCATATGTGACATAACCTCAATCTTGAGCATTTTAGGAAGTCCTGCCTTTAGGGGCGATCCTTTTATTAGTATGGGTGAGAGTGGCCAGATTGCCAACTCAACATGCCTACCTTTTGGGGACTTGTCAGATTTGGGAGCTTGAAACTCAGTTATACAAGATGGAATTCACTCATTCCCCAAAGCAAAGGTAAGTAGATAGATTGCTCCTTTAAGGGTTGATTCTGGGGCTTGAACATAGTGGCCATAACTTCACTTTGGAAGAGAGGACTCAATCATAGTAGGACTATGACTTATGTTCATTAGAGAGATCAGTGGTACTTAGGGAGTTAGATATAACTACAGGGAAAAACGGTTATACGCCCAGCTGTACTTACCAGCAATCTGTGAAGGGTTATCGCACTATTGATTGGTTAAGATGGACACATAATATATCTGTAGTAAGGAGAGCTCAACATGTTGGGGTTGATGCCCTAAAGTTTTGTGTCCTGTAGTTTTTAAACAGTATATACGAACACCTGTGATTGTTAATATATGATATTTACTTCACATCTTGTTGTTTTGCTCGGTTATTTGTTTTATTTGCTTTACCACAAACCAATAAACATAAAATTCCTAGTTATTTGTACGTGACTCAAGCATGTAAGTGGTGACATACAAGTGGATCATGTCTTGAGTGATAACCAAAATGGTCTGTAGTATATGGATATAGGAGGGAAACCATATCCTAGTAATGCTACGGACACAGCCCGCTTTGTGGAATGGTCACAAGTGTTGTGACTTACCACAGATGATCTAATCTTGATCATTCGTGTTGGGGACATGCGAGCGGGGGCGTCCTATACAAAGAGTTTGTATAAAACCTGATCGTTCATGATAGAGACTTCACTTCACTAGGATGACCATAGGTAACATGACCTGCCATTGAGGGCGATCCTTTGATTTGTACGGGTGCGAGTGGCCAAGTCGTCAATTCAAACCTACCATTTTGGGGATTCGTCTGATTTGGGAGCTGGGAACTCAACTACACAAGATAGAATTCACTCCTTCCCCGAGGCAGGGGTAAGTAGATAGATGGCTCCCTTAAGAGCTGATTCCGGGGCTTGAACGATGTAGCACCACACATCTTTTCTTGGCCCGAGAGATGTTCACACATAGTTGGACTATGTTGTATTGTTCATTAGAGGAATCAGTGGTACTTAAGGAGTGAGATGTAACTATAGGGGCAAAATGGTAAATTGGCCCAGTTATACTTATGAGCATCTGTGAAAGGTCATCGTACTCATGATTGGTTATATCCAATGGACACAGAAATATATCTGTGGTAAGAAGAGTTCAGCTGTTGGTCTTTAGTGGAATCACTGATAGTTAACGGATGGTAAATTTCATGGCTAAAGAGTTTAGTCAGCTATTCACGTACCGTTGGAGCTTCGAGCCACAAGTCCATTAGGTCACCTGGGTAACTTGGATAAAGTCGAGAACCAGTATTTGGGTTAATTTGAAATGTTCAAATTGACAAGAGGAAGTTCAATTATATATGATATAATTAGATTGGTTAATTATATGTGATATAATTGGCTAAATGTATGAGATACATTATTTTGAAGAAAATTAGATATAAATATGATTTATATCAAGTAGAGGAAAAATACTATAGTAGATATATGATATCAAACTATAGGATATAAATATAATATGATTACATTTATTAATTAAATTAATTGATTAATTATTTAATAATTAACCAATTAATTCACGTTTGAATGTAGGAAGATGGGGCCGCGAAGGTTATGGTAACCGACGGGTTAAAGTTTGAAAATCGTTTTCATTTTGTAGAAATAATTCAGTCGTGCATTTGATCACCTGCGCCCTAAAAAGAATTCGTGAAAGAGGGATCGCGAGAGCCTATACGATAGAATCTCATTCGTCTAAACGATCGTCTAGTTCACGCGTTCTCTAAACGATCGTATACCTCTTTCCTAAACCATCGTTTAGTTTTTCCTAAACGATCGTGTAGTTCTACTATACTATAAGCGTCTCTGCTATACGATAGCAGAGTTCTTCTCACCCGTGCTTATCGTCTACACGAAGCCTTTTCCTCCGTCCTTTACCAAACTCACCAGAGCCCACTCTTTGGGTTTTTTACGCCGAGGATACCCGGGTTTCCCTTGTGGTGGTGTTGTCCCCACGACCTTGTTCGGATCTTACAGTAACAGTCGACAGACTCTCCGGATGCTGGTAGCTCAGTGGGAGTTTTCCGCTGCTGTGGGTTCACACATACGAAGGCAGTCTTCCTCTAGTATGAACCCCTTTTCTCTATGTTTTATTGTATTTTGAGCATGCCGTTGATGAGTTTAATATGGATAACTGTTAGTATAGAATGTATATTGTTTATGTTTTGATCACTGTGAAATTGGAGTGATCTAAGCCAGCTCATGGAAATCTCAATATGAGATCCTTCAATCTATCAATATTTAGTGGAGTGCCTGGCAGTTAACGGATGGTGGATCTCGTGACTAAAGAGTTTAGTTAGTTATTCACGTACCGTTGGAGCTTCGAGCTACAAGTCCATAAGGTCCCCTTGGTAGCTCAATAGATTCAAGTTGAGAATCAGTTCTTGGTGTTGATTTGAAATATTCAAATTGACAAGAGGTAATTCGATTACATATGATATGATCAGTGTGATGTATGAGATACATCTAGTAGAGGGTTAATGTAAATGAGATTTACATTAAGGACCATAAGATAGAAAAAGAGCTATGATTTATATGTTTCATGAGATGAAATATTAAAACTATAGGTCATAAATATAGTATGGTAAGTTGATTTTCATATATATTTATAATAATATTAATTATTGGATAATTATCTATTTTTCTCTAATAACCAATTTAGTGGGAGGTTATTGGTAGTTTCATGGTAACCGTGAGATAAAAGGAGAAATGTTTTCCTAATTTTAGTAGTTGTTGAATTGAGAATTCCATTCTCAGAAATTACTCACGAAAAGGTTGTCAAGTAAATACGATTTACTAAACGACAGCTTGGAGAGACTAGACGATCGTGAAGTGTTTCTATACGATAGACACTTAGCTGGCCGATGAGCTAAACGATCGTGCAGCTTTAGCTAATCAATCGCATAGCTTTTGTTAAACGATTGGGCATCGTCTATACAATAGACACTGTCATCTCCCACTTGCTAAAATTGTTTACATGATTGTTATCCTCCGGTTTCGTCCTCTAACGAGGTCTACACAGAGCCCACACTTCTGGATTCTCACACCAAGAATACTAAGGTAGCCATTGTGGTGGTGTCATACTTAACTCGACACAGTCGATTGTAATTGTTAATGTTCAAATACAATTGAAATTTGAATAATCCTTCCACTCCTCATGGAAATCCTCATGTCCGATTTCCTTCAATTGATACAAGAATTGAAGAAATTACAGAAATTGCTCTCAAAATTGTGAAATTGGGTCTCTCTCTTGTAAAAAATAGGTCTATCTCTTGTAAAAATATGTCTATCGTCGTGAAAATGGGTGAAAAATTACTCTTATATCAAGGTTATAGCATTGCAACGGTGGTAGGAAGCATTGCAATGCTCTCTTGTGTAGGCGCGCACATTTTTTTATCTTTTCGTCAAAATCCACAGCGTTGCAATGCTGCCCTGTATATCAGCATTCTGCCCACCGAAAAGAATGGTACAGGTTGGTAGACAAAGGGTAAATAAAATATCGTCTGCTTGAGAACATGTCACATTAAAGAAATGTGGACGATGTGGCCAATTGGGACATAACAAACAAAAGTGCAACGAACCACTTAACACATCCAAACTCAAAAAATGGGCAAGGACGACATAGGGGACCCAATAAACGTCCAATATAGATTATTCATTGTTCAGTTTGTATTATATAGATTGTTTGTATGGGACCCTCTAAACTTTGTATTATATAGATTGTTCATTCTGTAATGTAGAGACGTTATGATAAATACTCAATACACAATACTCGTTGCTTGATACTTGTTAAGATATACTCATTACACAATACTCGACAATACTCGATAAACATTAACTATATAGATGGTCGATTTACATGTACTATACACTCGGTGCATGTTACATGATACTCGATAATACTCGGCAAACATTGGGTATATAGATGGTTGATTTACATGTACTATATACTCGGTGCATGTTATACGATACTCGACAATACTCGATAAACATTAACTATATAAATAATTAATTTACATGTACTATATACACGGTGTATGTTACACGATACTCGACAATACTCGATAAACATTGACATATAGATGGTTCATTTACATGTACTATATACTTGGTAATGTTGTCTAAGATTTACAAATAATGTCAAAATTTACATAGATGGTATAGATTTACAAATAGTGTCAAAATTTACATAGAAAGCCCTAATAAAAAAATCGATATGCCCACAACTCGGCATCATACTATATACAGTTCAGATTTAGTTTAATTTGCAAATAATGTCAAAATATTGTGTCAAATTTACAAATGATGTCAAAATTCACATAGATGGTATAGATTTACAAATAACGTCAAAATTTACATAGAAAAATTGATATGCCTTAATAAAATAATTGATCTGCCCATAACTCGACACCATACTGTAACCTGAAATCATGCATCTTATCATGTCGTAAGCTCTCCATACTCGACCCGGTCACCAAGTACTCAAAATACTTGAGACTAAATATCCCATAGTCCAGTGTATTTCCCTATAGTGCGCCTGTATTGATATGGCTCAGCTTCCAAGGATTGGGTGAAAGGTCAAGCTTTGCATCATATAGGCCGCAGAATTGTGCAAATGAAGGGAGAGTAAAGCATAAGGACGCTAGGAATTTTAGCAGATCCTTTACAGTTATGTACTTGGGCAGTGAGTCATATAAAAGGATGCATCCGATGTTTATGTCCACGAACAACATAAACCAATGTTGCTATAGTTGACTGGGCTATAGATGTAATCGACATTTTCCCATCCATGCTGATGTTCAAGTACCAGTCCGAGCATGTAAGCGACATATGTGTGCTCTTTCTCCCATACTTTAGCAGCTTCTTCCATCGTTTTCCCACGTATAGCCTCAAACAAGCTATCTAAACCTTGGAGGTTCAAGTGACTCTGTAAAATAGATAACAATAGGTTCGAGTGTAAATCAATAATGCAAAATCAATAAGTTCAAGTGTATATCAATAATGAAAAATTTTACATTAAAATTTCAACCCTCTATAATACATACCAATATGCCATGTGGCAATATTTTGAACCGATGAACACATATCTCTGGTCAGCTAATAAATTTCCGTCAGAGAAACATGAATAAAGAATCGATAACCTGTAATTTGTAAGTTAAGTCAAAGAATGGGAATAGTAATTAACATGCATATAAATGTAATAAGGGAGGTTAACTTACGTCATTCTCAACCCAATTACTATCACGTGTTAGCTCCCAGAACAACTCCTTCATTCGTTCAACTCATCCTGAATAAGACTTCATTTCCCAGCCAGTGAGGACCCATGTCCACGCTGTTCAACCAGGCCATGAACTCATTCATCAAGCCCTCTGGAATAGTGTGTGCCGAGTCGTGGGGGCGATGTCAATCACATGTTCACCGAGCGAATTTATTTATGCTTTTTCCAGTTGCCCTTACCGTGTCAACTAGAGGGGCGTATGGTTGTGTTGACTTCCTCTTCCTACTTGTCCATTGGTAGAGTTGAGTTTACTGTCACCCGTAAACCCTTGCTACACAAATAATATTTATAATCACCGAACAAACTACTTATACTAATTGGTAGTACAAGCGAAAAGTCCAGGGTTGAACCTCAGGGAAGCACGAAAGATTAGTTCATCAAAGTGCGTTTTCAGTTAAAGTGGTGAATGGGGGGGTGTGTGGATTGATAATTGAAAGTGCATGAGAATAAAATGCGAGAAAATAAAAGATAGAAATGCAATTAAAGGAAACAATATAGCTTAAGGGAATCAGAATCGACCAATGTAATTCTTGTTCATCGAGTTGTTTAAATGCAATTTTAGTTTCTTGACTATGTCTGGCCCAATTGATTGGAATCCCAATCAATGGTCCTAGTTACGTAATTAATCAACATGCATAGAAAATGAATCCGCTCCATACAAATTAACGAATTGCATTAAGTACTAGGGATAATGCCAAGATATGTGTTCGACTTCCAACTTCTAATCAAACATTCAATATAATTTTTCTCTAGGCTAATAGGAGCAATACTATTCTTTTTAGGCAAACATATCTCAGACCTAATGAATCGCAAGCCCAACTAACCTATTGCTTCCAATGGGATTAACCTATAATTTCATGTCACATATTGCAAGCCAATCTCCAAGCATTAGAATCACACAACAACATCATTGGTTTTCAATCAATAATAAAATCATGCAATTCATGAATACAAAATTCATATTGAAACCCATAGACAAATAAAAAGATTACATTCAAACAAAACTCCCAAAAACTACATTGTTCCAAAATCCCCTAAATAATTTACAAAGTATGTTAGATCAAACATAACATGATGTGGATTTATATTAGAATAAGTTTAAGATGATATTACAATCCCGACACATTAACCGCAGTAGGTTGGTGATTGTTTGTATGTTAGCTTGAAGGACACTCAATTCAGACTTCACATATTTCAAGTCGACTGTACATCTTCCAATTTACGCTCCATCATAGCCACTCTCTAATCTATGTCACAGATCGATGTGTGAATGCCTGTACCCCTCATGGGTTGTATTCAACCGAGAGGACCCTCGCTCCTTAGTTGGGGGCACATGTTTGTCAGTAGGGAGCTTGTAAGACTCGTTTATGAGGAGGGTGAATCTCGTGCTCGTCGGTAGGGAGCTTGTGAGACTGATGCTCACCGAGTTCTGGTTCATGGGCTCGATGCTTATGACTCCCGTAGTCATTAGAGCGACTACGAGCTTCCTCATCATGGTGTGATCTATGTGTCTCTGAGGAGGCCATCTAGGCATCAATGCGCTCATATACAGGTCGTTCATCGACCATGGTGTCCCTATACCACCCCTTCATATCGAACATGATCAATGGTATGGGTGTGATCCTTGTCTATACAAAACAACGAACAATTTGTTAGTTATATGTGACATTCACCTTAAATCCAAGTAAATTGTGATGTAATACACTAACCTCGATGGACTTAAACACGTCTCGCACTATTGTTTTGGTTCGGAGTGAGTATATACATTCCCACCTCAGGAATCGAGGGATGGCATGTCTATTGAATCTTTTCGGCAACCATTGAAATGATCTCGTATGCCCACACCTACCATAATTCATAAACGATTATAAGACAAGCATAAGTAGTAAGTGTCATTGAGACTACAATTAGTAGATCTCCTATGGCCAATGAATGGATATTACCTGAAAAGCACGAGGAAACCTCGATAGGTTGTACTTGACGATGTAGTTCTTATTGATCTTAGACCTTTTTTTGTAGTTCTCGGACTTGCCACTCAATCCTCTTTTTAGTCCAAGTAACGTCCTCTCCCACAACACATTTCCCCAATCCATGGAGTTGAAGTAGTCTAAATCCTTCATGTCAATTAATAAGGTCTTGTCGACATTGGCCCTCGTCTTCTCCCTTCCCATCATAGCCAATTCAGTGTAGTAGACCAATGTCATCTTCATAGCATCCATATCATTCTCAAACTCTATCTCCTTGTACACTATCTCTAAGGTACCAATATGAATGTCCCCCGCAAAATCATTCCTCAAATACCTATTACGTAGAGATCTAGTTCCTTTAGACCTCCTCATAACTATTGGATTAGGTGACCGCCACAATCTAGTCACCAATAGGAAGTTTTCTTTGGTGAATATTACAACTGTACCATTCAAATTGGATATCATTGCATCTCTAACACCCTGCACATTTTTTTAGTAATAATATAATTTCAGTAACTTTATTATTTGGAATTTCAGTAATTGTTATTAGTTGGAGGGCATTTTTGAAATTTTGGACTTCAAGTGCAAGTGCGGGAATTTAATTGTTGGCGTGAAATTATTCAAATTGAAAATTAATGGCAGGAATTAATTTTCTTTTGAAACAGAAAGAAATTTAATAGTATAAAACGGAAAGTAATTAAATGTAATTATATTTATTTCCTTTTTTGTTTTATTATTATTATTGTTGTTGTTGTTGTTTTTTTTATTTTTTTTTTTTTATAAAAAGTCAAACCCCACCCCCTTTTCTTCCTCACGTTCGTAAGCCCGTTTGACATCGCCCAAAGCCGCCGCATCAGTTTCTTCTTCATGACCTCCATCCACCACTGCTCAAGCGTCATTTGCTTTTGCCATCACTGGATCTATCGATTTGGGTAAGATTTCTGCCATTTGGGTTTGTTTTTGGTTGATTCTTAAATACTCATTTACTTTTGGCATCAATTGGTTGATACCCATTGTGTTTCAACTTTGGATTAAAGTTTGTGAAGGTATTGAGGTGTTGTTCGGTGAAGTTGAAGTTTGTTTTAGTGAGTTTTGGTAAGTTTTATGCTTTGATGACCCTCTTGTGGATTAATTTTGGTTGTTGAGAAATTTTGGTAAAGTCGTTTGGAAGTGATTTTTTTTACGAAGCTACATATGGATAATTTATTTGAGATATTGGTAGTGAAGTATGTATTTGATTCAAGCTTTAATCATGTAAGCCTAATTTTAAATTATGATTAGGGGGTTGATTCAAGAATTTCATTCAAGATGAATAAGAATTTGGTTTGCTAATTATTTGGGCTTAAAATTGGAGGTTTGGAAGGTGATTCGAATTGGACCACACCTTAGGTGAGGTTATCTGAAAATATTTTGTAATATTTGGGTGTTTGGAATTTGGCATTAACTATTAATTTTAAAGCTTGGTTTATGTTTAGGCTCGATTAAGGATTCAAGAATTTCACAAAGATTCAATTGCTTGTTCGTTCGACCTAATATCAAGGTAAGTAATCTTACTACTGGAATTGCCCACGGGCCGGACATTAGATGTATGCTAGCATGATAAATGTATGTTATGGCAGAATGTTAGCATGATAGACTGATAGTATAATATGATCAAAGTATGTTATGGTACGAGATCTGAATTATTTGTTTATGCACATAGACACTTGAATGCTAGTATGAGATGGTATGTGCTTCCATATGGTTGTATCTGATCTGATGATGTTGAGGTATACATGTATGTTGTAGAATCATGATGTTGAGGTATACATGTATGTTGTAGAACCATGATGTTGAGGTATATGTGTATGTTGTAGAGCCATGATGTTGAGGTTTATATGTATGTCATAGATTCGTACAGTGATGATTATGATGTTGAGACTATGCAAATGTCCTTACTGATTAGTTAGATGCCCATTAGATTTTGTGCTTCCTTCGGGATTCACCAGTTTGTGTTTCCTTCGGGATTCGCCAGTTTGTGTCTCCTTCGGGATTCGCCAGTTTGTGTCTCCCTTGGGATTCACCAGTTTATGTCTCATTTGGGATTCACCAAAGGTAGTGGACATACTTAACTACAGTAGGATAGAACTCAGTCTCCTTCTTGTTTCATGTGCATATGTGTTCCATGAGGACTAGAGTAGTTTGTATGTTTCACCAGAGGTGGGTATCTAGAGGACATAGATGCCCAGTCTGACCCCAGTAGTGGGGTTACTTACTGAGTATTTTATATTCATTCTTTCTCATGTTGTTGTTTTAGGTAAGGGTAGAGATGCATTGGCGATGGACAAGCAGAATTTGTGATCGAGTTGTTGGGACTAGTTTTTACACTTCCGCATCATGAAATTTAGAGTTCTTTTCATGTTTCTCTTAACTTTTAGTTTTGATGTTTAAAACTTTCTTTAAGAATCGTTTTTCAGACTCATTTACTATCCTTTATGATTTATGAGTACCCTATTATTGTTTTAGTATTTGAATTTAATGAAAGTATTTTGAACTTACCTTATTTAATTAGCATTTATTTCGCCATAACCGAGTGTCGTTTTGAGTTCCATGCATGCATGTATTTAGTAATGGCTTAACTTAAGTCCTAGGGGGTCAGGTCGTTACAGCATCCTTCCTATGGTCTTCAACCTCCCTCAATAGAATGTAATGGAACAAAGGACTATTGAAGATAATGTCTATATCCATAAATCGCCCAAATACAATATTCCTAAAAAGGGCAAGTTGGGTGGGAGTAAGATTCTCTTTCACTATCTTGTTAGTTGTCCCAATGTGAGAGGATAGGTTGGTCGCTTGGCCTAGGAAATGATCTTGGGGAGGAATCTTGAATTGTCTAGACATATTGCATAGAATAACAAAAAATAGGGATAAATAAGAATTTTGTTCAATACTCGATATATAATGCAAATTCCTCGATGCACGATACAAGATACTCGATTTCTCGATACCCGATACATGCTACATGTTGTTCCTTACTCGCTACATTACAAGTGACTAAATGGTCAATTTTCGAGCATTCAGTTTGATTTTCCACCTTCATGCATTATCCAACTCAAACCCTAAACTTCAGATGGTCCGAAATAACAAAATATGAAAACGGAAGTGAAACAAACTTGAAGTTCAGCCAAACATGCGAGATATGAAAACAAAAATGAAAAGAGAGAATAGTATTGAGTAACATGCAAGCACATATTGAGGAACATGATGCAAAGATAATCGAGTTTTGAGTGAATGATACCAAAATACAAAAAAAAAAAAAAAGGGAAAAGAATGTTATCTGATGGTAGTCGAGTTTCGAGTGAATGATGCCAAACTACAAACAAGGAGAAAAATGTTACCTGATGCAGAGATCATGGAGCTTCAAGTGTAAAGGTGTTGTCGTCGAAGGATATACAATCGGATGAACAGAGAAAATAGTTTGAGCTCGTGGGAAGTGGTGAAATAATGGACTTCAAACGCCTTTTAAACGGGTTATGAATTCAAAATAATCGAGTATAAAGTCATCGAGCATCGAGTATGACTTTGATATGATCCAGTATATATGTGTCGATTGCAGTCATATCGAGTGATCATGAAGTTGGATATCGAGCAACCTTCAAACAGGTTATGAATTCAAAATAATCAAGTATAAAGTAATCGAGCATCGAATATGATGTGGATATGATCGAGTATACACATGTCGATTGCAGTCATATCGAGTGACCATGAAGTTGGGTATCGAGTGACTGTATATCAAGGAACGTGTGACGAACCATCAAGGATGGAGTGAATTCGTATTGGCAGGTGCGAGGAGTACATCTCAGGGGCAAATCGGTAAAATCACATCCTTATGATATAGGCAGAAGACCATGTGCCATTACTTTCTCTACCAATGATCATTTTTCATTTGGACTTCCCAAACGTGATCATCTGAATGGAAAAAAGAAAAAGAAAAAGAAAAAAAACCCGCGAAAGGATGTGGAGCGGAGGAAAAACGGCACATCCTCCGAATTTATGTGGCTGGTAACAGCGCACGCCACCACCATGGTCTCCGTCTCACCATTTTGGGCCAACAAACAAACACAAAGCGAAGCGCTCCGTTGGAACTAAGAACAGCAATGGCGGCAGAGCTTTCCTCCGCCCCTCTCTTATCCACATCCACCCAACATCGTCGTCTTTTCCAATCAAGAACAAACACCCATTTCCATTTCCATTTCCCTTCACTGCCACTTCCTCCCTCCCTCTCCACTTTCCCTTTCTCTTCTTCAACTTCAACAACCAGAGGCAAGGTCCTTTGTCAGACTGCTGGAACGCATCTCTTCGATGCTCAATACGCTGCTCAAGCCGGTCAAGATCGACTGTTGAAGGTTCTTTCTCTCACAATGTTCACAATTCTATCCGTCTTTATCCTCTTTTTGCTGTATTATATAGCACTTGCTTCTTCAATCCTTCAGTGACGATTTGTTTTAATTCGGTCATATTTGTGTCGCTTTCTGAGGTTTGAAATGCAGGTTCCTACATCGCACATCAGAAACTTCTGCATTATTGCGCACATTGATCATGGTAAATCAACTTTGGCGGATAAATTGCTTCAGATGACCGGTACCGTTCAGACGCGAGAAATGAAGGATCAATTTCTCGATAACATGGATTTGGAGAGAGAAAGAGGCATCACAATTAAACTACAGGTCAGTTTGCTCATTTGGTTTCTCTTTGATGCAATTACTCGTTTATTCAGATTCTAGGCTGCCTTGAGAATTGGCAAAATTAAGTATTTACACCAAGCTGTATTATAAGTCGGCTACTGCAGGCTAATGGTAGAGGTAGAACATTTCCAGTTGAGCACGCTTTAAACTGACCACTATATGCCTCGTTACTTCCTATCACTTAGGAAATCTACTGTCCCCAAGCTAAGCTGCCAAAAAATGAATAAAGAAAAAGAAGAAAAGAAAGTTTATAATTAGATTTTTGCTGCGGAATTACATTACTCTCCCCCCTGCCGTGATTGGAGAACATTCCAATTGAAGACTGTCTTCAGCCGAACAATTATTAATTGTACTAGAAAAAAGGTTCTTCAGATATTAAAGGTTATGTGCACACAACTCTTGGGGTGATATTCATTCAACATTAGAAAACTATTTTGGAACTGGCATTAGCTTAAACCCCCGTTTATGGCTGACAAGGCCATTGTGAAGGCAATTGGAAAACTATTGGTGATTATTATTTGAAGATTGAGAAATGGTCCAGAGATAAAGCATTCAATACCTGAAGTCATTGTTGGGTATGGAAGTTGGATTTTGGTGTCCAATTTACGGTTAACTTCTTTGGAAGAGAGATGTCTTTGAGGCCATTGGAAAACATTTGGAGGGTTTGGTTAGTATTTCCACCAAAACTTAAATCTTTTGGACTGCACAAGAGCTTGTATTCAAGCGAATAGGAATCTTTGTGTATTGAAGTCAAGGATGCCAAGAATGGTGTTTTTTCTCTCTCGGATTTGGAAATATTTCCTCTCTTGTTCCTCAAAGTGTTGTCAATAGATACTTATCTTTTGGTGACATTTCAAATTCCATCGATTTAAATAGGGTGGAAAAAGTAGTGGCAGATGAAGGGTTCTCGGTGATTGATGAGGCTGAAGTTAATTTCTCATCCATTTCATTAAATGATTCTCTAGGCATGATCAGATTGTCCATCCATGATCCAACCGTTCCAATTCCAATGAGAGTTATTAATTCATTAAAACTATACTAATACAATATCCAGAACTATCTATTCTGTTGGAAAAGAGAACTCCAATTCAGACAACTATCTTGCACTGAATAGTCTTCAGAACGCTTAGATAGGGAACACCAACCAAGGCTTGAGAAATATTCTCACGGAAGGAATTTCCAAAGACCCATGGAGATTAAAGCACCTGAAAAAGATAACTCAAAAGCACCACCGTAGAGCTATAATCTCTACTCGGAGCTCCATAATAACCATAAGATATCATCATCCATTGACTCAAAAGAGCTAATTCTGATTAGTAACTAACTCACCTTGAACAAACTATTATTTCTTGTAATAATTTTGAATATTTTGTAATATCAATTAATTTTCTATGACCTTACTTTGAACAAGATCTGTTCTATAGATTGTACGTATCCTTGAGTCCTAGTAATATCAATTAATTTAGTTATGATTTCTAATTTAGCTTGTGTTGTTTGTTCTTAACAACCAATTTGACAGGCAGCTCGAATGCGTTACATGTATAAGAATGAAGCATATTGCTTGAATTTGATTGATACACCTGGTCATGTTGACTTCTCTTATGAGGTAATTTTGTGTAAGTCTTTTGATTTTTGCAATGTTTATAAGTTATAATTGCATTTGAATGACTATCTTGTTAGGGTCTCGTTGTTGATAGCATCAGACGAAGGTGATGGAAGAAAACTTGTATAAAATATTGTTAGAAAGGGATTATCTTAAAAAACCATTTTTTTGACTAGTTATGTGATAGGACTCAGTCTATGGAAATCTTATAACTGAAAGAACTTGCCGTAAGGCAATTACAATATCCCAACCACATTGCAAAGGGGGATAAGGTGGCTCTCTCCCACCTTCAATTTACCGATGACACTATCATTTTAACTTTTTCTTCTCTAGCAATGAGGATTTATTTTTCTTTAGTACTACAACAACGGGAATGGAGGATCAAACCTTCAACTTTTAGGGAGGAAGGCCATGCCAATTTCCATTGAGCTATGCTCACTTTGGCGGTAATGAGGATTTGTTATTAACTTTGAATCACATTTTGGCCTTTTTTGAAGATATGTTTGGGTCGAGGAGCAATATAAGTAAATGCTATGTCATGAGGCTCAATTGTGAGGATGAGAAGCTTAGTTGGTGGGCAAATGTGGTGTGTTGTAGTAGGATTATGGTAAATTAAGGTTTCTTGGTCATTCTTAATTGGTTAGGTTTAAAATTAGTTTCATTGAATGATTAGAATTTAGGATTAAGATTAGTTTGCTTGGTTTATTAGGATTAGGATGTTTCTTTGATCAATTAGGATTTAGAATAGTTTGCTATCCATTTCTCTATAAATAGAGTGATTGTCTTCTTGTTTTGTTAACCTTAGATTTATAATAATGACTGTGATTTTATTATTGGAAATTTCTCTCCTTTTATCATTTAGGCTACATCAATTTGATCAAAGCAACCGTTTGGGCCAACGTTGACTATCGTTGGTGAAAGACTGGGAAACTCTCGACGACGCTGATCATAAGAGGGAGTTTTGTGAGTTGTGCTCGTTGTTGAACAACACACATCTAACTAGGGGGAACCGTTATTAAAATTCTAAGAAAGAAAGAAAATACTGATGACTTTTTTTTTAAATTTTGCAAGAATGATCTATTACCGATCAAGCAAAATGTCCAAGAAAAAATGCAATAGTCGATATAGGCAAGAAAGTCAAATTTATCCCAAAAAATAGTGCTGGATTTCTAGCTCAAGTGAGGACGATTTCAACGTCACGTCGCTCATGCTCAATTTTATCAAACAACCTATCAAGATTCACATTGGAAATTTGATTATAGTGATTCAAGTGATGCAGATGAAGATTGTAATATAGTTTGAAAAATCAAAACAAATCTTCATTACAAGGAACAAAGTTGAAGATCTAATCATACCAGTTTTTAAAGAAATCGACGTGAGAATCTAGACTTATGATTTAGAAAGTGATTCATAGTGTGAAAATTATTATGGCCAAAGTGCACCCATGAATCATTACTACAACAATTATGAGGCTAAAATTTATTCAAGAACAACCAATTCTAAAGTATCGGAGGAAATGAAGAAGGGAGTAAAAGAGATTCAACGTTGGTTGGCTTAGATGATTCAAAACATGGATCGACTTTCAGAACAATGGCAAGAGTTCAAAAAAGAAATAATTCAAATCAAAACTAAGAGCTTGTTGGATTAAACGAAGATCAAGAATTCAACTAAGGTTGTAGAATCTTGTAAGAAATGCATAAGACAGAAAACCCAAAAGACATTTGGATCCCACACATGGACCAATTGAGGAAAGAAGAAAAAGTGAGCAAAAAAAAAAAAAATATAGAGCAAAAGCTAAGGAAGTTGTGTTGAAGAAAGAAGACGACAACCATGGGCAACCCCATCTAAAGAAGTTTGAATCTCTGGTTGCAGCCGATTGCTTGAAAGACAAGGAAAAATACGTGGAAACACATGATCCATTCGAACTAACCCACGTGATCCGACCCAACATGCGTGGTCAATTTCTAACATGTGTTCCATGCGATTTGACCCGGGTTCGCTCTTCCCTAGTTTTGATTTGCTGCCTCCCCTTTCGCGAGTTTATTTCAAGCTATTTCTTCACAAATTCCAGGTTATGCGACAACAACTTTTCAAATGGGTTTATGGGTTGCTCTAATACTCAAACTTTGGCTAAAATGGTTGAGCAAAATCTTTGTGGGAAGTGTGTATAAAATTCTCAGCAACTAAAGAAAATTTTTGATGAGGGTCATGCTATACAATTCTCAAATTTTTTACGGACTCCTTCAATCTTTGTAGTTGCAGTTGAAATGCAACATTTCCACGGGCAATGATTTTTTTTGAAATTTTTACAAATCATCGAAAAAAACTTTGTATTCTTCTTGCCAAGTTCTCTGCTTTGATTGATGTAAAACTCTTAGGTTTGAGAGAATTAGAATTCTTTATTCCATTAACTAAAGAAGTAGATATAAACAAGTGTACAAGAGTGACCAAAGAAGAAAATCGTAGAAAAGGCCATAAAAGGAAAATATAACAAAGATATTTACAACAATAAAATTTCCTTAGTATTAGAACTATAACACTCCCCCTCAAGTTGGAGCATATATGTTAATGATGCCCAACTTGTTACATAAATAATCTACATGTGTTTTATTCAATGCTTTGGTGAAGATATCTCCTAATTGCTTTTGAGTCTTCACATATCTTGTAGATACCAAACCTTGTTGAATTTTCTCACGTACTAAATGACAATCAACTTCAATATGTTTAGTCCTCTCATGGAACATTGGATTAGATGCGATATGACAAGGTCACCGGGGGAGAATGTTGATTTTCGTTGATGTTTGTCAGTTGCTTCTTTATATTTTGAGTTTGCAGCAGTGAGGTTGGCAACGACTTCCAGGTGTATTTTCTGAACTCAATCAATCACGAGGTCAGCTTTTGGGTTGAGATTAACAAAAGATGGTAAATTAGTAAGATTTAAAGTTAAACGGGGAGGATGACTATAAATAATTTCGAAGGGGCACTTCCTTGTTGAGTGGTTTTGCATATTATTATGTGCAAATTCTGCATGTGGAATTGTGAGGTCCCATCTTCGAGGTTGATCACTGCTTAGCCAACGAAGAAGATTGCCCAAGGTTCTATTTGTTACCTCAGTTTGGCCATCCGTTTGAGGGTGACTTGTTGAGCTGAATTTTAGTTTGGTGCCTAGTTTTTTTCCATAGGCTTTTCCAAAAGAAACTCATGAATTTTACATCCTTGTCGGATACTATAGTTTCTGGGATGCCATGAAGTCAAACGACTTATTTTAAGAACAAATGGGCAATATTAAAGGCATCAGATGTCTTTTGACAGGGGATAAAGTGGGCCATCTTGCTAAATCTGTTGACGATTACAAAGATAAAGTCAAATCCTCGTTGAGTCCTTGGTAATCCAAGGATAAAATCCATGGATAAATCTTCCCATATATTAGTAGGAATCAGTCTGAAGATAAATTGGGACAAATCAGCTTTAAGTGGTATCAATATCGATAATATCAAGCTAAAAGCAGAAGCATCTAGATTGAATTGCATGGCTGTCCACCTCCCTTTCATGTACCTTGGCCTCCCGTTAGGTGGATATCCAAAACAAGTGACTTTCTGGCAACCAGTGATTGATAAAATTCAAAGCAAATTGGACAAATGAAAAAGATACAATCTCTCTAGAGGAGGACGTTCTACTCTTTGTAAGTTTGTATTATCTCACATCCCTTTATAATACTACATGTCAATATTCTTGATGCCAGAAAAGGTGATCCAGATTATTGAAAGACTATTGAGAAACTTTTTCTGGGAAGGGCACTCGGGAAGTAAACTAAATCACTTGGTTAAATGGGATTTTGTCACTCGCTCGCAAGAAGATGGTGGGCTCGACATTGGAGGTCTGAAAATTAAAAACCAAAGCCTTCTAGCCAAATAGGGGTGGAAGTTTATCATTGATGAAAAATCCCTATGGAGTTAAGTGATAAAAAGTATCCATGGTAGAAGCACGTTCGGCTGGCATACCAATGGAAAAGTTAATTGCAGCTTACGAAGTCCATGGGTTAACATATCAAGGACTTGGTTAAAAGTAGAAGCTTTGGCATCTTTTAAAATAGGCAACGGTAGAAGGGCTGCTTTTTGGAACGACCCTTGGCTGGACTTTGTTCCTCTAAAAACCTCCTTTCCAAGACTTTTCACCATTTCTACTAAGCTTGACAGAGCTGTCCATGATTTTTGGGATGACGCACTTGAATCATGGTCCATCCACTTCCGAAGACTACTGAAGGATGATGAGTTAGAAGATTTCCGACTCCTTATTGGACAGATTTCCACCTCTCCACTAAATTTAGTTCCAGATAAAAGATGGTGGACTTTAGAATCGAATGGGTCCTTTTCAGTAAAATCCCTTGTCAAACATCTATTCTTGGCCTCTCCAATTGGAAAACACCTAGAATTGGCATTGTGGAAATCTAAAAGTCCAAGGAGGATAAACACTATGATTTGGATAATGCTGCATGGACTGCTAAATTGTGCAGATATTCTGCAAAAGAAGCTCCCCACTCACCATATCTCACCACAAGCTTGTTCTCTCTGCTTGGCAGACTCTGAAAATCTGCTACACTTATTCTTCAGAAGTGTGTATGCAGAAAAATGTTGGCTCTATTTGCTTAATTGCTTTAATACCAGTTGGGTATTCGGTAATGACTTCAAGGCTAATGTCCTCCAACTTTTGATTGGTCCTAAAATGAAAAAGAAGCCAAGATTAATTTGGATCAATGCAGTGAAGGCCTTGTTATCAGAATTATGGTTCGAAAGGAACCAAAGAGTGTTTCATGACAAAGATTCTCCTTGGACGTACAGATTCGAGACAGCCCGTATTAATGCCTCTTCTTGGTGCTCTCTATCCAAAGATTTTCAAGATTTCTCCATTCAAGACATACTGGAACGCCTTCATCTTTCCTCCTACCTAAAAACCCTTGAATGATTCTAGTTTTTTTGTTCAATGTATTTTGTTTAGGTTATTTACACTTGTGTAAGCCCATTATACCAGGCACGACTTTTGTGTCATTGTTTTGTCATCTTTACTTTTCTATTTAGGATATGATGAGAGTGCTAAGGAGGTGTCAACCTAGTTGAGATGTCTGGGTGCACTTTCTGATCCGTCTTTTTTGTTCTTGTGTCCTTTCAATTATATTGTAACATCTTTCATTATCTTAATGAAGAGGTTTGTTTCCTTTTTCTAAAGAAAATTAGTAGGAATTGATAGAGGAGTATAGAGACCAACATTTTGGGGGTGTTCTTTTGCTTTTTGGCAAATTAGGCATCTCTTAACAAAATTGTTAACATCCTTTTGTAATTGAGGCCAAAAAAATCTTTCAGCCAAAGCTGCATACGTTTTGTCTTTTCCAAAGTGGCCAACTAGGCCATTGGAGTGAGTTTTTGCAAATAGTGCGAGGGATCCTTGTGGAATGCATAATAGGTTGCCTTTAAACAGAAAGTTATCCATAATATGGAAGTCTTTGTTCCCGATGTGGGATTGGTGTTGCTTCCAGATTACACCAAAATTCGGGTCTAGTTCATAATATTTTGGTAGCATGTCAAAAGCAGTAATAGATCCGTGTAGTAAGGTTAGAAGTGTAGATTTTCTGCCGAGGCATCTGCAACTTTGTTAGAAGCACTAGAAGTGTGTTTAATGACAATCAAATTTTTGAATAAAGGATATCCACCTAGAATGCCTTTTTTTTTTTCCTTTTTCTTCTTTTTCTTTTTCTTTTTCCCTTTTTCTTTTTTCTTCAAATCCACCTAGCATGCATTCTATTAACATGTTTTTGAAAGTGAATGAATTTTAGGGAATAGTGGTCAGTTAGGAGGATGAATTCTTTACTGATTAAATAGTGTTCCTAATATTGTAAAGCCCTAACTAAGGCATATAGTTCTTGCTCATAAGTAGTCCATTTTTCCCTAGCTTCACTAAGTTTCTCACTAAAGTATTCTATTGGGTGAGATTCTTGAGTTAAGGCAGCTACTATTCCCACACAACAAGCATCAATGGAAATTTGGAAAGGTTTGGTGAAGTCTGGTGGGGCTAGGATTGGTGGGGATGTGAGTTGGAGTTTAAAATGTGGAAGCTGTTGGTTGCTTCTTTGGATCAATTAAACTGTCCTTTCTTTAGGCAATTTGTTAGTGGTGCTGCAAGGGTACTGAAATTTCAAATAAACTTTCTATAAAAAGATGCAAGACTTAAAAAATGATTGAACCTCTTTCACTGCGGAAAGCCAGCTCTGGATAGCTTTAATTTTTGTTGGATCTGCTTCAATTCCCTTGTCATTAATCACAAATCCTAAAAATGATATTTGATTAGCGAGGAAAACACATTTCTTAATATTGATAACGAAGTGATTAGAGGCTAAAGTAGAAAAAACTTCTTGTAAATGAGTTAAGTGGTCAGTTGTTGTTTTGCTGTAGATGAGGATGTCATCAAAATACACGACTACGAATTTGTTAATATATGGAAGGAAGATTTAGTTCATTAGCCTCATAAAGGTGCTTGGGGCATTGGAGAGGCCAAATGGCATTACAAGCCATTCAAATAGTCCTTCATTGGTCTTGAATGCTGTTTTCAGTTCATCCCCTTCTCTAATTCTGTTCTGACAGTTTTGGAAAATATTTTAGAACCAACTAGCTGATCTAAAAGGTCATTAATTCGAGGAATTGGGAAACGGTATTTGATTGTTATTCTATTGATTGCCCTGCTGTCTATACAAAGTCGCCAACTACCATCTGTTTTAGGTGCCAACAAAGCTGGAACATTGCAAGGACTAAGGCTTGGTCGGATGTGTTGTTGTGCAAGAGGTCTTGAATGATGTCATGAAGTGCTTGATATTCTCTCGGACCCATTTTATAGTGGGGAAAGTGAGGAAGGATGGTTCCTGGGATGAAATCAATGTTGTGCTGAATGTCTTGAAGAGGTGGTAGACCATCTGGAAATTTTGTAAGGTTATTAAGTAATTCAAGTACTCGGGGGTCCAGTGTGTTGTGTTGGTAGGGAACCTCCTGACATTCTTAGAGTGCCAATGTGAAGGTAGATGCTTGGCGTATAGCCTGTTTGGAGAGAACTAAGGAGAATAATTGTCCGTCTTGCTTATTTGGGCTGTTTGCTTTCAGCTGATGAGTAGAGATTGGTAGTGGCATGAGTAGCACCTTTTTCCCCATCCAATCAAACTGATATGTATTGTCATGACCCCTATGTAAGGTTTGATTATCAAATTGCCATGGCGGCTAAGGAGGACATGACAAGCGTCCATGTCTATCACATCACAGATTATTTGGTCCTTGAAGTGGCTCCCAATGGAAGGTGGTAGCGTGCATATTTCATTTACTATGGCTTCACCACCCTTTTTGATCCATCCCACCTTATAGGGATGTGGGTGTGTTTCTACCTTAAATTTGAGGGCTTGTACTACCTTAAGTTTGATACGATTCTTTTGTTTTGCAACCCCATTTTGAGATGGAGTATCAACACAAGAAGATTGATGAAGAATGCTATGGGCATCTAAATAAGACTTAAGTGCATGAGAGAAATATTCTTTTGAATTATCGCTCCATAAGATTTTAAGAGCATTACTAAACTGAGTTTGAATTTCAGCATGAAAGTTACGAAAATGAGAAAGTAACTCAGAACAATTTTTCATTAAATATAACCACTTTACACGAGAATAGTCATTGACAAATGTAACAAAATACCGAAACCCTTATTTGGACTCAATAGGACATGGACCCAAACATTAGAATGGACTAATTTAAAAGGAGCACTAGCTCGTTTAGTGACTCAAAGATACAAAATCAAACAATGAAATTTAACGAACTGACATGACTTACAATCTAAAGAAGGCAAATGCTGAAGCTGGGGACGAAGACTCTTCAACACAGAGATAGACGAATCACCCAAACAACAATGTTCTTCAGGGGGAGACGATACGCTAAAGCATGTGATGGTTGTAGATATTTGTGGTTCAAAGATGTAAAGACCTTAAAATTCATGCCATTTACCAATAGTTTGCTTCATTATAAGATCCTGAAATAAGCAATAACTAGGTTAAAAAGGAGACACAACAATGAAGATCACGAGTGAGTTTATTGACTGAAATCAAATTAAAAGAGAACTGTGGTAAATTTAAACTGAGGCAAAGAAATTGATTCAGTAAGATGGACGGTTCCCGAACCTAAAACAGGAGTGGAAGTTCCATCAGCTATAGTGACATTAGGTGTAGAGGTAGATGTACAAAAATTAGAGAATAAACTGGGGTTACTTGTCATATGGTCTGTAGCGGCAGAGTCAATGACCCATTTCGAAATGGAGGAAAGAAGACATTTAGAGATGTTACTTGTCTATCCGTTGGCAGTAATGGGAGTTGAAGATGATGCCTTCAATGACTCCTGATATTGTTAAAATTTAGCAAAATTTTCTACAGAAATCGTAATTGACTTGTCAAGATTATCAGGAGTAGACGCGACATGTGCAAATGACACTTATTCAACAATTTTCTACATTCACGTTTCGTATGACTAGGTTTATGATAGTAATAGCAAACATCACCTGAATTTGATTGTTGGTTATTGTGATAACCTTTGAAGCTATTTGATCCAACCCCCTTATTACCTCTATAGTCATTTGTGCACCCAATCAAAGCACTGCTAGAATCAGATGGCATAATTGTTTGTGGCTTCTCTGTACGCAGTATTTGAGTATAAGCGTCTTCCAACGATGAGATGTTTGAGCTTGACAAAACTTGATCTTCAGCCATCTCATTTTTAGGTGCAACACCAACTAAGGAACTCTCATGATAAACAACTTTTCACGTTGAGCCATTAGAACTTTTGGATCAGTGTTAATTGGCATCAAGGCATTGAATTCTGCACATGTATTTTTGATCTCCATAAAGTAACTTGTAAGGGATTTCTCTCCTTGATTAGGTTGATATAGAGTCTTACAGACATCAAACACTCTACTAATATTCTTTTTCCTATAATAAAGAAATTCCATATATACTTGTAGTTCCTTGACTGATTCGCATGATTTACTAACTCAATGATTTCACAGTCAATAGAATTTTTGATCTATAGAAGCATTCTTGAATCATCCCATCACCAAATATTTTTAGTAGCATCAGTCGGTGGCTCTTCTGTGATATGATCATCCATCTCAATGCTCCTAATAAACTGGCAAACATTTGATCTCCATGAATAGTAATTTGATCCATTCAATTTGCGTTCAGTTACTTTTGACACCATAGGAATCATCTTAGACATGACTATTGGTTTCTTGTCAGTCATTACCTTAAAAAACCAGATAGAAATACAAATTAAAATCTAATTTATTGAAGCAAACCCTAATTTATCGAAGAGATTTTTCTTTTAATGAACCACAAACAGTGAGTATAAAGCCAAACAAACACACCACCAAAGAGAGGAAACAACTCCGATGACACCCACAGAAGACGAACCAAAACGGGCAGCGCACACGCCTATACATGCCGGTGCATGGATCGGACAACGGAGAGATGTTACGGCGTGAGCTTCACGCATTGGTCAGATGGACACCGAACTTTGGGGTTCTGCATATCGACGACTGGGCTCCTCGTTGGATAGGGTGGTGTTAAAAAATATAAACCCACCCCTCCACAAAACCCTAGATGATACACAAAAGGGTTCTAAATTCTCAAATCTTAAGGTCCACAAAACCCTAATTTTCTAGAGCTCTGATACCATGTAAAACTCTTAGGTTTGAGAAAATGAGAATTCTTTGTTCCATTCATTAAAGAAATATATATACAAGTGTACAAGAGTGACCAAAGAAGGAAATCGTAGAAAAGGCCATAAAAGAAAAATATAACAAACATATCTAGAACAATAAAATATCCCTAATATTAGATCTATAACAATTGAAAAATGTGGTTTTCAGATAGAATCAATTCCTCGTTCTCCTTCAGTTAAAGCTTAATTTGGTGGTTTTGTTTAGGAAATGAAGCTTGAGAATGAGTTTTTTAGGAGGGATAAGAATGATGTAGTAGGATAAGGGTAAATTAGGGTATCTTGGTCAAAATCTTTAATTGATTAAGTTTAGGATTAGTTTCATTGATTGATTAGGATTAGAATTAGTTTCCTTGGTTTATTAGGATTAGGATTAATTTCTTTGATTAATTTGGATTAGGATTAATTTCTTTGATTAATTTGGATTAGGATTAGGATTAGTTTGCTTTCCAATTCTCTATAAATAGAGAGATTGTCTTCTTGTTTTGATAACTTTTGATTCATAATAAAGACTTTGATTTTTTGATTTTTGATTTTATATATATATATATATATATAAATTGGAGATTTCTCTCCTTTTATCATATAGGCTACATCTTGGTGGGTTGCAAAGTTGGTTTTCTTCTTATCTAGGTATTTCTTTTGGAAGTACCCTAAATCCTTATCTTTTTGGAAGTCCGTGGTGGATAAAAGTTTAGAAAAGATTAGCCTCTTGGAAAAAAGCGTTTCTTCTCTAAAGTTGAAAGACTTGTATTGGTCGAGTCTGTTTGAGTGACATCCCTATTTATTATTTCTCCCTTTTTAAAGCTTCGAGTGAGATTTGTAAGATCTTAGAGAGGCTTATGCATAATTTCCTTTGGGAAGGGATGGATGAAGGAAAAGGAAAAGAGACACATTTGGTTAGATAGGAGATCATCGAGAAGTCGATCAACCTAGAGAATCAGAAATTGGGAATTAAGGTCCCGTAACAAATCGTTGTTAGCCAAATAGCTTTGGCGTTTCCCCCATAGCCCAACTCTCTTTTGCATAGGATCATTGCTAGTAAACATTGTCCTCATCCTTTTGAGTGGCTAAATGGGGTTAAGGCACATGCCAAAACTTATGGATGGATATTGCTGTGGTGCTTCCTTCTTTTGCTCACTTGATCCATGTGAAGTGGGAGAGGTCGAGAGGGAAATGAAACGTATTTTTGGGAAGATTAGTAGGTGGGGGGATAAATTTTATGCTTTATATTTCTCCTAGATATCATTTATCTGCCCTTGAAAATTGTTTTGCATGACTTTTTTGTTTGGTCAGGGAGCTCCTGTTCTTTCTCTTTCGGGTTTCTTCGTTCTTTATTTGATAGGGAAGCAACATATGTGGTCTCGCTTTTGTTTTGTGCTTGAGGAACACACTTTTAAGCTTGAGAGAAGGGGTTTGAGGGTATAGAGTCTCAATCCTTTAGAGAGATTTTTGTGTAGATTTTTTTTTGATAGTTTGATTGACCCTTCTCCCATAGTGCAATTGGTCTTTTCGATGCTCAGGAGGATTAAGATTCTTAGGAAAGTGAATTTTTTTACTCAACAAGTTTTGCATCGTTGTGCTAACACAATGGATAGACTTGCAAGGAAAATGCCCTTGTTAGTTTGGTCATTTGTTGTATTCTTTGTCGGAAGGCAGAGGAAGACTTGAAACATATTCTTTGGACATGTTTAGATTCTTACATGCTTGACACAGAGACACTAGTGATATGATCGCAGAGTTCCTCATCCATGCACCCCATTGTGAGGAGGGTTGCTTTTTATGGTTTTATGGGGTGTGCACTTTTTTATGGGTTCTTTGAGGGGAGTGGGATAACGGGATATTTAGGGTGTTTAGAGGGTCGGAGAGGAATTCTAGTAATGTTTGGTCCCTTGTTAGGTTTCATGTTTCCTTTTGAACTTTGATTCTCAAGACCTTTTGTTATTATTCTATAGGCACTATTTTGTATAGTTGGAGATCCTTTCTTTAGTGGATTCTCCCCTTTTTATCGTGGGACTGTCTTTTTGTATGCCCTTGTATTCTTTCAATTTTTTCTAAATGAAAGCTGATGTTTTTATTAAAAAAAATGAAATTATAGCCATGATATTTCAACTTCACTTAACTTCCCCTTTTTTGCTAGGTTTCTCGATCTCTTGCGGCCTGTGAAGGTGCTCTCCTTGTTGTAGATGCTTCACAGGTAAATCATTCTAGATGGTTACTTTGTGTTAGCATTAGTTGATTACATGTCTTCCAATTTGCTACGTATGTAGGAAATCTTTGTACATTAATTGTGTGCTATTTGGCAATGTTACTATGAACCTATCTTGTTTTTTTCGTAGCTCGATTTCAATTATCTTTTGCTTAGTTTAACTCGTATGCAAATCTATATTAGGGTGTGGAGGCACAAACACTGGCAAATGTCTATTTGGCTCTAGAGAACAACTTAGAAATTATCCCTGTAAGTTTTATTGTTATACTTCTCTTTTGTACGTTTTTGTTTTTATTGTAATTCTACTATTCTTAGTGTTATATTTAATACGTATAGTTGTCCTTTATTGTAATTGTATATTCTTTAGTTTTGGGTTCTCTTGTACAACTATATATATACGTGCCTTTCTAATCTAAAATACAAGAAAATATTTTTTCCAATATTGAGCACAATTAGTCTATGACTTCCATGTATGCTTATATATTAAATCACCAATTGACCTAAAAGCTTAAACTTATGGATGAAGGTAGATTTAATTATATATCATCTACTAGAATATATAGTGGACCCATGGAGTTCGTCCAATAATTTTTCAATCATCGACATTGGAAATTTATCTGGCACTGTCACATTATTCAGTCATCTATAATCCACGCAAAACCTTTGTTCCTCGTCTTTCTTCTTGACTAAGAGAACCGGACTGGAGAATGGGCTATTACTGGGTCGAATAATTCCGGTGGACAGCATATCACTGACCAACCATTCAATCTCCTCTTTCTAAACATGGGCATACTTGTATGGTCTAACATTGATTGGATCCTGGCCTTCCTTCAAAGTTATTCGATGATCCACCTCCCTTTTGGGTGGAAGTTCAGTGGGAGTCTGAAAATTCACTGAATTCTTTTATTAACTCTCTGATATCTCTGTCAATTACCAAAATCTTTTCTTCATTACTTGTTCCTTTGACATTTTCATTTTCATCAGTCTGTAGATTCTGAAATTCATTAAGGAAGCCTTGATCCTCTTTGTCCCAGGTCTGGATCATCATTTTCAAGGTTACCTCTAGTTTAGTTAAAGACGGATCCCCTTCTATTGTTACTCTCGTCTCACTTTTTGTGAAGGTTATTGTCATGCTCGACCAATCTATGCCCATGTATCCCATCAAATGTAACTAGAGAAGCCCTAAGATTGAATCCATGTTCCCTATTTCTAACGGTAAGAAATTATCGGTGACTGTGACGGTTGGAAGCACTATACTCACCGCCTTGCATACCCCTTTTCCTTTCATCATCGTTCCATTTCCAATCACCATTCCATAATTCGTGGTCTCAGTCACAGACAATTCCAACTGGTCTACAATTTTATGATGTATGAAATTGTGTGTGGCTCCACAATCTATCATCACCATTACAACGTATCCCTTAATTGTCCCTTTAACTTTCATAATTCTCGAGGCTGAGAAACCCGACACAGACCGCAATGCTAACTCCACCGTATCTTTTACACCCGTCGTTTTGTCTTTGATTTCTTCGTTTTTAGGTCCAGGTTCCATTTCTTTTGCTTCCCCATCTTCGCATGCTATTAGCAACATCAATTCTCTTTTCTCTTTCACCTTGCACTGATGACCGATGAAGAACTTCTCATTGCAATGGAAACAAAGGCCCTTCTCTCGTCGATCTTGGTATTCCGCATCAGACAATCGTTTAATTAGAGGATTCTTCCTCACCGTTCCTCCCTTCTTTGGCATCGTTACACTTTTCATTGCCACCGCTTTAGGGTATTGTGTCCAAGTCATTTGACTTTTGAGACTTGTGCTCTTCATACTACCCCTTCGGGCCGAACCTTGATTTGGGCCGCCTCTTTTCATCTCATCGACCATTGGATCATTAAATTTCTATCCTCCACTAATTGAGTCTCTTGTATAATCTAGTCTAAGCCCACTGGCTGTCGGCTTATTACCCCTACTCTGATCGTTGGATGTAGCTCATTCAAAATCGTCGTTTCAAGTACATTCTCGATTGCCTTCGGCAATGACGCAATCGCTATCTCAAATCTCTTGCAATAATCGGCCACCATGGTCTCCATCTCCAGATTCCACATCTGTGATAGGAGGGTACCGTCTACTGAAATGAAAAAAACGATCTTGCAATCGTTCCTTAAAGTCCTCCTAACTCATGAACTTCGCCGATTATTCGTCCAGTGATACCAGACAACTTCATCTTGTCCGAAAATGATTACGGACACACAAATTTTCTCTTCATCAGTTAGTTCATGGATCTCAAAATACCTCTTAGCCCGATAGATCCAAGCATCTGGGTTCTCACCACTAAAACCGGCATCTCTATCTTTTTGTATTTGCCTTTTCCGAGCTGGCCACCAAATCTTTCGCCTGAGAAGATTCTCCTTTGCTATCTCCTGTTTTCTTCACCCCAAAACTTTTGATTGAGATTGTACTCACTTCCTTCCCCTTTTCGATCGACATTTCTCTCACATCGCTTGATAGTTTCTCAAGACTCTTGTTCATATTAATCAACATTTCCTTGATGCTCTGCATCTCTTTCTCCGTCCCTTCCACTCTCTCTTCCAATTACTTCTGAGCCATAGCTGATGTTTGTCCCAGGATTGAACGTGCTTTGATACCAAATGTTAGGTATCCAAGTCCCTGCACACAGAAAATACATAGACACCCAACAAAGCACACAAACACCACCAAAACAGTGTATAGCAGCCTCCCCTGTACGTTAACACTATTTATCAACAAATATCCCAAGTCTCTGAGGATATTACAAGCTTAAAGTTCATCCGATACTACTAAGAACATGAAGTACAAAATAAGAGAATAAAAAGAAGAACCCTTGGCTATTTGAGAGATGCCCCTCTCCAGCTATGAGCACTTGCTCCCAAAAACATTCCCAACCTTCACACTGATTCCCAAACCCTACAAAAGCTCCTTTTAGCTGGTAGCCTCCTTTGTACACTGTCACCCAATGATCAAAACTCAGTTGGTCCCCACCTCCCTTTTTGCTTGAGCAATTTCTTTCTTTCACAACATCTCCCACATTCTGACTGGCCCTATTTTGTCTCCTAAGACAAATATTCTTTGGTCTAATGCAGTTAAAGCCTTGATTTCATAAATTTGGTTTGAGTAGAACCAAAGAGTCTTCCACAACAAGGCTACTGAATGGTCTGGTCCGTTTGGATCGGCCCGCTTGTTAGCTTCTTCTTGGTGCTCTCAATCAGTTTTTTTTTGTTGATTATTCTATTAAGGACATTTGCCTTAATTGGAGTGCTTTTATATCTTCTTTGTAATCAAGCTAGTAGTCTCTTTGTCTTTAGCTTTGATAGTTTCATCTTGTAAATGGATATGATGAGGGTGCTATGGGGGTGTCAACCTAATTGAGATGCCCAGGTGCCCCTACTGATCTATAGTTCCCCGGATTATTATGCTTATTATTATGCATCATTGTATTTTGAGCTTTGTATCTTGAGCATTAGTCTCTTTTCCTTATATTAATTAAAAGTTTGTTTCCATTTTTTTTTGGGAGAAAGACAAGATTTTTTTGCTTTGCTGAATGCTACTTGACTATCACAAATTTCTGTTAATGAACTCATAAAAGATTTTATCTTGGTTCTTTAAAAAGCTTTTGAATTCATGTCCCTTCAAAAATTCCAAAAGCTAGAGCTCGATATTCAACTTTTGTACTACTTGTTGCTACAAAAAATATCCAGATGTAAATTTCTAACTAGCACTCGTATAGAGTCCAACCATTATGTTTGTTGACTTTGAAATAATAATCCATGATTTGGAGTGCCTTTCATGTATATTAAAATCATATTCACAGCCCTAAGATGATATTTATTTGGACCATTCATCGCAGAGAATGTAATGTCTAGCCAAGTATGCGACAAATAAATTAACTTTTTCTCAAATATTTGATACATGTCTTTGTCAATTGACATTACCTCTTTTCTTTGGTTTTGAACTAAATTTGGATTCATAGGTGTTTCACCATTGCAAACATCTTTTTCATATTATTGATCCCCCTTAGATCATCATTGGTAATGAAAATATCATCTGCATTGAACAATTTCTTTTTCATCTAGCAATGAAAAGTTGTTTCTTGTCAAATAATAAATAGATGTGAATTATGAGCCATGCTCCTAAATACAATATACATCTCTTCCATCATCATAACTTTTGGTCTCATTAACTTTTTTCTTAATACTTTGTTGCATTTGAATGTAATAATTTCATTGATTGCTTATTGATTTAATATGTTGTAGGTTTTAAATAAAATAGATCTGCCGGGTGCTGACCCACTTCGTGTGATGAAGGAGATTGAAGAGGTTGGTACCAAAAGGAAAAAAAAGGAAAGAAAAGAACGAATTGCTTTATTTGATGTAACATTTGCTCAGTCTATATTGATACTTTCCTTGTTTAAGCCGAAATACCGTGAGCACGAATTTATGTTTGATGCTGTCAATGGAAATACTGGCAATGATGGAACAGTTCAACTATTTCACCCTTTCTTCCCCTCCTTTTTCTTTTCCCCTTAACATAAAAACAATAATTTTCTTTTATGGATGAAATGAAAAAGAAATGAAAAATATAAACTCCTTTGGGGATATAGAAAACAGCTCAAAAACCAAAAAAGGATACATAGTACATCACCACCGTCAATTAACAACATATATACATATATACGTACGTACGTACGTACATACATACATATATATATATATCTAGACATACACACATATTGAAAAGAAGACTGTTTTGCTTCAGCACGGCTTCTAGCATCTTCATGGAGTTCATAATCCAAGTTCTTTGCTGATTACTCCATACAAGAAATATGCCTCAATTGGAACACCTTTATTTCTACTGTTTAATTATGTTGATTTTGTTTGTATGTCTAAGTCCTTTTGATGTATCGTTTTGTGACTTATATGTCCCGTATTGAGGTTATTTTGTAATGGGAAATGATGAGGATGCTAATGTTGTGTCAGTCTAGTTAAGATAATCCGATGCATCTACTGACCCATATTTCTATTTGAGTTGTATGATGTTATGTTTCTTTATACTCTGAGCAATAGTCTCTTTTCATTATATCAATAAAAAGTTTGTTTATGTTTCAAAAAATATTGAAATAAACAAAAGTTTTCAGAAAAAAAATGAAAAGTGATTCATGCTCAAAGATACAGCCTCAAAGATGCAGCAACTTTGAAAACTCCAAAAGCAAACTCTTGAAATCCTAACAAACCAACATTTGGAAAGTATTCCACTGTTGTAGATCACACACAATTTAAATTCAATTCCAATAAAAGACTGGTTGCACCGAGGAAAATAATCCTTGAATATGATGAAAAAAATCAAAAGCATGCAAATATAGCTTCACCAAGATCACAAAGTACATTGCAGACGACGAAGACCAATATTATGAGCTTCATCCAACAACTGAATGGGAGCTAGATAACTTGAATTAATGAGGAAATCAAGATATCTAAATTTAAGGTATTGATTGGGGTCTCATTTCAACTAGGGACGATGAAGAGTTGGTGGCCCCATTTACAGTGGAAAAAATTAGAAAAGCTGTTTTGGGAGTGATAAGTGTAAGTCTCAAAGGCCGGATAGTTTCTCTATGTCATTCTTCCAAGATAACTGTTCTTAAGGTTGAGTTGGAAAATGTTTTTAAGGAATTTTTTGAGAGGGAAAATCGTTCCCTTTCGAAAACCTTCGTGTGTCTCATCCCTAAGAAAAAAACGCCAATAGGGTTAAGGACTTTAGATCTATTAGCTAGATCATGAGTGTTTATAAGATCCTCGCTAAGGTTCTTGTAAATCGCTTAAGGAAAGTGCTTCCTTCAACATTCTTTGAGACTCAAGGAGCTTTTGTTGCTGGGAGACAAATTCTCGACCAGGCCCTTATTTAAATGAGGTGGTCGAGGATTTTAGAGCCCAGAATAAGGAGGGAGTTCTTTACAAGGTTGACTTTGAGAAAGCCTATGACCATGTTTATTGGGACTTTCTAGATAAGGTTTTGGAAAAGAAAGGTTTCAAGTATAAATGGAGAATGTGGATTTAGGGTTGTGTCGGAAATGTGAATTCCTCGATCCTTATCAATGGTTCTCCTAAGGGGCCGTAAAGGTCTATAGAGGTTTGAGACAAGGGGACTCTTTTATCTCCATTCTTGTTCCATTTTGTTGTGGATGTTTTAAATCGCATCATCTTTAAGGTGGTGGATGGTGGCATTCTTGAGCCTTTGAAGGTTGGGTCTAAGGAGGTGACGTCATTTGCAGTTTGTAGATGATACGTTGTTCTTCTGTTCCAACAAAGAGGATTCCTTCCGTACCCCAACCACATTCTTGTGTTCTTTGAGGCGATGTCGTGGCTTAAAATAAATAGGAGTAAGTTTCAGATTTCGTTTATCAACTATGCTCAAGAGAAGCTTAATAGGTGGGTGGGTTTGGTTGGTTGTGAGGTTGGTTCCTTTCCTTCTTCTTACCTTGGTCTCTGACTCTCCCTCTTGGAGGTAATCCAAGAGCTATCACTTTTTGGGATGCCCCATCAAGAAGATAAGGAAGAGACTTGCATCTTGGAAGAAAGTTTCTTTTCCAAAGTTGGGAGAATGACTTTGTTTAAATCGGTGTCGAGGGGAATTCCTCTTTATTACTTTTCTCTTTTTTGTGTGCCTGTCACGGTTTGTAAGAGTTTGGGGAAGCTTATGAGAGTTTCTTTGGGAAGGAGTGGAAGAAGGGAAAAAGTGTCATCTGGTGAGTTGGGAAGGTGCGGGGAAGTCTATGGTTAAAGCTTGGAAATTTAAGATTACACAACAAAGCTCTATTACCTAAATGGCTATGGCATTTTGCCCTTGAGCCCAAATCCTTATGGTAGAGGATTATTATGAGTAAGCATGGTCCCAATCCTCATAAATGGGTGGCGAAAGGGGTTAAAGGCACACATTATGATCTTGGGAAGGATATCACTCTTCAGCTCCCTTCCTTTTCCAATCTGGTTTTTTGTGTTGTGGGGGATGGTAAGGAAATGTTTTTCTGGGAAGATCATTGAGTGGGAGATAGACCTCACTCTTCGACGTTTCCTCGGTTGTATAATTTATCCTCCTTTAAAAATTGTTAATGTATCGGATTTTTTTGGTTTGGTTGGGTAACTAAATCTCCTTTTCCATTGGGTTTTGTCGGTCGTTGTCCACTAGGAAAATGACGAGGTGACCTCTCTCCGCTCTTTGATTGAGGGTTTTAATTTCAGACTTAGGAGACGGGATGTTCGTGTTTGGAGTCCTAGTTCTTTGGAGGGCTTCTCTTGTAAGTCTTTCTTTAGGATCTTATTGGATCAGTCGCCTGATGTGGAGTTGGTTTTCGATATTTTATGGAGGATTAAGATTCCAAAGAAAGTCAAATTATTTTCTTGGGAAGTTATGCTTGGCTATGTGAACATGAGGACGGGCTTTTGAGAAAGATTTCTGGGTCTTTTCTGTTGTATCCTTTGTCGGAAGACAGGAAAATCTGGACCACCTTCTCTGGGAGTGTAAGTTTACGAGATCGGCATGGAATTATTTTTTTTAGGAGTTTGAGTTTGTGACTGTTTGCCAGAGGGACATTCGTCTGGTGATTGAGGAATCCTTGCTCCATCTGCCTTTTAGATAGAGGTCTTTTTATGGTTTGCAAGGGTGTGTGTGCTTTATTGTGGGACATTTGGGGAGAAAGAAACAATAGTATTCTGTGGTGTGGAAAGGGCCCCTTGTGAGATTCCATGTTTCTCTTTGAACTTCAGTTTCAAAGACTTTATAATCATTTTTTAGGCAATATCTTACTTAGTTGGCAACCCTTTCTTTAGTGAGGTTCTTTTTGTGAGCTTGATTTTTTTTTGTATGTCTTTTGTATTCTTCATTTTTTCTCAACGAAAGCAATTGTTTCTATCAAAAAATAAAAAAATAAAAAGAAAAGAAAAGAAAAAGAAAATCGTTTTGTAATTACTCTTTAGGCAATATTTTACTTAGTTGTACTCCTTTTCTTAAATGGGGGTTTTTGATATGCCCTTGTATTCCTTCGTTTCTTTTAATCGAGCCTGAATTGATCGCGTTTGTAACAAGCTAGGCGTGATCATTAGTCTTTTGTCCTTTATTGTTCTTTTACTATTCTTAGTATAGGGCTTTCATGCATGCCTATATATATTGAACTCTAATGTATAGATGTTATTGTGAGACCAAAATACAGAAGAATCCAATATCTATACCTTAAGTGTGTTTTAGGAGCTGGTAATGATAAGAATGCTATAAGAGTAGACTATAGATAAAGAAGTTATGATATTTTGCAATAAATAGAGGGAGTGGGGGAAGGAGAAATGAAGGCATTAATTAGTAAGTGATTTAGGGCTTGAGTGGAAACTCAAGAAAAGGAGGATTCTAATACCTCGAACACTTGGTTTATCTTGTAATTCTGTTATTATTTAGATTTCAACATACTTGGGTTCTATTAGATTTGTGATGATGTGAGGAGAGGAGTTTTCAAATCCACAGAGGAGACTGCATTTGCTGTATGTATGGTAGGGTTGGCAACGGGGCTGAGGCCGAGGCGGGGCGGGGAGGAATTCCTCGTCCTCGATGGGGGAATTTACCCCCACCCCCCGCCATTTGAAGGTGGGGACGAGGGTGGGGATTCCCCGTCGGGGAAACGGGTCTACACGGGGAGCCATTCCTCGTTTTCCCTTTGTTAGGGACCTTTTTTTAATTTTTTTCCCCCAAAATTTTCTTGGTTTGAGCTTGGATACTTTAGTTGGGCTTAGATTGAGCTAAATTAAAAATTAGGCTAAATGTAAAAATTAAAATATCTAATATATTTATATATATAATATATAATATATTTAAAAATCTAATCGGGGCGGGGCGGGGTCGGGGTCGAGGTGGGGATATCCTCCCCATCCCCATCCCGTCCCCAGTTTGGGTCCCTAAAGAGGTCCCCGGTTTGACCCCATCCCCAGTATCAGGGCGGGACCCCACAGGGACCTGACCCCATGGGGAATTTTGCCAACCCTAATCTATGGTGAGTCAATTTATTTATTTATTTTTTAATGGAAACAAGCCTCTTCATTAAGATAATGAAATGAGACTAATGCTCAAAGTACAATAGTTGATAGAAAGTTGCAAGAATATAGAGAGCTAAGGATCAGCAGGTGCACCGGGGCATCTCTACTAGATTGAAATCCCCGTAGCACCCTCATCATATTTGAGAAAGGACTAACAAACAAAATCTAGGTACATAAGAGACAAAACTTCAAAAACAAAACTAGAACAATACATCTCGAACTAATTTAAACTAGAAAAATAAAAACTTAAAAGCATGCCAATTTAAACATAAGTCTGGAATGGAGAAGTCTTCAAATGGCTTAGAGCTAGTACACCAAGATGAAGCGTTTAGTCGAGCTACTTCAAAGCAATCCATCCATCCAAGTTTTTTGGCATGAAACACCCTTTGATTTCTTTCAAACCATAATTCAGCAAGTATGCACCCGAGTTTTGCATTTGCTGTAAGTATGGTAAGTCAATTTATGCACTCACCTAGACCTACTGATTTTGAAGTCGTGTATAAAATATTGAGATATTTGAAAGGGACCCTAAGTAAAGGTATATTATTACCAAAACATGGCCATCTACAAGTTGAAGTATATACTAATGCACATTGGGTGGGAAATACTATTGATAGAAAAGTTACTTCTAGTTATTATACTGTTGTTGGAGGAAAATTAGTTACAGGGCATAGTTAAAAATAAATTGTAGTAGCCAAGAATAGTGTTTTTTCCTTATTTGGAAATGGTCTTTGTATTTGATTCATTAGTGAAAAGAAACGCAATACTTTTATTTTCTTCCCAAAATTCAACTTATTGTTTCACGATTGTTGCAGATTGTGGGTCTTGATTGTAGCAATGCAATACAATGTTCAGCAAAGGTTAGTTTTCAAATATTTTCTTATCATTCATGCTTGCTCCGCTTGTCCAGTGAATAACTGGTTAGCCATTGAGACTGTAATTGGATGTCAAAACTATGCCCCATTAATTTCTCAAGGGGAAAAAGTTTCACGTACTGCACACAACTGAAAAATAATTGCAATTCCTGAAAAGTGATTGAAGAGACGAGCACTTAGAACTTCGGCCATTGCTCACTCTTGTTTCACATTTTTTGTATCGAACATCAGCACACTATTCTTCACATTGTACACCTGCATAGACCAACCAACCTGAAACTTCTGCTGTGAACTGTTGATGAAGGGGACAATGACCATTACATCAATGAAACAAAATTCTAGAAGACTTCGATAGGAGGGGGAGGGGGGGGGGGGGGGGGGTGTTGGGGAGGACAACTTGCTTATTATTAAGTGAAAATGTTACTTCTAGTAAACCAAAAAATGCCCTAAAGTATCCGGAACGTTTCAGAGTGAGGCAAGCTTGATCTATGAACTCTACTTGTGAGAAGAGAAGATCCTAAAACAATTGTTTCTCTCTCTCAAGATGCATTGGCAGCCATATCTTCTTCCACTCGAGAATTTCGTTGTTAGGGCTGGTTGATGGGAGGAGATTGAAGCCTCGACTTGTGCTTGGGGAATTGAGGCTCCTTGATGGTGTGGTTTTTCGGTTGGTTTCGATTCTCCTCCTCCTCCTCCTCCTCTTCCTCTGCCGCTGGCACGTTGTCGTCCGATGAAGCATAATCTACCCGTGACTTTTTTTTTTCTCTTTCTACACTTTGTGATATTTAATAAGAAATGAGAGTATGTTGGTTGAGAAAAAAGTCCACAAATACCTTGATTGCAGTGTCAAATAAGACACTGATCTTGAAAGGTCAATAAGAACTGAAAAATACTGAAGTCTTTGGACTGTGAGAAATAATTTGGCCCTGAAGGTATACCTTAGACTAAAAGTTACTCATTTCCATCTTGTATATTTGTCCTCTTTAAATATTGAAGCTGATGAAATGACATATTTCATTGGCTTTATTTGCCTATGTGGTAGAGCCCAAAGCCTTATGACAAGTTTATGTAGTAAAAGCTTTGCTTTCAAGTTTATGGATGGAACGAAACTTAAGAATTTTTGAAGAAAAGTGTTGCTCCAGCTCAGATATTTTTGCCACTGCACATCTCAATGCCTCTCTTTGGTGCTCTCTTACCACAACCTCTGCTGGATACTCTTCTCAGGACATCAGTCTTAACTGGCCAGCTTTTTTCTTCCCATATTAGTTCAATTTTGTCATCCGTATAACTATGTTTTTTTCGTTGCATCTTTAATGATTATGCTTCAATTTTTGAAATTGTATTGCATTTACTTTTTCTCCTTTAAGGAGTTTTGTATCTATTGAGCATTAGACTCTCTTTTCATTCAATCAATGAAAAGTTGTCTCGTGTTAAAAAAAATGTTTCATTAATCTAAGTTCTTAACGGGAGGCTTTAGCCTTTATAGATAGGCTTAGCTCATGGACTAATGGGCTCTAATTGCAAGGATGGCTAATCATATTAACCACAGTAACTAACTAACAATCTAGCTAACAAATCAAATAAATTACAAAGAGAGCCCTAATAATCAAACCAAACTACATCAATTCCATTCTTTCAAATTAGGCAATGGAAGGAAATTTTGGCAAGATCCTTGGTTTTATAGATTTTCTTTAAAGTCATATTTCTGATGCTATTTTCAGTTTCTTCTCCTATATTGGTTCGGTTTTTGATCATTGGGATGTTGAAACTTTTTCATGGAACATTTTATTTTCGATGTTTGCTAGATGAGGAAATTATAGACTTTCAGTTGTTGTCATCTTAAATTTTATGATTCTATGTTTCCTGGTACTCTGAACACTTTTCTCTTTTTATTATATCAATGAAAAGCTTGTTACTGTTTCAAAAAAGAAAAAATGTTGCTATCATCTAGTCTTTCTTCAATTATAGTTGGTCCAGGTCTGAGTTCAAGGAGGTGGTCCTCGAGCTGTCAGTTAAATCATTATCACGTTATTTGTCATCTTTTTTCACTCATTTGGATGAGGAAGTCTTTTCAACCCTATGGAAGTCCAAATACTCAAAACGTGTCGATATATTATTTATTTATTTGTATTACGTTGAATGGTTCTTTAAAGTGTTTAGAAGTTCTTCGGAGGAAGCTCCCCAAGTTGCCTATTTCTCCTGAGAGAACAAGGAGATCCACTTTCTTTATTTGTTCTCGTCAGTGAAGTGCTAAAAGGGATTATTGATAATGCTTATTCCAAAGTGATTTTTGAAGGCTTTACCGTGGGTTTTGATCAAATCCACGTTCCTACTCTTCAATTTGCATATTGCACTACTTTTTAGCAAAAATGATGATGTTATGCTCAATGTTTTGATTCAAACTATTGTGTTATTTGAATGGTGCTATGGGTAAATCGTAAATTGAGAAAGATGTGCTTTGTGTGGTCAAAAAAAGTAAATTGGGAAAATTCTTGGTTTGGACGTTTTCTGTCTAAACAATTTTAGAACCATCTTCAAGTTGAAGTATATATTGATGCAGATTGAGCGGGAAGTACTAATGATAGAAGTGAACTTTTGGTTCTTGTACTTTTATTGGCGGAAATTTAGTGGCAAAGTAAAAGACACGTAGTAGCCAGGGGTAGTTTTGATGCATAATTTAGAGTTGTAGCCTACGAAATTTGTGAGGATATATGGATTTAACAGGAGACATGAAGAGTTGAAATTGTCTAAAAAACCTCCTATACAAGTCTTTTGTAATAACAAAGTTTTCATCGCTATAACTCATAATCTAGTTTTACATAACTAGACAAAACATATTGAAGTTGACAAACATTTTAAAGGAAAAGATTGATGCAATGCAGGTGTAATGTGTAGAAAATCAAGCAAAATCATTCAGCTGTAAATTGAACATTAACTCGGTTTCTTTCCTTGTATATTCTGTAATTTTCTCTTTCCATATAGGTGTAGATTGATTGCTTAGTTGCAACCCATATGATTGAGAATCCTCTTGTCTCAATGAATACAATTTTTTTTTTCTCTACCCAGCTTTAATATGCATATCTTATCTTTTGACAACAAAACAAACAGACGTTATGTTAACTAACGCTCTTTCAAAAAGCCAATTTGACAAACTTATCAACGAGCTAGCTATAGGAGGCATCTACGAACCAATCTGAGGGGGTGTGTTAGATTTTCTTTATATTTTTATAATATTAATTGTTTACTATTTGTATTATTTTTTTCGTATTGTAATATATGTGTGTATATATATTTTCCTTAATGGTAAAGGGTCTTTTTTCTTTATAAGAAGTTGTATTTGATTCATTTTAAAGAAAAATACAAAAAAATTTCTTCTCCAGTTCAAGTTTATTATTATTTTTAGATTCTGATATTGGGGATTCCATAGAAGTGAATAATCAATATGATAGGTATCCTTTATTTACTTATAATTCTCCAGTGAGAATTTACAACTTATCAACTATAGCCAATTTGTGAGGGTCACAATCTCTCCACACAAACTTCACTAGAACCACAAACCACCCGTACATATTTAACAACAAACTAACAAAGGAAGTTATAACTTCCTCGCACCAAAAACAGAATTCAAATATAATAACTGCAATAATCCCTACACCAGAACAACTACTTTTCCATGCCCGTGTCTTTTTTCCCCTTCTAGCACATGCATCTACAATTGGAGGTTTAACACAGTACTCCTTACTTTAAAGCACCAATCAATTTTTTATTTTTATTCTTTTTCAGGAGGGAATAGGTATAACTGAAATTTTAAATGCAATTGTTGAAAGAGTTCCTCCACCTCGGAATACTGCTGATAGGTCACTCAGAGCATTAATATTTGATAGGTATATAAACTACCTTAGTTATCTCTTTTTATGTTCAAAGAACTCTTATTTACTTTGAATATCTTCAATTTGAAGACTCTGCTTAAGCATATCTGTTTCATAGTCACTAAATCCTGCTATACAGATGTATTGTTTAATTACCACATGTCGTTTCATAGTTGATGTTCTTACACATGTATATATTTTTACAAAATGTAGTTTTGGGAGAAAAATTACTCAATGTATTATTGAAACTCTAAATTAAGGAAGAAGATATAATCGATGAAGCAAAGCAATAACATGGATACTCCATTTTAAGGGGATTTTCCATGTTGGACATGGATATGTTTGAACATGCTTTGGACATGCGTTCGATACATAAATTTCCATGTCCTTTTTTTTTTTTCATTTTTAAAATTTTAAAATTTTCAATTCAATTTTTTATTTTTTTATTTTTAAATTTTAGACATGTGGAGAACACAATTGGGACACTTTCTGGACATGATCGAGAAATTTTGTTAAAGAGAAAATGGTTTAGCCCTTTACATGATTAACCAAGATTTACTTGAATTTACCAAATTATCCCAATCCTATTACATATTAATTGATGTAGCCCAAATGATCAAAGGAGAGAAATCTCCAAGAATCCAAACAAAGTCTGTTATTAATAAGAAGATATCTAATACAGGGAAAACTATCTATTTCTATCTATTTATAGAGAATTACAAGAATCCTAAAGGATAACTTAAAGAGGTTAAAAACTAATTTGGTAACTAAAATGTAATTAATCAAGGATTAACCACGATTAACTTGAATTTACCAAATTATCCCAATCCTATTACATCACATAGCTTGTTTAAGTTCTTCAAAAGTCTGAACTGCCTTCTCATCCCACGCAAAGGTGTAATAATTTGGTCAAGGGCGCGACGATGTTTCCATAATTCATGACGAATCGCATATAATACCCTGTGAGCCCAAGGAAACCCCTTTAACTCTATCACATTCTTGGGTTGAGGCCAACCAATCATAGCTTTAAACTTTTCATTGTCTGCTTGCACTCCGTTTCGAGATCCAATTCCCTTTCACTAATCTTTTAAGTTTTTGAAACTTTATCAAGAATTGCTGATCATCTTCTTCTCAAATTCAAGTCAATGACTTGGAGTGAGACTTCAGCTTTGGTCAACGATGGGTCACCTTTCAAAGTCACTTGAGAAGTTGCATGGGCAAAAGTTACAGTCGAGGAAGGCCATTGAACCCCCATGAAGCCTATGATACATAACCATGAAATTCCTAGAATTACGTCAACTTACCTCGATCCAGAGGAAGAAAATCATCAGTGACCATCAGCTTGGGTAGCACCATTGTTACTAACTTGCAAATCCCTTTCCCTCTAATTGTGGCACCATTACCCACCACCACGCCATAATTCGTTGTCTACAATACCAACAATTTTAGTTCGTCAACTAACTTTTGTGAATAAAGTTGTGGGTTGCTCCACAATCAATTAGGACAACCACTTTCTTCTCAGCAAAAAGGCATTTTACATCATTCCTCTTGTTGAGAACCACAAATTGATCTGGGCGTTAATTCAACATTGTTCGAACTTCAGTGACCTTCGCCTCTACGGATTCCAACCTTTCCTCCACTTCTACTTCCTCTAGCTCATGGCCTTCATTAGCTATTAGCAGCATGAGTTCTAGTTTCACCCTTGCCTTACATTGGTGCCCCTGAAAATATTTTTCATCACTTCTAAACATAGAGCCCTTTTTCCCTTTTGTCCTTATACTCTGATAATTTCTTTAAGGAAGTTTCCTTTCGAACATAATTTCTCTTATCAGTGATACACTGCCTACCTCCACCAATTTAACATTCGATTTCAGGCCACTATGGTTATTGGGTTCACTGGAGGACCTTCCTTGGGCTTCTCCTTTAGCTGGCCCATTTTCGATTAAATCACTTAGGGCTAATTTCAGGGCAATATTTCAATCACTAACTGATTGGACCTTCATACACTCATCTATTGATCACCTCCGCTTGCAACTTTGGTTGTAACCCGTCATAAAAGCATCCTTTAGACCATTCTCCACCATGTGAGGAAAATGGGCAGAGTACGCTACAAACTTCTTCAAATACTCGACATATAATACCATGTTCTACATCATTCTATTGTACTCGGTAGTTTTCAAATATATTTTCACTCATCTATTATTCATAATAAAGTTACAAATATGTAGGGAACAAACAAACCCTAGACTAGGTATGTGCAATTACGATCAAAGGACAACTATACATAAATATGTAAAAACATATTATAACACTCTTCCTTAAGCTGGAGCAAATATGTCAATCATGTTTAGCTTGTTACATAGATGGCTTATTCTTGCTCCACTTACCGCTTTCATAAGAATATCTCCTAATTGTTCTTCAATCTTCACATACCCTGTGGACATCGACCCTTGTATTTTTTTGCGAATAAAATGACAATCCACTTCAATATATTTAGTTCGTTCATGAAACACTGGGTTAGATGCAATGTAAAGTGCAACTTGATTACCACACTATAATTTACACGGTAACACTGAAGCCCATCTCGGGTAATAGTTGGTGTATCTATACTATTTCACACATAGATTGTGCCATGGCTCGATATTGACTCAGCACTTGAACGAGAAACTACATTTTATTTCTTACTCTTCCATGATACTAAGTTTCCTCCTACAAAAACACAATATCTAAAAGTCAATTTCCTATCTTCTCGAGATCCAACCCAATCAGCATCTAAAAAGCATTCAACTTTCTTATGACCATGATCTTTATATAAGATCCCACATCCAGGTGTAGGTTTCAGATAACATAGAATTTGTTCTGCTGCAGCCCAATGATCCACGGTAGGAGAAGACATAAACTGACTCACAATACTTACAGAATAAGTGATGTCTGGTCATGTCACTGTTAAATAATTTAATTTTCTAGCTAATCTTCTATATCTTTCAGGATCTTTAAATAATTCTCCTTTAGCCGGTTGCAGATTTGGTATCATCGGAGTACTACATGGTTTGACTCCTAGATTTCCTGTCTCACACAACAAATCAATTATATATTTTTGTTTTGACCAGTAAATGCCTTTCTTGCTTCTCATTACTTCAATGCCCATAAAATACTTTAATCGTCCCAAATCTTTCGTATGAAATTGACCTTGAAGGAAAGTCTTGAGGGAAGATATACATGATGCATCATTTCCAGTTATAACAATATCATCAACATACACAACAAGCAAAGTAATACCATTATCAGATCGTCAATAGAAAACAAAATTATTAGACGTACTTTTCTTCATACCAAAACTTTCAAGTGCTTGACTAAACTTACCAACCCATGCACGTGGACTTTATTTCAGACCATACAGAGATTTCCGAAGTCGACATACTTTTTCACTCTCCCCCTGAGCAACAAACCCAGGTGATTGGTCCATATAAACTTCTTCTTGAAGATCACCATGAAGAAAAGCATTCTGTATGTCAAGATGATGCAAAGGCCAATTGTGGGTAGTAGCCATGGAAAGAAAGAGACGGATGGAGGTTAATTTGGCAACTCAAGAAAACGTATCTAAATAATCAGTCCCATGGACTTGGACATAACCTTTGGCAATAAGACGAGCTTTCAACCGAGCCATTGTTTCATTAGGATTAACCTTGACAACAAACACCATTTTACACCCAATTGCCTCTTACCTGCAGGATGAGAGACTAAATCCTAGGTACCATCATCATCAAAAGCAGTCATCTCTTCAATCATTGCACTATGCTAGCTAGGATGAGATTAAACTTCATGAACAGAGTTAGGAATAGAGGTGGAATTGAGGGATGTAATAAAAGAATATGTGGGCGAGGACAACCGATTATATGAAACAAACAAAGAAATAGGATAAGTACAAGTGCATTTACCTTTTCGAAGGGCAATGGTCATCACTGATCCTGGATCAGATGTCGAAGAAGCCAGTGGTGGAGGACATGTGATGTATTATCTTTAGAGGATCTTGTTCAAATCTTGAACAATCTTGTTTAGTTATAATGTTCTTGTACAATTCTTTAAGTCTAGGTCTTTCCTTTCTTTATTATCTTTTACCAACGGTAAAAAGAATGTTTCAACTCCTTAGTCTCTTTTGTAACCTAAGTTAAGTTAGTCTAACCCTAACTAACTCCTGTACAAAGCCTATAAATAGGGCTGTCCTGAACATTTGAATTCAATAACACATTGAGGCATTTTTTGAGAATTCTAGTGTGCACCAACTATGGTATTAGAGCACCTGATCCAAAGGTTTGAAAACATCCTTCGAGTTGGATCGTTTCACAGTCATCGATCAACGCTTGCAGTTGGTTGATGCATCCATGGTAGACTTTAAGAAGCAAGTCGAGAACAACATTGCCATGATGAGAGAGATGCAGCAGACGATGGGTCAATTAACTCGCTAGATCAACAAATTGACCATCAATCATCCGGTCTTGATGGAAGAGAGACAGCTGGTGGAACCAAGAAGACAACCTGGGAAACCAAGAAGACAGCCGGGGTTCCAAGAAGCTGATGAACTAGCACTACCTTGCAGACGTTTAGAACTCCCTTTCCAGCACTAACTTGAAGCCCAAATGCCCGACTTCGTGATGCAAGACTCCGAGTCCTCTGATTAATATGATATCCACGCTTTAGAACATCAAAAATTCCTTGAGAGGGCTCCAAGAAGAGGCGTTTGGAATCAAGAATTTCAAGAAAGAGCTCCAAGAAGAAACCAACGGGATCAAGATTATGATGATAGGCCTCCAAAAAGGCAGCCATATCCTTTCCAAGAAATTCAAGAAATTAGAATGAAGGTGGATTTGCCAAGCTTCAATGGTTGAATGGATGTTGAATCCTTCCTTGTTTGGGTAAAAAACGTAGATTTTTTTTTTTGAATATGCTAACACTCTCGAACATAAGAAGGTTAGATTAGTAGCCTTCAAACTCAAGAGTGGTGCCTTAGCTTGGTGGGATCAGCTTCAAAACAACTGGCGATGTTATGGGAAGCAACCAATTAAGAGCTGGCCCAAGATTCTACGTTTAATGAAGAAATGTTTCCTCTTTGTCAATTACCAACAAATCCTCTATAATCAATATCAAGAATGCATCCAAGGTAATCGGTCAATCATGGATTACACCAAGGAGTTCCACAGATTTGGGGGCAAGAAATAATCTACCCGAGACAGAGCACCAACAAATATCAAAATTTGCCAAAGGGCTGCATGATGACATCAAGAAAACAGTGAACCTTTATCCCTTAGCATACCTCTCGGGTGCAATTACTCTAGCCACTAAAGTGGAAGAGCAAGAAGCCACCAATCCTACACATTTCACTAGAAAGTCAAGCTGGGTTCCCAACTATTCTGGACAAAGAAGAGCCACCCTTGAGCAGGCGACTACCAATGCCACAAATAATCCTTTTGCTCAATCGAAAAAGGAGGACAATCAATCCAAACAGCCGATGCAAAGCAAAGCCTTTTCTGCCAATCCTGAGTATTCCTTTCCAGAGAGATAATTTAAGGAATACTTGGTCACTTATCTCAAATTCCTGTCTCGGGCTGTCTTCAAATTTTCTCTGATAAACTTAACATTATCTGAAGTCTGTTGTACTAGTTCTCGTCCTATCAACTTCCTTTCTCCAACCTCATTCCAACATACTGGCATACAGAAAGGTCTACCATACAAAGCCTCGTATGGAGCCATTCCGATATTTGAATGATAGCTGTTATCATACGCAAACTCTACAAACGATTGGGCAAGGACCTTAAATATCAGAATGAACTAACTCAAATGGAGCACTTGCTCGTTTGTTGACTCTCGGACTTGAACTAAGGCGATGAAATTTAGCAAACTGATACGAATCACAAATCAAAGAGGAAAAAGACTGAAATTCTGGATAAAGTTTCTTCAACACGAATAAAGACAGATGACCCAAACGACAATGAACTTTAAACAGAGATTTAATTCTAGAGTAGGCCACAACTTTTGGTAACTGATGATAAAAAATATAAAGGCCCCCCGACTCATATTCTCTACCAATAGTCTTCTTCTCCATACGATCCTGAAACAAGCAATAACAAGGAAAAAAAGGAGAAAACATAGATAAGGTAATGAGTAAGTTGGCTAATATAGATTAAATTGAAAAATAGTTGAGGAAAATGCAAAATAGAAGACAGAGGAAGAGATGGGGTAAGATTAATGGTGCCATAACCAAGAACAGAGGATGTTGAGTCATCTGCCAAAGTGACAAATGAGGAAGAGGCAGGTGACGAAGTTGTAGAAAATAAGTTAGAATTACCTGTTATACGAGCTGTGGAACTAGAGTCTATGACCTATTTGGTAGAGGATGTAAAGCGACATTTCGTATTACCTGTGTCAGTAATGGTGACAATAGGATTAAATGAAGATGATGCTTGCAATGATTACTGTTTTGCTTGAAATTTAGCAAACTCATCTGCAGAAATGGTAATTGACTTCTTTGTCATATCACTGGTGGAAGCTGTTTGCACATGCTAAGATCGTTGATTCGTATATAACTTCCGACAATCACGTTTCAAATATCCAGGCTTCCGATAGTAGTTACAGACAATCTCTATAGAATCTGATTTTCGATAATCATAACTAGTTCTCTGAAAATTGTTGTCCATCCCTCGAGTGACCTTGGGGTTATCATTCTTGCTAACAAGAGTGCTGCTAGGTTGAGGAACAGACAAACTGGATTGAGAACTCTCGATACGAAGATCACAACTGAAAGCATCTTCTAGTGACGAGATTTCAGAGTCTAAAAGAATTTGTGTTTTAGCTATTCCAAATTATGGTGAAAGTCCATTTAGAAAAATCATAACAGCCATCTTTTCTAACCGAGCTTGTTGGAAAATCACATTTCAAATATCCAGGCTTCCGATAGTAGTTACAGACAATCTCCATAGAATCTTCGATAATCATAACTAGTTCTTTGAAAATTGTTGTCCATCCCTCAAATGACCTTGGGGTTATCATTCTTGCTAACAAGAGTGCTGCTAGGTTGAGGAACAGACAAACAGGATTGAGAACTCTCAATACGAAGAACACAACTGAAAGCATCTTCTAGTGACGAGATTTTAGAGTTGGAAAGAATTTGTGTTTTAGCTATTCCAAATTTCGGTAAAAGTCCATTTAGAAAAATTATAACAACCATCTTTTCTAACTGAGCTTGTTGAACTTTAACATCTGGGCTAAAAGGTAATAACAAAGCAAGCTCAGCAGCTATCTTCTTAAGTCTCATAAAGTAGCTGGTAATAGATTCAACTTTTTGTTTGGCACGAAAGAACTGCATACAAACTTCAAACATTCTATGGACTTGCTCTTTGCTTGAGTATAAAAATTCTAAAAACTCTAAGAGTTCCTTCACAGAACTACAATGATCGACCAAACCAATTACCTCACTTTCAATGGAATTCTTGATCTGAAGATAAAGTCTAGCATCATCACAAAGCCAATCTTTCCTTTTCTTATCATATTCTAGTGGATTCTCAGTCGTATGACTATCCATATCAATACTTCGTAAATAAAATAGAACTGTCTGATGCCAATCATAGTAATTAGATCCGTTTAGCTTATCTTCTGTGATCTTTGAGACTAGGGGAATCACAATAGATACCACCAAATTCTTCACCTCATCCATAATGAAAACAAAGAGGCAGAATAAAAAATAGGGTAAAATCACACCAAATGGTCAAAACAGCCACAAACCCTAAGGACAAAAGGTGTATTCTTCAAATATCTTAACACCCGAATGGATTCTGATGGAACCAAAAACACAGACTAATCGAAAAAGTGGATTCGAGATGAATTGAATTGACGGAACACGAAACAAGCCCCCTACGCGCTTGCACGGAGCAAAAATCTTCCGGCGGCACGTGAACCTCATGCGTGGTGTTTTCCGACGGACGACGAAGACAGACGGATGCGACGCTTCTCCTAAGGTGGGCGGTGTAGACAAACAACCACTCAAACTCAATGACCCAAACTCAAACCCTAACCTCGGGAGGACCATTTCTTTGGTATCGTTTAATTCCCATAAGAGCCACGAATCAAAAGAAAATTTATACTACCAAACTACTCCTATTACTACAAAAACGTAGCAACAGTGGTAAGTACGGGATCGAACCATAGGGAGGCATAAAATTAATTCTCTCTTAAGTTAAATTTGACTGTGGAAAAATAGTAAAAATTGGTTTTGGGTTTTGATTAATTTGGAAACTTGCAGAAAAATAAATTGCAAGGGATAAATGTAAACAAGAATTGGTTCATCTAGTTTTCAGATCAAGTTAGACATTCAATATAATTTCGATCATAGTTTTCTGTCGATTGACTATGCGTTCGAATTATGCATGCATAACTACTCGCTCGATTCGATTTAACTAGTCTCTACAAAGGTGGACAACTAGCATGAATCTAATCGAGAAAGCGTCCTAATTATTAATTAAGGTCAGAAAGGCCATTCCTTTATTAGTCTACATACCTCTAAATTCTATTGGGTTTGATAGCGTCCATATAGAACTAAAAACACATGCATTACGATTTAGGATTCAATTATGTTGATTAACTGTCAGGAAAACCATGTTCAATTAACCGATTCTGTCTTTGAACCTAGCAATTAGACGTTCTAGGAATAGCCATCAAAAGCCTAATTTACTATTACTACTTAAGACCTTAGCAAGACTAAGAACCGATTAGCATGCACGATAAAGCGTGAAAGTCAACATCAATAATCATGCTTGGAAATTTAAATAGATTCAAAGATAACACAATTCCGAATTGCAAGAATCAATTAAAAACAAAAAACTCACAGTTGACATCGAATCCTTGATCCAAGAAACTAGATGAAGATTAACTCATAAATTCATAGACAAATTCAAGAGTTCAAGCCAATACATGTTTACAATCCAAAATAAGGCTAAAATTCTAACCTAATGATATCGAAAACATCAAAGGAAAAGAAGATAGAAAAGCCTCTCCTCGGCCTCCATAGCCTCCAAGTTCATATTCCTTCAGCCTCTAAGAATTTTCAGCATATTTTGGCCTAAAACCGAAGAGATGTATTTATAGAAATAGATGCAACATTGCAATGCTAGAAAGAGCGTTGTAACACTTGACAAATTATGCCACGAGCGTCAGGGAAGCGTTGCAATGGTGGTGTTGCATTAATCTTCGGAGCGTTGCAATGTTGAGGGTAGCGTTGCACATCAACATTCTGTCTTCTGGCATCAGACGAACGTTGGACCTAGGCAAGGGATAAGCGTTGTGACGTTGAAGTAGGGGCATTTTGGTCATTTTTGCTCCTTTGAAGTCTAGATGCTCAAATCGACTCCAATTTGTTTCAAGTTAACCACGTTCAACCACAAATACTCGGTTCTACCTCTTGATTGCTCGGTACCTACAAAATAGGGCAATAAACACATAAAATCCAACAACGAGCCCAAATTAAGCTAGAAATAATAGCTTTTTTTGAGAGCTATCAAGGAAATAGCCATCAAATAAATAGTCATACCCAAAAAAAAGTCTCCCTCTCCTCCCTCCTCCTCCTCCCTCTCCCTCCCCGCCCCTTCTCAGCCTCCCTCCCCCTCCGCTAACCACCTCGCCGGTTCTCCCGATGGATCCTTACAATAATTGTGTCCCTTTCCTCCTTCCCTCTCCAGTGGTTCCCCTTCCCGTGCCCTGTTGTGTGGTGGGCTTTTGTGTTTTCCGGTCATGGAGATTAAACGTTGTAGCATTTTGGGTCATTTCTTTTGTATGTGGCAAGAGGGTTCAGGATTCATAGTGGAAGATTTGAAAAGAGGCCAGTCCTTGTTCCTTTCTTTAGCAACAACCATTTGGCTTAAAGAGAGCTTTAGAAGACTTTTGTTTGTTTCAACAATTGAGTTCTTTTTGTTAAAGGAAAGAGTAGATGAGAGTTTCATACGTCTAGCCAAATTCAGAGCTAATGACAAATGGTTTGTAGAATGTGTAGTGTGGCCTGCCACAGGGGGAAGAAAGAACATTCACGTTCCTTATGGGGTTGGAAGTTTAGGCTGGCAAGAGTTCAAGGAAATGGTTGAAGCCAGCATTCATATCTTCAAAGATCCATCAGTTCAGCAAGCCCTTCAAGTGAAAAGCTTCTCAGAAGTGGTGAAAGGTAGGTTCTCTCAACCATGTCCAAAGCCTTCAAAGATTAAGTCAGTTGCACTTCAAAAATCCTTTGTTCAGAGTCAATTAAAACAAGGTGGGAGGTCTTTTTGGATTCAAAAAGATCATGAAGTCCTCAAAGAAGATTTTAGTAGTTTATGGCTCATTTCAAGGCTTCTAGTATTTAATGATTGGAAGGAAATTTCGAAGGTTTTGAGTGAGGCCTTCAAAACCAGTGTCACTATCAATCCTCTGTTTGCAGATAAAGCCTTAATCAAAGTCAGCAGTGGTGATTTGGACACTCTGATATCAAATCCGGGCAAATGGCAGCTGTTTGGTTCTTTTCATTTGTTGTTCAAAAAATGGAACCCCATAAGGCATGGAAGAGCCTTAGTAAGGTTTAGGCTTTACCCAATAATTGTTGAACTCGAGGTTGGTAATAAACTGAAGCTGTAATGAAAGGTTTTGGAGGTTGGATTTCAATCAAGAACCTTCTACTGGATTATTGGGGAAGAAATACATTCGAAGCCATAGGTGCTTACTTTGGGGGTATGGAATCAATTGCCTTAGAAACTCTTAACCTAACAAATTGTTTGGAAGCCAAAATTCAAGTTAGAAGAAACCTATGTGGGTTTATGCCGGCCACAATTGAAATAAAGGATGCAACTCGTGGGAACTCTTATCTAAATTTTGGAGATATCGATTGTTTAGAAGCTCCATCCAAGGCAGTGGGGAATTTATTATTTAAGGATTTTTCTAATTCAATTGACCTTGTTCGGTTGAATGATGTTATTAAAGATGATGGAGTAAATTTCAAATTAGATATTTCGAAATGGACCTTCCTTGTCTCCTTACATTCCAAGCCTACCTTTTCAAGAAATCCGAATTTGGTCCAGGGCCCCTGCAAAGAACAACAAGAGACAGAGGAAATCGAAAAGCCTCATTCTCCTCTTTTAAGGAGTTTTTTTATGGGGACTCCAACCACCCCTGCATCTATCTCAGCCGTGGTAGTCAATCAGCCTCCTGCAAGTGAAGAGTCTTGTGCGAAAGAAGTCAACCGTCACTGCCCTTTAATGACAAAGTCGAAAAGGTGCCTCGAGCCTTTAAGAAGAGAGAGAAGGAAGCTATTAATTGTGTAACCGGCCTCTTGTCTGTGGAAGTTGAACAGTCACTTATTAAAAAAAAAAGCAGTCAACATTGCTTTTCTCAAATGCCAAAGTAGTCCATTCGTCTTCCAAGACAACTGCTCTGCTCCCCTGTTCCAACCGGAGTAAGCTTCCCTCCCCTGTTTTCACTAAAAATCCGGCTCCCCTGCCTCAACTGGCCTCCGAGCTCGCCCTAAAAAATTCAGCCCCCTCTTCAGCGCTTCTCCTCCCCCCTGCTGTAAACAAGCACTAAGGTCATGTAAATCAGGGGCTAAACGTCTACATAAAACCAAGCATGCCCCTGCCTTTTTAAATCCTTCCCTAATCATTTTATCAGAAGAAAGCTTGCAAAGGACTCAATCAAGAAATCAAATATTAAAGCCAAGTCAGTGGCAATTCACAATCCGGATTTATTAGAAGCTCAGTGCATATCAATTCAAGGTCAGCCTCAGTGTTCCAGGTCAGCCCCCCTTCCTCCTCTTCTTACTCTTTTTAAACACTCTATTTTTTCTCTACCTAATTCAGAGCATACCTTTCTGAGAGGTTCCACAACCAATCCGGGTGAGTTCTCAACAAACAAAGGGGATGTCTTCCTTCATTCTCCCTTCAGTGTGAGTAGTGAAGAAGAGGATTGGGCTAGATCAGATGGTTTTTTAGAAGAAAAAAGAAAAGAAGACCCAATTGTACCGGATTTAAATCCCCTGTTTCAGACAGAGGAAGACAACCCTTCAGAGGCAGTTGGCTCAGTTTTTACAGCCATTCCGTGTGACCTCCCAGCTCACCTAACCTCAATTGTCACGGATTGTCATTTCATCCTGGATTAATGATTAGTAGTTGAGGCTATAACCCTTCCTTTAAGCCAGAATTATGAGAATTGTGTGGTGGAATACTAGAGGCCTGAAAGATGTTAATAAAAGGTTAGCTCTCAAGTGTTTTCTAAAGAAAATTAATCCAACGGTAGTTCTAATTCAAGAATCAAAGAAAGATAGGAATTGAGCTTCATCAAAACCTCGTGGAGTTCTAAAGATGTAGGGTGGGAATTCGTGGAATCATATGGTTATTTAGGTGGACTATTGACTCTATGGGATAAGAATTTGATCTCTGTGGTTGAAACTTTGAAAGGGGGTATTCGTTATCAGTAAAATGCATCACCACTTGCAATAAGACTTGCTGGATCACTAATGTCTATGGACCAAATGATTACAAAGAAAGAAAATTCATGTGGCCAGAACTTCTATCTCTTTCATATTATTGTGTAGAAGCATGGTGTATCGGGGGAGACTTCAATATCACAAGATGGGTGCATGAAAGATATCCTTTGGGTAGAAATACTAAAGGAATGAGGAAATTTAACAACTTCATAGACCAGGCCAATCTTTTGGAGATCCGGTTAGAAAATGGCAGTTTCACTTGGTCTAGGGAAGGTGTTTCAGTTTCAAGATCTCTTTTAGATCGATTTCTCATCTCCAAAACTTGGGATGCGTTGTTTGAAAATTCCAGAGCAAATAGACAAGTCAGATCCTTCTCAGGTCACTTTTCAATTTTGCTAGAAGCTGGGTCGTTCAGCTGGGGTCCTTCTCCTTTTAGATTTTGTAACAGCTGGTTGTTTAATAAGGAGTGTGTCAAAATCATCGAATCAGTTTGGTCAAGCAGTAAATTTCAAGGGTGGGCTGGTTTTGCCCTTAATCAGAAGCTGAAATGTGTAAAGGCAGCAGTAAAGGAATGACCCTCGAAATTTCAAGAAGAAGAGGGATGGTTAAAAGAAATAGAAAAATGGGATGCTCTTGCCGACTGCTCTACCCTTGCTAGTAGTGAATTGGCACTTAGATCCACCTTGAAGTCAGATTTAATGTCTCTTTACAGATTGGAGGAAATTAATCTAATCCAGAAAAGTAAGTTGAATTGGTTAAAGGTGGGAGATGAAAACACAAGTTTTTTCCATAAGTACTTAGCTTCAAAGAAGAGAAGAAATTTTATTGCTGAATTAATAGATGATCAAGGGGTGCCAACAACTTCTTTTCAAGAGATTAAACATTTAATCCTGAATTTTTACAGCAACATCTTTCTTAAGTCCCCGGGTCTAAGGCATCTTCCCTTGAACCTTGATTGGTCTTGTATCAATTCAACTCAGAATGCAAGCTTACAAGTCAAGTTTTCACCTGAAGAAATTCAGGCTGCTGTAAGGAAACTTGGAAAATGTAAAGCACCTGGACCCGATGGATTCACAGTGGAGTTTCTGCTGAAATTTTGGCACTTGATCAAGGAAAATCTGCAATCCACCTTTGAAGATTTCTATAAGAATGGTAAGCTTAATGCATGCATAAAGGAAAACTTCATTTGTCTTATTCAAGAGAAGAAAATAGAAGTCAAAGTTAGTGATTTCAGGCCAATTAGCTTAACATCAGTGGTATATAAGGTTGTTGCAAAGGTGTTGGCTGAAAGATTAAAATTGGTAATGCCTAGCATTATAGCTTCTTACCAAAGTGCCTTTATTGAAGGAAGGAAAATTTTAGACCCCATCCTCATTACTAACGAAGCTGTAGAAGATTATAGAGTGAAAAAGAAGAAAGGGTGGATTCTCAAACTTGATTTGGAAAAGGCCTTCGACCGTGTTGATTAGGATTTCCTAGAAAAGGTGTTGAAAAGCAAAAACTTTGGTCAGAAATGGATAGATTGGATTCTGGGTGTGTTAAAAATCCAATGTTTTCAGTTTTCATCAATGGTAAACCAAGAGGAAGAGTGGCTGCCACAAGAGGCATTAGGTAAGGTGATCCCTTCTCACCTTTCCTTTTCCTTCTTGTAAGTGAAGTTTTAAGTGCTTTGGTGACCAAGATCATTCAAGCCGGTCTATATGAAGGTTTTATAGTTGGCAAAGATAAAATTCAGATCTCCATCCTTCAATTTGCGGATGATACACTTTTGTTTTGTAAGTATGACAGCAACATGCTTGCAAAACTAAAGCAAACGGTGGAGTTTTTCGAATGGTGTTCAGGGCAGACTGGGATAAATCAGCCCTTTACGGTATAAATGTGGATGAAAATGAGTTGTTATCCACGACTGCTTCATTAAATTGTAAGGCAGATCAGCTTCCAATCCTTTACCTTGGGCTGCCTTTAGGTGGATACCCGAAAAAATTGTCTTTTTGGCAACCAGTTTTGGACAACTTTCAAGCTAAATTGGACAAATGCGTTTCAACCTTTCTAGAGGTGGTAGAGTCACATTATGCAAGTCAGTTTTGTCTAACCTCCCAACGCACTTTATGTCATATTCATATTGTCGGATGGAGTTGCTTCAAAATTGGAGAGAATCACAAGGAACTTCTTTTGGGAAGGGCACAATGGCAGCAAGCTAAATTATTTGGTGAAGTGGGCTTTGGTACAAAAACCTATGACAGATGGAGGCCTCGGCCTTCGTGAATTCAAAACTATGAATTTAGCACTACTTGCTAAATGGGGCTGGAGATTTTTCAAAGAGGAAGGCTCATTTTGGGGGCAAATTATCAGAAGCATTCATGGCACGGATCCTTTTAATTGGCACACGGCAGGTAAAGGGGTTAGAAGCTTGAGAAGCCCATGGATCAGTATTTCTAAATCTTGGCTAAAAGTTAAGTCGTTGGCCACTTTCAAACTTGGAAATGGCAGCAGAATTGCATTTTGGTTGGACCCTTGGGTGGGAGTGGCCCCTTTCAGTTCCTTATTTCCAAATCTCTTCCGAATCACCTTGTTTCCAAATTGCTCGGTTGCTGACCATTGGGACAATAGTTTAGCTGCGTGGTCAATCACCTTTCGTTGATTGCTTAAAGAAGAGGAGATCATCTCTTTTCAAGATTTGCTAGGGGTCATTGCAACAAGGAAAATTTCAGAAGTTGTTGATAGCAAGGTATGGTCTATCTCAGCCTCGGAACTCTTTTCGGTCAATTCACTTGGAATACACCTTTCCCACTCCTCCCCAATAGATAAAACTTTCTACTCGGCCCCGTGGAAGACTTGCAGCCCAAGAAGAATTAACATTCTAGTCTGGATAATGCTTTGTGGTCAATTGAATGTAGCTTCGGTGTTGCAAAGCAAGCTGGCAGCCAGCTATATCTCTCCTTCAATATGCCCTTTGTGCCTAAATTGGTCAGAAGACTCCCTCCACCTTTTCTTTGTTTGTGCCTATTCAGCTTGGTGTTGGAATAAGTTGCTGGCCTTCTTTAACATTTCATGGGTTATGAGTAATGACTTTAAGGGCAACTTGCTACAGCTTTTAGTTGGCATAAATCTACACAAATCCAGCAGTTTATTGTGGTTGAATGTAGTCAAGGCTTTGTTGGCTGATCTTTGGTTTGAAAGAAATCAAAGGGTGTTCCATGATAAGGCTCTTGGTTGTCAAGATCGATTCGAATCAGCCCGTCGGCTAGCTTCTTCTTGGTGTATCCTATCCAAGCACTTTAATGCCTACAGTTTATTAAAATTCAATCTCAATTGGAGGGTGTTTGCCTCCCTCCCAAGTGATGGGTTTTAATCTCTTCAGCATCCAACGGTTTTCTTAGATTTTCATTGATTTTTCAGTCTGTTTATTTAAGTTTTAACCCCAGTGTTTGTTCCTTTTGGGGAGTGTAATGCTTTTTGCTTTTCTTTTAAGCTAGTCTTAGTTTATCTTTGGATATGATGAGGGCGCTAAGGGGGTGTCAACCTAGTTGAGATGCCCGGGTGCGTTAGCTGATCCATTTGTTATTCGGTTGTTATTTAGCTCATTGTATAATTCTCTTGTACTATGGGCTTTTGCTCGATATTCTCTTATATCAATGAATTGTTTCCTTTTCAAAAAAACAAATAGTCATACCCTAGAGATGCTCTGATACCATGTACTTACTAGTCTTCGAATATATTTTCATTCATCTATTATTCATAATAAAGTTACATATATATAGGGAACAAAGAAAAACCTTAGACTAGGCATGTGCAATTACGATAAAGGACAACTACACATAAATATGTAAATACATATTATAAGACAAATTACCTTCCACCATTGGTTGATAAAGCTAAAACATTCTTTCAAAGCATCCTAAGTGATCATCGGTTTTTGATTGTGGCTCCATCAATACTAATCACTAGAACTTTCACTTTCTCTATATTAGACAATTCGTGGATTTCGAAATACCTCTTTTCTTTGTACAACCAAAACTCCAGGTTATCCCTAGAAAAAATAGGCATCTCCAAACATTTCTACTTGCTTTTATCAATACTCCCGTTTTCCTTGCTCTGTGTAGACTCTGCCTCTCCAGTTTCTTTCTCTTTTGATTTCATTTGAGACCCCTTAGAGATCATCAACTCGTCGTTTCCTTTTACCAATGTATTGTCACAACCCTCTTCGATCAATCTTCCGATATTGTTATAGAAATTCTACATGATCTCTTTCGTTCCTAGCAACTCCTCATCGACCTCCATCCGTTCTTCCAGTTGCTACTGAGCCATACTCCTTGTTATGCTCAGGATGAACGGCTTGGATACCAAATTGTTAGGTTTCCAATCCCCTGCACTCAGTAAACCCAACCCAACAAGCACAAAGAAATGACATAGATGCTTTAAGAAGCACAAACACTTTAGTTTCACTAGTGTGTTCGTGTTTGACAACACTCCGACACTTGTTTGTGCTACAAATGTCTTAGACATGTATAGAACACTTGTTGAGTAGACTAAAATGACATATATATAACAATAATGATAAAGTTTGAGTGTGAGATACATCAAACTATTTTTTAAGCATATAAATGCATCAAACCATTTACTTTGAATTATCTTCTTGTATAAAATTGTTATGTATGTTTTTTTAAAAATATCTATTTCAATAGAAGCGTCCTTGCCATGTCCATGTCCTAAATTTTTAAAAAATGACATGTTGCTGTGTCCATGTCTCGTATTCGTAATTGTGCTTCTTAGACAGAAGTTTATTTCAACAATATATTGCAATATAATACCTAAAAAAACAATATATTGCAATATAAATTCCTTAGTTCACAATCAAGATAACACAAGCTGAATGAACAAAACCATCCAGAAATAACGAAGAAAAAATTGAATAGCGAAAGTAAACTCCAACATATTCAAGGAGGTTGTGCTCAAATCTTCACACATGCACAAACTCACAAATTCTCTTTTAAACAACCTCCGTGGTCCCTGCTGGTAACCAATTCTCTAACTTTTGCGTTCTTGCTTCATTTGTCTCCGGAGTAATTCCTAACGGTTTAACTGAACCAAACCTGTGCTAGGCCAAATCAAACCCTAATTAATGAACCATCTAAGATTTGGACTTTTCAACCATGAGTAAACAACCATCAAAGGTAGATGATTACAGGACTCACAACAGCTGTTGTAGATGTGGACAGCTGGTTAAACTACACTAGTGGTAGAAGAAAAATGCCGACAAAGATGTTCATGAACGATGCTTAGTGCCTTCAACGACTACGAATGGCGAATAGCCAAGGAGCGAATCTAGGACATGAATGACGACTACCTTTGATGAACACAAACGGCAGTTTCCCCCGATGAACAAGATCAACGAATTCCCAAGGAGAAGATGAACTACACGAATCTTAACTCGCAAATGAACAGAGAACTCGCAAGCGAATTGATATGCACACTAGTTCGTTGTTGATCTATGTGCCGAAAGTAGGGTGCACTGTAATGGATGGCGGCTGGGGTTCTGGCAACTGCTCTGATACCATCTAGGTTTCTTGAGAGTAAAAATATATTGCTAAATTATTGAACAATGCAACTTAGATCTTCTTATTTAGAAGAGAGACCTATTAATAAATAGAATAAATATTGACAACTAATATTTACACCCAAATAGAATAAATTTTAACAAAATTATTTGCTGCTATGGATAAGATACTTGGAGTTTGTTGTTATGCCATCAAAATATAAATGATAATGAATTGAACAGATGTTCTATGAGGCTACGTTGTTTTTGTGCAGTTATTATGATTCATATAGGGGTGTTATAGTTTATTTTCGAGTTGTTGATGGGAGAATAAAGAGAGGCGATAGAATATATTTCATGGCTAGTGACAAGGTAAATTTTCTAGACTCTAAATTCCTTTTACCGTCTTTTGCTTTCTTGCAACATCTTCTGTTATTGGATTTCCTTTTCTCTAATACATTTAATACCACTCTATTGACAGGATTATTTTGCTGATGAAGTTGGAGTCTTATCTCCCAATCAGTTGGAAGTGGAGGAACTTTATGCTGGAGAGGTAAATGATTGATTGAACTTTATGCGGATAATTTAAATACATATATATATATACAAACAGGAGCTTAAACGTATCTCTAGAGCTTGTGTGGATAACCAGTAATATCAATCAAGCCCATCGGTCAAGTTCATCCCTCCTTGAAGTTGATTAATTTCTTTTCTCTTTATTCTTCTTGTGGGTTTTCTTATCATGGAAGTTAAGAGTTGTGTTGAAAATACCCTTTTCTGCATCTGGAAAGAAGATGAAGCAATTTTTGTTGAATATATGGAGCATAAACATCTAATTTCTTTATCTCTTTTATCTTCTTTGGTTCAAGAGTTTTTCCAGTAGATCTTCTGCATTTGCCAGTTAAGTCCATAACTCCTCAAGAAAGCTAGAGATTCCTCTGGCACTTTTCTTGTTGCAAAGTTCAGCTCTCAACACGGTTGATTTCTTGAATATTCTGTTTTGCCTCTCTCAGGTGGAAGGAAGTTTTTCCGGGTCTCAGCCCAGCCCTTTCTAGCAAGAAAGGGTGGCTTGTTTTCTTGGAAAATACTAAGAGATTTTATATTCAAGAAAAGGAAGAATTGGTATTGAAGAAGGTCCCTTTAAAATCAAAGATGGATACTTCTTCTGGCATGAATTCTGTTAAAGAACATTTCAACAACTCTGTTAAATCAGTGAAAAGGAAGCCACAACGTTGTACTGTCCATTTTGTTTCCTCACTTCCTTGTGAGCAGTCAATGCCTCATACAGTTTGGGTTAGTAAAGAAAAAGTATTAAGACACTGATTCAGTAAGATCTATATCTATGTCATCACTAGACTTGTGCTCATAATTCTTGGTTGAAAATTCATAAAGTTGTGGAGCATTATTTTGAAGATAGCATTGTGGTGAATTCTTTTGGGGGCATTTGGTGTCACAGTCGTAACTATTCAACTGTGTGGCGCCATGATCTTAACATGAACGTGGGCAGCCTAAAGGCTAACTCTAGCCAATACATTCTTTCTAGCAAGTCTTTCTACTTTGTCGGACACTAGGCAAGGTTCTATCGTCCTCTTCCCTTTTCTTTTGCTTTGCAACTTGCATCAAACATCAGCTCAAACTCTTATCCCCGAGCATCCTTTCACTCTTCGACGACATGGAATCAACCAAGTGTTCTCAACTCAACGCTTCTAAATTTACTTGTTCTCAACAATGTACTCGCCCTCTTGTGCATCTTACCTCTTTCGCGGCTTTAGCCGACTTGCCTCTACTCTAGGACAAGTCTCACAACGCGATCTAGCCTCAGCACAAGGCTAAGATCATTTAAACTCCTTGCCACATCATTTCTCAACATCTTGGTTCGTGTTTAATCGGCTATCCTGCTTCTACATCAAGGCGAGATCTTGCCAGGATGGTTTTAGACCACAAATAAGGTCAAAACTAGCTTACAAGGCTTATCGGGTGCAATCAGGTGATTCCTGTAGCTAAACTATATTAAAACTAGTGTATTGGGTGGTCATCAGACGATTTCGAGACCATTCCTGCCCCATATGAGCTTAAAGGGTTCCACCAGGTGCTTTTGGGAAATGGAAACAAGCCTCTTTATTGAAATAATGAAATAAGACTAATGCTCAAAGTACAACAATAAGATGCAAGGAAACAATAGAACAAAATTCAAAAACCAAAACGTGTGCACCTTCATCATATCCAAAACAACCTTATGCAACAAAACATAATAAATAATATACTAATGGTACATCGTTAAGTTGGAAAAATAAAAGCATTCCAATTTAAACACAAATCTTGAATGGAGAAATCTTCAAAAGCTTTAGACAAAGAACACCAAGAAGATGCGTTCATTCGAGCAACTTCAAAATGTTCCATCCAAGCAAAAGATTTATCGTGAAAGACCTTTGATTCCTTTCAAACCAAATTTCAACAAGCAATGCCTAGACCGCATTAGCTTCAAGCAAATTCAAAATGCTTCCGGGATGATTCTTGCCACACTTGGGGTTAAAGAATGCTAAACTTGCCAACCGGGATGAGTATTGAGGCTTACTGCACCAATACGAGACTGTTTTTTATGTGTTGTCTTTGTATATTTGAACATTAGTCTCTTTTCATTCTCTTAACGAAAAGTGTGGTATCCTATAAGGCCATGAAGGATTTAGTCTATCTTGTGTGGAGGATTTGAATGTTGATCAAATCAGATTTATGGAAGATGACAACTTTATTATTAAGGACAATGAACTGATGTTCAGTTGCAATTAGCTCCTATTTCGTTCCCACTTATGGTTGAAATTACCTTTGAATGAAGAAATAGTGAAAAACTCAAGTGTGGAAGCAATTGCTGCTATTATCTCATCTCCAGTTTCCAAAGATCCATCCATTAACAAGTGCATGAATCTTAGCTTTTATTAAAGCCAACTGGCTGTGAAAAGTCACCGGTTCTTTCAGATGTCTATTGTTGAATTCCGGTAAATGTCCCCTTAATTAATACTGATTTGGTTTCCAACCAAGATAAATCTCTTATTCCACAATGCAAACCGAATGACCATCCTTCCATGGATTTTAATGTTCCTAGGCGTACACCTACTTTGCCTCTTCCTTACGTATGGAAGAAAAAAATTTGGTCTCTCAGAATATTCAAAAGTAAATTCAGTCAAGTTAGAAGAAAATTGTGTTCGGTTATTAATTCCTCCAAATTATAACCCTAAGCACATAACAGGGATAAGACTTTTGGTCAATCTTGCATCTCTTTCCCTGGTTCCAATTCGAATCCTCATTTTATCGAAAGATTTTTTAGTCCTCCTTCTCAAAAGGATAACCATTCTATGCTGGTTCGGCGGTCCCAAAAATTGTTGAACAACTTTCAGAAGGTCGTTTTGCATCAATCTTTGATAATTTATACTCGAGAGAAGTTGGAGGGCTTTGTTTTCGTCTTTCGACCTTCAAAAAGGGTAGATATTTATCTATCTCCCTCTCAAACTCCATTCAAATTTTCTTCTCTTTTGAAATTTGTGGTATTCAGTTGCACAAAGTTCCCTCTCGTTCTCCAGCAGTTCAAGCTTCTTAGTAAGTTTTAGACAAAGGATTTTTTTTTCTTTCCAAAAAAGTAATTTTGGGCGATGAAAATTCCAATTGATGATGAGTCATTAAAGTCAACTTGGGTGGCTTTGCTTAGGAGTGGAATTAATCTTGTGGTATTCTCGTGGTCTTAGTGCTAAGGCTAAACGGGCTTTTTTAAAGAAGTTTAGTGGAGAGTCCTTGGAAAGGTTTCTTATTATTTTCTCTGCATGAAGAGTTGCTGGCGAGTTCTTGGTGGGACTTGATTTTATCAATGAAGTCTCTTTGGAAAGGCCTTTCATTTATTAGGTTCCATGCATGAAGAGTGATCAGTTCAAACTATTTAATGTGTTGTCGATGAGGTTCTTGGGAGTTGAAGCAATTAATTCTATTTTGTTAGAATTGACCGTGGTTGTTAAGAGTCATTTGCTGATGAGCCTTTGCCTTTTATTTTTTTGGTTGAAGGAGACAACACTTTTCATTGATATAATGAAAAGAGACTAATGTTCAAAATACAATGTCACATGAAACAAGAAACAACAAGTACAAGATAATTAAATACCTAGACTGAGAAAATAAAAGCACTCCAATTACGACAAATATCTTGAATAGAAAAGTTTGAGCATCAATCTCTTTTCATTTTTCAATGAATATTTTCGTATCTTGTTAGAAAAAAATGTATATAAATAGGAGTTTTTTGATGCGACAGGCATTGATACGATGGAGATTTCTAATATTTTTTGATTATTTAGACTAAAGATCATAAGGTGATTAAAAAAAAAAGAATTTCCGCTTCAAAAAAAAAAAAACATGGCTGGTTTCAAAAATGCTAAAATAGGCCAAGTTATTTACACATATAGCAAAACCTAAAAAGAAGCCCAAAAAGAATTTAAAATATGCCAAGAACTCCTCCCGCCCTAGTGAATAGTCTAAAAAACCACAACTCTTCTGAAAGCCAATCTTTCGCATGACCATACTCGACCCGGAAGACACGCGTGCCCAACCTTCTTCTCGGAGCTTCCAAAGACGTCACTGCTGCAAGTGGATGGACCGAGGCAGCCAGTGTAGAATTCGATCTTCATTGATGGATCTTTTCACTTTGAAACAAGCTTCTCAATATGAGATTTGTTGAGGTTGAAATAGGCAGTGAGTGATGAGTGAGATTGAGAAGAAACAGAAGAAGAACTAGTCATGCTGGAAGTTTCATCGTTGATGACGAGAGGAATGGTGATGAGCGTCGGAAGATTGTCGAGTTTTATTTTGCGAAAGCATGGAGAACTTGATGGATAGATGCCGGAGGATGATTTGGTGGTGACCTCTATCAGTGTCCATCACTGAAAGATAGTAATAGAAAACTATGAGTGTCTATCATACACTGACAGAGGTCTATCAGTATTTCTTTCTTTTCCTTCTTCTCCTTCTTTTCTTCTTTTTCCTCACCATCGTCTCCTCCTCCTCCTCCTTCATGGGCTTCTAGTAGAAGGTGATGTCTGGTGGGTCATAGGCCAATGAGGGATGTTGGTTTTGGGAATTTTGTGAAAAGGAGGTAGAATCTGAGGGAGGGCAAATGGTGTTGAATTTGGAGTTCAAGGAGTCGAAATTAGAGGGGGAAGGAGTAAGGAAGGAGGAAAGGATTCAGAGGAGAAGAAGGGCGAGGAATGAGCCGTCGAGGAAGCAGAAAGTGTCAACGAGGCAGGCAAAAGCCTTGTGGCAATGAGAAGGGCAAAATTGGAATTTTTAAAAATTTAAATGATTTTTCTTTATTTGAAATAGATTTACTGAATTTGCCATTTATGTATTTTGCTCTATGTTGCTATACAAGAAAAGCTAAAACAATTCAAACTAATCTAATTAACCCCTAAATTCTTGGGTGTTAAAAGAAAAAACCTAAACCTTAGGGATCGAGAAACATACTGGGAATGACATAATAAAGCTTTCTTGAAAAGTTATTTACAAAAATGTCCCTACTTTGATGCTCCTTTCAACATTATTCTTCTATTTTCTTGCCCTGTTCATTTTCAGGTTGGCTATCTTTCAGCTTCTATAAGATCAGTAGCTGATGCAAGAGTTGGAGACACCATTACTCACTATGGCAGAAAGGCCAAAGACTCCCTACCTGGATATGAGGAGGCCACTCCAATGGTATTCTGTGGCCTTTTTCCGGTTGATGCAGACCAGTATTGATCCACTGCTTATTCTCATTTATTTTCTATGTTCTAAAATTTACAAAGTAATGGTCTGCTTGTTTTCTTCTTAACCTAAATTTTTGAGTTCTTTTTTAGGTTCCCAGAGTTACGTGATGCCCTTGAAAAGCTACAACTTAATGATGCTGCGTTGAAGGTTATTGAACCATTGATTTTATTTTGTGTTTCGGTTTTAAGTCCATTCTATATATTGATTAAATTTTTCAATAATTTGATTTTATTGAGTTGAAGACAAAGATTTTATCCTATCACAACCTTCTTAACATGATTACATCATAGAGAAGAGGTAGAAATTGGAAAACATGTACACGTGAGGATTGGCTAGTTAATATTCTTGTGTCATATGAACTTTTTAGCATGTAGTTTGAGAATCAGTTTTTTTATAGCATTCTTTCTGTAGAACTATAATAATTTAGGAATAGATACAAATCGTTTGAGTTGTAGTGTTGATGGAAAATCAGTTTCTTTTTCTTCTTTATTTTCTTCCCAATTTCAACTGCTTCAAAAGAAAAAAAAGAGGTTAGATGCGTCGTTTTGTAAGGCATATTGATGCATTTTTCTAAAAATGCAAACTCAATTTTGGACATAATGTTGTTAAAGTTTCCTATTTATTTTTTTAATTGTAACAACTTTCATTAAGTAAAAGTGTAAGAATATGATGGCATACAAAAAACCAAAGCCCACAAAAAAATGTATCCAATAAAAAGAAGGGGCTCCAACTATATAAAATAAAACGTATATAATAATTAGAAAAGTTCTTCGAAATTGAAACCCAGAGGGAAACGTGTAATCTAACAAGGGATCAAACATTACTAGGGTGCCTTTCCAGCCGTTTAAATGCTTTGTTATTTCTTTCTTCCCAAAGATCCCGCAGAATAGCACGTGCCCCAAGCCAAAAAAACTGGTCATTCTCATAAAACGGCAGCCGGAGGAGGAACTCCCATCATGTCATATGTTTCCATGTGGTGAGTCAGTGAGAAACCAAATGTCTGAAAGAAGTCACTCAAACAGCTCTTGCGAACTCAAATCTTCAAAGAACATGGTCCAAGTCTTCTTTTGCCTTTCGACCCAGAACACAACAGAATGAACCAATTAATAAGAGTATCTTCCTCGCAAACCGATCCAAAGTGTTAACTTTTCCATTTAGAACATATCAGGTAAAGAATTAACTTTCATCAAACTCTTAATCGTCCAAAGAGAAAAAGAATTGACTCACCTAAAGGAGAAGGATAAAAAAGGCTACAAAATAAAGAGTTACACTCCACACCCTTACATCCTTTCTCTCGTGTCTAAAGATAAACCCTATAAACAAGGCCAAATGAGAGGCCATTTCCCTCACTTCTCTATTCGATGAAGAGTGACGAAAACCAAACGAAAGGATAAGGAGCTCCCCAACCAAGTGAAAATTCAGACACCAATCAATTTTGAAGGAAGACAAATGGAAAGAGGCACTGGAACGACGAGTCAAGGGGTCTATTCCCAATCCATTGATCTTCTCAAAAGTATCTTTCCTCTCCCCCACCATATTGTGGACCAAATGAGAGAAAGAAGGGAATCGCTTAAAAGTATCCTGCCATTAGTTCTGGTATATGCCTTTAACCCCATGTGACAACTATTCGAAAGGACGGGGTACATACTTATTAGCAATGGTCCAATATCGAAAAGAATTAAACTCAAGGGGGAACCGCCACAATCGTTTTCCTAACAAAGCCGTACGGAACTTGAAATTCCCCGTCCCTAACCCCTCAAGGCAATGGGCTTCTCAATGATCTCCCACCTAACCAAGTGTAACCCTTTTCCTTCTTCCTCCCCTAACCAATTCCCTATGTCATGTTTATGAATAGTGCCACATACAAATGATCTAAACCCACCAACATACATGCATAATAAACCCTTTCCTACAATTTGACATAAGATGCCATAGAAATCCCTAAACCCCTTTATGGCCTACTTGTTTCTTGTGCATGTTCCACTCATACATTCGACAAGTGTGAAAGTGTGTTGTAAGTTGGTTGATCTTATGAAAAAAATAGTATTTTCTCTGCATGTACATTGGTTACATGTAGAAACTTATAAAATATATGTGAAGTTTTAAAGTTGACATCTTATTTGAGTGTTGAAAGTTCAAGAAAATGTGTGTAATTGAATGGTTAACAAAAAAAAAAGTTAAGCAATAAAAAATAGGCGGCAAAAAGTAGATTTTTTTAGGTTATAAAAAAATGCACCAGATATCCTTACTTAAAAACTCAACTCTGCACCCTTAAAACAAACTTAAGGAATTTTCCTTTCGTTTTTATCTTTACTTTTTTTTTTTTCCATTTATGTTTCTTCTTACTTTTTGTTAAATATATGTGCGCATATTTCATGGTATGTCAAATTATGCATACATTTATTTTTATAAAAAGAGTAAATAAAGAATAGCGTGTCCCCAATGTGTCGTGTCCTACTTTTTTATAAATTCACGTGTCGCCGTGTTGGCATTGTGTCGTATTCGTGTCGCATGTTGGTGTCCGTGCTTCTTAATTTCTCCCTACATCATTGCGTTATATTGTAGAAAATTATGTTGTGATCTTTGACGTTGCATGTTTGCATCCTCTTCTTTTGCCGTTCATTTTGCTATAATTTTCCACTACCCATCCTCATACTATTTTAATCATTTATGTCCAGACCATTTTCTATTGTTGCAATCTGATTGATTACAACAATATATGATATGAATTTAATTGTTTTGGCACTTCAACTTCATACAGTTTGAGCCTGAAACATCAAGTGCAATGGGTTTTGGCTTCAGATGTGGTTTTCTGGGTCTTCTCCACATGGAAATCGTCCAGGTTCTTTTCCTTCTATCTTTTCATTACGAGACTTGTCTGCCTTCCTTCCAGCATTTGAAACTAACGTTAAAAGAAATTTTTTCTTACAAATGCCTCTGTTATACAGGAAAGACTTGAAAGGGAATACAACCTGAGCCTGATAACAACTGCTCCAAGCGTTGTATATAGAGTTAACTGTGTAAACGGTGATACTGTAATTTCTCCTCTATCCTAAGGCTTATATTTCATTATCTTACGGTAGTTGGAAGAATGAAAATAGTATGTACGTACTACTTGCTGTAGTTGTGAATCTAGAGCCACATGTGATTTAGATAGTTCTCTGTAGGTGCTCAAAAAACGATTACCCACAAAATTTGATTTGCAAAACCAAAATCTTCGATTGAGTTGCATTATAAGCTTGTTTCTTTAGTTGTTTTTGGTAACTTTTGAGCCTTAGTCTTTTCATTTCAGCAATAAACAGTTTCATTGCTTGTTAAAAGAAAAATAAGTTGAACCAGAATAGGTTTATTTAGATCATGAATTCTGAAGCTAGGTAGGGTGAGTCAATCCAAATCTAAATAATTAAAAAAAACCAATTTTTTTCAATGAATTAATCATTTCTACCAAACATTGAACATCATATTCACACGGTAGTTTTTCATTCATATAAGTGCCTTAATAATTAATAGTCTGTATACATGTCGAGAATTAAAAATATAGAAGGTTGTTAGTTCTTGGAATAAGAATAACAATGTGGTGACGTGATGAATAATTCTGGTATTTTTATAATAGAAAGCTCTCTCCTCTCTCCACCTCCCTCACCAAACTTCCCATAAGTGTCCATCCGCCATGACCACCACCATGCCCCCACCACCCCCCTCCTACCCCACTCGTTCTATCCATATTGACCGGAAGCTTTTCACCCTACAACTCAATGACACTAGCAATGGCAATTCTGTGAGAATAACTGAAAAAGGCCGATCATCGACATAGTCCCTTAACCTCCCTTGGAAAGCTCTCCATTGGCTTTCCTCCTCTTTTCACTCCCTTCAGCATGATCCCTGCAACTACAAATTTTTTAAAAAGTTCACTGACGACGACACCCTCTGGTTAGAGAAATTACACAACAAGAATTGATATTATGCCAAACTTACTCACCTTTACCACACGGGGTGCCAGACGAAGATCTTCATCCCTTCGGAGGAACAAAAACAAGGCTGGTTTTCTTTCTACTCTCTACTATTTGATTATATGGTCGGTCCACCCTAACCTCCCACCCAAGCTTTCAGTACCACGATTGTTGTGCAGCCAAGACCTACAAACCCCATCAAGCCTCATGAGATGGCTAAGCCAAACCCCCCTCCCTTGAATCCCATCCCCCCGGTTACTGTCCACCTTTATGAAGCCCTCCCTTGCCTTCATCTTGAATGGAATTCAATGGTGGTGGTGCAGTGCTACCTTCCTTATGATTCTTGGCTGGAAATTTATGATACAGTCCAATCATCTCTCTCATCCTGCTGTACGATCAATCCACTGCTTGATGACAAAGCTTTTCTCCACATTTATAATCCAAAAATATCAGAATCTCCACGGTAGCATAATGACTGGTTCCTATTTGGGAAGTTCTGGCTGAAATTCTTGGACGCCACAAACTCTTTCTCCTATCAATGATAGCTCACCGCCTCATTCGGGGGATGGATTGACATTTTCGATCTCCCACCAATTCTCTGGAATGACAAAATTTTCAAGTTCATTGGCGATCAATGTGGTGGTTTCATTTGTTCTTGAAGCCAAACCGATAGAGGTATAAATCTCTGGGGTGCTCGCTTAAAAATCCGGTCGAATTCTATAGTATTCAATCCCTTGCAGCTGATATTACCTCGAGAGCTTACTGGATCGGAATTTATGGTGAATATTCGTGGGATAGTCGCAGGCCAAAGCACACCCCTTTCAGATTCCTGTTGCCGACGTCGGACGCCTAAGGCATCATTTTTCATAGATTCGCCACCGGCCATAACCTTCCCTTTTCCGACACGACGACAAATCAGGGCAACATTAATGTGGCTACGGATTTTCAGCCTCCCCCCATTGACAAAGGAAAGTCCCCAATTAATTCCTTGCTGGTCAAGGCTAACTTGCCTAATTTACAATAGCTGCCAATTCCTACCGACTTTCCTTTTATTGTTGCAAACCAAATCCCTAAGGCACCGTCTCCCCCTCCAACGACCTCGTTGACCTGCCCCATAATTATCCCCAACTCCACCAAATCTCCTTCCCCCTCCTTTACCCAACCCTCTCTAGCGATGGTTACCTTCAATGAAGGCCCATTTAACCTTATCGAAGGCACCACACATTTTACCACTCCGAAAAACCCAACCCACAATAATTTTGACTCGGAGGCCTATCTTACCAGCCCATTATCCCCAATGATTTTGCCCCTTACCCTTTGGATGATGCTGTGTTTGGCGACAACCTTGACGAATCCAGCCATCCGATTAGCATCCTCCCCCCTGTCCCAGACGATTTGACCAGCCCTACCTAAAATCCCTTCCCTCCGATCCCACCTTCACAGCTCCACGACCATGGAAATCCATCACTGGCTGCTCATTGTCCCCTTAGTTTGCGTGACATGGCCTGTATCCTCTCGGAACATGGCTTGTGTGTTATGGCTATTCCCTCCCTCCCTCCTCCAAAGGCTAAGAAATCCGGCACTAGTAAGCAAAACAAATATAGGCGAGAATTACAAAACTTACATTCCTTCATTTGTTATGATAAAACAACACCACTAGCTGTCAGGGAGGGTGACGATTATGGCCAGTGGAATTCCTATCTTGGAATGTACGTGGTTTGAATTCTTGGAAGAAACGTGCCCTTGTTAAAAGGACACAACTCGGGCATTGTCCTTTAGGAAACCAAATTGCTTGTTATCGACTCTTTTATGGTTAAATCTATTTGGAGCTCCTTTTTTATTGGATGGACGATGCTTGATGCAATTGGTACTGTTAATGATGTTATCCAGGGACTCTTTACTCTTTCTGTTCAGGTTACTATGGCAGATGGTTTTTCTTTCTGGCTTTTGACTATATATGGTCCATCAGATGGCTTGTATCACCCTTATTTTTGGCAGGAACTTGATGATTCGGTTGGGTTGGGTGGTGATAGTTGGCTTATTGGAGGCGACTTTAATGTAACACAATGGTCATGGGAGAAATCGCACGAAAATACGATCACCAACAATATGAGACTCTTTAATTACTGGATATCTAATTATCAATTGAGGGATATTCCTTTGTGTAATGGCAGTTTTACTTGGTCTAGGATATCTAATTATCAATTGAGGGATATTCCTTTGTGTAATGGCAGTTTTACTTGGTCTAGCTCCGAACCTATTTAGTATGCTTCTCCGACTGATCGTTTCTTGATTATTGATTTATGTATTGCTAAGTTTGGGACTCTTAAGGTGAATTGTTTAGATCGGGTTTCCTCTGATCACTTTCTCTTGGCTCTGACTGTCGGCAATATTGATTGGGGCCCATGCCATTTCGTTTTGAGAACTCTTGGCTTCATATTCCTTCTTTTCGGCCTTTTGTTGAGTCTTGGTAGGGTAATAATCTAGTTGTTTTGTGGCCTGGTCATGGCTTGATGATGAAACTGAAAGCTCTTAAATTTTTCCTCCGAAGTTGGCATCAAACTCAACGACAAGCAGCTTTTACTTTTCCGTCTCTTTATACACAACTTCTTCCCAGGTAGCAGTCGACATCCTGAGGCCTAGCAGTTCTGCTAGTCAGTGACTGTCTTAAGTGAAACATATACTTTAAATCATAGTTAACATAGACATGCTTATCAAAGAAACAATTATTAAATCATGATCAGGGTTTTTAAAATGGAACTGAAATTATAAGAGTTCATCATGTAAAAAAAACCTTGAAATAATTTATTAGCATCTTTCTGAAACTCCACTACTCCACTTCCTTGAAATAAGAGTACATCATGTAAAAAAACTTGAAATAATTAACTAAGCAAAATCTTCATACTTGGGTTTGTATGAAGAGTTTGCTTAGTTAATTGCCACCTGGCAAGCTTATCCCTTTATTGATGTCTCCCTTCAACGCATGATCGTCTGCCGCATCCTTTGTCAGCTTAGCCCTCAACAATTGTATACAAAGTTGGTCACATAAACCCTACGTACCACTTGCTATACTTAGCCACAAGACAACACCCCCTCATTGGGCCTCTGGCCGCATCATTCAACCAACGTAGAGTGCTTGTCTGAACTCCGATTGACATGAAATTCGACGTGCTTGCATATCTTATCAATATGCATCTAACTCTAGAGCCGCTCGTCCAAACTCGCGATGGAACCCCACCTTTTGAGGTCACGGCCCGGGGCCCCATCAGGCCCCCATGGAGTTTGTCACTGACACCACTGATGACATGGTTGTTTGTCTTTCTGCTTAATGTTCAACATGGCATGCTACCCACTTATCTTGATGTGTTGGATGATACACCGTCCTCGGTCGCATCATGACACTTCTCTTGGCCCTCTATCTTTGCCAGATGTGTCGACACTCATGTGTTGCCGCTGCATTGTTTGCACAAGTGGGTTCACAATCTGCTATCGCAAAGTTAGATTATAACATCCTCCCCATTTAAACTGTCATCGTCCTTGATGACAAACTTGGGGGTGCAGTCCACTTTCATTCTCGTTGGATTGCAACACATGGCGCCTACTAGTTCCAACTCTTGGAACCCTCTCCTTTCTTTAGGTGTTAACTTGTTCCTACTTTACCTGAGAACCCAGCGTTCCATACTTAAACATATTTTCTTGCCCTTTTCTGGCTTACCATTAATAGACTTCTCCAACTCTCTACGCGCTAACCATGTTACAACCTGAATGCATATAGTCATAATACTTAGAAAATTTTCCTTCTCTTACATTTCAGACGCATCATTCACTGTACATACTTAACTACTTTTTCTATTGACGTTAATACACATCTTAACTCATAATCAAGAAGACTTAAATTTAATTAACTAGTAAAACAAGTTTAGGGGTTTACATTAACCTTCCCGAGGATGATTTGGACTGGATGGTGAATTCATTTGGATGCAAAAGAGGCCATTGGCGCACGACTTATCTTGGTCTCCCATCGGGAGACAACTCCAATTCTATGAGGTTTTGGCACCATGTTGAGAGAATTCAATAGAAGCTCCATAACTAGAAGCGTGCTTATGTATCTAAGGGCGGAAGGCATACTCTCATCCAGGCCACCCTTTCAAGCTTGCCTACATACTACCTCTCTCTTTTCCGTGCCCCTACTGATGTTATTCATAGATTGGAGAAACTGATTCGTGACTTTCTTTGGGAGGGCTCCAGTGGTGAGGATGGCATGCATAATGTGAATTAGGCAACCACTCAACGTCCTAAACTTTTGGACGACCTTGGTATAGGTAACTTTCGATGTTGTAATTCTGCTCTTTTGGCCAAATGGATTTGGTGGTTTTTACATGAACCTAATGCATTGTGGAGGGAACTTATTGTGGCTAAATGTTGCTCTCCTTCATGTATATGGCCATCTATTACTCGTACTTCGGCCAAATCCTCGTGGAGGTTTATTTGTTAGATTGTTGATTTGGTTGCATCTCGCACTCAGTGCTCTCTTGGCACGAACTCTACTATTTCCTTTTGGCAAGGCCATTGGCTTAGTTGTTGTGTTCTCTATGAGATTTTCCCTCGTTTGTTTCGGCTTACTAGGTCTCTCGATATTACGGTGGTTGAGGTGTGGCTTGTGAATTCTGAGGCTTGGAACCTACGTCTTCGCCGTAATCTTTGTGATTCTAAAATCCATGAATGGGTTTCGTTATCTATATTATTGTCTATTGTCAGATTTTGTGTTGTGCCTGATTCATAAAGATGGTTAATTGGCCCATCTTCTTCGTTTTTCGTGAAATCTCTCATTGATGACTTAATGGTTTTTTCTAAGCCTCTTGTGAGGGATTTATACTCTGTCATCTGGTGAGATCATTACCCTAAGAAAATTAAAATTTTCTTTTGGGAGCTTAGTCATAGTGCCATCAATACTGCAGATCATCTCCAACGTCGCATGCCTTATATGTGTCTCTCCTTCTTGGTGTGTTACGTACAACGTTCAGGCTGAGACCCCTACTCATCTGTTTATACATTGTTCCGTTGCCTCCCGCTTCTGGAACGATATTTTGGACGCCTTTGGGAGGTCAATCGTTTGTTCCCATAATATTTTGGACATTCTTGACTCCCTTTTGGTGGGACACCCTTTTACTGGCACAAAGAAGATGGCTTGGCTGACTATTCTGCGTGCTTTTTTCTGGACCTTATGGGGTGAACGTGACAAGCGTCTCTTTAGGAACTCCATCTCATCTTTTGATTCTTTTATCGATCTTGTTTTGTCTACCGCTTTTTATTGGTGCAAATTTGGGCACCCTTTTAAGAACTTCACTCTTTCTTATATAGTTTCCCTTTGGAAATCTTTTTGTAACCACCTATAGGTGTTTGGGGTTTCCCCATATTTCATTTTTTCAATGAAATCTTTCTTCTTTAAACAAAAACGAATAACAATATGGTTATATTAGAGACTACAAAATAAGTGCTCCAGGAGTAAAAGGAAAGGTTGGAAAAATTAGTCGACTAAAATAAAGATGGTCAATATCTCTAACACTCCCACTCAAGTTGTGTGGTATACATTGGTTAACTAAAACTTTTAACCATGGGTAGTGCCTTGGTGAAAATTTTAGCCATCTACTACCCAGAAGGTGTATAGATTTGAGAGATTATTTTCCCTTCTACTTTTTCTTTGATAGCTTCTGTGTACCTTCGCATGTTTAGTGCAGAAATGATCAATTAAATGTTGAAAAAGGGGGTGGAGAGAAGACATGACAAAGATATTGAAACTTTTAATCGAATGAGGAAGGTAAGGTGTTCGCGATTTCGAAGAAGTAGCATGTGCTCCGTTCTAGGCTGGCTCGCATGTCTTTGAGAAGGGCTCTTCCTAAGTAGGAAATTGATACTGTATACTGAAAGGCATCCATCTTTTGCGCTATCAGGTGCAAAACAAATCCATCTTTCTTTAGTAGATATGGGGATGGCTTCCTTGTTGGAGTACGCAGTGGTTTGGATAAGGACACGGTAGCTTGCTTTAATGACTTCTCTTCCAGCGCCCTAGCCAAGCTGAAACTCGAACGGACTCAATCGGAGCGGGAGCAAGAGCACCTATGCTATCGCCGGACATTCTTCTTTGTTTTATGCCATGGTCTGTATAATACCTATTTTTTATAGTCCATCATCTACATAATAGGTGCAGGCACATAAAGAAGCAATTTTGGAAAACCAGAATCAATATATCCCAGTTCTCAATAGCCAATAGGATTTTCTTTTTAAGTGACATTGCCCGAAGCTCCTTTCACACTAGGCACACTAAGTATACTAGACTTACGATGGCACCAAAGCTTAGCCTTTCCCGTCCTACTCAGGGGTCTATCGCTTTGTTTATTAAATGCCAGCTATTAACCAAGCCCCACCAACTGAAGAAACGATGCGCGTACCAAGAATTTCCGTTCTTCCTCTTTCTATCGATGAGAAGCCACATTTGAGTACGAGTCCAGGTATCTGCAGACCCAGGTTCCCACCACTTCTATTTAAAGGTAAAATAAAGCCTTTTGTGCTGGATCATCCGGTTCATCTGGTGAATCCTATCGTAGTTATTCAGCCATCGGCACGGAGTCCTATGCTGGTGTCGCTGGTCACTCGTGTACGAACAAAACGGAGAAGGAAGAGCATTATGGTCAACACTAAGCTATAGCAGAAGTGTCAAATAGTCAACTGTCCCCCGTAGACGAAGATCCGCTTCCTAAGATGGCCCCACCCGTTTCATGCTAACTAAACTCATGACGACCTCGATGAAACTATGAAATCCGCGAAGCTCGCTTGGCTACCTTAAGGAGCCCTTATTCCCACCTTTCTTCGGACCTCGTTTTGAAGAAACAAAGATCGAGCGGCGACCCCCCGCTTAAGGCATGCGAATGGGAAAGCTTTACAGCCGTAGATCAGGGTGCAATTGTTATCAACCATGTTGGCTCCCTGCCCCATGAATCAAGGTAGGCAGTAGAAGATCGGGCCCTGGATGTCCTCGCGGTTCCCTGTCAATGTTCTACACTCTACTGGGCTCACGACATCTAGGGATGATGAAAAAAATGAAATCCAACCCGTGAAGAGCGTAATCGCCTGAAGTGGAGGGCTACCTTTAGGAAGGAAAACAGAAGTGGAAGTTCTTGTGGGTGGGGCTATGAAAATGAAACGTGGTATATAATGCAGGGAAAGGCCATACAAACGAAGCGTCTAACCGCTAGTCTGCGCTAGCTGGCAATGAAGAGCTGAGTAGGACCCCCTACTTCTGGTTCATCTCGGTACTGTTTCAGCCTTGGTACGAGATATGGTCAGATATAGTAATAGAGAAGTGTAGCAGGTGTTCCCACAAGACATCGGGACTAGTGCCATTGGTAAATTCCAGCTTTTGTTCCAGTCCAAACTATCAAGGAAGAGAGCTTCAGGCAAAGAGAGATGGAACTCCGTACCAAGGGTGACCATGTTGTTGTTTGGTTTGAGCTTCCGCCCTGCTATGTGCTAAAGAAGAAGCCCTAACCTGACCCTACTTCTTCCTCAATGGTACTTCTTTAAGTTTAAGACAGCGCCAGTCGCTAATGATTTGGCATTCCAACTGAAACGATTAATCCCAACCTTCTAGATCTCCTCCCTACTTACTACCAACCTAAAAGACCTGGGATTTGGGGCGAAATGAGTTTTAGTTAAAGAGTACATTAAGATGAAGAGAAATGAGTTTTAGTTAAAGAGTACATTAATTTTTATTATTTACTAACCTTTTTTTTTTGTTTACGGTGACATTTCAGCGGTGTTTGGTGACTGTTGATCTTTGCTCCACCTTTTAATTTAGAAATTAAGATTAAAAATTTTACTTGTTTCTCCAATTACCAATGTAGAAATATTAATGCTCCTTCCTCCTCCAATCTTTTTGTTCATTGAATGCAATTGTGCATATGTGCGATGTGTGTGCATATCTGATGATGATATAAATGATTATTTACCTTATTTGGAAGTTGAACTTTTTGTTATCTTATGCTAACGTTATGACACTTTTCATTTCTTAAGGTTGAATGCTCAAATCCATCATTACTTCCTGAACCTGGAAAAAGGAAGTCAATTGAAGAGCCATTTGTCAAGGTCATCTTCTGTGCTCGGAAGCACTTAGAATATCATCTGTTTTATCAAGTAATATAATATGTTATTTTGGCCTGATCATAGATTGAGATGCTTACACCAAAAGAGTATATTGGACCCCTGATGGAATTAGCCCAAGAAAGAAGAGGAGAGTTTCAAGAAATGAAATTTATTACAGAAATTAGAGCATCAGTCACCTATGCACTGCCACTAGCTGAAGTAAGTTTATTGTCAATATTTTTCTTTTATTATTATTTTCTTTCCTTATTTATAATGGGTCTTTATTCTATATAAGCAGACCTATATTGCACATATCAATACCGATCAATATATCTCTTGACCTCTCAAATTTAAGATTGTATTATAGAAGTGTCTCTAAGATCCTTAAAAAGTTCCAGCTGCTGCCAACTGACACTGTGACCCGCACTATCACTGGAACCCTATGCACATGTTAGATGATATAATATTAAATTTACCTTCACCGATCACCCATCAGCTTAAGCTTTGGGTCAATCAGTGATTTAAGATGGTATCAGAGTAACTGCTTCATGAGGTCCTGTTTCAAACCCATGCAATGTTATTTTCTCCTCCATTAATAATTCCCACTTGTTGGGTCGTCTACATATTTCAAGCCCACAAGTGAGGGGGAGTATTAGATGATATAATATTAAATTTACCGTCACACATCAACTTAAACTTTTGGGTTAATCAGTGATTTAAGAGCATGTTACTTCCGGTCACATGTTGTCATAAATAGGTTTAGGTAAAGCCATTTTCAACGATTTTGGGGCTGTTAGCAGACTCGGGACATGGATTTGTGTTCATTAGGTATGAATGAATGGGTTTATCAGTCATATGTCGTCGTTGGAACCTTTTGCCATAGTTGTCGTCCTTAGGTACCGTTGCCATTTTTGTATGTCGTCGTTTGTCCAAACCTCTCTACCAGTTTAGTTTCTTTGAGGGTTTCTTCTGTGTGAATTTTTTATATTATTGAATAATCAGAATACATAACAACCTTTTACATAGGTGAATAAATTGACACTAATGAACTAATAAAGGGAAAATACATAAAAGGAAAATACTACAAAGGAAAATACTAAATAGTAATAACCCAAAATACTAATCAGCAATAAACTCTAATTTTCTTTAACAACCTCACTCAAACTCAAGGTGGTGGTAGAATGAGGAACAACTTGAGTTTGCGAAAAAAACTTCCGAATCAAATTAGCAGATCTAGGCTAGAAACAAAACCCTCGAAGAACAAAAACAAGAACTTCTAGGTTGGAAACAGAAATCTATGAAGAATTAATGCAGATGATAGTTTTTCTTCTCATGCAAGCAAAGAACCAAAAGAATAATTGAAGAATTAAAATATCTTTGTTGGAGGTAACTTGGTTACATGAAGAATTAAAAAACAAATTGTGGTGGCTAGAAGTAGTGTTGATAGAAAGGTTAGAGCTTTGGCACATGGAATTTGTGAAGGCATATGGATCAAAAGAATAATTGATGAATTGAAGTTTCTAAAAAAGACACCTATTCGGGTTTATTGTGGCAATAAATCTACTATTTCTATTGTTCATAATTAAGCTGCTATTTATGTTGTTCAAAAGAATAATTGATTAATTGAAGTTTCCACAAAAGACACCTATTCAAGTTTATTGTGGCAACAAAACTGCTATATTTATTGTTCATAATCTAGTTTTACAAGATATAACAAAGCATATTGAAGTTGACAAGCCTTTTTTATAAAGGAGAAGATTGATGCAGCTACAATAGGTACTTCATATCTTCGAACAACAAAGCAAGTTGTTGATGTACTAACAAAGGGACTTCCAAAGAAGTAATTTGACAAATTGGATAAAAATCTTACTATGGAAGACTTTTTTTTTTTTTTTTTGAAAAGGAAACGATTCTTTATATTAAGAGAATTGTGAGCTAAAGCCCAAAGTACAAGAGGATTATATAATGAGCAAAAAGCATAGACTTAAGGATCAACTAGCGCACACGGACATCTCAACTAGGTTGACACCCCTTTAGCGCCCTCATCATTTCCAAGAATAGAGAACCAAGACTAATGATGGGAAGAAGTCAAACATAAAACAAACAGCATAACAAGGCCCAAACAGTGGCCGGAAAGAGGGAGAACTATAAAGAAAATGAAATGAAAGAAAAAACAAAGCTGAAAAAACAAGAGAGAACCAAAACTAATGATGGGAAGAAGTCAAACACAAAACAAACAGCATAACAAGGCCTAAACAGTGGCTGGAAAGAGGGAGAACTATAAAGGAAATGAAATGAAAGAAGAAACAAAGCTGAAAAAACAAACTATGGAAGACATCTTTAAACCAACCTGAGGGGGAATGTTGGAATTTTTATTATTTAGGAACATTTATGTATGAATATTCATTGTGCATATTTTTTGTTTTTATTGTTATTCTCTGTCGTTACTTGTGACGAGACTTTATTTTATATAGGAAGACCTATAATCTATGTCAATACAGATCACATATTTTTTTACCCTCAAATTTTAGAGTTGTATTTGCTGGAAAAGTTGGAATAGTATTGAATAATTCCATTCTTTGTTACTTTGTAATAATACAATGTTCAATCTTAAATATACATACAATGTGCCTTTTTGTCTCTAGAAAGATATTCGATCTTCCTTTGTCCGTGAATATACATCCAACTTTGAGACCAATGAAGGAAGTTGTCTCCATTAAGTCGGATCATGGTAATTTGGATATTCAGAGTATTGCAATTGTCAGAACCTTGGCCATCAACTTGTCGTTTGACTTTGACATATTGCATATTGTAAACTTAATCAAAAAGCACTAACCAGAATAAATGCACAAGAAAGACGTACCCAAAACAAAGTTCTGATCAGCCACAACAAAAAACAATTGAAAGGGATAAAAATATAGAGTCACTATACAAACGGTCGGCAAACTGAGGGCTGGGTGGATGTGAGTGGTGGACGGTCGGAGCAAGCTGACAGACAGTGCAAACCTGTAGTTGCAGCGAATGAAACATTGTCACAAACAATCAAAAAAGTGGGTTGTGTGGTTGTGGCTCAAGAAAATGCAATAAGTCGAACGGGTCGCATGGTTACCAGAAGCTTGGTTGCTTGGTCATGCCGTTGGGTGAGTCGAAGGTGAATTGCCACCATGCAGTCGAGTTGTCAGGTGGATCTGTACCGGTCAATTACACTGGTGGCGACAGAAGGTGAAGTAGCAGCAGCCGGCTAGCGTTAGGGTTTTTTTTTTGTTTTTTAATGTTTATGTTCTATTTTGTTTGTTTGGATACCATGTTGGAAAAGTTGGAATTTTATTGAATAATTCATTTCTTTGTTATTTGCAATAGTACAATGGTCAATTTTAATTAGAAGGAATTCCTAAATCTAAAAAAGGAAAAAAAAAAAAATCCTATCATGATATATACAATATAATTACAGAAAATAATTAAGGCATAAATAAAAAAATTGATGTAATGTTAGGCTGAGCAGTTGTTGAACTAATGTAATGTTTGTTGGTAATTATTTCCATTTGATTGCCTTATTTTATGAGCTGGTTAGCTGACAGAAGTAATTTGTTATTTGTTCAGTTTAGTTTGTTATGCTGTTTTGCTTCTGATTGCCTGTTCGTAGCCTACTTAATCTGCTGTTAGCCTGTTGAATTTCTGTAAAGCCCTATATTTCCAAGACTTATAGTAGAGTGGTAAAAAGGGAAATGAGGGGGTCTGACTGTTGTAGCGAGAGGGAGGACGTGATTCGGTAGTTTGGTAGGCAGGAATGTCATTATTTTGGGGATAGGGAGCGTGTAAGGCATTTTTGTGACAAGTTTGGTTGAAGCTTTCGGTAGGAGAGGGGTTCACGGCTGATGCAGGACATCTTGTGTCTTCTTGGGAGCTTTCTTGTATTTTTTTAAAGTTCTTGTTTAATTCTTGAACTCTTTGTTTTATTACCTAAGCAGTTACCCTTCAATAGCCAGTTATTTAGACTTGTATAACCGGTTGCTTGTTTTCCAGCCAGCTTTTATCTGATAAATAAGGCTGCTGGTTGTAGTCCAATGATTATTCACAACTCAATAAGATTTCTCTCCACTTTGTGTACATCACCAACTCTCTTGAATTATCTGGTGATGTCCCTGAACTTGCACTGTGTTTATGTTCGCTTTTGGGGTAATAATTTTGTCTCGTGGCAATACCATCCACTGGACAGTGTGTTTCTTGCTCCATCTCTGTTTTTGTGTGCGTATGTTTGTTTTTGCAGGTGATTGTTAGGGAAGAATCCCAACAATTTTCCTCTGTTTTTGTAATATTAGTTGTATGTTATATGTTTATATATAAATTATTTTTTCCTTATTGGTAGATGGTCTTTCTTCTATATTAGAAAATATTGTATTAGATTCAAACATAATTTTATTTCTTCCCAAAATTCTAGTTCGCCAAAATTGTGGCAGATTAAAGAAAAACCTATCATGTGCTTTACTATTTTGTCCACTATAGAGAAAATATACGAAAAAGCATTGTGAAAGTAATAGATGCTGATACGTGAAACTCACACTTAAGAAGAGTAACCAAATTCTAATGGATGTTGATACGTGAAGCTTACACTTAGAGCCAGAATGAACCGTATTTAAGATCCACCACCGACTTAAAACATAGAAACAACATCAAAGTAAACTTAAAGTTAAAAGACACGCTGAAAATTAAATTTAACAGCATTGAAAGAAACTTAAAAAGGAAAAGGAAAAGGAAATGATAATTAAGTATGATTTTAATTTAAAAAGAATTCGAATGTCGACATCTATAAAATTTCTACTCTCAAAGCCCAACATATGATCTCTCTATTCCTTGTTTTATTTTTGTGGTAGGTATTGATATTTATTTTCTTCCCTCTCAGATGGTAGGTGATTTCTTTGACCAACTGAAATCCAGAAGCAAAGGTTATGCAAGCATGGAATATTCTTTTATTGGGTAATGACATTAAACTTTTGTATACAGTTTTCTAAAATAGAGTGTGTTTCTTTTCTGAGAATGATGCAATCATTATCACTCGGTGCGTTTTTGCTTTGTGGAGTAAAAACTTGCAACATGAATACAAGAAGGGTAATTATTTATTTCACATGTAAGCCTTCTTGTTGGATATGTCAACATTGTCATTTATGAGGAAGAAATCTTGTTTTTGTTATATTATACATTTCTTATGTACGGCATCCTACTTAATTGAAAACAGTAAAAGGAATGAATCCATTCCTACGAACATGGGATAAGTAATTGCAACAGAAAAAGTGATGGGAAGAATAAAAGAGGGGCCCTTTTAGAGATCTGCAGCTAAGTTCTTGTATGTAATTGCATAGCTAATTATATGTTCTTTTTTCTTTTCTTTTCTTTTTTTTTTTTGGCGGGGTGGGGGATATGACTTTCAGGTACAGAGAAAGTGAATTGATAAAACTGGACATTCAGATTAATGGTGATCGAGTGGAACCATTGGCAACAATAGTGCACAACAATAAGGTAATACTTATATCAACAATACATGCTATCATGACTTTTGTTTTACAATCTTCTATGTTATCATTCGAGAAATATTTTATTATGTTAGGTTTCCAAACTCCTACAAACAGAAAAGCCCAACGTTTCCAAAGAACAGGGAAAATATTGTCCTCCCTGTAGTTATATGCATTCCCCGAGAGCCAGAATCAAACTCAACAAGAAAATCAACAGATTGTTCAACTAGAGGAAAAAAACCAAGAACTTGGAATAACTCTGCAATACAAAAGATGGGAAATCCTCAGGCATATTCGAGACAGCCTGCCTTTCTCTTCAAGCTCCTTGCCAAATTCTTCACAGAACGTTTCCAGATGTAAAACTCTTAGGTTGAGAGAGAATTAGAATACTCTATTCATTCACCAAAGATATGAATATATACAAGTGTACAAAGCATAGAAAAGGAAAATATCACAAAATATTTACAAGAATGAAAAACCCTAACAATAGAATTATAACACTCCCCCTCAAGTTAGAGCATATATGTTAATCATGTCCAACTTGTTACATAGATAATCTATACGTCTTCCATCCAATACTTTTGTGAAGATATCTCCTAATTGTTCTTCAGTCTTCACATATCCTATAGATATCAATCCTTGTTGAATTTTCTTACGTACAAAATAGCAATCAACTTCAATATGTTTAGTCCTTTCATGAAATACTGGATTAGACGCAATATGAAGTGTTGCTTGATTATCACACAATTTTGTCGGTGTGCTTGATTATCACACCACAACTTTGTCGGTGTGGTGATTTCAAATCCCAACTCAACAAACACAGATTGTGTCATTGCTCTATATTCTGATTCCGCACTTGAACGTGACACCACATTTTGCTTTTTACTCTTCCAAGAAATCAAATTACCACCAACAAAAACACAATACCCTGAGGTTGATCTTCTGTCTTCTTTAGATCCTGCCCAATCGACGTCTGAGAAACATTCAATATTAGTATGACCATAATCCTTATATAATAAGCCACGCCCAGGAGCAGCCTTCAGATATCAAAGAATCTATTCCAATGCAGCCCAATGATCAACTGTAGGGCATGACATGTACTGACTCACAATACTTACTGAATAGGCCATATCGAGTCGAGTCACTGTAAGGTAATTAAGTTTTCCCACTAACCTCCTATATCTTTCAGGATCTTTTAGCAATTCTCCATCTTTTGTGAGCTGTAAGTTGGGCATCATTGGGGAACTACATAGCTTAACCCCTAACTTTCCTGTTTTAGTCAGAAAGTCAAGTACATATTTTCTCTGTGATAATAGTATTCCTTTCTTGCTTCTTATTACCTCAATTCCTAAGAAATATTTCAACATGTCCAAATCTTTTGTATGGAATTGACTATGAAGAAAGGTCTTTAGAGACTGGATACCTAAAGCATCATCACCAGTAATCACAATATCATCCACATATACGACTAACAAGATGACACCACCCTCAGATTTCTTATAAAAAACCGAATGATCTGACGTGCTCTTCCGCATTCCAAAGCTTTCAATCACCTGACTAAATTTACCAAACCAAGCTCGTGGACTCTGTTTTAATCTATACAAGGATTTACGAAGGTGACACACCGTTCCATTCTCCCCCTGAGCAACAAACCCTGGTGGTTGCTCCATATACACCTCTTCTTGAAAATCAAAATGAAGAAATGCATTTTTAATATCAAGCTGATGTAAAGGCTAATAATTGATTGAAGCTAATGAAATAAACAACCTCACAGATGCCATTTTTGCTACAAGAGAAAAATTATCAACATAGTCAATGCCATAAGTTTGTGCGTAGCCTTTCGCTACAAGGCGCGCTTTTAATTGAGCAACAGAACCATAAGGATTGACTTTAACTGCAAACACCTATTTGCAACTAATAACCTTCTTTGCCGCAGGGAGAGAAACTAAATTTCAAGTACAATTATCATCTAAGGCAGTCATCTCCTCTACCATTGCGGCACACCAACCAGGATGAGACAAACCCTCATGAACAGTTTTAGGGATGGATACAGACTCTAAGGATGCAATGAATGAACATGTGGAAGGCGACAAATGGTTATATGAAACAAAAGAGGAAATAGGATGAGCACATGTATGTTTACCTTTATGAAAAGTAATAGGAAGATCATCACTCGTTTCAGGATCCAATGACGAAGAAGACTCTGGTACAGGGCATGGAACTGAAGGAGGTTGTCATCGAGTATAGACCTTAACGATGGGTGGAATAGTAGAGGTAGTCACAGGTAGAGATGAATCAGGAAGAGGATCGGAAGGAGACACAACTGTGTAGACAAGGAAATTATCCTCTAATTCCTTATGCTCCCCCTGACTCTTATTCGAAGAGAAACAAGTTGGAAGAGGGCATGCGATTTATTAAGAAACAAGCTGTGGAAACAACATCAACCCAAAAGGATTTTGGAACATGCATTTGAAACATCAAAACTCTGACTATCTCAAGGAGATGACGATTCTTTCGTTCTGCAACCCTATTTTGAGATGGAGTATCGACACAAGAAGATTGATGAAGAATGTCATGGGCATCTAAATAAGACTTGAGCATATGAGAGAAATATTTCTTAGCATTATCACTCCGTAGGATTTTAAGAGCACCACTAAATTGAGTTTGAATTTTAACATGGAAGTTACGAAAATGAGAAAGTAACTCAGAACGAATTTTCATTAAATATAACTACGTAACATGAGAATAGTCATCGACAAATGTAACAAAATATGTAAAACTCTCCTTTGGACTCAACAGAACATGGACCTCAAACATCATAATGGACTAATTTAAAAGGAGAATTAGCCCGTTTATTGACTTGAGGATACAAACTCAAACGATAAAATTTAGCAAACTGATATGACTCACAATCTAAAGAAGACAAATGTTAAAGTCGTGGACGAAGACTCTTCAACACAGAAATAGATGGATGACCCAAACGACAATGCTCTTGAAAGGGAGACGACACACTTGAGCATGTGATGGCTGTAGGTGTTTGTGGTTTAAAGATGTAAATACTTCCAAATTCACGTCTTTTACCAATAGTCTGCTTCGTTGTAAGATCCTGAAATAAGCAATAACCAGAAAAAAAGGAGACACAACAATGAAGATCACGAGTGAGTTTACTGACCGAAATCAAATTAAACGAGAAATGTGGAAAGTTTAAAACTGATGACAAAGAAATTGATTCAGTAAGATGGACGGTTTCTGATCCTAAAACAGGAGTGGAGGTTCCATCAGCTATAGTGACATTAGGTGAAGAGTAGATGTACAAAGGTTAGAGAATAAACTGGGGTTACCTGTCATATGGTCTGTAGCGCCAGAGTCAATGACCCATTTTGACGTGGAGGAAAGAAGGCATCCAAAAATGTTATCTGTCTCTGCGATGGCCGTAATGGGAGTAGAAGATGATGCACTCAATGACTCTTGATACTGCTGAAATTTAGCAAACTCCTCTACAGAAATCGTAATTGACTTGTCAAGATTATCAGGAGTAGAGGCGACATGTGCAGAGGGTAATGGCATCCTCTGACCCTTATTCATCAATCTTCTGCATTCACGCTTCATATGGCCAGGTTTATGACAATAATAGCAAAGAACACCTCCTTGATTTGATCTTTGGTTCTTGGGGTGACCTTTGGTGCTATTTGATTCAACCACTTTATTACCTCTATAATCATTTGTGCGCCCAATCAAAGCACTACTAGAATCAGATGACGTGACTGCTTGTGTCTTCTCGGTACGAAGTATTCGAGTGTAAGCTTCTTCCAACGATGAGATATTTGAGCTTGACAACACTTGATCTTTGGCCATTTCATATTTAGGTGCAAGACCTACTAAAAAGCTCATGATAAACAACTTTTCACGTTGAGCCATTAGAACTTTTAGATCCGTGCTGATTGGTATCAAGGCATTGAATTCCGCACATGTACTTTTAACCTCCATAAAGTAGCTTGTAAGAGATTTTTCTCCTTGATTAGGTTGATATAGAGTCTTACAAACATCAAACACTCTATTAATATTCTCTTTCCTTGAATAAAGGAAATCCAAATATTCCAATAGTTCCTTGACTGATTCGCAGTGATTTACTAGTTCAACGATTTCACGGTCAATAGAATTCTTGATTTGTAGAAGCATTCTTGAATCGTCTCGCCACCAAATCTTTTTATTAGCATCAATCAGTGGCTTTTTTGTAATGTGATCATCCATCTCCATGCTTCTAATAAAGTGACGAACATTTGATCTCCATGAATAGTAGTTGGATCCATTCAACTTGTGTTTAGTTACTTTTGACACCATAGGAACAATCTCAGACATGACTACTGGTTTCTTATCAGCCATTACCTCAAAAAGTAGACATCGGACAGCAAGAATCAAACCCTAATTTACTGAAGAGATGTCTTTACAAGCCGTGAGTATATCTATATATCCCAAACAAACACACCACCCATAAGAGTCAACAGAAACTAGGAAACCCACACAAGACGAACCAAAATAAATGGCGCACGCGCCTACACGCGTCGGCACGTGGACCGACGACACAATGAACAAGTGGCGTGTGAGCCCCACGCACTGGTCAGATGGAGTCCGGACTTTGGGGTTTAGTAGATCGGCGGCTGGGCTCCTCGATGGAATGGGCGGTGGCGAGAAACTAGCTTTTTTTTCCCCCGCGGTGGATAACGATGGCGAACGAACCAAAGACGGTGACTGTGAGCAAAAGTGTAAACTCACCTCTCCACATAACCCTAAACGTATCACAAAGGGATTCTAAATTCTCAAACCCTAAGGTTCACAAAACCCTAAGTTTATTTAGAGAGCTCGATACCATGTAAACTCTTAGGTTTGAGAGAGAATCAGAATACTCTATTCATTTATATGAATATATACAAGTGTACAAAGCATAGAAAAGGAAAATATCACAAAATATTTATAAGAATGGAAAACCCTAACAATAGAATTATCATAACATCAGACAACCCAAAACCCTTCATAAACCCTAGGGTCCCCACGTCCATACATAAAAAATTCTCATGCTTTGCTATCCAACTGTTTGGTATGAAGTTCTGTTAGGTCTCAATCCTGAAAATAAGCAACCTAACAAAGAGCCCAACCAAACCAAACAGAGATACCTTCTACTGTTTGGGTTATCTTATTTATAAAACAGAGTAAACGTTCCAAATCAACACTTCAAAGATAAATCCACCACAAGTCTTAGAACAAACAAGAAAACAAAAAGAAATGTAAAGATGAACAAACACTGCCCAGCACAATTCGAGAGAGCTGGAATTCCCTCCACCTTCTTCAGCCGTCAGCATCCAGATATCCCAAAATTCACATAACCTCCAAAGCATCCGCAAAACCTCTCTTAAACCTCTCCAGTGGTTCCCTGTTGGTTCCCCTCGGCATAACCACATTCTTTCCATGTCCCACTATCTTCTTCTTCATGTGCAGTTCCTTTCTTACTCTTTCGATAATATGTATAACGAATTGGGGGCCTCACAAGTTCCTTTTTTACCCCTCCTTGCATACATGTGCTTAATAGGAGGGCGTAGAGATTACTCATGAAAGAACCAAAAGAAAAATCATATAATCTGTATCAATTTCAAGCATGTATTGGTTATTACTCTGGATAGGAATACCTAGCTTCTACTCTCTTGGTTTCTCTTTTCATGGAGTAGTGTTTTTCTTTGGGTGGGTAGGAACTTATGTAATGACTTCATGCATGGTCGGTTGTTTCTCTGCTATGTTATCTTCTGTTGGTGGATAATAGTCGTTGGACTCAAAAAGCCTTGGAATTCTTGATAGCTTGATGAAATATCAATTCCCGGGATATTGAAAGTTCTTCCTTTTTATCCTCCTTGCTTTTCTACATTATTCCTGACATTAGCTCTTCTGTTCCCTCTTTCTCTCCCATACTTCACGCTTTTCTTCGTTCTGTTCTACATCGTTAAGCTTCTTGGTGAGGATTAAGCTTAACTTTTACAGAGTGCTTCAAACCTTGTAGAGTAAGGATCTCAATATAATTCAATAATTGGTGAGCAACTCTTATAATTTGAGGAGGTTTCTCAACTTTTCTCTCAGGTAGGTATTGCCTTTCCTCCTGTTCTGGTCCGAAGACAATGAATTTTTAAAGCAATGGTTTTAGACTTTATGTTATGTTATATAGTTTTGACATTGTCACAATGCGAGTGTCTTTTGTCAATCAGCTGATTAACCTACATTCTTCAATGCTTATTCTGCCTTAGACAAACTTGCTATGCTATGAAGTTGACAAGAAGTACTATTTTCAGGCATATTCTGTCGGAAGAGCTTTGACTCAGAAGCTGAAGGAACTGATACCACGGCAAATGTTTAAAGTGCCTATTCAGGTAAAATTATTACTTCCTTTCTCAATGACATGATAACATTGATGATTGACATGAACAGTTACATAACTTTATTATGTTTTTTCCTGGTGTAAAAGTCTGAGTTTCTTCCAATTTTCTTTTTCTTCTTACTCATCATTTTTTTTTTCTTTTTGACAATCTTGAATTTCTCCCACTTGTAAGTACCAATTTCTTTTAACAGTCTAGCAGTATTTTCAAGAACAAATTTCAAATCCCAGCCAAATGTAACAAAAAATATGCATACCGTTTACCTTTCAAATCCCAGCCAAATGTAACAAAAAATATGCATACCGTTTACCTTTGTTATTTCTTTTTTAATGGCAATTAACTTATTTACGGAGTCCCAGCATTACATTTGTAAGGTATCATCCTTACGCTGTATTGATAATAGAAGAAGAAAACCTTTAAAGGCAGTACAAGATAGCTCCCAGCAATTTAAGGGCTGGTAAACTCTCTTCCCTTCCCTGAACATTCACAGAATAAAAGCATAAATCGTAAGTCTATCCTTCCCAATTACATATAAAGCACGGTACCTCACTCACTAGGCCCTGATTTTCCCTTTTTAGCCCTCTTGTATTGTATCAGAATTGGGGGCTTAACAACAGTGTTACCACATGGTGTTATGGTTATTATTATCGTTGTAAAGTCATGAAGCAAGTTGGGGAAAAATTCTCGGAGTAGCGTTGGTTCTCAGATAAAAGTCAATCTCAAATCTATTAGCTTCAAGTTCACAATTCAAATGTAGAGTTGGATATAGTGAATGGCATTTTGAACTGCAAAGAGGTTCCCTTTTCTCTTATCTTAGTATGCCTCTTGAAAGCAATCATTATCCTCTCCTGAAATCTTCTTCCCGAGAAGCTACAATTCAAAATTCATAAGAGCATGCCATTTTTCCAGAGGTAAAATACTGAAAATGGGATTTAGTTTCCTGTTCGGAATAGGATGGAGGACAGGAATTGGAGAAAATATTTTCTCCCCACAAGGATCTCCATTGCCCAAATGGAGATTCCTCTGCCCCGAGTCTATTCTCCAAATCAAGAAATGAGACGAGGATTGAGAATAAAAATCTATGTGGGCAAGGATGGGGAGGGCATCCCTATCCAAGTTCTATCATCCCATTTTTTACCAAGAGAATCTATAAGCTTCCTTGTGAAATTTTGTGAGAAGTAATTCTCATTCGAGCATGTGGAGCATGGTCACCTTCTCTGAGGTTCAAATCTAAGTAGCACTCACTAATTTTGATTTATTGACTAATTTAACACCTTTGGGCCGCTTAGTATCAACTTGAAAGGTAATTGTACAATTAGCATTTTTACTTTACTCGTTCCTGTTAAATGGAATCTCATTATTAAAAAAAAAAAAATGTATAAAATTTAAAAAGGCATCCTAAATATTGCCCTTAAAAAAACTGTTTGTCATGTGTAATGGCTGAAATCACCCTCTTTGTTTTGTTTTGTTTTCTATGAGGCACCCCTTTTTTCATTTTTTTGCCCCATCCGGCAGGCATGTATTGGCTCTAAAGTGATTGCTAGTGAAACTATATCAGCAATTAGAAAGGATGTGCTTGCCAAATGCTACGGTGAGAAAATTTTCTCGCAGTTGAATAACCATTATTATTGTTTCAGCATCAACTTTTATTACCCTCTCTTACGTTTGAGGTTCAGTCCTTATTGATATCATTAAAAAGTTGACAATATTAGAGGCCAGTTGGTAAAATTTCTGGTGTTTGCTTTTTTTGTAGGTGGAGACATAACACGGAAGAAGAAATTGCTTAGGAAACAGGTGTGTTGTTTGGCATGATTAGACAATGAGACTATGACTCTAACCATCCATTTTCTTTTCCCAATTTCCCTTTACATTCACACTATCAATTTCTTCTAATGTGTAGTCTGAAGGAAAGAAGAGAATGAAAGCGATTGGGAGAGTTGATGTACCTCAAGAAGCTTTTATGGCTGTTTTGAAGCTTGAAAAGGAGGTTTTGTAATTTTGGTCCTTAGCATCATTTTTATTCTGACTATTGTATATAATTTTCAAGTGACTTATATGACTTTTTCCCCCTCCCAATAAATATTTTGTAATTTATGGATATAATTTCAAAAAGAAAAAAAAATGGTAAATTATCTTGATGGTTTACTTTTTTTTCGTTACAAAAAAGAAAAAAAAAAATTTTAATTACGAAGTTGAACAAAAGTTTCTGATATAAGAAGAATATGGGTTAATTGGGTAATTAGATAATATTCTAGTTAATTCCTTTTTTACCCCACTTGTAGTAAAACTCTTTAAATAGGGACTTTCCCCTCTTATATGAAAAACATTATTCGTTCTAATAAAAGACCAACAATCTTGATTCTTGGAGAGAATTCTTCAAGATTTGTAGTCTACATCAAATTGGTATCAGAGCGACCTCATGAAAGGACCTCATGACGAGTAAAGGGTTTGATAAACTCTACACTCTTCCTTCTCTTCTAAAGATGCGGAAGCATTATCCTTCTCCCTTCAATCTATCAATCAACGATTAACTCTTGCAGAAACTTCTATCACTTCTCTCGGAAAGTTCAACGCGAAATTGCTTGTAATTCAAACCAATATGGCTGGAATTATAGCCACAAATTTGCGCATCCAATAAGCTATCGAAAATTTGACATTGGATGTTGGAAGAATGGTTGAAAATCAATCAAGAAGCATCAGAGGGAAACCAAGCTGGTGGAAACAATCAAGAACAGTTACAAGAAGTTCAATAAAGGCCTAAACACCAGCATCAAATGCTTCTAAGAAACTAAGATTTGCGGTCCAAAAAATTCCTCCTAGAATCCAAGAACCAGAAAGACTACATCAAAGAATTGAAGGAGTGTAGTTGCCTAATCCTGTCCAATATCATCTTCTTCTGGTTTATCCACCTTTTAGACTTGTGCCACCAAATTTGTTGGGGCTAGACTCTGATTCATTCGAGGATGAAGATTTGACTAGTCCCCAACCACATAATCGAGCAAGAATGATGCGTCCACAACAAGAAAATTACCCATTGTTTCAACGCCAATTCCATTATGATCAAGCACAAGGGTATGGAAGTCAAGAATATTATCAAGATTGGCAAGGTCAACCTAACTGGTGGCAAGATATCCCAAAAAAAAAAAAAAAAAATGTGGATAAATTTATTACGAGAAATGGTGTTGAAATTTCTGATGTAGAAAACTTAAGTTCGTTGAAGGGCTTATATGGTAAAGATGTTGAAGTTGATTTTTTCAGTAACATAACCCACTTGCAGAGACTTAGAAGAGCAAAGGCACTGATTCGCTTCAAAAATACTATTCCTATAGTCAACATGCTTGAGGTTATCACAAAGAATGTATAGAGGTGCAGAGAATATTAGAGGTGTAGAGAATATTAGAGTTGTCAACATGTTCTTTGCTTAAAGATATTGGCTTGGTCAACGAGTATTTGAACACTGACAACGTTTGGAGTCTCGATGAACTTGATGGAAATTTTATATTTTGGAATTTTTTTCAAGATGTAAGAGATTAGTTTGGCCATACTTCGTTATACAAGTTTATTTTATTTCTTAATTGTTACATTTTCTTTCTCTTCTTTTTAAAACTCGAGGATGAGTTTTCTTTTTGGAGAGGTAGAATGATGTAAGTAGAAAAGGGTTAAATTGGGTAATTGGATAATAGTATAGGTTAATTCCCTTTTTACTCCCCACTTGTACTCAATCTCTATAAATAGGAATTTTCCCTTCTTGTATGGATAATAAATTTCCTTTTCCTCTTATTTCATTCCTTATTTGCTTCATAATTTTTTTCTTTTTAAAACTCGAAGACGAGTTCTCTTTTTGGAAGGGTAGAATGATGTAAGAAGAATATGGGTTAATTGGGTAATTAGGTAATATTTTAGTTAATTTCCTTTATACTCTCACTTGTAGTAAAATTCTATAAATAGGAACTTTCCCCCCTTGTATGAAATACATTATTCATTCTTATAAAGGATCAACAATCTTGATTCTTGGAGAGAATTCTCCTTTTATCTCCTTTAGGCTATATCAGTTTCCCTTATTTTGTCCTAATGTTTTTTATTGGAGTGGGAGGTCTTGCCTCTCTTTTTCTTAGAAGTTTGTTTTAAGATAGTAATAATAGGTGCCTAAAAATAAGATATCTGAATGGTATGGCTAGAAATCGTCGATTGTTGGATTGTTGGGATTGGTTGTATACTTGAACATTCTAAATCTTTTAATTAGTAAATGATATTTTGGTATTCAAAGGGTAATAAATTCATAAATTTAAGGGATAGTTTAATGTATTTTGACCTAAAATAATAGAAAGAAAAGAAAAATGTCAAACATATCTCAATGTTGGATGTTACAATCAATAATTGTTTGCATGTTCAAGGGTCTAAGACTGAGACTAGTGTGACAAAAACATGTCTACTTTCCTTACATTACTACAGCATTTACGTTAGATTAAGGTCCTTGGTGACACAAAGAACGCTATCAATTTTTAACAACTGATCGACCAGCAAGGAACACATGGGGAGAGTATTGTGGCACCTTCACCATAAAAATATTTGTCTTCACGGGCTTGTAAGAGCCTAAGGATGTTGGCTCCAAATAGTATGTATTTTATAAAGGTAGTTTTTCTTTAGTTCAATTGGGGAATCGAACCACATAGTTATAATATATTGTATGCCAATTGAGCTATTCTCACTTTGACAAGTTTTGCACATAGATGGTTTTTTTTTTTTAATCATTAATTACATGTTTGGCCTTCAGTTTACTGGATTGTTTGAAGGAAGCATACTTTTGTAATTTTGCATTTTTCATGTTTGAAAATGATGTAATAATTTTTTGCTGTTTGAGTACAAGCTATCTATGTGGCCTTTTGGTGATATGGTAGCCATACGTGCAAATTTTGATTTACAAGAGATTGGAGACTTGGCTTCAGGGCCAGATAGAGCTCAAGTTCCAATTTTATAATTTTTCTTGTGTATATTTTGATTTTCCAAATCAAGTTTACTAACACGTTTTAATGCAAATAATTTGTTTTTATTATCTTAGATGTACGTATGTACTCAGGTAGGTTTTAAATCTGGTTGAAATCAGTTTAAATTTCAGTCAGTTGTAATTTGATTAAATTCATCTTTGAACTTTCTAAAATTTTGTTAAGTGGAGTACTTTGACACAACACACTAGGATTTTATAAAAATAAAAAAATAGAACGGCTGGTTAAAAATATGGCAAAATGGGCTAGAATGTTTAAAAAAATAAATAAAATAACAAAGGCCAACACATATTACAAATATGGCAAAATTTTGATTCAACCCTGCAAAAAGTCCAAAAAACCCCTTGGAAACCAAAACTAGTGCCACTCAACTCGTAATACTTAGTTTGACCACCAACTGCACAACCTAACCAGACGTGCGAACCAACTACCAAAAACGCACCCTAATAGCTTCACCATCTTCAATTGACCCACGATCTTCATCATTTTCGGTTTTACCATTCTTCATCTTCGATTCTACTTGTTGTACCAATTATTGGCAATATGCACCTATCCAAATCTCACATGCGGTAACGAACCGACTTTTTAAAATGAAAATCAGACGACTATAATATACATACATAAATCTCAAAACAGCTTTTTTACAAAATTTGACTAAATTCAAAAGAATAAAATAAATTTTTATTATAAAACCTATAAAAAAAATACAGAATCTCTGTTTGGGGTACTTTTAACTTTAATTTAAAATAAATTAAATAACAAAAACCGAATGAAATATTCAAAGAATTTAAAGGTTTAGTTACAAAGCTAAAACTTGCAAACATAAGATAAACATATGCGGAAGCGTTGTCAAGTCCCGAGACCCAGTCACAGATTTCTCTTATCATTCGTGTTTTGTTATTTCCTTTATCTAAAAAAGATATCGATAAAAGAGTGAGTATAAAATGGGACCACTAGGTATACAGGTTAGTGTCTCTATCATGACAAAGGTGTACATCCCAACATAGGCATAAGGGGTGAACCTGAACCCACGCTTTAATAGGAAGTGATTCCGAAAGGACACATTAACATAATCGTAGGAATGTTAATAGCCACCATTAGTTTACATGCAGCATACATCATCCAAGTTCAAATCAAGCCACAACATAGTATAATCATAGTAACATGTCTCGTGAGTTTCCAAAACAGTCTCAACAGTCATCTATCAAAAGTTCGTGGTAGAACATTCCATCATAATTTTCAAAATAGTCTCGACAGTCATCTATCAATAGAAACATGCTATCAGTGTATTCACAAGTCTTAACATTAACTTGGGGTTCAAGGGCAAACAGATAGTAAATCACTTACCTCAAATTAAACCCAAAGATGATAGCAAAATAAACCCATTAAAGGAATCTTTTTTCTAGCTTTTTTCAAACTTGGTGTTAGGTCCTAGGACAAGGCAAAATAATTCTAATTTTAACCATCAAACCTAAATGCATTCGCAAAATTAGTTTAGAAGCCTAATTCTATTCACCAAATGATGTAAATATCGCCAAATTAATTTCAGACAATTCCAAATATCCTTACCCAGAGTGTGGTTTAATCCAAAACCACTCTAAACGAAAAAAAAAAAAAAAATCACCAAGCACCCAGCCTAAGCATAAACTTTGAACCAAGCATTAACAACTTAATTTATCTCAATTAAACCCAACTTCACGAATCGAAAAGCCTAAAAAACTTACAAAATTCGCCCAAAATCGGTCCTTGATACCGTTGGACAACACGTCTCCAATTTCAAAACTTTGTCCCAATCTTCAACGGCATCAAAGATTTGAAACCAACATTTAATGGGTAATGGAAATACTTCAAGTATCCTACACAAAACTTACCAGAATCGATACCGATCCATTAGACAACAGCCTTAAGACCCCTCGAAACATCAAATCCAACCTTCAAATTACCATACAAACCATAAATTTAAACCAATATGTAATGGGTAACCAAAATAATTCAAGAAACCCACAAGAAAACACCAAAATATCACCCAACTAGTAGATCCGGTGAGTGGCGGTGATGTAAACACAATGGTGCAGGCGAAACCGTGGCGTTCGACTTGGGCAGCGACAGACTCGAGTGGCTAGCGTATAACACGAAATCGAGCGGTCAGTGAGATCTGACGAGGATTTTGTGCGACGACGAAGACACGAGCTGGGCGTCGGAAGAGTGGCGCGATGACGACGGAACCCGAGCGACGGCCGGAGTTTGGCATTTGGGCTGCTGGCAACTGGTGAGGGAGAGAGAGATAGAGTGGTCACGAAGAAGGAAGGAGAAAGATGAAATTTTGTTTCCATTTTTTTCTTTTGGCACGCATCCCAAGGTTAACATCGCCCTTGAGATGCACTCTACGTACTTGCTACCACCAAGGAACTCGACCCTCAATGGCTCATTACTTGTTCTTTGTTCCTCATTGGTTCATCACACGATCCTCAACGCATGGTAGTCACTCAATACGTGTGCAATCGATATGTTTATACTTGATCACAACCACATCATACTCGATAGATTAATTTATACTCGATCATTTTGAATTGCACGTGTCGTCGAGGACCTGCTCTGTAGTTAATGCTCATGTACGAACATATACAAATTGAAAAATTTTCTGACAATTCTCTCTATTCTTTCAAATTAATTTCTTGAATGTGAAGTAATTTTTTTTAATAACTAAGAACAAATAGAACTGAAACAAAAAAGAAAAAAATTGAGCTCACTTTCTCTCAAAAAAATCCACTTCACAAAACCCATTTTTCTTAACAAAGACCAAGTATAAAGGCATTCTCATTTTTTGATCATTTTACTATATTGTCTCACACTTCAACTAAGTAATTATGTTAGTTTTTTTCTTATTTTTTGCTCATGTTTTTTACCTTTTCGACGCAGTGCGGGACATACACACGTTGTAAAGAGAACGAGTGAGTGAATTTGTGAGTGTGTACTTAGACATGCGAGTAGCTCCCAATGGAGCAAGGATGAGAGAAGAGAAAGATATGAAATGTTAAGCATCGTGTTTAGAGTACCGAGTCGAGTGACAAGCGTTGAGTATCGAGTAGCGAAGAGTGACTGACGAAGATCGAGCATAACAAGTATTTAATAATAACCAATTTTCCTAATAGCTCGCTTTGTGTAGTGTTTTTCTTGAAGGATGGAGAAATATATTCTACGTTATAGAGGTATATGGGACGACACAGAAGAATGCTATATTGGAGGCCGTTTGAAGGGTTTGCTAGTTTCGAGCACATTGACATATAATGAGCTGGTAAATCTAGTATATAAGATCATGCAAGTTAGTTCGACAGAGTTCAAGATTATAATGAGGTGACACATAAGATGGATATTGATTCTCCTCCAGTATGCTTAATGGATGATGCTAAAATTAAATTGATCCTCTCAGAGTACAATCATAGTATAACGTAGTTATTTGTAAGGCTTGAGGAAATTAAAGAAATTCATCACGAGGCAACATTTGATTACCCAGAGAGAGAAGACCAACCCATTTATGGAGCGGATGTCAATGAGTATGATGTTTATCCATTAGGTGTCTCATTGGAAAACGACAACATCGATGTTAATATAGCGAGCGTATTGTATCCAAATATGACAATAGAAGAGGTTGGGACATGTGTAAATAAAAATGTGATGATAGAAGAGAAAGAGGTTGGGAATGAAGAATAGCCAACTTAGGTTACTTTAGGGAGTGGTCCTTTATATTGTGAATGAAGAACAACCAATTCCGATTCTGTCAAATGATTTTGGCTATTTTGTTGGGAGTGTGCCTTGCCAAAATCCATGCAATGTACCATTAAGTAGTAAAGCCAGAACGGGAGATTTGATCATGCAACCACAGTCGTTCGTAGGGTTGGTGGATACCATTGAAGTATGCCAAATTTTCTTAAACAAGAATGATATGGAGATGAGGTTAGCAATGTTGATCATAAAGAACAACTTTGAGCTATGGGTTAAAATATCAAATAAAAAAATGTATAGTGTTCGGTGTTTACACCCAACTTATAAGTGGGTTGTTCAAGCAATTAAAATGGATGAATGTGATATTTTCAAGATCACAAAATGTACGCCAATCACACATGCTCGATTGAAGTATTGAAACATGACCAAAGGCAAGCCAGCACATTCGTTATTGATCACTTAATCAAGAACATGTTCGACGTTGGTCGGGGGGACAAACTGCACCATATTATTGAGGACATGCAGCATTAGTACGGTGTCAATATTAGTTATGACAAGGCATGGTGTGTGAGAGAAACTGCTTTTGTTCTTGCAAGAGGGATGCTAGAGGAATTATATATCGTTGTTTACCCCTATGGTGCAGTAGATATCATTAATCTTGAGACAGAGAAAATTTTGAAAGTGAACGGGCACGGGTTGAACGTATTCCATGATGGCGAGTCTTTAGATTGATTTGACATCGCCTACCGGTTGGACTTAACAATTTACATCTGATAATGAGCCGCCATAGTAGAGCAATCGACCCTAAAAATTTGTGCTTCCTGGAGGCAGCCAGACTTTAAATTTACTTGCTTTCATAGATTAGATTTCAATTTTGTAATTTTTCTTTTATCATTGAGCCAAATTCTTTCTATCCTTCTTGAATTGCTAGGATTGTTGTTGGAGACGTGTTAATTCGAGTCTCCTATATCCTTCTTTCACTCCATTGTTCAGGGAAGTTTTTTGATCCCTTGTGCTTTATTTTTAATCACATTGAGGACAATGTGTGTTTTAAAAGTTGGGGGTAAGGTGTTTGGATTTGTTAGGACTATGCTTGCTTGATTGTGGTTTGTCTGGTTGTTTTGTTCCTTCTTATGACTAGTCTACGACGCACTTGTATGAATTTTTCTTGCATGAAAATAGATTGGATGAAAGGATTCACGATTTTCATGGCGTTTTTGAAAATTTTGCTTAATTTTTTTCATACATGTACAAGCCCTTTGCATATATCTTATCTTGACCTTGTTTGCTTGCTTAGATTTGAATTATGGGACCATAAGTTTGTTGTCACTCTGAAAGACCTTGGTGATAGATATTAATCCTTCCATGGTTCAATTTAGTAATGATGTCTTGAGATGTAGTCAACTGATATCACAATTCGCGCTATAAAAAATTTGAAAAGAAAAAGAGCAGAGAAAAAAAATAGGGGTTTACTTTTTTTCTTCAAGGGTATGATTAATCTAGGGCGGCCATGATACCCATGGTTTCCCTTTGATCTAAATTACTCTAGAGGAATGAGTAGAGATGTCCACGGGGCGGGGTCGGAAATGCCATTCCCATCCCCGTCCCCACTCCCTATTTCATTCCCCATCCTCGTGAAATTTTCCACGGGATCGGGGCGGGGATTCCCCGTGGGAATTTATCCCTGTTATCTTTTTTTTTTTGTAAAAAACTAATTAATTTAAATCACTAATGTGACCAAATTTTAATTAAATAATTAATTTTATCATTAAATTTTTTATTATGGTTAGTTTTATATGACAATTTGAATTTAAAAATAAATTACACAAATTTTGGCCTAAAAAAGCTAATTAATTTTTTTTAGTAGAAACAAATAAATATAAATCAAATTATTCACATATATAATCTAAATTTAAACATTCAATTTAAACATATTCATTATCTTAACCAATAAATAATCAAATTTGAATTTAAATGTAATATTTATATAATAATAATAATAACATAACATTAGATAACTATACTAAATAAATATGAAAAAGCTAATCAGGGTGAGGACAGGGAATGGGGCGGGGTCAGGGACGTTCCTCATCCCTGTCCCCGTTTAGCTCACGAGGATTTTTTTCCCCACTCCCTCTCCCATTCCCCGCCTAATTGGGGAATCCCCGCCCCGTTCGGGGCGAGGCCCTATAGGGCCCCATCCCCGTGGGGAAATTAGACATCTCTAGGAATGAGTAAGCTTAGGCACTTTTGAAGGGAAATCGGCCTGTAGTTGGATGTCTTCCACGTAACTCGTATGGGCAAGCCAAAACAGAAGTCACCTTTCTAGATAAAGTTTCCCCTTCATTTGAGAAAAAAAAGAGAGAAAAGAAAGCACATGATAAAAGGCGATGAATGAATAGATTTTGACCACTCCAATTTAATGTCATTGCCACTTTGAACTTAGGAAACCCAATTCCGGATCCTTTGAGCTAGTATAGGGGGAAAACAAAATGAGGATTTATAAGGTCATTCCGAGCCTGCTCTTGCTCAAAATAAATAACTTTGTGCATGTACATGCATGACAAAGCTTTTAACAAATTTTCAAACTTGCCGTGAAATGGTGGAATGCTTTTTTAATGCCTAATCGATTGTGTGTATGATTCTAGATGAATATTGAGACTTGAGAAGGGAACATTATGGTTTGACAAACTGATTATTTTTGTGTGATTGCTTGTTCTACCTTGCTCGAGGACAATTAAGAGCTAAGTTGAGGGTGTTTGATAGTACCAAAAATGTGCTATCTTCCTCTACTTAATTTGGAATCGTTAAGTTATTTAATGTGTTTAGTTTGATAGTTTTGTAGGACTTGAGTGTACAAGAGACTGAATGAAGCGTTCAAGATGAAATGACGTTAAAATGACGAAGATAAAAGCTAAATTGCACAAATGGAGAAAAAAGACCAAGAAAATAGAAGATTTTGCCCAGCCGGAGCATTACAATGCTCGAATTGAGCATTGCACAATGCTACAAGGCAGTAACTACCCATTCCGTGAAGAATAGGGCAACATTGCAACACTATATGTAGCGTTGTAACGTTACGATCTTAAGGCGTTAGCGTTGGAGACAGGACAGCGTTGCGACGTTGTGCACATCATTGCTTTAAATAAGTGGTCAGTTCGAGGGTTTAAAATAATGGTCACTATTCCAACTTGACTCGATTTTTCCCTCTCCTTTGAACAAATATTGAATTTTCCTACCCTTTGAACACATAGAACTGGAGAATTCAATTTAGAAGATGATTTATGTCTAAAGGGTAAGTACTTAGCTTGAGTTTCATAATTTGTTTCTATCTTGTTTCGTTCTTGAGACCTTGATTTGTAATTCTATTGAGACTTTTCTAATCTATATGAAATTTATCTTGAGTTTATTATTCAATTCTTTTGCATGGGATAATCTGACAAATTCACTATGTTTGTACGATTGATTGCTTTGATTGCCCTAATTTATAATCGATAGGTAGTAATCACCTAGAAGCAAGGGTTAAGTAAAGTTTGTGAAGTTAAATTAGGATTTCATTTTATAAGCATTACTTTCTATCCTAGATAAATTTCGCTCAAATAATTGATTAGACGATAAATCGATTGCTTGGCTTAGCGTTGCCTTTGATCTTAATGCTTGTTGATTTGTTATTAGTTGAGGATTCTCGCTTTTCTTCGAATTAACTTGATTTTACGGACAATGGGTTAGGTTTCTAAACGAGTAGGCTAAGTTTTAATTGGAATTTCTCGCATGATCTTTTGAATAAGTTTATGATAAAACTGAAAAAGGAATGGAATAAACTAGAACAACCCAAGTTAAGTGTTTTGTTCGATTGATAATTTTTACTCATTTAATCTCACTCCATGCGTTTCAATTTGTTGGATTGTATCAGCATGCAACAGAAGCAACGAGGATCAATAAGCACTCTAATTGATTAATTTTGGCAAAAATGAAAGCATGCTACATCAGAAATTAATGGGTTTCAAGTCATACCTTTGAAAAACCCTTGAAATCTTGATTTCCAGCTGCAAATTCCTCCAAATCTTTGTGCAGACCACCACAAAATCTTCCCTACTATTCTCTTGGTGCACTAGATTGAGTTGTGAGACGCCAAATAAGTTGAAATCAAGGAAACTTAAAGAATGCTCACAACAGCAACCCAATAGAAGAATAACTTCTTCACACGAATTTTCAACTAAAATTCTATCGGTTGCATTACCTCAAATTCACTCCAATCTCTTCAATATATTGCAGTCCATCATGTAATGAAGATAGTTGCATGAGATGCAACTCATGCTTAGAGTAATTTAAAGAAGAGATGGTGGATTTAGTGTGAGCTACTAGAAGATGAAGATGGAAAATCCAATTTTTCCATTTGTGTAATTTTCTATTTCAAAAATCCAAATTTGATTTTAAAATCACTTTTGATTCAAAAATCAAAATTTATTAATTTTATAAATTAATTTCATAAATTAATTTCTAATTAATAAATAATTATGTAAACAATTTAAATAATTCTAATTAATTTAATATCCAATATTAAATTAATTTTACAAAAATCCATCTTCATATATTTAAATCATATTTAAATATAAATTCTTCAATTTCGTTTGATTCTAATTTAAACGTTTCAAATTAATTTATCATGCTACTCTAGAGCTAATCCATTTCCAAGCTAGTAGGGGGACCTCGTGGACCTACAGATCATGGGCACCAACGATCCGAGATTAAACGGCTAAACTCATTAGACCGAATTAACCCTCATTTGTTAGCTAATGGGTTGCTCCACTAAAGCCCATAGTTGAACTCCCTTCACTATAGATATATTATGTCTACTCGATATAACCATGATTAGTAAGTTAACCCTCCACAGGTTGTTTGTAATAACGACTAGGTTGAATCTTTGTTCTACCCTTAAATTACCTCTTATTTCTTAAGTCCCCACTGATCCCCTAATGAACAATTATTTTTTGATCCAATCAACAAAATCGAGTCCCTCTCGGGCCAGTGAGAGGGCAGGGCCCCTTGTTCAAGACCTAGAATCAACACTTAAGGGAACAATTTCTCTACTATCCCTAAAAGCGGGTAGGAGTGAATTTAATCTTGCACCCTATGTCCCCAGCTATCTATCAAGTTTTAGCCCTGAAATGGGAGGTTATTAAGCCGGCACTATTGAGCCAACCCTCACCTATGCAAATCTAAAGATAATTCCAAATAAACAGGAGTTCATAGTTGGCTCCAGATTAAGGTCAAGTTACCTAGGTCATCGCTTTGAAATAATCAGTCTTAAACTGTAAACAACGTTATAAAGTAAGAGTGGCTAATTTCGTGGTCCTATATTGTACAAACCCTTTTGCACAAGGACGCCCCCATTCCTCATGTCCCAACATGAACGAATTAGGATCACTTCGTTTGTAGTACTTTACAACTCTTTGTAACAACTACAGAGCAGGCTGCATCCAATAGTGTTACCAGAATAAGGTACTCGACCTTATTCATATACTATAGATCATTTTTACTATTCACTCGAACCTGATCAACTTTTATGTTTCGACATAAAGTTCAAGTACTTATCTAATAGTCAAGGGACTTTTAGGTTTATTGGATTTTTATTAAGAAAAACATCTATTCAATAACACCTTATTGAACTTTCAAAATAAGTTCCATTGTTTACATACCACGAGTTTTAGGACATAAAACCCAACGAACTCCCACTTAGGCTAAAACTCCAGTGGTAACTTATATATCCAATATATAAGACTGAGTTACTTAGTTTTATAGAGAAAAATAATAAACTAGGGCATCCCATACACATGGTTTACCATTCGGTATCCATATCCGATATTTCTCCCACTTGTCCTAGATTATTCTAGTATTTCTAGTCTTACTAGGTGATTCTCAAACACTTAACCGAGAGAACCATTGTAAACATACTAGTATACAATAGGCTTTTAATTAAGCTATATGGGATTGCATCTTATTCTCAATAATGGTCAGGAAGCACACTTTCCTCCCACTACATTGAGGTACTCTCAACTCTTTGAGTAAGATGCATCTGACCTGTCTTAACAACTCTTTGTTAACAGTCAAGTCTAGAAATCTTTAAACTTTCTATACTTTGATCTAGCCATTTAAATATCTGAATATTTGCAAATGACTTTTAAGAGTTTGATTCTTAACAGAAGTTTCTAGAACAAACATAATTTCTGAAAATGAATATTTCATTTATCACAAAAATATATACAATTTGTTCTTTACATGATCACAAAAGCAATAAGATCAAATAGCAACTTTTCCCACTGGTCGAGCTAAGCAGACGATCCCCAGGAACTAGTTAGCCTGTTTACCTTTCTCTGCTCTCTTTTCAACAAGATACTGAAGGCAATTTCTCCTCCAGTGCCCTTCTTCGTTGTAGTGGAAACATTTCCCTTTATCTGCAGCGTTCTCCTTGCCTTTCTTTCCAACAGGTTTCTTCTTTCCTTTCCCTGTGCCCTTCTTCACAAAATATTCTTACTCTTCGAAGAGGAGGTAACATCGGGCTTGGAGGATGTTCCTCTCTTTTCAGCAGTAGTAACATTTACTTCTGATTCCAGACCCTTTGTTCTCAACATTGTCTAGTAAGCTTGTAGCTTATTCAACAGAATAGTCAAGCTACATTCAATTTTATTCATCGATGCATTTGTACAGAATTGCAGAAAACTCTTCGGAAGAGATTCTAGAATAAAACCAACTTAACGTCTCTCATCCATGACAGTACCATTTACTTCTGCCACATTAAAGTGGACCATCATGTCCAGGACATGTTCACGAACAGAGGTCCCCTCTTTCATGCAACTATTGTAAACGTATTTGATGGCATCATGTCTTAGGGTGAAAGAAGGTTGTCCAAATGTCCCTCGTAGAGATTTCATAATTTCTTTGGTAGTACTCATATCCTCATGTTTTTTCGCCAAGACATTAGATAGGCTAGCGAGGATATAAGCACTGGCTTTATCATTTTCCCTGACCCATCTGTTATATGCATCCCGAACAGTTCGGGTTGTATTAAAACTAGGAATGGGAGGACAATCTTCGTTAAGACACATCACAAATCGTCTATCATAAGTATCGTGTTCAAATTTGATTTCTAGGTGACATAGTTATCTCCGATGAGTTTATCCGATGCCAACAATTGTATTATTGCATTCGTCATTCTAAAATTATAAAAAAAATCTATAAGTGAATTGCTTTTAAATCAAATCAAATTTTAGTAATTTTAATAATGTACCCAAGATTATTCTTTTGCAATGATACTACATCAAGACATTCTTGACTAAATACTATCTCCCGAATAACCCATATTTCGATAATCACTTAGGTACCGATTTTGGTCAGAAATTATTAACACATAATAATTCTATAAGTGTAACCCTCCATTTTCAGATGTCAGAGGTCGGCCCCAACTATGCTACCGTAGTGGAGAGTCAAGGTTGGGAATGAACCTAAGAAATCTTATCCATCTTGGGAGCTTGAGTTGTTTCGAATCCTATGTTACAACCCTCCGTGGGGATAGTCGTCGTTAAATGACTAGCAAAGGGCCGCTTAAAGCTAATCAGCAAGCGCAACATAGGAATCTCACAGTCCAAACTAACGGAAGAGACCGCAGGATATGTTGACACATTTCCTTCACCCACTTACTATGAACTACTTCCTCTATTCACCATGGTATTGACTCATACATCCGCTTTCTGTATGGAGGTCACTCTCAGGGTGATACGAAGCGTCATATGAATCTCATGGTGTAAACTATGTGGAGACGTGGCCGTTGAAATCGTACACTTGATTTCTGTTCGAACAACTTCCCCTTATTCACCAAAATCTAGATTTAAGCTAAAAAATACTTTCCATATGGAGGTCACTCCCAGGGTGACACGAAATATTGTTTAAATCCAGACTGTGAACTCTTAAAGATGTGAGAGCTAAAAATAACGTATCGTATATGTTATTAATCTCCCACTGAAGTTTTCTAATAATTTTATCATATAGAAGTTATTGGACTACCATTGAAGTGTTCTATTTTTTGGTAAATTTATACTTAGGTTCTTTTCCGAGTAATAAAAACAACCCTATGTCTATGTGGTTTATCCAAGTATAACACTTTAAATGGACTTAAACCTACGATGTCTAGGTGATAAACTGTTTTATTACTACACATTGCTCACGTAAGCTCATAAAATCGTTTACCGACGCTCAATAATTCGACCATAATCCCTAGGTAGGAGGTGTTCCGTAGACCTTCAACTTAAATATCCCCAGCTTTCGACGGGATTATATACCAATTGAGTTTGTAACCCTAGTTTTACAAGTTTAACGACCTATTTTAACTATTAAAACAAGTGGTTAACCTATGTGAGCATGCAGTTATTCTTTGTTATGGATTTTAAATGTCTAACACAATTTTATAACAACTTATAAAACTTTAGACATGCTAAACATCCACAACATACATAAAGGCATTCAATATTTAATATAACACTTATATTAAATATAAGAAACTCTAACATGCATACTATATATTATAACAATTTATAACATACTTTCAATACATGTTGCATGCTTCCTACAGTGGGATTTTAAATCTAAATGGCATATTGTATGTATATACAAGATTTATTTATTTATAACATACATCCAATACATAAATAATTAAAAACAGACTGATATGGTTTTAGTTTTGGCAAAAAAAGGAAGTAAAAGCCTAATTATTACAAAAAAGCTTCAAAATTGCTCTAACCGCTCCAAACCACTTGAACCGGACAACAGAGTATGAATCGGACCAGCCAAAAACCATTTGAAGTTGAACTGGACCAAACCTCAAAAGAACTGGTCAAATCGTCTACTCTCGCTCTATGCTCAATATCTCACTATGGTTGATCGTTTAGCATTGACGACCATCGTCATGCATTTGCCTGATAGTTTAATGTTTTCTTGATCGTGTAGCAGCTAACGCATATCTATTGACCAAACGACATGATCATGTAGTGTCTACCTTCTATCACATAGTGTCATCTTCTAGTGCTGGAGGATGCTACACGATCGCTTAGTGTCTCACACTATCATGCCACTCCATCATCTAACGTCAGACAATTACTATACGATCGCTTAGTGCCATCGTCTATGCCTCATATTGATCGTGTAGCATGTGCACAAAGGTAAGCGATCGCATAGTGCTATCGTCTAATATCTCAATGCATCACTTAGCTGTCGTTCAAACGTAAACGATCGTGTAGTGCTATCGCATAGCTCTTCAACGCATCGTTTAGCTCCCACGCGAAGCTACACGATCGTGTAGTGCCATCGCATAGCAATACAACGCATCGTTTAGCTCCCGCATGTACACGATCGTCTAGCACGCAACACTTCAACGATCAACACCCGAAGCTACACGATCGTCTACCTTTTCTTCATATCGTCTAATGCATGAAGCTGAACTATTGTCTAGCTCTAAACTTCAACGACGATATGAACAGAGGCCGATAAACTGGAATCTGTAATGCAGCCTCTTCACTTGTTTCTTCAATTTACAGCTTAATTTCAACTCTAATGACTTCAAATAAATTATAGGCTCTTGGGAACACATATAAGCTCATCAAGCAAGAGCCAATTACAAATTTAATTGAGAAATCAAAGAGAAATTTAAAGCCAAATCTCAGAAAACCATATCAGTGCAGCAGTTTCATATAACTCATATAAACACCCACCACACCAAAATTAAACCAAATTGAATGCTTAAATGATGCTCTGATACCAATTGTTGGATTGTATCAGCACGCAACGGAAGCAATAAGGATTGATAAGCAGTATAATTGATTAATTTTGGCAGAAATGAAAGCATGCTATAGCAGAAATTAATGGGTTTCAAGTTATACCTTTGAAAAACCTTTGAAATCTCGATTTTCAGGTGCAAATTCCTCCAAATCTTTGTGCAGACCACCACAAGATCTTCCCTAATATTCTATTCGTGCTCTAGAATGAGTTATGGGACTCAAAATAAGCTAGAATCAAGGGAACTTGGAGAATACTCATAATAGCAACCCAATGGAAGAACACCTTCTTCACACGAATTTTCAGCTAAAATTCTATTATCTGCATTGCCTCAAATTCACTCCAATCTCTTCTATATATTGCAGTCCATCATGCAATGAAGATAACTGCAGTCATGCAGTCATGCTTAGAGTAATTTGAAGAAGAGATGGTGGGTTTAGTGTGAGCTATTAGAAGATGAAGATGGAAAATCCAATTTTTCCATTTGTGTAGTTTTCTTTTTCAAAAATCCAAATTTGATTTTAAAATCACTTTTGATTCAAAAATCAAAATTTATTAATTTTACAAATTAATTTTCTAATTAATAAATAATTATGTAAACAATTTAAATAATTCTAATTAATTTAATATCCAATATTAAATTAATTTTACACAAATCCATCTTCATATATTTAAATATAAATTCTCCAATTTCGTTTGATTCTAATTTGAACGTTTCAAATTAAATTATCACGCTACTCTAGAGCTAATCCACTTTCAAGCTAGTAGGGGGACCTCGTAGACCTACAGATCATGGGCACCAACGATTCGAGATTAAACGGCTAAACTCATTAGACCGAACTAACCCCCATTCGTTAACTAATGGGTCGCTCCACTAAAGCCCATAGTTGAACTCCCTTCACTATAGATATATTATGTCCACTCGATATAACCATGATTAGTAAATTAACCCTTCACAAGTTGTTTGTAATAATGACTAGGTCGAATCTCTGTTTTACCCTCAAATTACCTCTTGTTCCTTAAGTTCCCACTGATCCCCCAATGAACAATTTTTTTTTATCCAATCAATAAAATTGAGTCCCTCTCGGGCCAGTGGGAGGGCAGGGCTCCTTGTTCAAGACTTAGAATCAACACTTAAGGGAACAATCTCTCTATTATCTCTAAAAGCGGGTAGGAGTGAATTTAATCTTGCACCCTATGTCCCTAGCTATCTATCAAGTTTTACCCCTGAAATGGGAGGTTATTAAGCCGGCACTATTGAGCCAACCTTCACCTATCAAAATCTAAAGATAATTCTGAATAAACAGGAGTTCATAGTTGGCTCCAAATTAAGGTCAAGTTACCTAGGTCATCGCTTTGAAATAATCAGTCTTAAACAGTAAACAACGTTATAAAGTAAGAGTGACTAATTTCATGGTCCGATATTGTATAAACCCTTTTGCATAAGGACGCCCCCACTCCTCATGTCCCAACATGAACGAATTAGGATCACTTCGTTTGTAGCACTTTACAACTCTTTGTAACAACTACAAAGCAGGCAGCATCCAATAGTGTTACCAGAATAAGGTACCCGACCTTATTCATATACTATAGATCATTTTGACTATTTACTCGAACTTGATCCACTTTTATGTCTTCACATAAAGTTCAAGTACTCATCCAATAGTCAAGAGACTTTTAGGTTTATTGGATTTTTATTAAGCAAAACATCTATTCAATAACACCTTGTTGAACTTTCAAAATAAGTTCCATTGTTTATATACCATGAGTTTTAAGACATAAAACCCAACAATTTTCATGCAATTTGTGTTTAAAATTTTCATAACCCCTCTCTCCCCCCCACCCCTGGTTGCATTCTATAAGCTTCAGACTTGAGAAATCTAAATTGGCTCTCTGTGGGATCGACTCCGTACTTCCCTTGCTATATTTAGTGAGTAAGTTGCGGAATTTAATTTGGGCGTGATACCAATTAGCTTGCGGTCTAAACCATAACCCACCAGTTTGTCCTTAAGCATATCTTATATTAAAGAAATTCAAACTTATTCTACACTTCAAAGTAGTGCTGACTAGCTTCTCAGAGTGCTTTTCACCCGCATTCCTTTTTTAAGCTACATTTTCCTCTTGGGCCTAGTCACTTCTTTAAGGAAATATTTTCTTAATCTGAATCCAGCAAACCTTCCCTCAAAACCCTTCTTCTCATTTCAAATACTTTCTAATCCTTTTTCTCTTTTGAATTTCGAAAAGACAAGCAATTTTAACACTTTTTTATTACTTATTTAGATTATCACAAGGATTGAACTTAATTTCGCCCTTCATTTTGGCTTGCCCTCATGTGTGTCATGCGAACATCTACTTTTTGCCAGACATTGGAGTTGTGTTTATTAAATACTACTTACATTGCACTGATCCTGGTTATCAACCTTCATTTTGGCTTACCTGCACAGGTATTATGCAAAGTATCCAACTACGAGTAAGTTCCTTTCACAACTCAAACTCTTATTAGGTTGGGGTTTTCCCTTGCGCTGATAGTGGAGTTCGTCATCATCATCATCATCATCATCATTATTATTAATTTAATGTAAAATGGTGTGTAAGCCCTCAAAATTATTTTATTCAGTTTTTATGGTTATGCTGTTATGTAAATTAATATGCTTGTATGTGTTGTTGTATGGGAAAACATCAAGGGAAGGGAATTTGGCTAAATGTGGGGATAGGTATTATCGAATTTAGAAGATTAGTACTTTGAAGGAAAGACTTGGCTGGCTAGGTGAGTTAGTCACATAAAGGTTGAATGGAGAGTATACGAGCAACTATATAAGCCTAGGTGGTCGCATAGTGTGCACCAAGCGTTTCCAAGAGGGTAGGAAGGATGGCTGAAAAGTATGTAGTTTGAAGGCTCAACAGATGAGATTAGTGCATAGCCAAGGGTGTGCACGATGAAGTGTGAGAAAAGTGTGTAAAGAGGTTAATTGAGGAGTTGATGAGCGACGAACCACCCCACTTGATCGCCAAGGGTATGGGAACGCATGGGCTAAGGACTACTGAATGAATGGCATGAGTTGTGCAGCGTGCTTCATGCTAAAGTGACTACCTGATGATGACATGGCTATGCGATGAGGCTAGCAACCCAATGATGGCATGGCTATGCGGTGTGCCTAGATAAGGAAATAGGGTTACGTTAAGATTAGGGAGGTGGCAAAGACATGCGATGCAAGCAGCTTGAGTCCTAGGTGATGAACTATGAGCGCACGATGTGCTTCAGACGATGAACGTTGGGCGATGGCCGAAAGGCTAAGGGTTAAGTGTTTGGCAAAAAGGTCATGCGACCATGCAAGGACCATTTGATGAGGTGGCATAAGCACCTAGTTTAATCATTGGTTAGGGGACTAAGTGGCATAATTAAAGGCTTTAAACAAGATTAAGTGGCCTATGTGTCAATTTAAGAGGAAATAGGTTCATGCAAGCTCAATTATAAAAAGGGAAGCTAGCTTGAAAAATTTCCTTGTGCCAAAAAGAGGAAAATGTTGCCACATTAAAGAGTGAGGAGTGTTAAAGGTAACCCATGGTTGTTGAATAGAAATACTCACAGGATTGAGTTGAAAATTGAAGGAATCTAAAGAGTGAGTAGCTTGGGTATACTGTAAAGTTTTAGGAGTTTTGAGTTCGTTAGGTGGAATCTAAGGCTGAAATTGAGAGTAAGTTAACTAACACATGTGGGAAAAAATTATGAGTTCTTTATACGAAATTGATATATTGAACAAGCAAGCTGTTGCACTCCAAGCACAAGTGAGCAGTTGGCTATCAGGGCCATGTAGTGAAGAGCGCGACGTGCACAGGTTGTGCATGCTATGTGATAGGTGTGGCTTGGGGCGTGCGAGTTGGTTATGTGTGTGTGTTGTGTGACACGATCAGACGCTTGAGGAGTGTATTGAATAGGTAGGCAAGTGGGGCACCTCTTGAGCACCCTCGAGCGACCGTGTGTGGGCAACAAGACAAAATTAAACTAGTGAAGTTGGGTCTGATTTCTTATGTTGGGCCGAAATGAGGCTGAAAATATTAACCCAGGGGTTATGTTAATTCTTGAGGATAAATGCCCATAGGGGAGGCTTACAAAACGTGAGGAATTAGCCCAAAAGATTGTGAGTGACTAGTTTAATTAAATATCTTGCCTTAAATTTGTGAATGATGTTTTACTAGCATTAAAGTATTTCAATGCATATTGATCGCATAATAAGTATTCTGTTGTTTTCCAAAAGGCTGAGAGGTTTTATGCAATCTTATGAGATTATTATGAGTTTCAAAACATGTTTTCCTTAGCCTTTGAAAACACAATTGATGTCATATGCATTGACTTCCAAGGAAGATTAACAGGCATTCCCTACATGAGCATTTCTTAAATTTCTTTACTATTTATATGTTTTTAGTGGAATGCTTTGATGAGATCTATAAGTTATGTGAAAATTATTATAATTATGATGTTATTAAGGAAACCCGATACTGAAGGACTAAAAAAATGTATCAAGGTCCCCAATACCTAAAGTATGACAGTATCTAGGGTATATGAGTAGCCTTTGGGGCTTAACCACATGCACGTAGGTATTATTGATGTTGGTTGTGTTGAGATTACTCCACACCAACTAAAGACTTATGACGTTGAGTGAATGAGCATGTCCTTAACTAAGGATTGATGGGTAGAGGAGGTTTTCTTGAAATGAAACCATAGGTTTCAGGGTTTTTATGCACTATGATAATTTATATGTTTTATAACTTAATAATTTATAAACCGTAAGTTTTTAAAGAGTTATACGATTTATTGACGTCTACTAATTTCAGGCTTAAAAGAAGTCACTCATTGGGCGTTTAGCTGACCTTTTCCAATGTTTTCTTTTCTCTCTCAAGTAGTGGTCTGCACCCCAAAACCTAGCTGATCTGTCAGTCTACCATATGAGTAGATCAAGCTTTCAAAGAGTTGAAGGAAGAAGAAGTTTAGGTCGTTAACTTGTTTTGTTAAGTCTTATTATGTGCATACTAGGGACTAGAAACAAACTTAAATTGAGAGCCCACTATTGAATAACCTGGAGATGGATGAGTTCGTAATGTGTATATATTCTCTATGTGCCTATAGTTTCTAAGTATTGCATGTGGTTAGTGTGAATGTTTAGTTAAATATATGTTTTACTTTAAAATAAGTACTTATCAGGTATGCCAAGCCCTAAGTTATAAATTTCTGAGAAGAGAGAGGGGACAGTAGATGTCATAAAAGGGTTGGCATATGTTGTCTTCACACTCCCTTCTAGGTTAAAAAGGTGATCTAGGAGGGGGTGTGACAAGTTGGAAACATAACATAAGGTTTTGGGCTTAGACTAATGCATTTAAATAGGAAGTATAAATACTGAGATGCCCCTAATATATATGCATCGTTATAGGAAAAATGTTGAGAAGAAGTAGTAGACAGGGATTGTGACCCTACCAGAGATCCCATAGTTCCAGGGGATCAATATCCTGTTAGAAACCTTGAAGAAGGTAGAGATTGTCACTGAAACATGGATCCAATAGTTCAAAAAATGACCTCTGAAGGAGAGTCTAGTACCCCTCGAGAGAAAGCTGATCCACATATGGAGGGTAGAGTATTTGATTGAATAGCCCAAAGGTTGCAGCGAGTGTAGTGTTAGGATTGATGTCCTAAATCTTTTGTATTCTCGTAGTTTGTAAATATTGTATAAACAAATTGTTATTAATACAATAATTGTTATTTTATGAGCATACACTCAATCCAATAAACTGAGATCCTAGGTTATTTTATGTAATTTAAACAAGTATGTAGAGACATACAGGTGGATCTTGTTTATAGTAACCTAAATGGTCTGTAGTAGATGGATAAGGCTAGGTACCTTATCCTTGTGACATTACGGATATGACCTACTTTGTAGATATTACAAGCATTGTAAAGTGCTACAAATGATCTGATCCTAATCATTCATGTGGAGACATGTGAACGGGGGTATCCTATTCAAAGAATTTGTATAAGATCGGACCACGAAATGATTAGTCTTATTATATAACATCGTTAATGTAGAGACTTACATTTCACTAGGATGACCATAGATGACATGACCTGAATCTTGAGTGAGTTATGAATTCATGCTTATAAAGGCGGTCATTTGATTTGTATGGGTGAGAGTGGCCAGATTGCCAATTCAATAAGCCTACCATTTTAGGGATTTGTTTAATTGATAAGCTGGGAACATAATTACACAAGACAGAATTCACTCCTTTCCTAATATCAGGGTAAGTAGATAAATTACTCCCTTAAGGGCTGATTCTAGGGGTTAAACAATGTGGCCACACCTTCTCTTGATCCGAGAGGGACTTGGTCATAGTTGGATTATGACTTATTGTTCACTAGAGGAATCAGTGGTACTTAAGGAGTTAGATGTAATTACAGGGGCAAAATGGTAATTTTGACCCAACTATACTTAAGCAATTTGTGAAAGGTCATCGCACTGTTGATTGGTTATATCCAATGGACATAGAAATATATCTGTAGTGCAGCTGTCGATCTTTAGTGGAGTGACCGACGGTTAATGGATGTTGGGTAATTTAATTAAAGAGTTTAATTAATTATCCAAGGACTATTGGAGCTTCAATCTACAGATCCATAAAGTTCTCTATGTAGCTCAACAGGGATTTAATTGAGAATTAATTTTTGGATTAATTTGAATTGTTCAAATTAATTGGGGAAAATTAATTATATGTGATATAATTAATATAATGTATTTGATACATTATAATATAAAGTATTTTGAGAGGATTTTGAATATGATTCAAATACTAATTATATGAATGAGATTCATATATTAAACTTAATGTAAATATGATTTATGTTAAATACCATAAATAGTTTAGAAGAATTAAATATTTGAATATGATTCATATAATTAAATTTTAGTATAAATGTGATTTATATTAAATGCCATATATAGTTGAGAGAAAATACAACTATAGGTTATATTGTATTTGATACAATATAAAATTATAGGTTATGTGTTATATTTGATATAACATATAGTATATATGTATAATAAAGTAGTTATATATATATATTAATTTAATTTAATTTAATTTATATTTTAATTTAATTAAAGGGGGGAGTTACAACTCCCTCCCCCTAATTCTCTCAACAAAAACGTGCACTGTGGGGAGTTGGAAAAGTTGTCGTCTTCCATTTTTCGAGGATCTCTTATTCACCCTATAGTTTTCATAGAGAAAAGTTCTCTATGGAAACTCTCTCAATCTCTCATCTTTTCCCTCTTCCAAGAATTCAAGCAAAGCCCACAGAGGGTTCTCAAGTGATGGTACCCAATTGGGATTTCGTTTTGTAGATCGTTCGTGATCTGGATCAAGAGGGAATAATGTGAAGAAAATTGGCTTCAAGGGTAAGCATATATTTTGTTCCTAATTTCTTATGGTTTAAGCATGCTGTAAATTAGAGTTAATGAATGTATAACCTTCTTTTTCTATACATTCTGTAAACTTTAGTTTTGTGATAAAAAATTAAAATTGGGAATGATCCTTGCTTCCGCATAGGGACCTCCGATGGTTTCCCTTCATGTGGGATTTGTACAGACGGACCTAGAGAAGAAGTATAGTATAGAGAGGTTGAAGGCATTGGGTGTCATGACGTTTGAAGGTACGACAGATCCAGCAGATGTTGAGGTCTGGATAGATCTGATTGAGAAATGCTTTAATGTGATGAGATGTTCTAAAGATAGGAAGGTCAGGCTAGTTATGTTCCTACTCTAGAAGAGAGTAAAGAAATGGTGGAAAGTCCTAGATTTTAAAGGGAACCGATATGAGGTTATGATTTAGGAAGAGTTTAGAAAGGCTTTCGAGGATAAGTATTATCCTAGCTTGTTTAAAGAGACCAAGAGGAACAAGTTCTTGAAGCTTGTACAGAGACATTGACAGTAGCTGAGTATGAGTAGAAATATAATGAGTTATCTCAATATGCATCCACTATTATTGCATAAGAGAAGGATAGATGTAAGAGGTTCGAGATGGACTGAGGAAAGAAATTAGAACACCGACAACGACTAAAGCTAATTGGACGGACTTTACCCAGTTAGTTGTGATAACCATGAGAATTGAAAAGAGTTTAGCTGCATAAGAGCAGGTTCGATGAAAATGAGAAGAATGAAGGAAGTTCACTTCCAGAGTATCTAGGATAAGAGCTTTTAAGCCCCAGTCTTTTAATAGAGATAGTGGAAGTTGGTAGAGGCAGAAAATGAGGTCTAGTCAGCCAGCTAGATCAGTTGGGGGAATAAGGACAGGACATACGGGTGAATCAATTGTGAGCTCGGCCAAGAAACCCCTATGTTCAACGTGTGGCAAGAATTATTTAAGGTCATGCTATAGTGGAAGAAATGTTTGTTATCAGTGCAGACAAGCCAGCCATTTCAGATGGGATTGCCCTCAGTTAGTCCAAGAGATGCAGATTGAGCAAAAGGCGACCTCTCAAATAATAAACCAGCCCAGAGTAGTCGAGACTAGCAGAGAATGCACTAGTAGGGTTAAGCAGAAAAGGGTAGCTGGTAGACCTTGATAGCAAGGAAAGGTATATGCGATGACCCACCAGGAGGCTAAAGAGGCACCCGATGTTATGACTAGTATAGTAACTCTTTGTAACCATTCTGCATATGTGTTGTTAGATCTGGGTGGCACACATTCATATGTTAGAGAGTATGGCTAATGAGTTATTTATTTCTACCGTTGTTGGTGAGATAATAGTGGTAAACAAATTTTATAGAGAATGTGAGGTCGTGATTGGTGGACAAAGTATGTTGATTGATTTAATTACTTTATAATTGCTTCGGTTTGATGCTATATTGGGCATGGACTTCCTAGGTAAATATCATGCCTCTATTGATTGCTATAAGAAATAGGTAGTGTTTAGAAAGCCTGGAAAAATAAAGATAGTCTTTACAGGAAACGTGAGAGTTTTTCCAAGTAGCCTGATTTAGTAATCAAAGCTAAGAAGTTTGAGGAAAGGATTTATGGCTTACCTGGCCCATGTTACAGTTTCACAAAATAAGAAATTGGGGCCAGAAGACATACTGGTTGTGCAAAAGTTTATTGATGTATTCCCGGAAGAATTATCAGGATTACCACTTGACAGAGAAGTGGAATTTACGATTGACCTAATTCCCGATATAACTTTTATTTCAAAAGCCCCATATAGGATGGCACCAGCAGAGTTAAAGGAGTTGAAGGTCCGACTACAGGAACTGGTGGACAAGGGTTATATTAGGCCTAATGTGTCACCATAGGGAGCGCCAGTTCTATTTGTAAGGAAGAAGAATGGCACTCTTAGGTTATACGTTGGCTATAGACAGTTGAACAAAGTGACGATACAGAATAAGTATCCATTACCTGTATCGATGATCTATTTGATTAGTTAAAAGAAGCCTCAGTATTCTCCAGGATAGACTTGAGATTAGGATACCATCAGTTGAAGGTCAGAGAATCGTATATTCCAAAAATTGCTTTCAGGACCAGATATAGGCATTATGAGTTCTTAGTCATGTCGTTTGGTTTGACGAATGCCCTAGCAGTGTTTATAGACTTAATGAATAAAATATTTCATCCTTACTTAGATCAGTTCGTCATCGTCTTCATTGATGATAGGGGAAAACATGATGAGCATTTGAGGATTGTACTGTAGACACTACGAGAAAAGCATTTATATGCAAAGTTTGGTAAATACGAGTTTTTGCTTGACTAAGTTGTATTCTTAGGACACGTAGTATTAGCCACAAGAGTAAGCATAGATCCTCAGAAGACAGAAGTGATAGTTGATTAGGAATGACCTACCTCAATGATGGAAGCACATAGTTTTCTTGTATTAATAGGATACTATAGGAGATTTGTAGAAGGATTTTCAAAGATTGCTCTTCTGTTGTCTAGCTTGACTAGGAAAGATGCTAAATTTGAATGGACGGACAAGTGTGAGCAGAGTTTTCAGGAGTTAAAGCAAAGATTAGTGTTCGCACCAATCTTAACTCAAAAATGTCAGGGAAAGAGTTTAAGATTTTCTATGATGCATCTTGACAGGGACTTGGTTATGTGTTGATGCAAGAAGGAAAGGTAATTGCTTATGCCACTTAGCAGTTAAAGAAGCACAAGTACAATTACCCGATTCATGATCTAGAATCAGTAGCAATAGTGGTAGCTCTTAAGATTTGCAATGCCCCAGATACGTTCCAAAGGTGTATGATGAGCATTTTTTTTTCAGATTTCACAGAAAAGTGCATCGAAGTTTTTATGGATGATCTTACAGTTTATGGAGAGTCTTTAGGTGATTGTTTGCATAATCTTAGTCTTGTGATGAAATGTTGCACCGAAACTAATCTTGTGCTTAACTATGAAAAGTATCACTTTATGGCCTCCCATGGTATTGTTCTAGGACATCTAGTTTTTGCTAACGGTATTGAAGCAGACAGAGCAAAGATAGATTTTATTGCTAACCTTTCCTATCCTACATGTATAAGGGAAATTCGTTCTTTTCTTGGTAGCGTAGGTTTCTATAGGCATTTCATCAAGGACTTTTCAAAGTTGGCTCTTCCATATCCACATTACTGTAGAAAGATGTTCCATTTGAGTTTGATGAGGAGTGCAAGAAGGCTTTTGACACTTTGAAGGAAAATTTGACCACTACTCCAATTCTTCAGCCCCCATGATGGGACATTCCGTTCGAAATAATGTGTGACGCTAGTAATCTAGTAGTGGGAATAGTTCTGGGGCAGCAAGTTGACAAGAAAAGTCATATCACATGTTTCGCATCAAGAACCCTTAATCCTACCAAAGTCATTTACACCACGATTGAAAAAGAGTTTTTGGCTACTGTTTTTGCATTAGATAAATTTCAATCTTATATTCTTGGTTTTCCTGTTACAATTTATACTGACCATTCTACCTTTAGGTACCTTATGACCAAGAAGGAGTCCAAACCTTGACTTGTTAAGTGGATTCTTCTCCTCCAAGAATTTAACTTGACCATCAAAGATTGGAAGGGGCCAGAAAATTCAGTGGCAGACCACTTGAGCATAATAGTGCAAGAAAAAGATCTTACATCTGTACGAGATGATTTTTTTGACGAGTATTTGTTCCAGATAGCCACATTGATACCATGGTATGCTGACATGGTTAATTTCCTGGTGACTGGTAAGTTCCCTCATGATATGCCTAGTTCTAGGAAAGCTAAATTGCGTAGTGACTTTAAATACTTTGTTTGGGATCCACCTTACCTTTGGAAGATTTGTTCTAACTAAATCGTTAGAAGGTGTGTCCCAGATGAAGAATTTGAGTCAGAACTTTCATTCTGTCATGAGCTAGCATGTGGTGGGCATTTTAGCCCTAAGAGAACTACTAGGAAGGTCTTAGATAGTGGTTTTATTTGGAACTCCTTATTGGCTGACTACTATGCATTTTATAAATCTTGTGAAAAGTGTCAGAGATCAGGATCTCATTCCTAGGAAGAATGAAATGCCACTTAACTCAATTATTGTCTGTGAGGTTTTTGATGTTTGGAGGATGGATTTTACGGGGCCCTTTCCCTTTTTTATGAATATTTGTTTATATTGTTAATTGTTTATTATGTGCCGAAGTTGGTTGAGTCTATCCTCACTAGGATTAACAATGCTGCTGTTGTTTCAGGATTTTTGAAGGCTAACATATTTTCTAGGTTTGGTATCCCGCGTGCTATAATCAGTAGCCAAGGTTCCCACTTATCTAATCGAACCATTGAGGCCCTTCTAAGGAAGTATGGAGTCCATCATCCTATTGCCACTCCATACCATCCTCAAATAAATGGCCAAGCCGAGATATCAAATCGAGAGATTAAGAGTATCTTTGAGAAGACCGTTAACCCGAAAAGGAAAGATTAGAGCACGCACCTCGATGGTGCTCTTTGAGCTTATAGGACAGCTTTTAAAACCCCAATCGGGCAACAGACTTCAAGCTTGCCTATGGACAGGTGTTCCATTTTCAAGTAGAGATCGAGCACAAAGCCTATTACGCGGTTAAATAGTGCAATATGTGTTTAGCCCCAGTGAGGAAAGGCTTCTGGAAATGCAAGAGTTGGAAGAGTTACAACTTGAAGCCTATGAGACTCTATGTAAACCCCGAACTCTAGGTTTCCTAGATAAGCATGTTTAGCCAAAGAAATGTTATATTATATATTTACTAAGTAGCAATTCATGTTTGTTTGTAGGAGTTATGATGGAAAGGAAGGAAAAACATATCAAATGAGGGGTGACGTGGCAGTTAACCCTTGAACTCTGGAGGTGGTGGGAAGTTTTTGGAAGAAGAACTTCAAAAGCATGGTTTTGACAATTGACATGAGAAAATTTAGTGAAATCGGTGCCATTCAGAAACTAAGAAAATCTAGTTTATGAGTTGTCTTGCTAGAGGAAGATTGCACAAGGAGAAGAACAAGAAGTGAAAAAAGTACAGAGGAGGCAAAATCTTGGGTTAATCAGGGTCTAAGGTGAATATTATAAGTTCTCAGCCAAACTACAAGGTTTAGCTGAACTTTTAAGATAAGAAAGTTAACTCAATTCTAAACAAGTTTGTAGAAGGAAGTTTCTTGAAAAGAGCTCTGGATTTTGAGTTATGAATTTTTAAAGTTATAATAGGGAATCGGTGCATAAGCAGACAGCTGCTTGGGATGAACAAATAACCAGTTCATCATGGGAGTTATAGTGAGATATAAGGATGAGGATCTCGCTTATAGAGGAAATCTCGCTGATCTCGCTCTAGAGAATCTCGCCGATCTCACTCTAGAAGGAAATCTCGCTAGGAATTGGGCTGAGTTTCGCTGGTAAAGTGAGTATCACTAGGATGAAAGTTTTCCAGGAAAAGCTTGATCTCGCTCTAGAGGATCTCGCTGGTATCGCTCTATAGGATCTTGTTGACCTCGCTCATGGGGATTTCGCTGACCTCGCTCATGGGGATCTCGCCGGTAAAGCTGTCTTTGTTGATGAAAGTTTCTTTACTAAATGAATTAATTGAGGTATTTTACTAATAATTCTAAGTAGTTTAACCGGGAATTATGTCCTTTCAGGCCAAGAAGAGCTATGAGAGGCGTACAAACCATTAAGAGCTTGACGAGCAGTGAGTGACTAAGTGAATTAATGTCTCCAGTACTTATGCATATAAAATCAAGTAAGTTACAGTGACATTGGTGATGAATTTATACTTTCTCAAGCAACAAATAGATGGAGAATAACTTAACGCATGTTCCCCGGCTTGTATATGTGTGGCACAAGCCAAGGTATGTCATGTAGTCATTACAACAGTTAAGTTCTAATGTTAAAATATGCTTCCTAGAGGAAGGCTATGAGAGAATGAGTTCTTGTGTAGATGGTGGGCAATAGAACTTAACTTGATGATACAAAATACCCCAATACCGAAGGACATTTGAGAAGGTACCTGACCAACTTGATACCAAAGGACATTTGAGAATGTATCTTAGTAGCTCGATACTGAAGGACAGGTTTGAGAAGATATCTGAGCGAAAGTACCTAAGATATGATGGTATTTAGTATGGCCACGTGCACGTAGGCAGTTCTGAATGAGAGACCGAAGTATGGGTCTCTTGGTCGGTAATAAACGTTGGGAGCTAGAGCATTTAGGCTCGTTCTCAACTAGGGAATAATGATGTTTGATGATATCTAAGAATAGTTTAAAGCTACATTTAGAGACAATTGCTTGAAACACTTATTAATATATTTACATGTTTACAGTAATGTAATGCATAATGTTATACGACCTTATAATCACTCACTGGCTTTAAGCTCACAAAATTTCTGTGTTTTCCCTTCTCAGGTAGCGGTCAGATTCCTCTGGGTTGATCCTGTTGTTGCTTGCCACCTAAAGACTCGGCTTATTAAGAAGACTTAGGTTGATGATCTATTTATGTACACATTTTTTTAGAGGGACTAGAGCTTTGTTAGAGATGTTTGGGCCCATCTATGAACATTTCTCCCCTTAGATGTCATATCATGGTTGTATGCTTGTGTTTATATAATATTTTGTAGAGTCTTAAGGAGGCATACCATATGCATACATTATTAATGTTTGTCAGGTTGATTTAGATTAGAGGGCTAAGGTGGTAGGTGCTGGCAGCAGGGCTAGTAATTACCGTGGTCATATCCTCTTTTAGATTAAAAGGGTAATCTGTGAGGGGGTGTGACACTCTATACTTTACAAGGAAGGGAAAGCTAATTCATGATAAGGGTTTTGTGAGGAAAAAGTTCAAGTTCTGTCAAAAGGTTTTGCTTTTCAATTCGCCTCCAGCTCATGCCAATAAGCTTTAGTCCATGTTGCTTGGTCCATTTGAAATTATTAATCTTTTTCTCTATGGTGCAGCCAGGATCAGGAACTTGGAGACTGGAAAAGAGTTCAAGGTGAATGGGCATCATCTCAGGGTCTTCAATGAAGGGGAAGTCAGCCTAGTTCACTCGAGCTTTGTGTTGGCATCACCATCATTCATTTGAGCCCATCCTCACCTAACATCAAGCAAACGATGATAAAGAGTTGCGCTTCCTAGAGGCAGCCAGACGTCAAATTTATCAGTTTTGATTTTCTTTTCTTTATTTCTTCTGTTTCTTTCTTTTTCTTGTTTTTGGCCAAAAAAAAACCCAAAAGCAATAACTAGAAGACTGATGGATTATTCTCTCTTTTTTTTTTACATGAAATTATATTCTTGCCTCTTTGTTGAGAGGCTTTCCCCCAAATTCATGCTCGTATCCAAATCTAGGTGAGTTTTTATGTTCCCCTAACTTCCTCTCTTTGTCCTTTCGCATGAGTTTTTGCTTAGTTATACATTGAGGACAATGCATACTTTTAAAGTTAAGGGTGAGAAACATGCTTCTTATTTTCTAATTTTGTGCATAGCATTTACCATATACGTTTTTTTTTGGGATAGTTGATACTTGGTATAGTGAAACACAGTTGTTGAATTATTTTTTATATTTGAATTGATTTTTTTATTCATGTGTTCTTTGATTAGCCTTGAGCATCTAAGCTTGGCTTTTTGTGATCTGAATAATTTTTCGTTGGTTGTTGTGAAATGAATTAGGAATCTCTGTGTTGAGAATCTATCTAAATGTTTGGTTTTGCATGATCTATTCGCTTTAATTGTCATTTTTTTTCGATGACAAGTCGATGATGCACTCACTGAGTATTATGCGTTCAAAAAATAAATTCTTTCATGATTTTGAGCTCTTTATAAAACAAGTATTATTATGAAAACCCATGCATAACTAATCCAGGTCGGGATTTTTTTTTATAAACCATAAAGAGTCTTAGATATGAGTTATCCCTTTCGAATTTTTGTTGTCACCTCGAAAGGCCCACTATTAGCTTATGAGTAACTTTTAGTGCCTAAGAGAAAAATTAGACATTGAGAAAAAAGAGGCCTAGGGTAAATAAGAGGAAAAACTAAGAAATGTAAGCAAATTAGTTCCTTGACAAAAAAAAAAAAAACAAAAACAAAAACAAAAAAAAGAGGCAAAAGCTAGCTTGCCTGCAAAAAAATAGTGGCTTGTGTGCATGGATAGAGGAGAAAAAGAGCTACATCCACTGTGTCTAGTTAGGGCCCCACGAGAAAAAAGTGGATAGGTTCTCGACAGTTGAGTGTGAAAGCTAGCCCTCTAAGTAAAATCAATGCCCTCTACGTTTTTTGTGTGTTGAGTTTTAGGCACTCTTGGCTAAGTGTTGCTCTTTGATTACCAAGAACAATATGTCTTAAGTTGATAACCGAGCTAGGTTAGAGGGAAGATGAAATGGGAGTAGGATAAAACTTTTTCGGGTATTCTTTGATTAATGGAAAAAAGTTTTCCTGGCCTTAGTGTTCATTTATACATGAGTTTGATTGCAAAATCATCTTTTACAATGAGCCTCAATTGAGTATTTTAATCCAGGTTGTCATTTGTTTTATTGTGTAGCTCAAAAGACTGTTAAGACTTGAGTTGGGAACCATTAAATAGATTGAATAGCACCTTATTGATTGCGTAATTGAATGTTACAATCTTGCTCGGATGATCAACTACTAAGTTGGGGGTGTTTGTTAGCTCTCAAAAAGAGCTAATTTTATGTCCTTGACCCTATGATTTGAATAAATCTTATGCTTTATTTGTCTTATTTGTATCTCAGTTGATTTCGAAGAGCAAGTGTGTTGTTGGATGAAAATCGAGCCAAAAAGAAGCAAAAATGGGAGTTGGATGCACCGTATTGAGTAAAGATGTTAAAATGACTAAATTGCCCTTGAGAGCAGCGTTGCAACCCTCTCTTGACCCTCACGTGACACTGAAAGGAAAAGACCATCAAATTCTAAACAAGCAGTCAACATCGCAATGCCAGGCCAACGCTCCAGCTCGACGCTATTGGATTGAATCGAGCTAACAGGACAGCGTTGCAATGCTAAGAACTCCAAAGGAAGTGTGGCTTCCACACACGTGCAACATACCGTCACAGCAGCATTGCACCTCTCCTTCGACGCTTGAGGTCTGATTTGGCAGCAATGTTGCAACGCTCTTGGTAGTGTTGCGACGCTGCAATTGTTCTACAAATAGATAGTTTTTTTTTTTTTTTTTACAATAGTGGGGTGTGAAGAAAAATACAAAAGGGAGAACGATTTTGGGCGATGATTGAGATGGTTTTTTGGGCTATTTTTCTCCAGATTCACCATTCTTCCCTCTTCATTCATTAATCTTTTCATATTCCTATGCAAGGCTAGGTAAATTCTTTCTTGGGTTTAGTTGTATTTTTGGTTTCTAGGTTTCTATTTAATTGTATTAAATTCTGTGAACTCATTGAGTTTGATTTAGATGATAATAAATGGATTTTTATTGAATTGATCTGAGAAATCAATTGTATAAATTCTTGTTTGCAAAATCTTCATGGTGCTATGCATAATTGATGATTTCATTGCACAAACTAGGACTGCATGTGTTGGCTAAGACTGTTTCTGATCTCACGCATGTTTGCCCTAGTTTAATTTTGCCCAAATTAATCATGCTATAAGATTAAGCTTTCTAACTTGTAGTATGTCTTAACACATGAATCCTTTCGTACTACAATTTAATTTTAACTTGGATTTCACTGAGAAAGAAGAATTTTAAGTTAAATTAGGGCCAATTTGGTTTAATATTGAATTTGGCTAATTGGGCTATTAGTATCTCTAATAAGTTGTGGAGTTCACGGATTCCATGTTATAAATTAGTATCTAGTGATTGAAATTGGACATACATACTATTCGTAAGTCCTCTCTTATTGATTAACTCCAGCATAATTGTGCACTCACAATCGTTTATACCTTTTTCTTTACATGTTAATTTCTAATTATTTTCTCACAAAACAAACCAAAACCCCCTGTCACATGAATTCTTTAATTAACCTTGCTAGTGAATAGTTTCCGTATGGATTTGACCCCATTCTTACTTCTTTTATTGCGTTTTTGGTATAAGTCTTAGGATCGATGATTATATTTATTTTTTTGGGTCAGTGGTCGTATGTGATGACATTTCTATTTAATCTGACTCTCGAACAGTTAACCACCCTAGCTTCCACCAAGACACCATCCTTGTCGATGGTATTTAAAATATTGCCAAACATTTTTGGTCGTCTTTCCTCTTGAGTTCACATTCAGAGGGAAGTGTTTGGCATGACTAGTGCAAGACTATTGGTTGGGACACTCTCCTTGCATTTTCCCTCGTGGATGTGCGATGAGGTTAAAACGGTCGAAGAAGAGGTGGGCTTATAGATGATGGGTTTTAGACGGGGGAGCGTTGGTTGAGTAATCTACTATAGGGCTTAAGCTCACCGGTTGGCAGCAAGGTAAGTTGCTTCCCTTACAGACATGGTGGTTGAAGTCAGCAGAGCAGAGGTGTTTGGTTGTGAAGGGAGGTTTCCGACATCCTCAGAGGTGGGACCTTGGGTATTTTTGTTTTGGGAAGCCATTGATTTTGGTGAGTTAGGGAAAGAACGGAAAAAATTATGATCGAAGAGGTTGGGAACTCGAGAGCTCATAGAGGTTTAAGGCTTAGGGTTTAGATGAAGGCGACAGAAAAATGAAATGGAATTGACGAACACTTTATATAGGCTTAGAATGGGAATCGCAATCGCTAAGGGCAATGACGTCACGTCATGACATTTCATTTAATGTGAATCGGATGAAAGGACATCTCTTCGAATGGTACACTTAATCTCCCTCGATATTCAAATCGACAAAAAGACCCTACGCATTCCATGCATTGAGTTTAATTTAAAACTTATCGCATAATAATATGAATGCAACATTCTTTTTTCATCGCATCAGACACAATTCGACGCATTAGACAAGAATTCAATTTCAGATTCATCCAAATCAAGAAGTCAAAAAGCAGAAGTCCAAAACAATAATAATCAAATAAACCAAATTCAGAAGTTAACTATGAAAGCATAGTAAAGTAAGAGAAGACATCCCTAGAAAGGTTAAAGTTCAGTCGCCGTAGGGATTTATCAGCACAGGCAATCAAGCTTGCCTGCCTAGGTCAATGGTTTCCTTGTCACGATCCACAGAACCTCCATAATAAGGCTTTACTTGTGGTCCATTGATCTTAAAGGCATTGCTACCATCCTTATTCATCAATTCCATGGCTCCATGGGGGAAGACTTCATGCACAACAAATGGTCCAGGCCACCTTGACTTAAGCTTACTTGGGAAAAGACGAAGATGAGAGTTAAAAAGTAGCACTCGTTGGTCAACAACTAGATCTTTCTTACAAATCCTACTGCCATTCCACCATTTAGTCCGTTCCTTGTAGAGCTTTGCATTCTCGTATATGGTGAACTGCCATTCTGCCAATTTGTTCAGTTGGAGTTTCTGAGCCTTTCCTGCACTTGCTATATCCAGGTTTAACTTTTTTAGGGCCCACTGCATCTTGTGCTCTAGTTCCAATAGGAGATGGCATACCTTTCTAAAGACTAGCACATAAGGAAACATTCCAATGGGCATCTTGTACGTGGTTCTGTAGGCCCAAAGCATTGTCTAGTATATGTGTCCAATCCTTTCGAGAGGTGTTGACCACCTTTTTCAATATGGATTTTATCTCCCTATTGGATACTTCCGCCTGATTGTTGGTCTGCGGATGGTATGCAGTTACGACCCTATGTTTCACATTGAACTTAAGCAACAAGTTAGAAATAATGCGGTTGATAAAATGAGTACCTTTGTCACTAATCAATGCATAAGGCATCCAAAATTGTGAGAAGATGTTCTTCTTTAAAAACTTAGCCACAATGGCCGCATCATTCTTACGATAAGAAATGGACTCCAACCATTTGAAGACGTAGTCAACTACTACTAGGATGTACTGATGTCCACCAAAGACTAGGAATGGGCCTATAAAATCGATGTCCCACACATTGAACAACTATACATCCAGAATTGAAGTCAGTGGCATTTCATTTTTTTTTATATGTTACCAATTCGTTGACACCAATCACAGTTCACCGCATGAGCGTCTTTGAATAGAGTAGGCCAAAAGTAGCCACTCTAAAGAACCTTAGTAGTGGTCTTCTGCCCCCCGAAGTGTCCACCATATGGGGACTCATGAAATTGCTCAAGGATGCATTGAACTTCCCACTCCAGAATGCATCGTCGTAAAATATGATCGGGTTCTAGACGATATAAAGACAAGTCATCCCAACAATAAAATTTGTTTCATGAACAAGCTTCTTCCTCGTTTGGAAATTGTATTCTTCAAGCACTTGAGCATAAACCAGATAGTTAATAATATCTGCCTACCAAAGTTCTTTCTCGCTGAGACCCGTTACTTTTCATCTAGGAAGCAATATTCTATCTCCTCTTTCTTCTAAATCTCTTTGTTGTCCAAACGTGACAAATGATTTGTAACTTGGTTCTTTGTTCTCTTTCAATCTTTAATTTCTAGGACAAATTCCTGCAGTAGAAGCACCCCTTTTATCAGTCTGGGCTTGACATCCTTTTTCACCATCAGATTCCTGATCACAAAGTGATCAGTATATATCACCACCTTAGAGCCCACTAGATACGGTCTGAATTTATCTACTGCAATCACCATAGCTCATCTCTTTCTCCATGATCGTGTAATTTTCTTGGCATCATTAAAGGTTTTATTGGCGTAAAAAATAGGATGTAGGATTCTTTCTTTGCACTGACCCAATACAGCTCCCACCACATAGTTGCTTGCATCGCACATAAGCCCAAAGGGTTTCAAACAATCTGGTGCCACCAAGATGGGCACAAAAATTAGTGCATCCCTAAGCGTGCCAAACGCCTGGGTGTAATCATCATCGAAATTGTAAGGCCTGTCTACTTCAAGGAGTGCACTCAGGGTCGAGAAATTTAGGAGAAACCTTTAATGAATCTTCTATATAATCCGACATGTCCTAAAAAGCTTCTCAAAGTCTTAACATTGACGGGTGCTGGTAACTTGGCGATCGCATCAATCTTCGCCTGATCCACCTCAAGCCCTGCCTTTGAAACTTTATGTCCCAACACAATGCCCTCAGTGACGATGAAATGGCACTTTTTCCAATTAAGGACAAGGTTCGTTTTTACGCATCGTTTAAGCACGTTTTCTAAATTTATAAGGCAAGTGTTTTATAAATTACCAAAAATAGAGAAGTCATCCATAAAAACCTCCATTGATTGTTCCAAGAAATCTGAGAATATGGCCATCATGCATCTTTGGAAATTCCCTGGTGCATTATAAAGCCCGAAGGGCATGCGTCAAAAGGCGAAGGTGACAAAGGGGCAAGGGGATGTCGTCTTCTCCTAATCTTTAGGCACTATTACAAATTGGTTATACCCGGAGTACCCATTTAAAAAGTAGAAGAACTCATTTTCCACTTACCTATCTAGCATTTGATCAATAAAGGGCAAAGGGAAATGATCTTTCTTGGTCACCTGATTAAGCTTTCGGTAGTCTATGTATATTCACCACCTTGTGACTGTTATCGTAGAGATCAGTTCATTTTTACTATTAGCAATGACCATCATACATCCCTTCTTCGGCACGCATTGCGTTGGGCTCACCCCAGCTTCTATTAGAGATCGGATAAATGATCCCTGTGTTGAGCCACTTTATTATCTCTTTCTTGACTACTTCACGCATAGTCGGATTGAGCCTGCTTTGCCTTTAGATAGAGCTCTTTTTCCCTTCCTCCAACTTGATTTTATGCATGCAATAAGAGGGGTTGATCCCTCGGATGTCTACTAAAGACCATCCAATGACCTTAGTATACTTTCTCAATACTAGCAATAAGGCCACCTCATCGTCTATACTCAATGCAGAGGAGATAATGACAGATAGGGTGTCATTATCGCCTAAATATGCATACTTGAGGTGTGCAGGGAAGGCCTTTAGCTCCAAGAGATAGGGCTCTTTTAAGGTTGGTTTTATTCTCACTTATTCTCTTTCTTCTAAGTTTAATGAATCAAATATCATGTCAGATTTTGTCACAACATGGACTTCTTCCATTGCCAATTCAATTTCTTCTTCTTCTTTCAATTTATCTCCAAACACTTCCCATAAGCTTGCGCCCAAATCGTCAATGTGTTGACAGGTTTCCAATTCGTTCATATACTTCAATGCATTGAACACATTGAATTTAACCTCCTGATCATCAACTCTAATGGTCAACTTACCTTTTTGTACGTCAATTAGCACATGCATGGTTACTAAGAATGGGCGCCCAAGGATGATAGGTATCTCAATATCAACCTCATAGTCTAGAATGATGAAGTTGGCTAGGAAGATGAATTTATCAACCTACACAAGTACATCTTCTATCTTCCCTTCAGGATATGTTATGGATCTTTTAGCTAATTGCAAGGTCATTGTGGTGGGCCTGGTCTCACTAGTGCCCAACTTTTTGAAAATAGATAATGGCATCAAATTGATGCTTGCGCCGAAATCACATAACACATGGCTGACCTCCTTTCCACCAATAGAGCACAGTAGGGTAAAGCTTCCTGGATCTTTCCTTTTGGTCGGTATGTTGTTTATGAATAATGCACTGCACTCTTGAGTTAGCACAACAGTCTTGAATTCCTCCGATCCTTGCTTTTCAGCTAAAATGTCCTTTAGGAACATTACGTAGCTGGACATTTGTTCAAGGGCTTCTATAGAGGGATGTTTATGTGAATTTGTTTCAATACATCTAGAGTCCTTTTGAATGGATGACTATCATCTTTCTTTTTCAATTTATTTGGAAACCGAGGTGGCACATGTAAGACTTTACTTGCTTTGTCTTTGTCTTTCGCCACATCAAGGTCCTACGACGAAGGTTTGGATTTGTTGGTGATGAGGTTTGTTTGTCATTAGATTTTGGTGAAGATTTGTTCAAGGGTTGAGGAGTTTTGCTAGGAAAAATTATCGTTTATTCAGAATCACTGGAGTTGATTTTGGTTGTGGGTATTTCATTTTCTGGTCTATCTGAAGCCAGTGGTTTTACTTGTCTGAAGTTTCGAGGATCTGCAGTCAAGTTAGTTGTCGTCCTTCCATTACGCAGTTTCATAGCTTGACACTGCGATGAGGTTCTGTGTTACTTGGTAGGGTGCCTAGTTGTCTACTTTTCATTTCATTTGCGATCTGCCCCCTCTAAACTTTGAGATTTCAAATTGAGGATGTGTAGAATTGGATTAACACATCATTCTTCTACATATACTATTTTAACAACGATTCTAACGAGGAAGATGCATTGGAGGTCAACGCATCATTGTGGTGAGAACAGTTTTGGGCATGCTGATGGCATTGGTTGTGTTAATTGAACCCGAGAGGATTTTTTCTGTGTGCTTGCTGTTGAGGTGCTTTTTATTGCTCATTCTGCTGCTAATTGCCTCCCCAAGAGAATTTAGGACGATTCCTTCATCCAAATAATATGTTTTTCTAAACAGGTTGCTCTGGATTGCAAATACAGCTTGAGGATCTTGTTGGCATGCTTCAAGGGAGTGAGGTCCCTAACATTGTATGCAACTCGCAGCTACAATCTGATTCATCGTATTAAGCTAAGAAGACTTTGTGTTCAGCGCACTCTGATTAATGGCCATTTTTTTAATAGGGAGGTGACTGTCGCCATATAGGCTGCTAATGAGCTCATCACATTTGACGTGACCAGCATACCTTCCATTTTCTGTTTACTATATTTTTGGTTCCCATATTCGTCGTCCACCCATTCTTCAGTATTTCTTGCTATTCGATTCAAAATTCCCTTAGCTTCCATTTATGCTCAATCCATAAGTTCACTTGCTGCTGATGCATTGGCCACTACTTGCGAGGCTTTATTCAGCTCGTTATAAAAGGTTTCCATCAGTACGCAGTCAGAGATGTCGATGTGTGAGCAATTACGAACAAGATGTTTAAATCTTACCCAGGTGGCACTCAAAGTCTCTGAATCTCCTTGTTCAAATGCAATGATATCTCATCGCCTCCTTGCGTTGACAGCTGGTGGAAAGATCTTCATAAATTTCTTGACCGACTGGTCCTATGACACTATCTCATTAGATTCTAAGGAATAGGCCCACTGTTTGGTCTCATCTCTGAGAGTGTAAGGAAAGAGCGAAAGCCTGATCCCCTTTAGTGTCACACTAGAAATAGAAAAAGTGTTGCATAATTCCACAAAGCTAGTTAGTTGGGCATGGGGATCTTCTCTCGGTGTCCCATCAAACTGCCCTACAGTCTGGATCATCTATAGCATGATTGGCTTTATCTCAAATCTCACATTCCCATCAATGGTTGGTCGCATGATACTCGGCGAGAAATCGTACAAGTTTGAGGTTGTATAGTTCCGCATTGGAATGTTGCGTAAACAGCCAGCATGATAGGGTTTTGTTGTTCATGCTCATATATTCCATTCCTTCTAGCCTGGTTGTTTTTCTGGTTGTTTCTATTATGTCTTGCACTACAACAAAAGGTTCTCTCATTTTCAGAATCAATATTAAATTCAGGCTCAGTACACGTACTCATATACTTTTTGTTGCTTTGTCACTCAAGCCAACAATACACCAAAAATCAAGAGGGTGCCTGCAAAAACACAAAACCAAACACTTAATCAGTTGCCAAATCCCTGATAGCGGTGCTAAAAACTTGTTGCGTTCAATGCGGTTAACATGAACTATGCTAGAATTGTTGGAGTTAATGTCCTAAATAGAGTGTATCTTGTAGTTTGTAAAGAAAAATAGGTATTTTATTAATGTTTAGACTGCATTAAATCAATCCAATAAACTAAGATCCAAAGTTATTTTATGAAACTTAAATATGTATGTGGAGACATACAGGTGGATCATAACCTAAATGGTCTGTAGTAGATGGATAAGGTTGGGTACCTTATCTTGGTGACACTAGGAATATGGCCTACTTTGTAGATGTTATAATTGTTGTAAAATGTTACAAATGATCTTATCTTGATCGTTTATGTGGAGACATTTGAGCGAGGGTATTCTATACAAAGAGTTTGTATAAGACCGGACTACGAAATGAATGGTCTCTCTATATAACACCATTAATAGAAAAGACTTATATTTCACTAGGATGACCATACATGACTTGACCTTAATCCTGAGTGAGTTATAAACTCTTGTCTATAAGGGTAATCCTTTGATTTGTATGGGTGAGAGTGACCTTGTTAGCCGACTCAACAAGCCTACCATTTGGGATTTGTTCGAGTAGGGAGCTAGGAACACAACTACACAAGACGAAATTCTCTCCTTTCCCGACCTTAGGGAAAATAGATAAATTGCTTCTTTAATAGCTGTTCTGGGTCTTGAACATTGAGGCCTCAACCTCTCACTAGCTCGAGAGGCGTTAGTTTATAATTGGACTATAAACTGTTTGTTTATTAGAGGGATTAGTGGTATTTAAGGAGTTAGATGTAACTACAGGGGTAAAACAATATTTTGATCCAACTATATTTATGAGTAATTTGTGAAGGGTTGACTCATTGTTGATTGGTTATATCCATGGACACAAAAATAAATCTAAAATGCGAAGAGTGCAGCTATTGATCTTTAGTGGAATGACCGGTAGTTAATAAAAATTGATTAATTTAATTAAAACGTTTAATTAATTAATCTTATATCATTGGAACTTACCATAAGGTCCCCTTGTTAGCTCACCAAATATATAAAAGAGGAATGATATTAATTATTCAAATCAATTGCATATTAATGAGATTAATATAATATGGTTAATTATAGATGTGATCTATAATTAAAAGAAAAAAATATTTGAATAAGACTGAAATATTAAAAAGATATATACATATAAATATGTGACGATTATATGTTGATTAATTATATATTAAATATGATTTAATATAGTCGTTTAATTGATTAATTAATGGTTAATTAATTAATTAATTAATTAATGAGAAGTAGAGATAAATAAACATGTGATATTTATTTACTTATTATATAAATTAAATTGGATTTAATATATATGGCTATTTAATTATTGGACTAATTAATTAAATAAAAGTTATTTAATTAAATTATAATTATAGTAGAAATAGGAAAGACTAAGAGAAGGGGGTCACCCATCCTCTCTATAAATAGGTTTTCATAGCCCATGTTTGTGACACAGTTGAATTGGGAATTCTGAATCATAGTCTCCTACTACTCTCAAAATGTCTCTTCTTTTCTCTACTACTTCTTCTTCCTCTTCCAAGTCTTGGAGACCACACATCTAATTATTGGGATCCTAGAGAATAACAAGATTTCACTTAGGCTGGTGTCCCTTGATCATTGAAGAGACATTTCGGAGAAGACGTAGAAGGAATCGTGAAGACTTTGGGAATCTACAAAGGTATGGTTTAGCTCTTCCCTCTTTTCTTCTCTTAAATGCATGCTAATTTTGATTGTTTATTCATTATGTTATTATTTTTTTACCATTTTTTTATGTAAAATAGAAAACAAAATTGCAAGGTTATCACACGCTTCCGCTTGGGATTTGATCATTCACGAATGATGATGCGCTAAATTTACTATGCGCCTAGTTGTAGTTAATCATGTATTGATCACAAGTTTTCTTATAGATTGCCAAGTGTAAACAACCTACAAGTTTCTTGGTGTGAGCTAATGTCGAACTTAGGAATTTGTAACTATGGATGTTTGGACAATAACATGTATGCAGCAAGGACTAAAATAATTGTAGTAGAGTAAAAATTCATGTGATTAAAGAAACCATGCGATTAAATTATCTAAACTGAAAAATAAATCTCCGAGTTTAATTATGAGAAACTTATACAGACAGTAGCTTTAACATGTGTAAAGAAATGTATGGAGAAGCAGGGTTTGAGGGGAAGTCAATACCACATCCCTAAGTTTAGTTCCAAGGTTAATCCTAGCTCGCAACATCCATTCATCACATACCTCTCGACAGCCAGTTGCATTTTTCATATCTCTATAACTCATGAATGATGTTGCATTGAGCATAAGGTTATTTCTATCTTTAGAAACACTACTTATTTTGATTAATAAGATCCACAACTGCTTACCCTCTTGGGCAGTTGGTTATAGCTACTTGGCTCAATGAATGATCATAGGCAAGTATTTAAATATTCACACACAAAGAAAACATGATTAGCCCTTGGAGACTCAACTTAACTCATAACATTAAGCTTCCCCCCTTACCCTGTTGACATTAGTTACTCATGATGAATGAAAAAGTGGCAGTAAAGAGAGAGGAAATAATGAAGCTAGACATGATGATATATAGATAGAAATATTGTTGTTTACAAAAGTGAATAATCTTTTAGTCTCAAATGTAATACAATAGTAAAAGACAAGAAAAGAGTAAAGAGAAGGCAGTTTTCAGCAATTTCTTGCTTTCAATAAGTGTAATATTGAGGCTTCTGTTGACAGAATGATAAAATAGACTTGAGAAAACTCTCTCAAGCTCTTGCTCTAGTGAAGTTCTGATGACAAGTCGGGGGTGGAGTTTAGAAGTAGAAGTTTTCAGAAGCACTCTCTTGTTCACTCTTCGCTTATGGTGCAAGAATCGTGTCTAAGAATGTTCTCAGGTAAAATCTTAACTCTCGAATTTTTGGAACCTCTCTTCATGGGCGTCAAGCCTCTATTTATAGAGTCATGCACTGACAATCATCGGGATTCCGCTCTAATCAAACTTCATCTTTAACGTGGCAGGTGAGGATGTCAGGACTACTATCATGGTCAACATTCTGAAGGTATGGCAGAAGATCCCCTAGCACTGGTTAAGAGATCCCAAGGCATGCGATCAAATATTTGTTCATCGGATAAATGTTCGGCCCATGCAGACAGGTCCTATGATCAACTATAAAATACACACTTTGGCGTAATTTAACTCATGATATGTGATCAACAGGAATTTTTAGTGTACTTCAACACAAGTATTTATTTAGCATGAATTCTTAGTATAATCAACACATATTTTGCTTATCTACCCTCATTATTCTAAGTAAAAGGCTACAATAACTTGTATTTCTACAAATTATAAAAAACAATAGCTAATAGTTCACATGCTAGAGTTTTTTTAGTCAAATTAATATTTTTAATCCTACATATGATGAAAAGAATTTGGGATTACATTGTTGTTATTAAGTATATTATATTCCAACTTATCAATTTTAAGTTATCGTCTTTTGGTATCAATTGATCTCTATACAATTAGTTAGTTTGTGTATTTTTTTATTAATTTATTTTTAAAAAATAGTATGTATTAAAAATTATAACGCTTTTATCCAATTAAAAAATTAATCAATCATAAGTATACATATTATTCATCAGAAGATACAATTCAAGGCCACAACTCAAAGAGATTTTAAGCAAGAATTTAGTGCCACTTATATTGATGAACATCCTTTTTCTTTCATCACGGCACTAAACACATTGAGATTGACCAACATTTTGTTCTCGAAAAAATTCTTAACTAACAAATCCACCATTCTTGGTGAAATGTGACATCCTTGCCCTATACAAAAGAGGGAGCCTTTAATTGGTTTCAGATATGAGCCATTTGATATCCAAATTGCTGATATTAAGACAAAAAGATTATCCACTTCATGATTTTAGAGCCATCATTTCTTGAGCCTTAATGTTTCTATTGTAGGATAATTACTCTTCTAATATATATATTTTAGTACAACTTAAAAAAAGTTATAAGATGACTTGTCACCCAAAACACGAATGTTAAATAGAAAGTACAGACAAACACTGTAACAACAGAATACCAACAACAAGAAATCAAGTAAAGAAACACAGAAGTTGGTAACTTAGTTTGGCAAAAAAATCCATCTACGTCTTGTTGAGGTTTATACCCTAAAGCTAGTAGTTTTATAAATAACTATTTAACAATTAATAAAATAAGTTGTTATTTTATATTAATTATCATTTGTATAATATTATCCAATAAATAAAAAAATCCAAGGTTATTATATGAAATCATGAACATGGATGTAGTTGACACACGAGTGGATCATATTCAACAAATAACCTAAAAATCTATAGTATATGGATAAGATTAGGTGCCTTATCCTTGTGACACTATGGATACGACTCACTTTGTAATAGTTACAAATAGTATGATCCAAACCGTTACATGGAGATATGTGAGTGGAGGTATTCTATACAAAGAGTTTGTATAAGACCGGTCAGCGAAATATTTAATCTCTCTTTGTAAATTCCTTAATTAATAAGATTAATATTTCATAGGATGATCATGTGCGACTTGATATTAATCCTAAGTGATTTATGAACTTCTATCTATAAGGTCGGTCATTTGATTTGCATGGGTGAGAGTGACTCAAGTTGTCGACTCAACAAGCCTACCATTTTGGGGACATGACTAAATGGGGAGCTAAGAACATAACTTCAAAAGATGGAATTCACTCCTTCCCATATAGGGTAGATAGATGAGTAGTTCCCTTAATTGCTGATTTCGGATCTTGAACAAAAGGATCCCGCTCTCTCACTGGCTCGTGAGGAACTTAGTTTATGGTTGAACCATAAACAAATTGTCCATTAGAGGAATCAATGAGACTTAAGGAAAAGATGTAATTGCAGCAGTGAAATGGACATTTTGACCCAGCTATAATTATAAATAACTCGTGAAGGATCGACTTACTTATATTGATTATACCCGTGGACACAACTTGTCCTACAGTGCATATCAGTTCAACTATGGGTCTATAGGATTTTTCCTGTAGTTAATGAATAAAGAATAATTTAATTAAATAGCTTAATTAATTAATTTTGGATCATTGGAGGTTATAATCTATAGGTCGATAAGGTTCCTTTGTTAGCTCATCATTGACCAACAAGAATCAATTATGATTGAAAGAAAATTTGAAGTGTTAAATTTTTTTAGGAAAAATGTTAATTGTATTGGATAAAATTAATATATAACTTATTATAAAGTTTGTTTGAATGAGATTCAAATAATAAGTATATAATATGGAGAATTAATTTATTTGAATAAGATACAAATAATTAATTAATTATTTGGATGAGAACCATATAAATAGGTTATTTAATTTGAATAAAATTTGAATCAAATATTAGAGGGAGAATTAATTAATTAATTAGAATTGGATTCAAATAATTATTTATTTAATTTGGATGAAATTCAAATTAAAGATTGGAGATTACTAAATATTTAATTTAAAAACTGTACAGAAAGGTTATCCCGATAGAATTAGGAGTAACCCATAGAGTTTTATAAATAGGGTCCTTAAGAGCCCTCATAGAACATACTACTCTACAAGAATAATCTCTACGATTACTCTTAAACTCTCCCTTTAGAAATTCTCCCAATTCTCATAGAAAATTTCTAAGAAAATTCTTCTTCTTTATTCCCTATATTCTTTCAAGAAGAAGTTCCTACAAACCGTATCCTTAGGAAATTCATGGCAAGGAAGATTTAGCAAATACATGGCAGGGAAGACCTCGTTGAATTAGAAGAATTCAAGGAGACTACTGGTTTCAAGAGGAGTTTTTCGTTATGGTCACATGTAAGCAACGATATGGTTCCTACAAACCGTATCCTTAGCAAATTTGTAATGCTCTCCCTAACGCTGCAATGCTCTATAGATTGAACAATGCCACTGTTTTAATGCTCAAGTCCATTTATTGAAGGCAGAATGGTAGCGTTGCAACGCTTAACCCTAACATTGCAACACTACGTAGTTTGGCAGACATTTCCCTCCTCGCCTACATAATCAAGCGTCAAGGGCCTGCATTGTGACGCTTCCTTGAAGCTTAGAATAAACGTGTCGGAGTGTTGCAACGCTCTCCCTAGCGTTGCGACGCTGCGAAAAGCCTATAAAAGAATCATTTAGGGGCAACACTCAACACAACAAGAATTTGAGAAAAATTGAAGAGTTAGTCCCATTTGGAAGCCCTTGTAGTCGAATTGTTGTGCAAAGATTGCCATTGTCAGCCTCATTCTTTATTCAAATCATTGTAATTCTGATATCCCTTTTAAAGGCTAGGTAAATTCTCTTATGATTGTTTGTATGTCTTAATTCTTAAAGGATTCTTAGTTAGATTTACTTAGTTATTGTGAACTCTTTGGGTGGATTTGTGTTAATTTTAATAGAGTTTCAATGAATTGATTTGACAAATTAATTTATCGAAGTTTTTGTTTGCAAAATTATCATAGCCTATGCAATATTGATTGATTTAGTTGCACCTATTAGGATTGCATGTTTTGGGTCTAGACTTTTTCTGGCCAAACTCATGTATGCCCTAGTATAATCTTTCCCAATTAATCATGTTTCAAGATATGGCTTTCCCGACTTGTAGCATGTTTCAGCAACTGAACCCTAGTGTAATGAAATTCAGTTTTAACTTGTATGTCGCTAAGAAGGAAGAGTTGTAAATTGAATTAGGACTAATTTGGTTTAATATCAAATTTGGATAATTGGGCTATTAGATTTTCTAATCGGTTGAGGGGTTCACAAAATTAGTAAAATTAATTAGTGCCTAAGGATAGAAAATAAAAAGCATACAAATAATTCCCAAGACTTCTCCATCAATTTGATCCAATCTCTTTTCTGTATTAACTTTTTGCTTTCTTTATTCGATTGTCAATTTATTTTACAAAAAAACCAACAAAACCCCCATTCTCACGTGGAATCTTTAAAATAATCCTAGTTAATCATTAGTCTCTCCGTGGATTCGACCTCAATCTTACCACTTTGTTATGTTTGTGGTACAGTCGTGGATCAGTGAATATTATCTTTCTTTGCTCGTGTCGGGGGCGTGTACAACGACACATTCTCGGAGTTCAAATAGGTAGGCTTCAGTTATTTGTGGACAAGAAACGATATATGTTATTAGATGACATATATGTAGTTTCTCATATCAAGAGGAACCTAATTTCTGTTTCCTGTTTAATTGAACAAAAACATTCCATATCCTTTTTTAAGAATAAAGTATTTATTTTTAAGAATGGAATGAAGTTAGGTTTTGGTTCAATAGAAAATAACTTATATGTACTAAGGTCATTAGTCATAAAAGTCGTGCTCAACACTGAAATGTTCAAAACAGCAACAACTGTAAAAAGACCGAGAATTTCTCCTAAAGAAAATGTCCATCTTTGGCATCTAAGATCACATCAATCTCAATAGGATTGAGAGATTGTTGAAAAGTGGACTTCTGGTTTAGAAGAAAACTTTTTGTCTATATGTGAGTCATGCCTTAAAGGCAAGATGACCAAACAACTTTTTACTAGAAAAGGTTATAGAGCCAAAGAAACTTTGGAGTTTATACATTCAGACCTTTATGGTCCGATGAATGTAAGAGCATGATGAGAGTATGAATATTTCATCTCTTTCATAGATGATTATTCAAGATATGGGTATCTATACCTAATGCAACATAAGTCTGAAGCTCTTAAAAATTACAACGAGTATAAGACTGAAGTTGAAACTTGTTAGGTAAAAAGATAAAAAGACTACGATATGATTGTGGTGGGGAGTATATGGATTTAAGATTCCAAAACTATATGATAGAGCATGGAACTACATCTCAACTCTCAGCTCCATATATACCTCAACAAAATGGTGTATCGAAAAGGAGAAATAGAACTCTATTGAACATGATTCGGTCTATGATAAGCTATGTTCATCTTCTTGACTCGTTTTAGGGATATACAGTAGAGACTGGAATTTATATTTTGAACAACGTTCCCTCAATGATTATTTCTGAAACACCTTTTGAGTTATGGAAAGGTCGTAAAGGTAGTTTACGCCACTTTAGAATTTGGAGATGTCCAACCCATGTACTAATGGCAAACCCCAAAAAGTTGGAACCTCGTTAAAAATGTGCCTATTTGTAGGCTATCCCAAGGAAATGAGAGGTGGATACTTCTATGATCCAAGTGAGAATAAAGTGTTTGTATCGACAAACATTATCTTCTTGGAAGAAGACTACATGACGGTCATAAGTTATGAAGCAAAATTGTTTTAAGTGAAATTTCTAATGAATCTACTGAGACTTCAGCAAGAGTTGTTGAAGGGGCTTACACTTCAACAAGAGTTGCTGATGTCAGTTCATCTAGTCATCCATCTCAAGAGTTGAGATTGCCTCGATGTAGTGGGAGGGTTATAAACCCGCCTGTATGCTACATAGGTTTTATAGAAGCCCAAAACATCATATCTGATAATGGAGTTGAGGATTCGTCTTATAAACAAGCAATGGAAGATGTTGACAAGGATGAATGGATTAAAAGCATGAATCAAGAAATGGAGTCAATGTACTTCAATTCTATTTGGGAGCTTGTGGATCAAGCTCATGGGGTAAAACCTATAGGTTGTAAATGGATCTACAAGAGGAAAAGAGGTGTAGATGGAAAGGTACAGACATTTAAAGCTAGACTTATGGCAAAGGATTATACCCAGGTTGAGGGAGTGGACTATGAAGAAACTTTCTCACCTGTTGTCATGTTAAAGTCTATCAAGATTCTCTTGTCCATAGCCACATATTGTAACTATGAAATATGGGAAATGGACCTCAAGACTACCTTTTTGAATGGTAATCTTGAAGAGACCATCTACATGAATCAACCAGAAGGTTCGTTGAGCAAGAGTAAGAGCAAAAGGTTTGCAAGCTTAATCGGTCCAAAATCTTATAGATTTTATCAGAATGTTAATGAGCCTTGTGTTTACAAGAAAATCATCAACAGCTCAATAGCTTTCCTCGTACTGTATGTGGATGATATCTTACTCATTGGGAATAATGTAGATTTTCTGACTGATGTAAATAAATGGCTAGCCGCCCAATTCTAAATGAAAGATCTAGGAGAAATGCAGTTTGTTTTAGGGATCTAGTTTATCATGGATCGCAAGCACAAAAGGTTAGCCTTGTCTCAGGCATCATATATTGACAAGATACTTGTCAGATATTCGATGCACAATTCCAATAAGGGTTTATTATTTTTTAGGTATGGAATTGTATTATCTAAGGAACGGTGTCCTAAGACTCCTCAAGAGGTTGAGGAAATGAGACGAATTCCCTATGCATCGATTGTTAGTAGCCTTATGTATGTAATGTTATGTACTAGACCTGATAATTGCTATGTAGTAGGGATTGTCAGTCGATATCAGTCCAATCCAAGATTAGATCACCGGATGGCAGTCAAAACAATTCTCAAGTATCTTTAGAGAACGAGGGACTATATGCTCGTGTATGGAGTTAAATATTTGGTCCTTACAGGATACACAAACTCTGACTTTCAGACTGATCGAGATTCTCGAAAATTCCAATCAGGGTCAGTGTTTACTCTGAATGGAGGAGCTATAGTATGGTGAAGCATCGAGCAATGATGCATTGTCGACTCCACTATGGAAGCCAAATACATAACTTCTTATGAAGCTGTTAAAAAGGCTCTATGGCTTAAGAAGTTCCTTACTAATTTGAAATTTGTTCCAAATATGTCTTTGCTCATCACACTTTATTGTGATAACAGTAGTAGTGTGGCAAATTCTAAGGAACCTAGGAGTCACCGAAGAGGCAATAGACCAAAAATATCATTTGATTTGGGAGATTGTGCATTGAAGTGATGTGACTATCATGAAGATTGCTTCGGAACACAACGTTGCTAATCCATTTAAGAATGCTCTCATGGTTAAAGTATTCGAGGGTCATCTAGAAAGTCTAGGTCTATGAGATATGCGATATATTGTCTAGGGCAAGTGGGAGATATTACTGGGGTATAGTATTTAATAAAATATATGATATTGTATTCATTGTCTATAAAATATATGATATTTTTGTTGCATTAACCACAAACCAATAAACTAACATCCAAGGATATCTTTGTAACTTAAACATGTATGTAAAGATATATGGATGGATCATGTTTAAGTGATAACCTAAACGGTCTGTAGTAGATGGATAAGGTTGGGTACCTTATCTTGGTGACACTATGAACATGGCCCGCTTTATAGGTGTTACAATTGTTGTAAAGTGCTACAAATAATCTGATCCTGATCATTCATGTATAGACATGCGAGCTGGGATATTCTATATAAAAGAGTTTGTATAAGACTAGACCACGAAATGTTTAGTCTCATTATGTAACGTCGTTCATAATAGAGACTTACATTTCACTAGGATGACCATAGATAACATGACCTGAATCCAGAGTGAGTTGTGAACTCCTGCATATGAGGGAAGTCCTTTGATTTGTATGGGTGAAAGTTACCAAATCACCGACTCAACAAGCCTACCATTTTGGGGATTCATCTGATTGGGGTGCTAGGAACAAAATTACACAAGATGAAATTCACTCCTTCCTCGAGGCAGGGACAAGTAAATAAATTGCTCCCTTAAGGACTGATTCCCGGTCTTAAACAATGTGTTGCCACACCCTCTCTTGGCCCAAGAGGGTTTTAGTCATAGTTAAACTATGATCTATTGTTCATTAGAGGGATCAATGGTACTTAAGGAGTTAGATGTAACTTGAAGAAAATCAAAATCGAGATTTCAATGAGTAGCAGAATATAGATCATTCCAAATTACAATCATGAATGAACATTACAAATTACGGTCAAAACAGAAATATGCAGTTATACAATCAATACAGAAATTACAGCATGAACAACTACAAATGAACAAGGAAAAAACTCTACGAACATTTGTAGACTCGTCTCCACGCTCCTTGCTCACGAACGCTCGAACTCAGCAACTCGAACAACATAATCGCAACGCTAAACAAACATTTCGCGCCTGTCCTCAGCGATCGCCTCAGTCATGAACACTCCAGCAAGAACACGAACGGCCTCCAAAGAACCTCAACGGTGTCGAGTTAAGTATGACACCACCAAGAAGGTTACCTTGGTATTATGGGTGTGAGAATCCAGACGGTGGGCTCTGTTCGGTCTTGGAAAGAGGCAGATGAAGGAGGAAAGAACAATCGTGTACACGATTGGGCAAGTGGGAGATGACAAGAACCTATCACATAGGTCGATGCTCAATCGTTTAGCTAAAGCTAAGCGATCGTCTAGCAAAAGCTAAGTGATCGTTTAGCTCATCATTTAGCTCAGTGTCTATCGCCTACAAAACACTACACAATCGTTTACTAAAGCACACTGTCCCTTAGTAAATCCGTATTTACCAGCGCCATGAGTTTTCTTTTTGCGAGAGAAAATCTCAAAAAAAATGACAAAAAACTTACTAAAATTAGGAAAACAATTTTTCTTTTAACTCACGGTTACCATGAAAATCCAATAACCACCCACTCAATTGGTTATTAAAGAAAAAAATTAATTATCCAATAATTAATATTATTATAAATATAAATGATAACCAACTTATCATACTATATTTATAACCTATATTTTTAATATTTCATCTCATGAAACATATAAACCATAGTTCTTTTTCTATTCTATGGTACTTAATGTAAATCTCATTTACATCAATCCTCCACTAGATATATCTCATACATCATACCGATTACATCATATATAATCAAAATACCTCTTGTCAATTTGAAAATTTCAAATCAACACCAAGAACTGATCCTCAACTGAATCCATAGAGTTACCAAGGGGACCTTCTGGACTTGTAGCTCGAAGTTCCAACAATACGTGAATAACTGACTAAACTTTTTAGTCACGAGATCCACCATCCGTTAACTGCCAAGTACTCCACTAAAGACCGACAACTGAACTCTTCTTACCACAGATATATTATGTGTCCATCTCAACCAATCAGAAGTGCGACAACCCTTCACAGATCGCTTGTAAGTACAGCTGGGCCAATAACCGTGCCCCTGTACTTACATCTAACTCCTTAAGTACCACTGACCCTCTAATGAACATAAGACTTAGTCTTACTATGTGAGTCTTCTCTTCCAAAGAGAAGTTGTGGCCACTATGTTCAAGCCCCGGAATCAGCCTTTAAGGAAGCAATCTCTCTATTTATCCTTGCTTCGGGAAAGGAGTGAATTTCATCTTATGGATTGAGTTCCCAGCTCCCAGATCAGACAAGTCCTCAAAAAGGTAGGCATGTTGAGTTGGCAATCTGGCCACTCTCACCCATACTAATTAAAGGACCACCCTCAAAGGTAGGAGTTCCCAAAACACTCAGGATTGAGGTCGTGTCACCTATGGTCATTTAGGTGAGATGCAAGTCTCTAATATCAATGGTGTTATATACAAAGTCTAGTCATCTCGTAGTCCAGGTCTTATACAAACTCTTTGTATAGGACACCCCCGCTCGCACGTCTCCACATGAATGGTTAGGATCTACCATTTGTAGTAGTTTACAACACTTTCAAACCTCTATAAAGCGGGTCGTATCCGTAGTGTCATTAGGATCAGGTATCCCACCTTAATTCTTATACTATAAACCTATTTAGGTTATCACTTAAGGCATGATCCACTTGTATATCACATATACATGCTTAAGTTCACATAAGATAACCAAGGAGTTTTGTTTATTGGATATGAGTAAATGTCATAATTAAATAACACTTATTTTATTCATTAAACAATGTGTATCTTTACAAAACAACGAGACTCCAAGAGAATTAAGACACCAATCCCAACATAACTACAGGGGCAAAATGGTAATTTGGTCTAGCTGTACTTACAAGCAATTTGTGAAGGGTCATCGTATTGTTGATTGACTATATCCAATGGACACGAAAATATATCTGTAGTGCAAAGAGTGCAGCTGTCAGTCTTTAGTTGAGTGCCCAACAGTTAACGGATGGTGAATAATGTAATTAAAGAGTTTAATTAATTATTCATGTATCGTTGGAGCTTCAAGCTACAAGTCCATGAGGTCCCCTTGGTAGCTCAATAGGATTTAGTTGAGAATCCGTTTTTGAATTAATTTGAATTGTTCAAATTAATAGAGGGATTTAATTATATATGATATAATTAAGTGTTTCAATTATATGTGATATAATTGTCATAATGTATTTGATACATTATAACTTAATGAGAAAAAATAAATATTTGAATGAGATTCAAATATAGTCTCTATGAATTGGATTCATAGTTGTTAAATTTAATATAAACAAGATTTATATTAAATGCTATATAAAAGAGAAAGGAAATTATAGTTTATATTGTATGTGATACAATATTAAAACTATAGGTTATATGTTATATTTGATATAACATATAATTTTATACATATATATATAAATATATATGATAAGTTAGTTTTTATATTTATATTTATATTATTATTATTATTATTTTAATAATAAGGAAGGGAGTTACAACTCCCTTCCCATTATTTTCTATCCACTCAAATAAGTGGGTGATGGTTATTTTTGGCAAGGAGAATAAATGAAAAATGTTTTCTTCTTCTTCTTGTGGTTGGTTGAACGATTAAGAAAGAAAGGTAAACAACAGAAGTGTTCTATGTCTTTGAGTTTTTTGTGAAAATTCTCAATCCCTTCTTACCATTAAGTTTTCCCTCAAAATCCAAAATAGCAAGAGCCCACCGCTCATGGGTTCTCACCCTAAGCATACCAAGGTAGCATTTGTGGTAGTGTTCATACTTGTTCGAGGTTAATCTTGAAGAACTTAAAGTTGTTCGTGATTTTTTCGAGGGAAAACGTGAAGAAAAGGTCTTCAAAGATGAGGTTTCTTGAAACCCTTTCTAAAGCATGTTGTAATTTACTGTAAAATTTTTATATTCAATATAAATGAAATTTGGTCGATCTGTTTCCGTTCAAGGTTCTCTCCCATAAGAGTTCCATCAATTGATATCAGAGCCAAGTTGTAGGTTTCTGATTCCAAATTTTTTTTTTTTTTGTATTGAATCGTTTTACAGTAATGGTGGGTTTTATCTTCTACATTCTGTTTCATGTGATGAATTTTATAAATGTGGCTTATTTGATGGATGTTTCGGGATAGAACTCTCTGTTTAAGGCTTTCTTTAATTTACAAATTTGGTTTGTAAAGGCCCTTGCATTTTTGGGCATTAATCTTGCAATCGAGTCTGTAATTTGTAAGTTGAGTCGCTCATGCTATTCCCAGGAAACTTCAAAAAAGGGTTGCAGAGTACAGTTTCGATGGAGAAGTCGAAGCAGATATTCGAAATCGTGTAGCTACAGCTACACGATCGTGTAGCTCTTGCTATGCGATCATGTAGTTAATGTTACGCGATCGTGTAGCATTTGCTACAAGATCGCATAGTTGCTTGCTACGCGATCGTGTAGTCTTTCCTACGAGATCGCATAGTTCGCTTGCTACATGATCAGCTGCAAGATGGTTCATTGAAGGCCGGTTCGGTTCAAGTGGTTCAAGGGGTGGTTTACCTGTTTCAAACCGGTTGACTCAATTTTTGTAATAGATAGCATTTTATTTCTGGGTAATTGCAATTTGTAGCATTTTTAAGAATAATAAACAAGATAACATCATTTTAAAAAAATTACAAATATAGTCAAGTCTATCATCGATAGACTTCTATCGTTGATAGACTCTTACCAGTGATATGGTCTATCACTAATAGACTCTTACCAATAATATGGTCGTCACTAATAGACTATTTAAATTTGACCATATTTGTAATTTTTTTCATTATGTTATATCTACTAATACTTTTGGTCTAATGTCTATATTTGCAACTGTCCCTTTATTTATTTATTTTCTCTTTTTAGAGGTCTTATTCCAGTCCATCAACTGTTAGTATAAATATACATGCGATGTATGTTTTATATTATATGTTATATAGTTTTAAAACCCACCATCGGTTATGCATTTATATTCATGCATCATTTTATATTATAAGTGTTATAATATATAAATATGCAAGATTTAAATTAAAGAAGCATGTTCATGCATCATATAGTATAAATGTTATAGTATATGTATGCATGCATTATAACATATCCATGCATCATTTATATTATAAGTGTTATAATATATGGTTGAATGAATGTATGGAATATATGTTATAGCAGGATTCATTACTTAGTTATACAATTGTTATATATTAGCATGCAATGGTTGCTTTTAATTGTTTCATTTATTTATAATTGTTATAACTAAATGAAATTAGAATTAAAATCAATCATAAAGTGTTGCATGCAAACCTTAGACTATAATCATTTTTTATAATCATTTTAAAATATGATGAGATATACCTAAGATCATATTTCTAATAAGATTAGAAATCTAAGTTTAATCTTTTAATCGGTTTAATAGGATTAAATTGATTCTTAGTAAAAGATTAATGTATCCATAAGGGATCTTTTGGCTAAGGTGAGTTCTGGCTAGGCTGGGGTACTTAAATCGATGGAAACATCGCACCCTTACTTGGGAACCTACCTGGAAAGATGAATTAGATTGATTTATTACATTCATGCAAGTTTGATCAAAGTCTATTAAAGAGTTTAATGAGACTTCAATCAAAATAGTTTAATCATCAAAGACTAGAGTTGGTTTTGAGTAACTTAAACAAATACTTAGATAAAATCAATAGCCAGATTTTTCCTAAGTTAATTAACCTTAGGTAGAATACTCAGTGGAGAAAAATGGGGTATATGATACTTTATTTTAGCCTTTACACATTTCTCCCTAAAAGTTCACACCATGAGATCTACTCTCAACCTCGAGGCATCGTAGGTGTTCCCCTACGGGTGGCATTTGGGTAAGTCAATAACAAGGTGAATGGAGAGAGTTTTATACTAAGTGGAAGTGGAACGTGTGACAACACATCCCTCCGTCTCTCTTATTAGTTAAATAAAGTTTCATGCATGGTGTCCCCCCTAAAGGATGGCTATATTGCATGACACTTTATTTGATCTCCAGAAATGGATAGGTTGCTTTAGTTTCATGTCCCAATCAGTTTTTCCCTACGGTTGGCTCATTGGGGTGGAACTCTAGAACCTAAAATGAGGGGTTACACTTACACAAAATTGTAAGAATGTTAACAAATTCTGAACCGAACAATGATGACTATTAGTTACAAAGATAAAGAGTTGTTTCTATCTAATGGTTGAGAATGTCGCATTTCAGTGAAGAGGCATTTGATCATCCTTTGGTGACTTTTATCCTACCTCACTAAAACATCATTGCAAAATAGATGTCATTTAGGGTACACTAAACTATTTTTCTAAAAACTGATTGGTTTTCTTAAGTGATATAATGCAAGTAGACTAAAATAGTTTGTTTTTTTTCTGGAAATTCTTTAAAATGGCTACCGCAACTTTAAGTTTACTAGCCGTCGATAAGTTAACGGGAGAAAACTACGCTAGTTGGAAAAACACAATCAATACTATTATGATCATCGATGATCTTTGATTTGTCTTAATGGAGGAACGTCCTCCCATTCCACCTACCAATGCTCCTCGAAATGTTCGGGAAGCATATGAGCGTTGGAAAAGGGCAAACAAAAAGGCCTGAGCGTATATCTTGGAAAGCCTTAATGAAGTCTTGACCAAGAAGCATGTAAATTAGCATGCTTCTAGGGAAAAGTGCTAGAATGATTCTTATCTTTGTAGATTCCCTAGTGCCACGAACAAGCCTTTCTAAGGTTCCAACGAACAAATCTAAACGGTCTCGATCATGAACAACTCCTTGAGAATTCTCGAACATTACCATGATAGAAACCTCGTTATTCTCTAGGATTCCAATGGATAGGTGGTATCCAACTATTGGGAGAGGGAGAGAAGAATAGGATTTTGGGAGAGTTAAGAGGATTTATGGCTTAGAGAAAATTCTGCACAATAACACTAGAGAATTGTGTATTGTCAAAGTTTCTCTACAAACAAAGTTGGGTAGGAATGTGTATTTGTAAAGGGTCATGGGGAGGTCTTTCATAAATTGTGGGTACACTTCACTAAAGACTCATAGCTGCACTCTTCTCACTCCATATATATTTCTGTGTCCACGAATATAGACAAATAATAACGAGTTAATCCTTCACAGGTGTTCGTGACTTCAATTGAGTTAAATTATCGTTTTACCTTTGGGTTACCTCTAGCTTCGTACTTTTCTAATGAACAACCTATTCATGGTCCAACCAATAAACAAAAATTCCTCTCGAGCTAATGAGAGGGTAGAACCTTTTACTCAAATCTCAAAGACACAACTTAAGGGAACACTCATTTACTTACCATCAAGAAGGGAAGGAGTGAATTCCATATTGTATAATTATGTTCCCAGCTTCCCACTCGGTCTCATCCCCAAAATGGTTGGCTTATTGGGTCGACGATCTGGCCAACCTCACCTATGCAAATCAAAGGACAAACCCTCATGAACAAGAGTTCACAATATACTCAGGATTGAAACTAAGTTGCCTAGGTCATGCTATTGAAATAGGAATCAAACTAGTCAATGGTGTTACATCTAGTGGTTGTTATTTTATGGTCCAGTCTTATGCAAACTCACTGTATAGGATACCCCCATTTATATGTCACCTACACGAACGCATTGGATCATTACGTTTGTATCGAATACAAAGTGGGTCGTATCCATAGTATTACCAAGATAAGGCATCCAGTCTTATCCTTATACTATAGACCCTTTAGGCTAAATCTTGAACATTGATCCCCGTATGTCTCCACATACAATTCAAGACTCATAAGGTGGCCTTGGGTATTATTTTATTGGATTAAGAGTTATTAAGACAAATTAGACAAAAATACAAACAATAACATTTATTGATTGAACATTTATAACTCTGTATTGATGACGGTCAATTAATAACATTTACTATCTATGAGTTTTAGGGCATAAAACCCAACACTGGGAATACAGCTACACAAGATGGAATTCACTCCTTCCCATTCATTTGGAAAGTAGATAAATTGCTCTCTTAATAGTTGGTTTCGGGTCTTGAACAATGAGATCTCAAGCTTTCACTGGCCCGAGAGGTGTTAGTTTATAGTTGGAAAATGAACTGTTTGTTCATTAAAGAAATCAATGGTACTTAAGGAGTTAGATGTAACGGTAGGGGTAAAACGGTATTTTGGCCTAACTGTAGTTATGAGCATTTATGAAGGGTCATCTCTCTATTGATTGGTTATATCCATTGACACATAAATATATCTATAATACGAATAGTGCAGCTATCGGTTTTTAGTGGAGTGGTCGGTAGTTAATGAATATTGATTAATTGTGTTAAAGAAGTTTAATCAATTAATCTCATATCATTGGAGCTTCTAATTTATAGGTCCATAAGGTCCCCTTGTTAGCTCACTAAAGAATAGTAATGAGGAATGATTTAAATTGTTCAAATCAATTGAGGGAATTTTATATTAATGAGATTAATATATAATGGTTAATTATAGATATGATCTATAACCCAAATTACTTCAAAGAGATATATTTGAATAAGATTCAAATATTAGATTTATATGCATTGGATTCATAAAGAGATGTATACATATAAATATGTGATATTTATATGTTAATTAACTCCATATGAAATATGATTTAATATAGTTATTTAATTGATAAAGTAATAATGGAGATTGGAGGTTAGTATAAATATATGATATTTATGATAATTAAATAAATATATATTAAATAGGATTCAATATATGGTTGTTTAATTAATGTGTCAATTAATTAAATAAAGGTTATTCAAATTAATTAGCACTAAGGGTATAAAGGAAAACTTTTAGAGAAGGGTTATCATTATAGCCTATTTAGGGCATGAAGTTTTTTTACACAAGCCTCCATCTCTCTAGTTTCTCTCTAGAAATTCTCTACCATTTTCCTCCTCAAAAGTTCTTGGAGACCACTCTTCCAAGTTCTTTGGAATCCTAGAGAATGGCAAGGTAACTTTGTTGGTGGTAACCTTCATTGGAGAAGTTCGAGGTCGTTGATAACAGAGGAAGAGGAAAGCTAGAGGAATCATCAAAGGTGAGTTTTGATTTCTTCTCTTCTTCCTCTTTTCTAGCATGTTTATGGTTTGTTTTAATGTTTATCCTACAAATGCATATTTTATTTTACTGTTTTTGTTTTCCATAAAATGAATGTCTAAATGCAAAGCGTTCACATGAATGTCTAAATGCAAGGCGTTCACATGCTTCCTCGGGGTTTCAACTCCTTCACATATACTGCACATCCAAAAATTCTCAAATGAAAAATATTTGGCTCATGGTCATAAGTTAATTGTAATGGAAAAATAGTATGTCCCAAAACAGATGTAGGAAGCCTAGCTTTCATAAGTAATGGTCTAACAATTAACTACAAACGTTTTATGAATGATTCTGCTAAACCATTGTGTGTATGAACATGAGCTACATGATGTTCAACACTTATCCCCCTTGACATATAATAATTATCAAAAGCTTGGGATGTAAATTCACCAACATTATCAAGACGAATGACCTTAATTGTATAATCACAAAATTGTACACTTAATTATTTGAGCAAGTAATCTTGCAAATGCAAGATTTCAACTTAATAAATGTTGGGAATTTCCTAGAACTCACAATTCGTAAATTTTGTATTAAACATTCTATTTATCAATAAAATATTTTTAGTGTCTTATTCAATAAAGTTGTTGATTTTGCATTCTATTATGAAAATCCAATAAACATATCCATGGCTATAGTATGAATACTTTAACTTTATGTGGTGACATAAACAGGATCAAGTTAATAGTATATAGCCTAAATGGTTTATTAAGCATATGGATGAAATTGGGTATCTCATCCTGGTAACATTATTGGATGCGGCCCATTTTGTATAGGTAATACAAATTATGTGATCCGCAGATCATTCATGTAGAGATATGTGAGTGGGGGCATCCTATACAATGAGTTTTCATATAGATTGGACCACGAAATAGTCATATTTCTTTATAACAACCGTTTACTGTTAAAACTGACTATTTCATACTTAAGTAACCTAGGATAACTTGATCTTAGTCCTGAGTTAGCTATGAACTCCTGGTTATTTGGGATTATCCTTTGATCTACATGGGTGAGAGTAGTCCAACAGCACTGCTTAATAAGCCTTCCATTTTTGGGAATAAGACCGGATGGATAGCTGGAGACATAGCTCTGCAAGATGGAATTCACTCCTACCCATTTTAGGGTTAGCAGATAGGTTGTTCTCTTGAAATACTGATTCCAAGTCTTGAACAATCGGGGTCCTGCCTTCTCATGATAGAGAAGGACGTGATTCATAAGTAGTATTATGAATCGAATTGTTCATTAGAGAGTCAGCGGGAATTTAAGGAACGAGATGTATTTATAGGGATCAAATGGTAATTTTGACCCAATTGTAATTACGAATGACCTGTAAAGGATCGACTTACTAATTATGATTTATATGGACAGAAATATATCTACAATGAGGAGAGTGCAACTATCGAGTTATAGTGGTGTGTCTTGATATTTAACAAATAGTAATTAATTCGATTAAAGAGTTTTAACAAATTAATTACAGATCGTTGAAGCTCATGATCTGTAGGTCCATTAAGTCCTTATACTAGCTCATTAAATTGGAAGTATTGATGTATGAAATTAGGGTTATGAATTTGAAATGTTCAAAATCAATTTTAGGGTTTTTCGATTAATTGTATATGATACAATTATAAACGTTTAATTTAATTGAAATTAAACGAAAATGGAAAATCAATTAATATTTAAATTATGATTTAAATATAAAATTAATTTATTGATGATATTGATATTTTATTAATTTAATATTTTGATATTAAATTAATATTATTTTAATTAAAAATAAATTAAAATTAGTTTTATTTAAATTAATTTAAATAAAATGATTCTTTGAAATCATTTTAGGTTAATGGGTTTTTCCATTTTTGGGAAAAACCCACTAACATGTTTGATGGAATATCATCAAATTCCAATTTGATTTTGGTGATGAACTTCAAGCTGAAGCTGCCACCATGCAACCCTGTATATTTGCATGATTTTTACCTATATATAGAAACTCCATGCATGAAGATCGTTTAAGGATTCTGAGTTATAGTTGCTGAAGTGATAACCTGAAAACCCTACATATCTCCCTTACTTGTTCTTCATCAATTCAACTTGATTTAAGTGTTTCCACCAAAATTTTTAGCTTGAGCATAGTAGAGAAGATCTCGGTGGTAGTCCTCTTGAAGTTTCAAGCTCTATCTTGGTGGATTTCAGCTGAATTCGTGGAGAAATCTTCAAAGTTAATATACATTTCAAACCCTCTTATGAATATCATATGAGTAGTATGCTTAAAACTCAAATTAAATGTAGTTTAAGTGTTTATTGATTTTGTAGTCTTCCATGGCATGATATATCATTCCTTCAATAACAAGCATACTTGTGACCATCTGCTGGATGTATCTATTCATACCACAAAATATCTAAATGGTCCACTTAGTGGGTTAATAGGTTCACATATATCACCATGAATTCGTTCTAAAAATGTAATTGATTTAGACTGGTGATTATCTAATAATTAATTTGCCTTGAAAGAAAGCATCACGTGATAATTCATTAGACTGAAGAATCTTTTGGTTCTTCAATGGGTGTCCATTTAAATTTGCAATAATTCTTCTCATCATTATAGACCCTGGATGACCTATTCTGTCATGCCAAATTGTAAATATGTTTGGATTCATAAATTTCAGGTTCATTGTTGCATATGTTTCAATTACTCGTATATGAGTATAATATAATCTAGCAGATAAAGCAAGAAACTCTTCTAGTATACGTTTTTCATATGAGATACTTCATATTGTTCTTTCTATCAGTTTCAATATGATATCCATTGCAACGTATATCTTTAAAACTACGTAGATTTCTCTTTGATTGACTAGAGAATAATGCATTATCAATTGTAAATTTTGCTCCTCTAGGAAAAATAATATTTAGTTTTTCAAACTCTTCAATTAGATTTGCAGAACATGATATTGTATTGACTTTTGGTTCCAGCATTGTTAGTTTGGAAAAATATTTTTTTACTTATAAGTATTGTATATGTAGTTGCACTTTCTACTAGACATAGATTTTCTTTACTCATTTTTCAGTCACGCAACATATGAAAATAATCCAAGTTTCTTCATTAAAATAAAATAATTACAATAAGAAAAATAACATTTGGAATATACAAATGTTGGCATCTACTAAGAGGAAAAAAAACATGGACATGAATAAAAAGAACAACATTAAATCTAGATATTTTCAAAGTCAAAAGAAACAGTTGATGTTCCATCAATTATGTAGATTTTCTCTCAAGAGATTCAAAGAAGTCTGCCACATCCAAATTTGTCATATGGGATGGGATAAATATGTCATGTAATACCCTAATCCTTACATAACAAGGTATGACCGCTACGACATGCATACCTAGACTTTTCTATCATGAGATGAGTTTTGGTCAATTCTTTTATTGAAGGAACACATTAAAACTTTTATCAAGTAGTAAAAACTTTACAAAATGTTCATTTTACAAAGCACCAGGATCCATAAAACGTTAGCGTAGTGGAACAAAATGCATATATGACCAAAACAATAAGTTCGATGGTTGGCCCCTTGAGCAACGTCGAGTCATGCCACCTACGTTGTGTCCTTTACCTATAAAGTCTGTAAAATATGATGAGTATATCATATATCCAGTAAGTAGCCCTCACTTAAGGTAGTGACCAAATGCACAATCACATGCAATGTGTCATGAAAATATATGATTGGGACTTGAAACATAAACTTATTATAACATGAGGTATTCGGTTACACTTTCAACATAAGTTCTCCACCCTGGTATGAAGATGTAGACTTAAGCGGAAACTAACTCATCCGATGATTAGCAGGTCATGCAATCAGTAAGACCAGAGTCGCATCCAACATCAACTATTGACTTAAACATAAGATTGGACTAGAGGGGTACGATCATGCATACCCTACTAGCCCTAACATAAACATAATGTAAGATTAGGTCAAGAAAGGTACAACCATATATGCCCTGCTAGCCTTGGAAGCATACCTTATACCCAATTAATCTTAACATAATCATAAGCAAACATAATGCATGGTTCCCTTGTAGAGAAACTTATTTTAAACATGTAATGCAACATAATAATACAAACATATCAAATGCACACTACCATAATACACTTAAAGAGAGTGTAAGATAAGCTACTTACCTCAATTGTGATCCTTTTTATTCTTACTTATCCTTAATGGTTTGATTCTATAAATTCCGCAAAGAACGCTTATGATTAATGATAGTAATGATAATAGAATTATTAATATTATTATTAGTAGTAGTATAATATTAAAAGTAATAATTATGATATTGTTGTTAATAACAATAATAGTGGTTGTAGTAGAAGTAGTAGTAATAATAATAAAGAGCATTATTAATACTACTAGTAATAGTAATAATAGAAATAATAGTAACAATAGTATTATTATATAATTATATAATATTTAACATAATATTAGAAGTAATAGTAGGTGTAGTAGGAGTAGCAGGAAGACTAGTAGTAGTAGTAGTAATAATAATAATAATAGTTATAGAACTAGAATTAGTAATATTAAGTACAATAATATTAATAATATTAGTAATCACAATATTAATAGATAGTATCATTAGTAGTAATGTGAATTAAATGGTAATAGCAATAATTATACTAATAGTAATAGTATAGTACTAGTAGTATATAATTATAATAATAGTAGTAGTAAAACTTCAAACTTTGGTTAAGTTATTACTTCATTTTATATGTATATGAGGAAACCTTATTACTTCAATAATATTGTTGCTTGACTTTCTCCTTCATGTTTACACATAGTTCAAATCTAAAAAGTTTCTTAAGTTTTAAACTAGAATAAAAAAGATGAAGAAATGAAAAAGAGAACTTACTTGAATTAGTCTTTCAAGAGTGCACTTGCTTTTAATTTTTGCTTGGCCAAAAAAAGTGACTCACTTCCCTATTTATTGGAAAGTTCCACTGACTTCCTACCTCTATTTATTTTTATTTTATTATTTTAATTTCGTTGAAATTGTTCGTTTAAAAATTTTTCGAAAAGCTAATCATAAGTAAAATGAAATGGGAGTTTGCACTCGATTTCGTTGGTCAACCTCTTTCATATATGAATCTATCTGATTAAGAGGAGAAGAACTTGGGGAAGTATCATGATCATCTAATAAGAAGGGTTTCAATTTTTTCAAATGAACGATTTGAGTAACGATTCATATCAGCTAAATCTTCTAAATAGAAAAAAAATAATAAATTACATGAATTTAGATTAATCAAATATTGATATTTCTATGCAAGAATTACATGGGGTAGAGGGGAATGGGTAGAAGAAGCAGATAAAGAGTTTTTTTTCCTTGAGAGTTTATTTTTTTTACTTCACCGACTTACACATTTACACACCTAATTATGATATTTTTATTTTATTTTATTTATTTATTTCTCTCTCTCCTACTAACCAACTTATTACTCACATAATTAATTTTTTTTCTCTCTCTTCCACTAACCGACTTATTACTCACAAAATAAATCTTTTTTTTTCTTCTTTTTTTTCAATCTTCCTAGATATATAATTTTTTATTATCATTATAATTATTCTTTGTACACCTTCTACATATTTCTTAATTTTTTTAATAATTTTATTTTTTATTATTATTATTTTCTTGAGTTTTCTTCTTAAAATCATTTCATATAATCTTTATTTTATTTTTCATTTTTTCAAAATGTTATTATACTGTCATTATTTTATTTTCTACATATTTTTCTTACTTAGATATTTTTTTAATTTCCAAATTAATATTATTTTTTTAACTATTTAATGACTAATAAGATTTATAGGTCAAATTTTAAATTTAGTGATTTAAATTTAGAATATTAACTAACAATTAAATTTAATGTCGATTCTTAATTAACATTTAATATTTAATTTCCTATAATGTACAAACTTTGGTAATAACAGAATTAACACTATTATTATTTCTATTATTATATTATCACCATCAACATTATTAAAGAATTAATTGTAATTTACTAATTTCATCCAAACTTACTAATTATAATTCATTAAGTTCCTTGAAACAATAACTTTAAAACTAATCTTATTCATAACTGTTCTTTATGAAATTTATAGGATCAAACCATAAGGGATAACTAGGAATAAATAGGATCGTAATCGAAGTAAGTAGCTTATCTCACACTCTCTTTAAGTATTTTATGGTAGTGTGTCTTTGCTATGTTTACGTTATTATGTTGCTATTGTTATGTTGCATTACATGTTTAAAATAGTTTCTCTACAAGAGACTCCATGCATTATGTTTGCTCATGATTATGTTAAGATTAATTGGGTATAGGTTATACTTCCAAGGCTAGCAGGCATATATGATTGCACTCCTTTTGACCCAATCTTACGTTATGGTTATGTTAGGACTAGCAGAGTATGTATAGTTATACTCCTCTAGTCTAATCTTATGTTAATGATTAATGTTGGATGCGACTTTGGCTCTACTAACTCATAACCCGCTAATCATCAAATGGGTTAGTTTCCGCTTAAGTCCACATCTTTCTCCCAGGGTGGAGAGCTTATGTTTTGGATCCCAATCATATGTTTTCATAACATGTTGCATGTGATTGTGCATTTGGTCACTACCTTAAATGAGAGCTACTTACTAGGTATATTATATATTCATCATATTTTACAAATTTTGTAGGTAAGGACACAACGTAGGTGGCATGACTGGACGTTGCTCATGGGGTCAACCATCAAACTCATCATTTTGATCATATATGCATTTTGTTCCACTATGCTAATATTTTATGGATCCTAGTGTTTTGTAAAAGGAACATTTTGTAAAGCTTTACTACTTAGTAAAAGTTTTAATGTGTTCCCTAAAAAAAAATGACCAAAACTCATCTCATGATAGAAAAGTCTAGGTATGCATGTCACAACGGTTAGACCTTGTTATATAAGGGTCAGGGTGTTACATGTCATTATCCTGGTATGAAAATTTGCTTTCACAATTTTCTCTTTTACCTTCAGGAATGCTTCATAGATATCAACTAAGTGTTTTGACATTTACGATAGATATGTGACAAATGTTCAGTCAGACCACATCGAAAGCATTTATTTTCATCACTCTTTGAACTTTTATCTTGTGAAGTTTTTCCTTTGTGATCATCATTTTGCATGGTTCTTTTGAAACTTGAATGATTAGAATGACCACCACGAAAATAATAATTATTTCTTCCTCTGCTATGGTCACGACCTCGACCTTAACTATGACCTCGACCACAATTATTAATATTCACAACATTCACTTTAGGGAATAGTGTTGTTCCGGTTGGTTGAGATTTAAGGTTCTTCATCAATAACTCATTATTTTGTTCGGCCACGAGAAGACATGAAATAAGTTCAATATTGTTTAAAACCTTTCTCTCGACATTGTTGCTGTAGGAGCATATTCAGGACATGAAATGTAGAAAATATCTTCTCTAATATATCAGCATCAGTAATTTTCTCTCCGCATAACAATAATTTTGAACTGGTTTTAAATAGTGTGAAATTGTAATCACTTACTGTTTTAAAATCTTGTAGCCTCAAATGTATCCACTCATAACGAGCTTTAGGAAGAATAACTGTTTTTTAGGATCATATCTTTCTTTCAATTTTTTCCATAGATACGGGGATCTTTTATTGTAAGATACTCCATTTTTAATTCCTCATGGAGATGATAACAAAGGAAACTCATAGTTTTTGCTTTGTCCTGATTAGATGCCATATTTCCTTTTTTAATAGTCTTTCCAAGATTCATAGCATCTAGGTGGATTTTGGCATCAAGTACCCATGACAAATAATTATTGTCGCTAATATCAAGGGCGAAAAATTCTAATTTTGTGAGATTTTTCATGGCAACAATATCATAAAATATTTTATTTATATTAGAAATTTAATAGATATTAAATATGAAAAATAACGTTAAATTTAATTATAACAAAAAGGAAAAATTTGATATACCTTTAAGACCTACCTTTAGCGAGGAAAACGATAGGTGCTCGTGCTGATAACGTGTTATGAAATTGGGGAGCACAACGAAACATAGATATGGAGAAAATGTAATATAAAATAATATAAAAATATGTAAATATAAAATAAATAACTTAAATAAAATAAAGAAATGAAAAAATAAGAAAATTATGAAATCATGACATTTTCACTAAATTTTTCTCCAAAAATTTTGGATTTCTTACCAATCTTCATCATCCTACAAAATGCATAAATGACCACTATTTATAGAAAAATTGGTAAGTAGGATGTAACTATTAGGATGCTTACCATGTATAAATTTGTGATACATGGGGTAATATGTACAATGATATATAGTCCTTTTTGGGATGGACATCTACTTTCTATAATATTTATAATAGATTCGACTCTATTTGTTTTATTGTATCATTTAGTGAAAATCTTATAGAATTTTTGGAAGCACATGGTTAGTCAAACAATCACAAAATCAATAGCCTACTCCTTCTCATATAGAATTTTTGTCCTTTGAACCTTCAACTTCTTAATTTATGATATATACAATAACTAATTAAGTTTTGTTCAAATTAATCCCGTGAGTGGCATTGAGTTAGATATTTGGTACCTGATTTATTTTAAATTAAAGCCAAAAGCTGTGAACCCAAAAATGAAGGACCAATAAATGGATTCCCATGCTTTTGCCCATAGTTTTGACAGTCAATTAGATGAGGCAATATTTTATTTTATAAACTCAAAAGGGGAATGGGTTTCTCCATGATAAGAAAGGCTAAAATGGGATAAGGCCCATATCTTTCTTCCAAGCTCCAAATCTTTGGTTGAAAAAGAAAGTGCTTTTGGAACTTTCTCTTCATTGTCAGTTCTTTTGCTTAAACAACATAAATTTTCAATTTATCTACTAAATTTTCACTATCAATTCTAAAGATTTTTTAAAAAAAATATTATTTTCTTTCTAACTAAAATATAGTGTTGATTTATAAATCTAATTGACATGTGTAAAAAAATTAGAAGACGGGTTTGAATTCAATTTATAATCGGAGATTTAGGAAAGTAAGAACTAGTTTGTTAGCCCTTTCAATTTTAGATTAAATTATACCTTAAAAAAATACTTCCTAAATTTTAACTTTGGTTAAAAAAAATTCTCTATTCTTTTAAAGGTTATAATACTTATCTTGACTTTTTATCAATATTTCAAAACTATCTTTACACCTTAGAAATCCATTAGTGTTAGAAAAACTGAGACTTGAAATGGTTTGCTAGTAACTCATAATAAAAGTTGAGACCGCAACATCGTATTCGCCATGCCCTTCTAAGTCACCATCAATCAAGTTCAAATCGCAGTTTTTATCCAAAATTATAAAAGGTTTATATTATAATGGTAGTTTTAAAATACTTATGAAAAATTAAGGATAATATTATAACTTTTGATAGATTTTTATTTTCAATTTAGCTCCATTTTATTTAGATTAAAATATTATTTTAATTTTCAAACTCTTATGGGCATTTGCCGCGCGATAAAAGCAAAGAGTTGAGTTGAGCTGAGTTAGTAATTATTATCTGTAATTAAATTATCTGGAAAGTTAAATTTTCTATTTTTGGGTAGTTGAATTAAGTTGGTAATTATTGTCTGTGTTTAGGGTGCTAAGTTGAGACTAAAAGTCTATGTTTGGGATGTAGAGTTAGTTCAGTTGAGTTGGGGTATATGGTGCAGTTTATGTAAATGAAATTGATTTCTTTTTTATTTTATTTTATTATTATTGTTGTTGTTGTTGTTGCTTTTTTCTTTGCTATTATTGATTAATTTTCGACCATACACCTAGTTTCTTAACCCTTTTATGACAAAAACTATAAAAACTCTAATTTTTCCAATTTGTAAAACATGACAAATTATTTTCAATATATTCTTTAAAAAAAACTATAAAAACTCTAATTATTTTCAATTTGTAAAACATACCAAAAAAATACATGTCATGTTGCAATAAAATGAAGATTCTTCATTCTATCTGATAATGATTCTTTTACCCTCAATTACTTATGAATAATGATTCTTTTACCCTCAATTACTTATGAATTGGTTATATATATATATTGAATCATGTTAACTTAACATTATTATAAAAAAAAAATTAACATGTTGTACACATCAACGCTGAATAACTTGATAACTTAACAGTTTATGTTTATGTAATATGCATCGTCTATGTCAAATTGAAATTGTCTATAGAATATTTACCCTTCATTTCATAATGATGTTGAGAGTGGTATTGTATAGTAAAGTTACATTCTTTTGAAAATCACAAAAATAAAATCTAACAACCGAACATGTGGCCATTCCAAAAAACAAATTCAAAAAATATATATTTTTGGGTTGAAATATTAGGTGGTCAATCTAATGGGTTCGAGCAAGCAGGTGGATGCAATACCATTTCCATGTCTCTTCTGGTATAGTAAAGAAGAGGTCCATCTTTTGTATGTCAAGGTCAATTATATCAATTAGGTCACATCTATCATCCTCAATCGGCCTTTCAATACCAAATACGACCTAAACTACCTCCTTCCGAAATCTAAATTCCAACTCATATTTCTTCGTTTTCCACGCAATGAGTCTGCCCATGTGCATGTTGAGATTGGTGTCCTAATTCTCCCGGAGTCTCGTTGTTTTGTAAAGATGCACATTATTAAGTGAATAAAATAAGTGTTATTTAATTCTGATATTTACTCATATCCAATAAACAAAGCTCTTTGGTTATCTTATGTGAACTTAAGCATGTATATGTGATATACAAGTGGATCATGCCTTAAGTGATAACTTAAATCGGTCTGTAGTATAAGGATTAAGGTGGGATACCTGATCCTGGTGACATTACGGATACGACCCGCTTTGTAGAGGTTTGCAAGTGTTGTAAACTACTATAGATGGTTGATCCAGACCATTCATATGGAGACGTGGAGTGGGGGTGTCCTATACAAAGAGTTTGTATAAGACCTGGACCACGAGATGACTAGACTCTATATATAACACCGTTGATACTAGAGATTTGCATCTCACCTAAACGACCATAGGTGACACGACCTCAATCCTGAGTGTTTTATGAGCTCCTACCCTTAAGGGGCGGTCCTTTGATTAGTATGGGTGAGAGTGGTCATATTGCCAACTCAACATGCCCACCTTTTTGGGGACTTTCTGATCTGGGAGCTAGGAACTCAATCCTCAATATGGAATTCACTCATTTCCCGAAGTAGGGACAAGTAGAGAAATTGCTCCCTTAAGGACTGATTCCGGGGCTTGAACATAGTGGCGACAACCTCTCTTTAGAAGAGAAGGCTCAGTCATAGTAGGACTATGATTTATGTTGATTAGAGGGATCAGTGGTACTTAAGGAGACAGATGTAACTACAAGGGCATAACGGTTATTGGCCCAGCTGTACTTACGAGCGATCTGTGAAGGGTTGTCGCACTGTTGATTGGTTAAAATAAACACATAATATATCTGTAGTGAGGAGAGTTCAACTTGGTCTTTAGTGGAGTGCCTGGCAGTTAACGGATGGTGGATCCCGTGACTAAAGAGTTTAGTCAATTATTCACGTCTGTTGGAGCTTCGGATCTATAGGTCCATGAGGTCACCTTGGTAGCTTGGATTCATGTTGAAGGATCAAGTTCTTGGTGTTGATTTGAAATGTTCAAATTGACAAGAGGTATTTTGATTATATATGATATAATCGGTATGATGTATGAGATACATCTAGTGGAGGATTTATGTAAATGAGATTACATTAAGTACCATGGAATAGAAAAAGAACTATGGTTTATATGTTTCATCATATGAAATATTAAAACTATAGGTTATAAATATTATGATAAGTTGGTTATCATTTATGATTATAATAATATTAATTATTAGATAATTAATACTTTTTCTTTTAAATAACCAAAGTAGTAGGTGGTTATTGATCATGGTAGCTGTGAGTTTAAAAGAAAATCGGTTTCCTATTTTGAAAAAGAGTTTTTACAGAAGTTTTCAAAAAAAAAAAAGTTTGATAAGAATTTGAGTTTTCTCTCCGACGAAAAGAAACTCACAGAAGTCGTCAAGTAAATACAGATTTACTAAACGACGGCTGGACGAGCTAAACGATCGTGTAGGTGCTAGCTAAACGATCATGTAGTGTTTACTAAACGATCGCATAGCTTTGCTAGACCATCGCTGGCCCAAGGTAAACGATCGTGTAGAATCAATCGAGCTAAACGATCGCATAGCTTTAGCTAGACGATCGCATAACTTTATCTAAACAATTGGGCATAGACCTATGCGATAGGTCTTCAACTTCTCCCACTTGTCCAGTCGTGTACGCGATCATTCTTTCCTCCATTCGTCTGCCTCACACCAAGTCCGAACAGAGTCCACCCTCTGGATTCTCACACCAAGAATACAAAGGTCTCCTTGTTGGTAGTGTCAGACTCAACTCGACACTGTCGAGGTTTTCGGAAGGCCGTTCATGGTGCTGCAGAGGCCATTCGCTGTTGTAGAGGAGTTCGTGACCGAGGAGATCATTAAGGACGAGCGCGAAGTGTTCGTGCGGTGTCGCGATCGTGTAGATCGAGTGTTCATGGTCGTTGTTGTTCGATCAGAATGCATATCAGAGCGTGGAGACGTTTCTACCGATGTTCGTATAGAGTTTGTCTCTTTGTATATTTATAGTTCATGCTGTAATTTCTCTATATATTTGCATAACCGCTTGTATTGAAGTCGACTGTAAATGTATTGTTGATTCATGATTGTAATTTGGAATAGTCTTGCTTCCGCTACTCACGGAAATCTCGAGTGTCAATTTCCTTCAGTGCATTGACTGCACATCAGCAATTGATCGCATGATGTGGATCATTTCGTTCTTGAATGTTAGTCCCCTCTTATTCCTTCTACATGGCTCCATTGATACACTTGCTTTACCTGTGGAGATATCTACTTGCCGCGCCACCCAATTCCACGACCAACCACCCCCAATTACCTGTAGAGGGTGGTTGGTCGTGGAATTGGGTGCACTTAAGTGCACCAACCCTAAATAATGATGAACAGTGACTTCATTAAACATAATACCGAGGGAGTAAGTGTTGAATTAACTAAAGTAGGTAGAATGAAGTTGGCATAAATAGGTGGGTGAGAAATTCCTTTAGTGCTATACAATTAATATTGCATTATTAAATGTAATATATCGCATGAAATTTCCAAAAAAAAAAAAAAAAGGAAAAAATCAGAGGCCTCATGGATATTAATTTCTTCTTTCATTTGAAGAAAACCAACTGGCGTAAAACAAAATCAACAACACAGAAGAAGAAGAAAAATCAAAACAAACAAATTCTAATTTCAATCTTTTAAAAAAGAAAAAAAGAAAAAATGCATAATAAAAATATGGAATTCTAACTCCAATAAACAAATTGTACATGAAGTTCAATATATTGTCAAGAAAACACAAGAGCAAGATAAATTAACTGAAGATAGTATAAATAAAAACAAAAATAGATAACTAAGGAACTCAAATGGGAAACAGATGCTTTATATATTATATATATATTAATAATACAGATCAATGCACAAAATAACAGAGGATGAATTAAGAGAAGAGAAAATGGAAAAACATGAATTAAATAATCATCATCGGCTTCTGGAAGAAAATGATAGAAGACAAACCATTTGTACGGACAATTGAACTCCCCTCCACCAAGCTCCGATAGTCACTAATCTCTACTAGGAATTTCATTGTACACCAAATTTGAGAAAGAGCAAAAAAACGATAAAGGGCATGAGTTATTGAAGTGGCGAGAGGAGACCTACAAAAAAGGAAGGAAAAATAAAAGAAATCCAAGAAAAAAATTGAGCACGATCATAAAATCGAACCCAGAAAAATCCAAGAAAATTTGAAGAAATCCAAGAAAATAATTGAACACAGATTCATAGGATCGAATCCCAAAAAAATCCAACAAAACAAAACCATGGAAAACCTTACAAATTTAACATGCAGAGAAAAGTAGATCCAAAACCATGCAAAAACCACGTAAAACCCTACAAATCTACAAATCCAAAATCCACAAAAAAAATCCCAAAAAAGTAAATCCGAATAAAACTCCAAAGGAAAGTAGGTGCCAACAAAAAACTCTTAACAGACGTGGACATGAACAAAAAACTATGAAAAAATAGTAGATCTGGAAAAAAAAACTCCAAACAAAATTAGATCTAAACCAATGGCTCACAAAAAAAAGTAGATCTCAGACAAAATTTTCATGCAAGAACATAAAATCAAACAAGAAGAGATAATCAGAGGAAGAAGAAGAGGATGTTACAGTCGGATGAAGAAAAGAGAAGATAGAAAAGATAAGAATGAAAGAAATGTGAAGCGAAAGACTAGATAGAGATGTCATAGTAGAGTTAGGAGGGAAGTAAGGGAAAATAGACATTATTAGGGCTAGTATTTTGAGAATCTACCATTTTCTTTTAATCGAGCAATCAAACACTAGCCCACCCAACCCAACTCTCTTGGGCTACCAAACGCCCCCTTAATAAATAATTAATGTCCATTGTTATGTTTATTAGTTTTTTTTTTTTTTTTGGGACAAAATTTGTTTATCCGATCTTGTAAGCCTTCTCTCGAGAAATTTATGAAATATATCCTGCCATTTTTTTAATACATTAAAATCGAAAAAGCAACCCAACAACCAAATATCATTCTTTTTTTAGGATAGTCAAAATGAGTTTAACTCAATGATAAATGACATGATCTTCCCTCTAAAGGATGAAGGTTTGTTCTCATCCTCTAAAGGATGAAGGCTCATTCCCATCCCTGTAATTGTTGTACTAGAAAAAAAAAAATCTCTTTTGAGGATGAGGAATACGGTAGAAGGATGAATAAATTCTCTCTAGAAAGAGGAAGTCTCATAAAAAGAAGTCAATACTACTAGATTATGGCAACTTTGTTCCCCTTTCTAGGAATTTTATAAAAAATTAGAAATTTTTACCAAAAAAATAATAAATAATAATAATAATAAATAACCCTATGATAAATCAGAATTCTCAAGATTCAAAAGATTGATGACTTCGATTGAATCTGATTCCACCTCCATTAGGAGTTTTGTCGATCCCAAAAAACCATGATATGTACTTTCTTTAAGCCATTAACAATGGTCTTAGGTTCTAAAACTTTGATCAACCAACTGAGATTGGGATGCATCCACCCTCAATAGAACGACTATTCCCATCATAAATCCACTCAATCCCACCGTACTAAGTGCTTTCTGGCCAAGAAGCATCAACAATCATCTTCCAACATTAATCCTCTTTTGGTAGCTTCTAATGACTAATAGGCGGATAGATGCTTAAACCGATTCTAGGAGGGGTGGCTTCCTTCTGTAAAGAACCTCTAAAAAATTTTCCACAATAATACTAATAACTTGAGGATTAAGAGGGGCATTATGGTAGCTCCAAATACTCTCCATCATAGACACGATTTTTTCATGTCCTCATTGGGGTTGAATTTACGCTTAGACAGTCCAAGTATTTCATTGGCTTTCAGTAACCCCTGCCTAAATTCAACACATCGACATTAGAGGGAAAGTAAATCTTTCATAATTTCTTAATCATTTTGCATTCCCAAATCAAATGACTCGTGGTTTCCTGAAAAAAAAAAACGATCTAAATGAATTGATATTCCTTTTTTCAATAAATTAGAAGTGGTGGGAATAATATCCTAAATAATTTCCTGTGAAAATAACAACCCAAATTAGTTGATATTGCTCCACCATCGGTGAAAAAGTAATATCAAACTTTAATATATTAAAATACATATTGAACTTAGTTTTTAGTGGGATTTTAAGTTTTCAAAAGTTAACATTTCGACATTAAGATTTGAATTTAATTTTTATTTAGTTCTTCAAACTTTAAAATTGACACGTTAAATTTGATTTCTAATAAGTCATTTTTTTATATGATCTTAATTGGCCCATAAGTTTGAAATTATTTTATAAATTAATTTAAAATTTTGATATAAGCTAAAGTTTATAGATCATAATAATATTTTAACATTTTACTTGGGTCTAAAAAAAATATTCATGCTTACCAAAAGTTTCTTTAACTTTTTTTTCCTGTAATTTTGTTCTTTTTTCAACCGACCGAAACAAGTAAATATCAACAAACAAAAAGATCAACCAACTCGTTAAGAATAAAGGGAAGAATAGAAATTAGAAATATATCTTTCCAAGACTCAAGAAAATCTAGAGGAGAATGTCAAAAGATGAAATTGAAGATCATTTCTTGTATAGCTTTTTTAGCTCAAATAATTTGAAATATTGCATCTCCAAGGACATCTGAACTATTTTCTTTTGTAAAAGTCAAGTCATGTCTTAAGTTAATGCTTTATCCAAATTATTCAATTTTGTTATTGAAAAACTATCTAGCCCGGCAAGTCTAACATGGCAATAAACTTGAGAAGTATTATTATTATTATTGGCTAAAACATTTATATGAAAATTTTAGGTTGAAATACCAGTTTGGTCCTATTTTTTTAAAAAAAATTTCATTTTATTCTTTATACCTTTAATTATTTAATTTTAATCCTTATATTTTTAATAAATCTTAAAATTGATTCATGCATAGTTTATTTTAGTTTTTTGTACCAAAAATTTAATCTCTATGAGCACTCCCTTTATATATTGTGAAAATATATTTACATGGTATCCTTTTTTGTATTAAAATTATTAGTATTATTATTTAACTAATCTCAATAATAATTATTTTTGAAAGACTAAATTTAAGATTTATTGAAAGGATGAATTTAAGATTTATTGATTACAAATTGGGCAATTAAAATTACAGAAACTAAAATATAATAAAATTCAAAATATAAGGACTAGAATTTAAAAGCATCCAAATTGAGTCTCTTTTCCTTACCCATTTCAAATTTTAGTTTTTGATTTTAATGCTATATGTTTCCTATTTATGATTTTCTGTTTTTCTAAAAACAAAAACTATATTTGCGAGATAATTGTTTTTCTAATAGTTTTAAAACAAGTTATTTTAGAAAGTACTCTTTTTGTTTAGTTTTCAAATTTTGGATTGAGTTTTAAAAACATCTGTAAAATGTCAATAACAAAATAAAGAATTTGATAAGTAAATAAGTAGAAATAGTATTTATAAACTTAATTTTTAAATCAATAAAATCAAAAACTACATGAATATCAAACCTGAGTAAATTTATCAAAAAATAGAAAACAAGAAACAAAAAACAAAGGTGAAGTCAAAGTCAGTGGTGATTGCATGTACTTCTCCATTTAAGATTAAATGTTTAAATTCTCATACCTTACTATTTGTACTTAAAAGAAAAAATTTTAAAAAAGCTGTTACAAAACGTACTCTTAACTAATTAAAAAAATCACAAATTAAAAAGGTCGTATATTTAATTGTATTGTACAAATATTTTATTTATTAATAAAATTTGAGACATTTTATTTGACATTTAGTAGCATTAACCCACAAAACCAATAAACTAAGATCCAAGGTTATCTTCTGTAACTTAAACATGTATGTGGAGACAAACAGGTGGATCATGTAAGTGATAACCTAAACAGTCTGTGGTAGATGGATAAGGTTGTGTACCTTATCCTAATGACACTATGAATACAACCCAATTTGTAGATGGTACAATTTTTGTAAAGTGCTACAAATGATCTGATCCTAATCATTCATGTAAAGACATGAGAGCGGGGGTATTTTATACAAAGAGTTTGTATAAGACCGGACCATGAAATGAATAGTTTCACTATGTAACACTGTTGATAGAAGAGACCTACATTTCATCAAGATGACCATAGGTGACTTGACCTAAATCCTGAGTGAGTTGTGAACTCTTGCCTATGAAAGTGATCCTTTGATTTGCATGGGTGAGAGTGACAAATTTGCCGATGACCAATGCTTTCTTCTAATTGAGGAGTATCCTCAAGTTCCACCAGCCAATGCCACCCAAAATGTTCGGAAGACATATGAGGAATGGATTCGGGCAAACAAAAAGGCTCGAACATACATCTTGGCGAGCCTATATGAGGTCTTGGCCAAGAAGCATGAATCTATGCTCACTGCTCATGAGATCATGGAGTCCCTGAGGGGAATGTTTGGGCAGCCATCCACTCAGCTCAGGCATGATGCGCTCAAATACATCTTTGATGCCCACATGCTAGAGGGGACCTCTATTCGAGAACATGTTCTAAACATGATGGTCCACTTTAATGTGGTGAAGATGAATGGGTCTATCATTGATGAAATCAGTCAGGTTAACTTCATTTTAGAAACTTTACTTGAAAGTTTCCTACAATTCTATAGCAATGATGTTATAAACAAAATTGACTACTACCTAACCACCCTGCTCAACAAAGCTACAAGCTTACCAATCCTTGATGAAAGTCAACGAACATAAGGGTGAGGCAAATGTTGCATCCTTAAAGAAGTTCCATAGAGACTGAACCTTTAGAACAAAGTTTGTACCCTCTTCTTCTGGCACCAAAAAATGGAATTAGAAGAAGGAAAACCAGAGGAAGGCTAACCCACCAACTGCTGTCCAAAAAGGCAAGAAGGCCAAGGCTACAAAGGGAATATGTTTCCATTGCAACCAACATGACATTGGAAAAGGAATTGTTCCAAATACTTGGCAGAGAAGAAGAAGGTCAAGCAAGGTAAATACGATTTACTTGTATTGAAAACTTGTTTAATGGAGAATGATGATTCTGCCTGGATAATAGGTTTAGGCGCCACTAACCATGTTTGTTCCTCATTTCATATAATTGATTCCTGGCGATAGTTGGGGACTGGTGAGATGACGATGCATGTTGGAATTGGGCACGTCGTCTCAGCAAGGCAGTGGATGACTTCAACTTACTTTACGAAAATCTTATATTTTATTAGAAAATGTATTTGTAGTTCTTGATTTTAAAATGAACTTAATTTCTGTAAAGTGTCTACTTGGACAACAATATACTATACATTTTTTTGTAAATAAAGCACTTATATGCAAAAATGGTATTAATATTTGTTCTGCTTCGCTGGAAGATAATCTTTATGTGTTAAGACCATTAGCAACAAAATCCCTCATAAATACTGAACTACTTAAAACTGCGGTAACTCAAAATAAAAGACAAAAAGTTTCTCCAAAGAAAATACCCATCTTTGGCACCTAAGGTTAAGACACATAAATTTCAATAGGATTAAGATATTGGTTAAGAATGGACTTCTAAGTGAGTTAGAAGAAAATTTTGTACCTGTATGTGAGTCATGCCTTGGAGGCAAAATGACTAAAAGATCTTTTACTAGAAAAGATCTCTGAGCCAAAGAGCCTTTGGAACTTATACATTCAGACCTATGTGGTCGTATAAATGTTAAGGCAAGATGAGAGCTTGAATATTTCATCATCTTTACTGATGATTATTCAAGGTATGGGTATGTTTATTTAATGCAACATAAGTCTGAAGCCCTTGAAAAGATCAAGGAGTACAAGGCTGAAGTTGAGAATGCATTAAGTAAAACAATTAAAACATTTCGATATGATTGAGATGGAAAGTATATGAATCTAAAATTCTAGGACTATTTAATAGAACATGAAATTGTATCCCAACTCCTAGCACCTAGTACACCTCAACAAAATAGTGTATCAGAAAGGAGAAATCGAACCCTATTGGACATGATTCGGTCTATGATGAATTATGCTTCCTTACCTGACTCACTGCCGTATATTTGATTAAAAAAATATTTTTATATTTTCAATATATTCAAATTTAAATTAAAAAAGATAAAAACATGAACTAGTATAAATTCAATTATTTGTTAAAAACATTTTGAAAAATCTACTAAGATATTTATTTGTTATTAAATGGGGAAAAAAAGAGGTGTATATTTGGAAGAGAAGATAAAATCTGACAGGTGAATTAATGAGTTGGGTTGTACAAAGAGAATGAGCCAATCCCAAAAACCAAATACTTGTCTTTATCCAATATCAAAGGCTCACAGATTGCCATCTCATCCTCATCAAAAGATAAGTGTTTTTTTTTTTTTTTTAATTTTTAATTTTTGTGAATTTCAAATTGCTTGAGTGTATACTTTGGTTACCATAAAATAAATCAACTGGATTTTCTATATTTGTGGATTAACATTAAATCCTATGGTCAATAAAGCCCTATTTGTCATTTGTTTCTAAATGATATATGATAAGATTACGATTCTCGTCACACCAATCATATTTGAATGGGTTTCATCTTTTGGGTGAAATATGTACTCAATTACCAAATAATAAAATAATCATGATAATCATGATAATAATAATAATACTAATCTATTCTAATTCGACAAGTTAAATTATTAGAATAGTGTAGATCTCGTTTGGTAATTATTTGTTTTTCCATTTTAGATTTCGAAATATGTGTTTATTTTCTTTTTTAAAAAATTGTTATCATGATTTTTATGTTTTCTAAGTAAATATTTGAATTTTTAGTCCCATTATAAAAATAAAATCTAATATTTTCTCCGGTTCCAAATTTTTCTT